>NC_072740.1:92835601-93481602 GCF_026930045.1 Uloborus diversus | reverse complement strand
GCTGCTACTTTTTTTAGATGGTAGACGAACAGCACATTCAGCTTTAAAGTTGTCGATTAGATATTCATGACAAACAAAACGCAATGTGTAACCTTAAAGGAAAAAAAAAACGTGGAATGGCTATAGTGTTGCAAGAGAGTGAAATTAAAATTTGGGATAAGTGTACTATGGCTCATGAGTAAAAGCATTCATTCGAAGCACATCATAGGATTGTGCAAGATTTGAACGGCAACGATAAACTTTTAGGCGAAATTGTCTGAATATTGTCTGAGAACTTCCGGCAGACATTACCAGTTATTCCGATGTAATCAACGCATGTTTAAAACAATCGTTTTTATAAGGTAATGTCGAGATAATGCGATTGACCATGAACATGCGAGCATAAACGCAAAATAATCTAATCCCACAAGTATTTTCTAAGCAATTGCTAGGTATTGGAAACGGTGAAACTGAACTGTATCAAAATATACAGTACAACAAATAGCCAGACAAATTCTACACTGCCGTTGAGACAAAAAGTAAACTAATTGAGAGTCTATTCCCAGATAATTTTTTTTTTTTTTTTTAAATCATAATTGCCTCTGTAATCGCGCTGGTTTTCTAGCAGTTTTGTTTTCGGTAAGCATTCCCGAACAGACAAAAATATTTGTGGATCGTCAATTGTCGACTGTCAAATACATATCCTGATGTTGTCGCAAATTGTGTTTATTGGTCGCGCAAAGTCATTGGGAGTTGACACTTTCTAATGCAGGTTTGACATAAGGAGAAACAATATTCGTCAACTGTTTAAAACAATTTTGACGACATACTATCCAACACAATCATCATTTTTTAAGGAGAAACTATATAACTTTCACGTTTGAAGACGTATTGCATCAAGTTTAACAAACACACAAATGTCCAAATTCAGATTTTACACCAGAGATGAATATGAAGCTTTAGTTTAAACTGAAAATTTTGCATTTCAACTTCAAATTTGCAATTTAGTCATTATGATATGCCATCACTTGATAGTTGGACTAGAAAATTAAGTGTTTCTCCCATGGGCACAACTACATGTAACCAGCTCAGGTATGGAAAAACCATCAAACCTGTTCGTGTTAGCAAAAGACAGATTAACCAAAACCATTGTGAACAAATTAGTACAAAGATAATTTTCAATTTTACTAATTTAAAATAATCGAAGCAATAGTTCGAAATCAATGTTATCTACCTTATTCATAAAATTCCACTTTTATAGCTTATCAATTTATGTGGTATAATTTGTGAGGTCATTGATTAAAAACAATTGTAAAAACAATAGTTAAGGCTAACATGAATAAACTGTGCATACAAAATCTGTATATTGGTCAGTGCTTAATTTCAACATTCTGATGCTTTACGTACCACTTTCAAATAATTTTGCACCATTGGACGAAGTAAGTACACTGCAAAAAATTTCCGAAACGTTTCTGAGTATTTCCGGGTAACGTTTCAGAATTTCAGTTGTTTTTATCTACTTCTTGGAAAAATCAAGTATCATTGTCAAAAAGTTCTCTGAATTGCTACACGTTGCACGAATGCAGTTTTCTCACTGTTGTGAAAAATATTTCTAGCTTCCAGTTCAAAGATTAACTGAGCGTATTTATAAAGTGTAGGGCTTCTCCGCCCCTGTTGATTAAGTGCTGAAAGGGAGCAAATAGGTTTGGACGACGTTGCTTCGCAAGAATTGCAGGCGAGTGCAATGCGCGATACTTGCTTGCAATTCTTGCTTGACTTCGGCCATGTTTGCAATATTGCTGATGTAACTTTCTAATTAAATCAGGAAGGTGCCAAGCGGTTATACATACCTAAGTTTTCTCTTATTTTCCAGAAACATGACAGGTTTTAAACGGGAAGATTTCTGAATTTTTCACGAGGCTTTAAAATCAACGGAACTTTCTCCAGCTGTGTTAAAAATATTAATTTGATCGTATAAAAACAATGAGTAAAAAATTATTTCCATTCTCTGCCACAGCAACGCGTGGCTGGGTCAGCTAGTCTATATATATAAAAATCTCGTGTCACGATGTTTGTTCGGGGTAAACTCCGAAACTACTCAACCGATTTTTCTCAAATTTCATATCTATGTGTCATTTGGTCCAACTTAAAAGATAGGATAGTTTTTATAATTTTTTATTGCAAATTTCATATTAATTATGCAATAATAGTGTGAATTAATTGTTTAGTTCTAAAAATTCTTAATAGATGGCGGTGTAAGTTAATTAATCGATATAACTCTAATATCGTATGACTTGCTGCTAAAAACACAATGACAAAAAATTTAGAAATGTTGCTTAGAATTTCCATATAACGTTTTGGCATATTACAGGTTATTATTCACTTCCTGAGAAAATCACCTATATTTTTCAAAACGTTTCCTTGAATTGCTACAAATTGCAGATTTCACACCATTGAGAAAAATATTTTTCTCCACCAGTATCAAGATTAACTAAACGTATTTAATAAGTGTATCGGTTTCGGAGCGATTATGGTTCGTCCAGATTGATTCAACACCCAATGAGTGCGAAAAGATATCTGGATTACGAAGAGTTGCAGAGGAGTTACATTCGAGATACTTGCTTGAGAGTCTGTCTTCGCGTTGGCAATGCGTGCAGTAATGCTTTGAGAGCTTTCTTAGAAAAGCAGGAAGGTTCCAGGCTATTATACTAAACCTGTGTTAGGCTTCTCTGAAGGTGCTAGAATCATAACTGCCTTTAACCAAGAAGACTACTGAATTCTTCAAAAACATTCAAGGTTAATTTTAGGAAGGTTAATGAATTTAAACGGAAAACAATTATTTTCTTTATTTTGTTCCCCAAGAGATTTTCAATAACAATAATTCTTGCAAAGATACGTTCGCAAAAGAAAATTGCAGTGACAATTGCATCGTCAGGCATTGCTGCTACTTTTTTTAGATGGTAGACGAACAGCACATTCAGCTTTAAAGTTGTCGATTAGATATTCATGACAAACAAAACGCAATGTGTAACCTTAAAGGAAAAAAAAAACGTGGAATGGCTATAGTGTTGCAAGAGAGTGAAATTAAAATTTGGGATAAGTGTACTATGGCTCATGAGTAAAAGCATTCATTCGAAGCACATCATAGGATTGTGCAAGATTTGAACGGCAACGATAAACTTTTAGGCGAAATTGTCTGAATATTGTCTGAGAACTTCCGGCAGACATTACCAGTTATTCCGATGTAATCAACGCATGTTTAAAACAATCGTTTTTATAAGGTAATGTCGAGATAATGCGATTGACCATGAACATGCGAGCATAAACGCAAAATAATCTAATCCCACAAGTATTTTCTAAGCAATTGCTAGGTATTGGAAACGGTGAAACTGAACTGTATCAAAATATACAGTACAACAAATAGCCAGACAAATTCTACACTGCCGTTGAGACAAAAAGTAAACTAATTGAGAGTCTATTCCCAGATAATTTTTTTTTTTTTTTTTTAAATCATAATTGCCTCTGTAATCGCGCTGGTTTTCTAGCAGTTTTGTTTTCGGTAAGCATTCCCGAACAGACAAAAATATTTGTGGATCGTCAATTGTCGACTGTCAAATACATATCCTGATGTTGTCGCAAATTGTGTTTATTGGTCGCGCAAAGTCATTGGGAGTTGACACTTTCTAATGCAGGTTTGACATAAGGAGAAACAATATTCGTCAACTGTTTAAAACAATTTTGACGACATACTATCCAACACAATCATCATTTTTTAAGGAGAAACTATATAACTTTCACGTTTGAAGACGTATTGCATCAAGTTTAACAAACACACAAATGTCCAAATTCAGATTTTACACCAGAGATGAATATGAAGCTTTAGTTTAAACTGAAAATTTTGCATTTCAACTTCAAATTTGCAATTTAGTCATTATGATATGCCATCACTTGATAGTTGGACTAGAAAATTAAGTGTTTCTCCCATGGGCACAACTACATGTAACCAGCTCAGGTATGGAAAAACCATCAAACCTGTTCGTGTTAGCAAAAGACAGATTAACCAAAACCATTGTGAACAAATTAGTACAAAGATAATTTTCAATTTTACTAATTTAAAATAATCGAAGCAATAGTTCGAAATCAATGTTATCTACCTTATTCATAAAATTCCACTTTTATAGCTTATCAATTTATGTGGTATAATTTGTGAGGTCATTGATTAAAAACAATTGTAAAAACAATAGTTAAGGCTAACATGAATAAACTGTGCATACAAAATCTGTATATTGGTCAGTGCTTAATTTCAACATTCTGATGCTTTACGTACCACTTTCAAATAATTTTGCACCATTGGACGAAGTAAGTACACTGCAAAAAATTTCCGAAACGTTTCTGAGTATTTCCGGGTAACGTTTCAGAATTTCAGTTGTTTTTATCTACTTCTTGGAAAAATCAAGTATCATTGTCAAAAAGTTCTCTGAATTGCTACACGTTGCACGAATGCAGTTTTCTCACTGTTGTGAAAAATATTTCTAGCTTCCAGTTCAAAGATTAACTGAGCGTATTTATAAAGTGTAGGGCTTCTCCGCCCCTGTTGATTAAGTGCTGAAAGGGAGCAAATAGGTTTGGACGACGTTGCTTCGCAAGAATTGCAGGCGAGTGCAATGCGCGATACTTGCTTGCAATTCTTGCTTGACTTCGGCCATGTTTGCAATATTGCTGATGTAACTTTCTAATTAAATCAGGAAGGTGCCAAGCGGTTATACATACCTAAGTTTTCTCTTATTTTCCAGAAACATGACAGGTTTTAAACGGGAAGATTTCTGAATTTTTCACGAGGCTTTAAAATCAACGGAACTTTCTCCAGCTGTGTTAAAAATATTAATTTGATCGTATAAAAACAATGAGTAAAAAATTATTTCCATTCTCTGCCACAGCAACGCGTGGCTGGGTCAGCTAGTCAAAATATAAATTAAAATGTGTTTTCAGAACTTCAATATCAAAAAATTTCAGAAGACAGCCCCCTGAACGCCAACCCGTCTTCTAACTTCGTCCAAGAGAGCCTGAAATGCGTTTTAAAGACTTCGATTTCAAAAAAGTTCTGGAGAAGATCTCCGAACCCTCACTCTTTTCCTAATATTACTATAAAACATAGAATAAATTGTGTCTTTGAAACTTCGATTTCAAAATTTAGCCGATGAAGATACATAAATTCTTCTCCATACGCTTAACGTCTTTAAACGCAGCTAAAAATTGCGCTTCCAAAACTTCAACTTTCATAAATTTTCATATTGTTCCCCCGAGCACTCCCCCCCCCCCCCCCCGAGTATCAGCACACATAGCTTTAAATTTCATTTCAGAAAATTTCCTCGGGAGATTCCCCGAACCTTTCTTCTTCACATACATCCTAAAAACGACTTCTTGAAAGAGATTTCGGGAGGGAAGGAGGCTGATAGAGTCAAGAGGAGGCAGGGGGTCCTCTTTCCTCTATCTTTCCTAAACCTAAATCTTAAGTCACATCTTTAGGACCTCAATTTCGAAAAACTCCGGAATAAAGACCTGCCATCACTTTTGTGACGTTAGGAGATCCCCCTAACGTTGACGAAGAAGGCGTACAGTTGAGATTTTTTCGAGCTTTAAAGTCAAAAAGCTGACTGTGAACTTTTTCCATTTCCCAAACGCAGGACACCAAGGACAACCTTTAAACTTAACCAAACATCGCCTAAAATTGCGTCTTTCAGACTTCACTGACGAAATTTTTCCAGAGAGAGCCTCCGAATACTCTTCATTTCCTAAACGTCACCAATTATAGCTTAAATTTCAGTTTTCAATGTCGAAAAACTTTGAAGGAGAGACACCTAGTAACGTAAATTCACCAGAAATTGCGTAAAACTCCTTCTTAAAGAATCTTAATTTTGAAAAAAATTCAAAATAAATCACCAAAGAATTCCTCTCCTAACGTCCCCAAAAAATAAGCCTATAATCGTGTTTTCCCGAGTTCAACAGCGGAAAACTTTCAGGGAGAACCTTGGACGTTCCCCATCACCTCAACGTTATCACAGATACCATAAAACTGCGTTTTAAACCTTTTATTTGTGCAAATTTCTTGAAAGAGCATTCGATCCCCTAATATCGATAAAGAAAGCTTGAAATTCACTACAGTAAGCAAAAATACTTGGGAAGGAGCCTCAACCTCATCTCACCTAACTTTACCACCAAAACGTTACGAAAATAGCGTTTTTGACATCATTTTTTCAAATTCTACGGGAGGGTCCTGACACCCTTCACGCATCCGCTTCTTTTTCTTACCTTGCTAGCAGTAGCTGGAGGGTATAATGTTTATACCGTAGTTTTTATCTTTACTTTTTCGATAAGGAGAAATACCATGTTCGCACACCTCTTTCTGCTATGCGAATGTATTTTTATCTACCAGTGTGATAATCTACTCAACTTTATATGACGTTTTTCCCTGAGCATGGTTTTAGCTACTCCAGACACAAGAGCATAAAGCTAGAGTACAGCTGAAATCTCTGGATGCTGTAACTGACCTTTTCGGTCTGTGTTTGCTTGCAATTCCTTCTTAGCTCTGGCCATGGGGAGGTAATTTGTAGCTTTATATCCAACCGAGGTGCATATGGGTGATTCTACAAAAATGAGCAAATTTGTGTTCCATATTGATTACTTTTTTTTGTTTTTAATTTAAAAAAAAAACTCTTTTGGAAATATTTTTATGCGTCCTTAGTACTATGATTCTGACCATCAACAATGTCAATAATTAATTATTATTCATTTAAAAATAAAATATCACATTGAAATGTCATCCACATGCCCTGCCCCGTTGGTGGAACATTCAGAATCTATAGAATCTAGATTTTTTAAAAAAGTAATTTTTTCTCAGGATTTTTTTTATTTTTGAATGTGTATGTGTGCAAGATGTAAATTACAAAAAAAAAAAAATCAAAATAGTATGAAAATAATATCTCCAAAAATTAATCTCAACTTCGTCCCAGCGATTATCAATCATTCACATAACTGGAAAGTATAGATATTTTTCTCTGAAATGTGTTACTTCAAAATCTGGAAACACATCTTAAAAAGAAGCATGGAACTTTGTTATTCCTGACCGAAGATTGATTTGGATGTTCGGCAATTAATTTTTGATTAATAGCTAGTTAAACTCAACTTTTAAGATAAGTGTTTTTCATCTTGATCATTAACATGACCTACAGAATGCAAGTAAAATGTACATGTAAACAAATTTTGATAATTAAGAGTTCTAAACCTTATATTTTCGTAAGTTCTTATTTGAAGTTAAGCCTAATAATCTTCAGATATGACTTTATGAGAACATATTACTTGTGTTTTGTCATTCACATGCCCATTTTTTTACGTCATTCACATGTCTCAATATGAGGCATGTGGATGACTCAAAGGCCACGGAAATGATGAAATAAGATTAAATATAGAAGAAATTATGATGTTTGTATATTATTAAATATTGGTATAGATTAGTTTTACTCTGATGAGTTTTTTCCTTCACAACAAATTTAATTAAGCTTTTGTGATCATTTGGCACATTTGAAAACCCAGCCAATGTTAAATACCTTATTAACAGATTTTAAATAAATTATTTGAAAAATTTGCCGAAATCGCTAATATTTTTGACAATTTAGTTTTGTGCAATTCTTCCACCGCAGCAACTAATATCAATTTTATAGTTAATATCTATAAAATTTATTTTTTAAGTTCTTACATTGTCTTAATTACTCTTTTTTGACAAAATTTTAGTTTTGATTTTTAGTTATTCTTCCGGAGAAAAAAGTAGGGGAACGTGTACATTTGGCACACTAACCTTATAAAAATAGAAAATAACATTCATAGAAAAATTAATATTTAATATGATAATAATGATTTTATTATTAACTCTCTGACTGCTTATCCTGCGCTTACGTTGTGCAAGCGTTTTTCTTCCTTTATTGGTTTTTTTCCCTCAGTGCTTCATACTTTCTTAAATTTTGTGTATTTTACTTATTTATATTATGCAATGAATTAACTGTAATTTGATTGAAAATGATTAAAAAAGCCTTTTTTTGATTATCTCGTCTGAATTGGTTTTCCTTGTAAAGTAGTTTCTCATGATAGAAATCTACATAAAAAATATTTTCCACAAAGAAAAAAAAAGTATTTTGCGATTCTCTTATGTATTATGGATGTAAAACGTGCTAAACAAAACAAAAAAAAAAAACGCATTTTTTGAATCCACTTCGGCTGAAGCAGAGGGGGCGGCGATTTTGCACCTTTGATGTGAAAAAAAAAAAAAAAAAATCTAAATAAGGGAAACATTTTTTTATCAATAACTGGAGGCAAAGAAAAAAAAAAAACCTCTTCGAAATGTGAGGTTTTAAAGGACTAAACTGCGCTGTGTACGTATTGCGCTGTGTACAATGTACGTACTGAACCCATGAACCTTCCTCCTTCTCTTAGCGTCCTCTAAGATCGACTTAAATTGTTTTTTAAAACTTAAATTTTAGAAAAATTTCTGTAAAAGAACCTGAGTTACTAACATCAACAAAGGCTAAAACTGACTTCAGTTTTGATGAAGAATTGGGAGAGAACCCTCCCCTCCCCCAAAAAGTTACTTTTAGCTGTGATTTTCGATGTAAATTTAGAATATTTCTCTGGAATAAGCGCCTGACCCCCCACCCCCTCCTTTCTTTTGGTTGAAGAAGACGTATTAAATTAGTTTCCTTTTTTCCTTAAATAAAGTTTTCAGTTTTAAGTTAATAATTTTTGATGATTTCATGTAGTAGATCTGTTTTAATAAAAGGACGGCAAAGAGAGACTGCCCTGGGCGGCAGAATCTGTAGCTTTACCACAGCGCTTTGTTCAATATCTGTGTTTTTTTAAATATATTGACTAATTTGCCTACTCGTTCTTTAATTATTTCTTTTTTTTACAGTAACTTATTAAATATACCTTTTTATCAATTTCATTAGTTCCAACCCAATATTATATAATTAATTATGGCAGTACAATATTTAAAAAGCATGTCTAACAGTTTATAGGCTAAAAAAGTTCAGTATATACCCCAATAATATAACCATTGTGTCATTCACATGCCTCCAAAATAAATAAATAAATAAATAAATAAAATTTCAAAAATACAATAAAATATTTAAAAGTAAGCTCTGCTGATATTTTATTTTAATTATGCAACCTATAAAGTACTTTCCTGATTTTTTTTCTTTTTTTTTTTTTTTTTGTTAAATTATTTTTTTTTTGAGATTTACATATTAGAAAGTTTCCCGTATTTGTAGAATCACTCAAATAGTGCTTTCAGGCCTTTGAAATGTTCGCGAAATTATATATATTCTTCAGTATACTATATAAGTTTATTTCAAGTAAAGAACCGTATTTAAAGTCCTAAATTTTTCGGGAGAAGGATCCCTTGTAGAGAAAATTTAATACTGTTTAAGCAGGGGTGTCTGTCCCCCCCTAAGAGTGATGCCCCCCCCCCCCCCCCCGAGATTGAGAGTCCTCGCAAAAACGACGAAAAAGACCCTCTAAAACAGTGACTCTCCACTTAGACCGAGGTCCCCCACCCCCATGGCTCGAGTTCAAGATCCGCCACTGCATGTAGGTACGGTGGTAGTTCAATATAGTAGCGCCAACTTATCGCGAAGCTATACATAATGAGTTTACGGCTATAAAGTAATAGCTTTTTTAATCAGTAAATTTGTTTTACTGATATAACGAAGTGTTGTCACGTTCGGAGAAAGCTATCTCCTCGCAGTTACGAAAGCATTTGTGACGCGGTAAATCTTTCACTGATACATAATGTTAAAATTAATATGTTACGAAATTAAATGTCATAAATGTCGAATGGACGAATTTCTGTACTATAAAAAAATAAATAAATGAAAATCAGAACCTTTCTTGGAAAATACTGAGGAGTTAATGGGCCTCATTTCTATACCAGTAGCATATATAGCAAAACACACTGTAAAAAAAAAAAAAAAAAAAATCGAAACGTTACTTAGTATTTCCGTGCAACGTTTCGGTATTTTAACGGTTTTTATCTATTTCCTGGAAAATTAGAGTATCATTGTCAAAAAGTTTCCTGAATCGCTACAAGACGCACGAATGCAGACTTCTCACTGGTGTGAAAAATATTTTTAGCTCCCAGTTTAAAGATTAACTGAGCGTATTTATGAAGTGTATCGGTTTCGGTCCAATTACGGCCCGTCCGGATTGAGTTCCCAAAGGGAACAAGTAAGTCTGTGAACTGCAGCTTTGCAAGAATTGCAGGCGAGTAAAAGTATTGTTACCTGCTTGAAATTCCGTCTTAGCTTTGGCCATGTGTTCAATGCCGCTTTTGGAAAGTTCTTAATAAATCAGGAAGGTGCCTACCTAAGTTTACTCTATACTTCCAGAGACAAGACTGGCTTCAAACGGGAAGATTTCTGAGTTTTTCAGGAAGCTTCCAGAATAATTTCAGAAAAGTTACTGAATTTTAGCGGAAAACGTTCCTGATCTTTACACGATATGTTACTGGCAGAAATTGGGCACATCAGCTGCCCATTATTTTCCAGGAACGTTCCTGAATCGTTTTTACAGTGCACGGGAAAGTTTCCCTCAATGAGCCTATCCTGTAATTTACCTAGAATCTTTCTGAAGAATTTAGAAGTCTTCAGAATAAAAGTCAGTCACGTTTCTAAAATAAAACAGGAGTATTTAAATGATGTTCAGACATTTATATTTCAATATCCTGGCATCTTTCTGATTTACCATAAAAGTTTCTAAAGCCTTAGAGACCTGTAACCGGAGCTCAGGCAGAATTGCAAGCAAATTCGGAGCAATTTATTAACCCTGTATTTTTTTCGAAGCTATAGTGTGGCTCAGGTTAATTAACTTGTCGCTTTGCAAATATTTACCTAGTTTTCTGGTAATAGGGAAGGGTGCAGCTCAGGTAGAATTGCAAGCAAATACCGAACAGTTTATTTGCCTGCAAATCGTCTAAAGCTTTAGAGTGTTTAAGGTTAGTTGATTTTGCCAAAGTTTACCTATTTATCGGGTAATATGTATGTGTGATTGGCGTGGACTTGAATTGTTTTACTTTTGTAGTAGTTTTACAAAAGTTTTTCAACTCAAATCCTCTCCAATAACACTTCCCCTTTTCACTAAACTTCCCAATAAGAGGGAAACATGATCATAGCTTAACTAACCAGAGCCGCACTATACAGCATCAAGAGACTCTCTCTTTACTAGGACTCATCAATCTGGAACTGTTACAGCCTATCTGAAGGCGAAATACCGTATAAAGAAGCTGAGTATATCTCCTAATTGATAGCTCAAAATATTTTATTGTATAATAAATACTTTACAGGGTAGTCTGATCAGTGAATGAACAGCTAAGCCCAATTTCATTTTTAAAAATCTATTACAGTGCTATGCATTAGTGTTTTGTTTGTGTCATTAAAAACCTTTTTATTGTGTGTAGTTATTAATTAAAAAAATACAGTTCTATTTATTTATTTATTTTGTAAAGTAACTTTTTTTACCTACCTGTTTTTAGAAATATTTTTTGCAAGCTTTTAAGGCTTTTTAAAACATTATTATTATCATTTTAACTGATTTTTCATTTCTCTTTTCTACTTTTACGGAAAATGTAAGCTAAAAACTTGTATTTACCAATTCCCGAACTTGTATAATTTACGCATCCTGAGAAAGGTATCCATAAATCAAGTTGATAAAATAGCTTGAATAGTTAAAACTTAATGAATTTGATGAAAAGTGTCCTTCACACGACCTTAGATGGAACAAATGTACAGGTAATCACACTAAAAATATTGTGTAACCTTACTCCGTAAAAGCGGTGGTATTTTGCTGCCTCCATAGCAATGGAGTAACAAAACTGGTGTAACGTTACGTATCGCTTACACCGTTACACCAGTTTTATCAGTTAAGTTACTCCATTGCTAAGCAGGAAGCTAGCCACCGGACTAAGGTTACACAAAATGCAGAAAGCTGCCACAGTATTTACGGAGTAAAGTTGCACAATTTTTTTACAGTGCATTAAATACCTATTTTTTTTCAGCATTTACGCTCTACATCCTCAATGGTTAAGAATTTTCGGAAGCACATCCATTTGTCACGAATTTCTTCTAAAACTAGTTCCTCCTCAAAGAGTTCTCTGCAGAGGTGTGGGCAGGGTTGTCCAAGAAGCTTTTTGATCCTAATTATCCTCAGATAAATAAACGATGGAAATGCGGTCTAAAACGGAAGGTTTAGAGACTAAACAACAGCTCTGTCCATTCACAGAACTCCTGAGTTCTGACAATGCGCTCCAACCATTGTTGCTAAATCAAATCTGGGGGGATATAGTCTTTCTCCAGCAATTAAGGAAGAGCAAATACCATGTGCAGGACTGAACTTTCAAGAATCTTCACAAAAGCTTTAACAAATAATGGACTGTCTATAATCTTTTGAGTTCATTTTAAAGTCCTAATATGAAATAATTGATTGTTTTCAGAGTTTGTAGCATAGCCATCGTACTCATTTTCGAAATACTTTTTTTTTATTGGAATACAACTGTGATGTCCATTTGGTGTGACATCATATTAGAACTATGAGAGTAAATATTTAAAAACATGTGTTTTTTACAATGATTTAGTTCCAGTGTTTGAAACTTCTTAAAGAAAAGTTATTTTTCATTGCAACAAAACATATCTGGAGATAAAATCTTAGCATATGTGTTAATAGGAGAAAACAGTTGTTTTAATAGGAGAAAATAGTTGTGTTAATAGGAGAAAATATTTTCAAAAATAAAAATAATGATTTACTGTCTGAATTACATCTGGCTGTTATTATGTTGCTATAATATTTTCAATTAGCACTTAAACAGTAAATTAAGTAATTAATTTCAAGTTACAGGGTAGATCGACAAGTGCATGAACACATAAGTGCAATTTTAACCTCAAAATTTCATAAAAACATTTTAATTGATACATATAATTATTTTTATTAACTAATAAAATCATTTTTTATTCATTTTCAGATGATTCAGTGATTAGTTATGCGGGGCAGTGCATTTTTTTTTTGTCTTGAGACGTCCGTGGAGTGTCGCTGTCATGCTCATTTCTTCATAAAAATTTTGAGAATTCCACAGATTATTGAAATGGTACTTTATTATGAAGTAATTTCAGAAATAAATATTTATTTACTGTGTCGTTACATGCTTTTTCTTTTGCATCGGATTGATTTTTCTCCCCCCTTAAATTTATTCAATTTCACTCACAGCCATAAATAGCCTCCATACGTCCAAAAAGTAATTATATATGTATGCAATTTTAACGAGTGCGTACAGTAACTAGCTTTTTTTTTTTTTAAATTAATGAAAACGTTTGTGATGAAATTGTTTCAATTCTTTTTATAAGGAAACCTTACGTGATGGAAGTAAACGGATTGAAAATTTGGATTCAACACATTGACATTATTTTAAAACACTTTTAATAGGGTAAATGACTAGCTATGGGAATGGTTCAGGTTTTTTCTACTTTGGAATGTTGCTGATCTGTGATGTTGCAATTCGAGTTCATGAAAAAAAAAAAAACAATAATAATTCTCTCTGTGTTAGAGCTCTGAATTTGCTTTTTTATCTCTGTGAAATTTTCATTAAATTTCAATTAATATGATTTATAAATATTTTGGCATAAATTAGAACACACTGATTCGCAGTCACTTAGTTATGGGCATACTAAAAACTGGTAATGGTCATGCTAGCTGAATTCAGTTATTTTCGGAAAATACACAAAAAATATTCAAACATTACAAAACACTTTTTTTTTCTAACAATAAAACCAAATTTTAACTTACCAATTTCAGCAACAATAAAGTTAAAAAATGGATATCTGAAAAATCGTTTTTGAAGGATTCGTTTTAACAACGACGACAAAAATAAATTAATAAATAAAAAAATCGAACTTTTCCAATGCTGAATTTTTTATTTATCGTCTGTCAAATTTAGCTTATGTTTTATTATCAGTTTTATATAGTAGTTTTGAGCAACAATGGGTAAAAAGTCAGTTATGGTTATATATGCATATTACTGAAATACATAATTTTACTTGATTAGTTATGTGATCATCAGCTTGAAACTTAAGTATCTTAGTTAATGCCAAAACTATGCCTATATGATATAAAAGAAAGCTAATGAATGATTACGTACCAATAAAACTGCGATCTGATAAGAAATTTCAATGCCAGGTCCTTAAGAAAGATACCCTCCAAAAACTGAAAGGCAAAGAAAATTGCATTTCCTCCTTTTTATAACATTTTTTTCGAAACATAGATAAAACTTATGTGTTGAAAAAAAATTTAGAGGGAGTGTGTGTGTGTGTGTGTATTCTTGATAGATACAATTTTGAGAGAGAGAGAGAGAACATTCTATTACATTAGATTTACATCTAGACATTTTACAACAGACATTCTAAACATCTCGATTACAAACTTCATATAAGCAGCAGTGTAAAAACAATGCAGAAAGGTTACTGAAAAATAATGGACATTTGATGTGCCCAATTTCTACCAATAGCATATCTTGCAAAAAACCAGGTATGTTTTCTGCTAAATGTCAGTAACCTTTCTGGAATTATTCCTGAAACTCTTTGAAGAATTTGAAAAACTCCCCCGTTAAAGTCAGTCATGTCTCGGAAACCTTTATGAGACATTAGGTAGGTTTTAAGTAATTGATTAAACCTTTTGTAATTTTCCCAACAAATACCAACAGAATTAATGCAACCACTGTCACAGTTACGACAGAATGGTGATATGATTCTGTTTCCAGACTCTAAACTTTCGCAAAATTTTAAGCAATGTATCAAATTAGTTCAGGATATAAGTAACATTGATGTAAAGAAAAATACTTATTGACAAATGTGTTTAAGAAAAAATAAACGATGAATGATAAACATTAAAATCTTCATTTATTCACACAAATAACTAACAAAATCGTTTTTGTCGTTTTTTGTAAACCTTACCCAATCCTTATGAACGTATTGTGAGCAAGTACACATTTGAATCGATTGTTTTAGAAAGGGCGTAAGTCCAATGGATTCCCGTAGGACTTACACCCTTTCTGAAATAATCGATTCATTTACGGAAGTATTCAAAAACATATTATTGATATACGTCCCGTTGACATGCATAAATTAATCAAATGGGCATTTTAGTAACTTAAAAGTTCCATCAAAAATGTGACTCAAGTGAAATATCAATCCAACATCACCAATCAATTCTATAAGAAAAATTGATCCCGAAGCCAATAAAAAATTGATTCAATAGTTTAATTTGAACAGATAATAATTAAAAAAATAACCATGATGAAATAGAATGGCTGACTAACAGAAGAAAGTCTAACATCCGGATCATGTTCAGTAGTTTAATTTGAATTGAACACATAGTAATTAAAAAATTACTTTGATGAAGTAGCAGGGAACACGTGTCTCAAAACAAAAACAAAAATAATTACTGACTTCAGAAGAAAGTTTAACATCCGGATCATTAAAAAAGAAACACCTGCAATAGATGGTCTATTTTAGTAAAAAGAAACATGGGGTCAACGGAAACAAACTCTATTACGGCACTTGAGGTAAATTTTAAAATTAAACTGTTCGTGAGTGAAAACTAGGAAATTCGTAAGACATTTGAGAGTTTCGTGTGATGTTTTAGAACAATTAAGTAGGCGTCATCATTGCTTGAAGATGACCCCGTGAAAAAAGTAGTTTTTTTTAAAGCTGAGTGGTCTTACATTTTCCTCCCCAGCACGTTTGCAAATGTGAATTAACCAATTTCAACTAGTTCTTCTTGTCATGTGGAAGGTTATAAGGACATTTATTTATGAATTTCACCTTGTCAGCTTTATTTTGGTGCGCAGTTTAGGTGCTTCCATTTGCCCCATAAATAGTGTTTTTAGGGGTAAAAGTAAGCGACTAAATATTTCACTCTTCCTATTTTTTAGAAGATTATATTGCGACGCAAATTACACGTTTGTGTGTGTTTTACATAGATTCAGTGCATAATTTAGTTTTTTTGTATTTTTTTTAAAATTACTTAAGACTATTCATATGAGAATTCAATGGGTCGCATGCGACCTACGGGTAACAAATTGATTATTAAAATAAGAAAAACCAACGACAAATAGCACAAATTGCAGATTGCCGCAGACACGTGTTTTGGCGTCGCAAGGAGCGCCTCTTTCAATCCAAAGGAATTGAGCTTATGGATGGAAAGGCATCCGACAAAAGCGAAAAGCAAGATAAGAAGGCAGCTCGAAACGTAAAAATATCGGATTAACCAAACACCGATGAGAAAATTATAAACCCATAAAGAATCCATAGGAAGTTAAAAAAATGAGCAAGAGCTTTCTCACAGGTGCACCACAAGAGAAAGATGAAATTTGATTAGATGAAGTTTAAGCCTCAAAGTTAAAAAAATAAAATAAAATAAAATAAAATAAAATGCAGTGTCAATAATCGTGAACCACAAGAAAATAAAAAGCTGAATGAAAAAAATACCAGGAGAAAAAACAAACCAAAAACAAACATTTCGGAAAAATAAAAATAAAGATAAATAGAAGAAAATAGGGGAAATGTCAATCGCATCACTGTAAAAACGATTCAGAAACGTTCCTGGAAAATAATGAGCAGCTAATGTGCCTAATTTATGCTAGTAACATGTCTTGCAAAAACAAGGAACGTTTTCCGCTAAAAGACAGTAACCTTCCTGAAATTATCCTTGAATCTTTCTGAAGAATTTGGGAACCTGCCCGGTTAAAGCCAGGCTTGAGCCTTCTTGAGCTACTAAGAAAACTCCCGAAGCAGCAATGCAACCAGGGCACGTTAAGGCTGTATTGCAAACAAGAACCAAGCATTTTCCTTGCCTTGCAAAGCTGCAGCTATTTAGAGATTAAATTCGCTCTCATTCGGATATTAGTCAGTCTGGACAGACCGTAATCGAACTGCAGTAGATATTTTTATTAAACACGCTCAGTCAATCTTTAAACCGGTAGCTAAAAATGTTTTTCACAACAGTGAAAAGTCTGCATTCGTGCAATTTGCAGCAATTCAGGAAACGTGTTTCCAAAGATACTTGATTTTTCAGGGAAATGGATGAAAACCCGTGAAATCCCGAAAAGTTACGCGGAAATATTCTGTGACGTTTCGGTTTTTTTTACAGTGTGTTACAAAAGCGAAAACAAGTTAAAAACAAACAAATTAAAATAGATAAAAATGAATGGAAAAAATATAAATTATGCAAAATATAAAATATTTTGCATAAAATAGATAACAATAGATGGGGGAAGGACAAATTTTTAAAAATGGAGGCAAGACAGTAGAAAAATACGGCACAACTTTAAGATCATTATCTAAGTTAGAAAATTTCCTTTAAAATATGGAATGATTCCCAAAAGTCAAGATCTGATGAACTGGGTATTTTTTGTTAAATCGGTAAGAGTTAATATCGAAAGTGTGATTCAAATCCAATATTGGGTAACACTAGTCTAATTTAATTCTTATTTTTTCACACAATTTTAATTTAATTTTAAGCGAAATTTTAAAGCACACTAAGTCTGTCCAATATAGGCAAGATTGCAACTGCATTTTTTTTTTTTGGGATTGAAGTCTTAAAACGCAAGTATGGGCCATCTTTGATGAGGTTAAGGAAAAGAATGGGGTTCGAATCTCCCTCCCGGGGACGTTTCAGAGAAGTTTCAGAGTGGCAATTTCAAACGATCTTTGGTGATGTTAAAAGAAGGAATCTGGAGACCTTCCACCAGGGATTTTGAAAAAAAAAAAAAATAAGTCTTAAAGATACGATTGTAGACATCCCAGGTAGAGCCAGGAGACGGATTGAGTTCTTTTACTTACCTCCGGTAATTTTTCGAAACTGAAGTTCCAAAAAGCTTTTTTAGACAAACTTCGATGATGTTAGGGTTAGAAGTTTTTGAAACATCCCCGAATCGTTACGAAATTGAAGTTCTTACGCGCAATTTTATTATAGCTCTTTTAACGAAAAGTGGAAGAAATAGGTTCGGGGATCCCTTCTGATGATCCTCTTTAATTTAGTTGTTTTAGAATTAAGATTAAAATGATGCGGCAGCTCCCCCCCCCCCCCTCCTACTCCAAGCCTGTGAAAATCAAGCTGGTTATAAAATCAACCGCCCCCTCCTTAAAAAAATTCTGGATCCGCCCTTGGTTTGTACCAAACTGCATTTGAACCTGTTTATAGCTTGGAATTTCAAATAGATGTCGTTTGTTATTTAGAGATTACAAATTACTACCTTCAACAAGTGTGAAATAAGAGAACGCACCATCCACGAGTTGATAAGTGAGTAATGGTTTGCACGAAGAGTGTCCCTAGTGTGGGGACTTTATAAAGGTACTGAGAAAACCCATTTGTGTAAAGCTGTTCTAAACGTCAACCGTCATGAAACTTCAGCTTTGAATTTAATAAACCATCTAGTCCAGTTTTGGTTGGCTAAAGGTTAAAAGTCTTGAGGAAGCGTTGGCATAATTAGTTTAAAATGAGCTTTTGAACCTAATAACCATTTATTGCATGAGGGAAATTGAAGACCAATATGGATAGTAGGACGGGTAAAAGTTTTAGAAGATTGTGAATTTAAATTTAATGTTAAACATATTATGATTGATATATAAATTTCACTCAATTCACAGTTTAGCATATCAGTTTTCACCTGTCAAACTACTAAGACCATTTACAGTAATAAAGACATCCAATGCATTTCCGGGGATGCTGACATTTATATAGAACTAAGTACGAAAATAGACGCAAAAAGAAAACTTATTAAAAATGGAAGGAAATATGTTCGTCATACAAGATATTAGTTAAATGTTTTATTTAAATACTAGCTGTAGCCGCACGGTTTTGCCCGTAGTAGAAAACAAAAAGTTCATTTGGTTCGCCTGTATATTTACAAATACTGGACGATGAATTTCTTGCCAATATGCTATGTTAATTTGTTCGTCCATGTTGCTGTAATTTGCTCGTCCATGTTATGGTAATTTGCACATCCATGTTACGGTAATTTGCTCATCCATGTTATGGTAATTTACCCGTACATGTTATGGTAATTCGCTAGGTAAAATGGGCTTAAAATTGGAATAGAAATGAACAAAATCGAATTTTCTAAAAATCACTTCGTGGTGCTCACCCCCGCTACGAACTAATTTTGTGCTAAATTTCAAGTAAATCGGCAGAACGGTAGGCGCTATGCGCGTAAAAGGGATCCAAACATCCAGAGACAGACTTTCAGCTTTATTATTAGTAAAGATTCGTCACGATACCTCCTAAAAACGAGAATTAATGCACAGGGATAAATATACATGGTGGTTATAAAATAACTTGAAGAGATCATCTCTAACGAGTGATGTATAGGATGAAATACTACCAAATTTAGCGACCGTATCCATAAGATTTCGATTTCTACAAAAAAAAAAAAAAAAAAAACTTACCCCAGCTAGAATATTACCGCTACCTAATAAGTACTAAGGAATTAAATTTCACAAAACTGCAGCACACATCAATTTTATCATTTACAAATCCTTGTTTCTTACAAAAGAAAAGTTGCTTACAAAAGATTAGTATAAAATGCTGAGCATTGCATGCTGCAGTTCTTGGAACAACGCTACGGTCAAAGGTGGTCATATTGTACCCCATCAATAAATAAAAATCATCTGTTGTAAAAAAAAATATCTATACATATTTTGTCTTAACATTTGAATCTTCAATATTCACAGTAATACAACTTTTCTTAGCCAAAATTTCACCTGGCGATTTTTGGTCTATTTTTTTTTTCTTAATTTTAGATTTCGAAATTCCGTGGTCTACTATATGATATGGCCTATGAAATTTGACGATGTTTCGTCAAATACTTCACTCACTAGAGGGTTCTAAACACCCCAAATTATTTCATAAAACTCCGCTATATCCCTTGTACAATAAATGGTTGGTCTTGTCAGAACTTGAACATTTAGAACTTGATATAAAAGTTTTTCAGCGAAAACGACACACTATTTAAGTACTGATCAGCGACCTATTTAAACAGTTTATTAGAAGATATTCAGATAATGTGTGATAAAACAATATATTAATGGGTTTACAAAATAATTGCAATGAACTCTGTAACTAACCCTTCACCGTCTTTCTGCAGTCCAATTAGGATACTACACATTTGATTCATTTTCGTATTTGTCTAAACTCTACCAATAACTAAAATCTTAGGATTTTCTACATTTCCGTTTTTACTTCATTTCGATGTTGGTAATATCTTGTTTCATCGTCTTTGCTGTTTGAGATTTAAAATTTGTCTCATTGCCTTTGCTGTTTGAGATTTAAAATTTTATTTAAATTACAAAAATAATTCAGAAACGTTCCTGGAAAATAATGGGCAGCTGATGTGTTCAATTTTTGCCAATGACATACTTGCAAAAAACACGAACCTTTTCCGCTAAATGTCAGCAACCTTTCTGAAATCATACTTGAAACTTTCTAAAGCATTTGGAAACCTCCCTGGTTAAAGCCAGTCATGTCTCGGGAACCTTTAATAAAAATTCAGTAGGCTTAATGTAACCGATTGGAACCTTCCTGATTCACCAAGAAAGCTCTAGAAGCGTCAATACAACCACGGCCAAAGCTAAAGCAGAATTGCAAGTACGACCCAAGCGTATCCCTTGCTGCAGCTATCCAGAGACTTATTCGCTCCTTATGGAGAGCTTAGTCAATCTGGACGGACCATAAGCAAAGTAAATCAATCTTTAAACCAGCAGCTAAAAACATTTTTCACAACAGTAAAAAGTCTGCATGCGTACAACTTGTAGCAATTCAGGAAACTTTTTCGCAAAGATACTTGATTTTATGGGGAAATAGATCAAAATCCGTGAAATCCCGACACGTTTGATGTAAATTTTAATGTAAATTACACTTTTATGTGTATTCTACACAAACTCAGCGCATAATTTATTTGTACTATTTTTCCTTTTCAATAATTTGAAGCTACATTTTGAGGATTTAGAGGGTCGCATGCGACCTACGAGCCACAAGTTGAGCCCTGTTGGTACATAACTTCTTAAAATTCTTCTAAACTCATTGCGTATTAGGCTATTATCTACTTACACCAACTTCAGGGGTGTTTCAGTTTATCCAATAGTCCCTGGGAAAAAAAGAAACATGATTTCATTAGCTAAAAAATAGTCATCAAATCACATTTTTCATACCCAGTTCCTCTCAGAGAATGCAAACTTGGACACAATGCTCAAAAAGTGGTCTCATTTTATCCAAAAGAAATGGAAGGATTTTAAGTTAAAACCTTGAAATTCTCTTTCCCTTTATCCCAACTGACCTTATGTCACTTCAATTCATTCTTTCATGTTCAATTCGACTTAAGTGCTCTGCATTTTAACAAAAAAGTAATACAATTGCAGAAACAGTTAAAGTGCTTTTGAAAGAATGAATAGATGAGAAGTTCATGAAATCTTTTTCGTATTTTCTTCACTAGGGAAACAGTGAGAGGTGCGTTTGTGGGGTCAAAATTCCTATACTGTAAAAAAAATCCGAAACGTTATTATTTCCGTGGAACGTTTCGGGATTTCACATTTTTTCATCCATTTCCTAAGAAAAATCAAGTATCTATCAAAAAGTTTCCTGAATTGCTTTGCACGAATGAAGACTACTCACTGTTGTGTAAAATATTTTAGCTACCAGTTTAATGATTACCTGAGTGTATTTATTAAGTGAATCGACTTCGGTTTGACTACGGCATATCCAGATTGATGAAGCTCTCAATGAAAGCGAATATGTTTTTGGATTCCGCAGTTTTGCTGGTAGGTGAGATTGTTTGGTACTAACTTGCAATTTTGTATTTGCTTTGGCCATGGTTGTAATAATGCTTTTGGAGCTTTATTGGTAAAGGGAGGTCAGGGAGGTGCCAAGCCATTCAAATGAATTATTTTTAGTGTTTCCACAGTTTTACCATATTGCCAATCCCAATACGATCAATTATGTGCTTATGTAAGGACTACTATGTAGGGTAAAGGGAGCTGTATTGATATACGGGGTACAGCGGAACAAATGGAGTTTGTACATTGAATCTAATTCTAAAAATTAAAAAAATATGCATAATTTAGTTAACCTCTATTGGGCCATCGTGGAAACTAGTTAAAGCGCTATTTTCTCTTGAAGGAAAGCTGTGGCCATTTTTATTTTTGCCATCACCGTTGGAAGAATCATTTTAGTTTTACTTTTTTTAATTTTATATATATAAACAATTATTCAAATATTAATTTCAATTTATTAATTTAAAGCTGAAACTTTCTTATGTACTGTGCAACGTCGTTTATTTCATTAATAAATTGCGTGCAATTTTGGACTCTTGATTTTAAAATACTGTTTTCGGGGTACGGCTATGCTAATAGGAATCCTTGGAAATGTGCTACTACACTTCCGAAATTTTCCGAAATTCCCCAATATAAAGTAGACATTATTGAATAATTTAAATTAAATACATTTAAAAACTTGAAAATTTAATATTAAATTATGAACGGACATTGATTTTAAAGATATTTTAGTTAAACTGTATTTTCAGTGGTATTTTCTTACATCTAAATAGGGCATTGAATAGTATATATATATCTGCTATATAACTGTTGAATATATATTTCTTATGAATTTTAATCCGAATACATTATTTGATTTGCTTGATCCTTCAAACATGTAATAATACTCTGAAATTACCAAAACCTATGGCAGGTGTGGAGGTTCAAAAACCGCAATGATGTGATAATCATTTCGTGAAGACTTCCGATGTTTTTACAGTTTAAAATTAACTTTTGATTATCTTATATATTCCCACCCTTTCCATTTTGTTATTCTTTACAATTTTTTTTATTGTTGCTTCGATCTTCGTTATTTTCAATTCATCAAACATTATTTTGAAAAAAAAATACAATCAATTGTCAAATGTGCTTTGTAATTAAAACTTTTATAAAATCCTGTCGTTTAAAATAATCTCAATCTGTATTTAATAATAATATTGTATTGTTATAATGAAGCTGCTTCTAAATGAGCCTTTCTCAATGTCCCACTGTACCTCATGTCTTGTCCTGCCGTGCCATTGACGTAGGACATAGTGGGACAATTTGAGAGCCTTTCAAAATTCAATATTTTTTAAGGAAAAATCATTGATAAGTTAGGGGGGAAAATACACGAAAGCTAGTTCTAATCCTGTCCTCTAATTGAAATTTCATTTTTGAACTAAAATTAAAGAAAAAATAGCGAAACAAATGAAAACTGTCCCACCTATGCATTCTTTTCACGTACGTTTATAACGACTTAAAAAAGAAAAATAAATTTAAAACTCTCATAAAAACGGTTTAGATATTACGGGGAATGTTTGTCATGGGGCGATTCTCTGTCCCGTTCGAAACTTCGGTAACTTTTCTTTTTTCGCTATTTCTGTTTTTCGTGAGTATGAACCGTTTATTTCATAAACCAGTCAAACGTCAAAATTGCAAAACAGTGAAAGTTGCAAAACAGTGAAACCTGAGTGAAGTGCAGTCTCTGGAGACTTGCAGGTGCATAAGGCCTTTGGCATTTGCTAATTCTGACTTAGCCTCGACCAAATTTGCTAAAATGCTTTAAGAGCCTTCCTGGTAAACTAAGAAGGTGCCAGGCTATTACTATAAACATATCTAAGTTTTTTTGCAAAATTCCTTATATATTCTAGAAACGTGATTGACTTTTAATGAGAAGATTTCTGGTCAATATCAGGAAGGTCACTGACTTTTAGCGCTAAACTTTTGCATAATAGCTGGCCATTATTTAACAGGAAGGATCTTGTTTTGTTTATTATTATTATCATTATTATTATTGTGTTAAAATTCGACCACCGATAACTACTGCATTATAATTTTTAAATAGTAGAATGTTGCTTTTTTCAGGAATTATAGAATCTTCTTTGAAGGAAAGTAGAAAACTACCTTTTTTTTTAATTTTTTTAACCTGAATTTACACTAAATGTGACTTAATAGCATGACGATGACGTTTACTTGAAATCAATTCTTTTGTGAGTGATTTCACTTTTACCCCAAAAACCAAGAAAGAAAGGCAAATAATTTAATTACAAATTACTACAACAAACATTTTTGAAATTACACATAGTTGTACCACCATATATATATATATATTTTTTTCCGATAATGATTCGAATATTTTGAACTAAAAGGAATAACATTAAGGTATAGTTGTTTCTGTAAAAAGCGTAGAAATGCCTATTGAAGAGCTTAATATGATGGTATAATTATTTTCCCGAAGAAAGAAATTTCAGCGTTTAACTGGTTTCTGAAATAAGTGATTTAGTTGTTCTGAAAGCATTTGATTAAAAAGATTCTTTGTAAGCGTTAAAATTCACCCAGTTTATCAAAAATTCTAGCTGATTGCTTAATGAATGCTGCTTCTTCAACGATGTTTATGTGAAATGATTGAGATGTATCTATATATACGTGGATGAACTAACATCTGACCGAAGCTTTTACAAAAATTGTGGCTGGGCCAACGTACCCCTATATGATCAGCAACCTCTACACGTGCATAAATCGAAGAATTTTATACGAAATTTGGAAGTTGACGTGTAAGTCATACGTCACACAAACGCGAATATTCAGGAATTTAAACGACAATAAAACATGCACTAAAAAGTTAATGATTTCATTTGAAGATTAAAATTCATAACTCAATCTTCAATACAATTGTTCAGCAAAAAATAAGTATGTACGTGTTATTAGGGAGTATTATTTTAAAACATTAACAGTAAACTCAATTATTGGCGGTCAGATTATCCGCGGTTCTTTTCACATTTTTTTAAAAAACTGTTATTAAATGTTTTTTAAACTTAAGATTGTGTTATTTTTCGTTTTTACCATTTACGTATACTTTTTACATTCAATGAGAGTAGAAGCATTGTAGCAATGTTTTTAGCTATAATTTAAACGTATGTGTCATTCATATTTTTTAACTAGTGTTAGCTACAGTAGTATCGTGAAAATATTAAGGAAACTTAAAAACTTCGTGAGTAGTTTGTGTCTTGAAATATTACATCTTTTTCTGAAGCTTTTATTAAATGGGCAATTTTAATCAATACTCATTTTCAGTATCAATACGTGATATTGGGTCTCTTTTAAAGACGTTCTATATTTTTAACTATTGGTAAACAAAGATTGAAAAATTGGTAAACAAAGATTGATTCATTTTTCATGAAATCTTGTAAACGATTAAATTCTAAAATAAATTTTGATCCAATCATTTTCAAAGGACCCTTGTTTAAGTGTTTTGTCAAAACTTTTAAACATCTTACAAGATACTGTTTCTTGAATCATTTCCTGAGGCTTTAAACTCAACAATCTTTAATTTTTGAAACATGGGATTGGTGAAGTGTTTGTTTTTAACAGTCAGAACAGTTTAACATGCTCAATTATGCCAATTATCTTGAGGCACTAACGCAGATAGAATTTTCCTTCTGGAGGGGATTTTTCTGAACAAAAAATAACAACATTACATTGTTATAAACTACTGTAAAAAGATTGGCAATAGTTTTGAAACCAAGGCCTTCGGGAAGGGTTTAGATCACCCCCTCCCTTTTGCTGTTTCACGGTAGATGTATCTTGTCTTCATAAATAAAAAGAAAAAAAAATAACCAAAGAATTTTTTAAGACTCATATTGAAAACAGTCTTTTAAAAATTCCCTTTACTTGAAACGATTTTTTTTTTACTTGCCAAATTTTTAAGGCAAATTGTTTTTGAGTCATGGTCTGCTATATTTTCTTATCATTTGCAATCAGGACTTAATTTGCATAGAAGCACACGAGAGCTCAACTCCAACACTTATATATAAATTTAGGTCAATTTTCGTTTATTTGACGGTAATTCAGGTTATTTACGTGAAATAAGATCTGAAAACTATAGGGCTCTCACACTTTTTTTTTCTAAAAATTAATCCTGTTTGCAGGGATTGTTTCGTTTATTGTGAGGTTTTTTTTTTCTGTTTAGAAGATAAGAATTTTTTTTTTTTTTTTTTTTTCTCTGTTTAGAAAATAAGAGGGTTGTATAAGAATGTTTCTTGTGTTTTGTTTTTCACGTCCAACTTGCATGATTTTGCAAATAGAAAATTGTTTGCATCCAAAGTTTTAAAAGTTACATTAAACTGTCTGGATAGCTTTTTTCTTCTGCACAAAAATGTTTGGATTTTTGATTGGACTGTCGGAAAATGACAAATATTTTGCTGATTCTAAATCAATTAAGCCGTTGTTTAATAGCCCTCGATTGAAAGCAGTATATTAAATTGTAGAGATATACGATTAGTATTTTTGAAAATTTGAGTACACTAGTGTGTCAATGCATATATAGATACTTGTAGATGTATTTGTATATGAATATACATTTATGCGTACATGTAAATTTCATTTAGATTGTTTTATCTAGCAATTATTACTGAGTTTAACTTATTTTATTGACTTCTTGATGACAAGTGACATTATCTGACTGTTTTCATGTTCATAGAACAAAGATGGTAAAACAATCCGAAGCTCTTTAGTGAGCAATCAGAAAAAAAACTGACAGTCTAAAGAAAATTTAATTAAAGCTCATAATCAAATTCTAGAAACTTATTTGCTTTTATAATAAAGTACCACTTGCTACAAGTAATAACAGAATGATTAGGATTTGTTGCTCTTGAATTCATTTGCACATAGGTAAGGCCCAACTACAAAATGTTAAGAAAAATGATTAAATAAGCTTTGTGCTACAAGATGATTTAAGTGAAAAGTCAACGTAAATAAAGCACAAAATCTGAAGAAAATACAGTAGATAGTTATTTCAAGGCTATAATGGAGCCTCTCCCCATTGCTGCTGATGAGGCTCCATTATAGTCTTGAAATAGCTAAATGCTGTATTTTCTTCAGAATTTGTGCTTTACTTACGTTGGTTTTTCACTTTAATCGTGCAAAATATCTGCATAATTTTGTATAACTTAAAAAAGCAGCAAACAAATACTTAGCAAAGAAATTAAGAAACCGACCACGTGTTGAAGTAGCTACTCATCGAAAGTAGGTTAACATTTGTTACCATGTCCTCCGGTCGCATTGAACATCGGAAAGGGGTAAAAACTGCGCAACTGGTGAAGCAGGGGAAAAAGGGTTACTTTTTTCTTGGCCTATATTTTTTTGTCAGGATGTCTGACTCGTTCGCAGCACTAACCCTTTTATACAAGGTCCCCTAGATTTCTCTCGTCCTATCATTTGTAAGTTTTGCATTTTCCAAAACACGTCCGGGATGTAGAACTCCAGGTTTGGACGCATTTTTCCCAGCATGTACGTAAAAGGTGGTCTGGTATAGTATAACACTTCTCGTTGTCGAATTAAGTAGAGCAGATAGTGGTAAGTATGTGTTCGTCTTTAAGAATCCTGTCTTATTATATCTTAAGAAGAGAAGTTTGGTAGTTACCAGGCTACGTCTTTCCATAATTTGCGCACAGAAAGGGGTCAAGGGCACACCTATGATAGTTGGTTTCCATGGGAAAATGATTAGTGAATATTTGCAATTTGAAGATTAGGGAGCTTATATGATTTCTAGCATGTAGGTAGATAGTGGTCGGGTATATTTCAATACTTCCGGTTGTCGAATTAAGTAGAGCAGATAGTGGTTAGTATGTGTTCATCTTGAAGAATCCTCTCCTATTGTAACTTAAGAAGGGAAGTTTGGTAGTAACCAAGCTACATCTTCCTATAATTTGAGCACAGAAAGAGGTCAAGGGCACACCTATGATCTTTGGTTTCCATGAAAAAATGATCAGTGAAGTTTTACAATTTGGATATAGGATACCTACATGATTCTCATCATGTAGGTATAGATAGTGGTTTGGTATATTATAATACATTTCGTTGTTGAATTAGGTAAAGCAGATAGTGGTAAGATGCGTTCATTTTTAAGAATTCCGTTTTATTACAGCGAGAGAAGGGAAGTTTTGGTCGTTACTAAGCTATGTTTTCCTATAATTTGCGCACAGAAAGAGGTCAAGTGCACATCTATGTTATTTGGTTTTCATGGGAAAATGGTCAATGACGTTTTACAAATTGGAGATAGATGAAGGGTGGTTTATAGAGCCGAAAATGGATTGATCATAACTTTCAAAGATATAGTCACAATTTTTCAAGAACTCCGCTGATTTTTTGGTATACTTTGTCTACAGTCCATGCTGAATTAATATTTGAAGAAATAAGTTTTCAAAAACTTGCGGGTAATATGCGACTTATAAGTAAAGAACATTTGTTCTTATTTAAAAGCTCTTTAGTACCACTTATGAAATAGTTTGATAGTGTGAGTCTACTCCATCGACCTCCCTCCCTCCCGCCTTCCTCGTGGTACTCCTAACTATATGAAAGTGTATCTAGATTGCTTGCAGGATTCAGATAAAAACTGATTTTTTAACAATTTGTCAAGCCTCAGCGATGCACATCGTGCTACATTCCATTTAGAAAGAAAACTAATTATTCAAATGAAAAAAAAAAAAAAAAATACAAATTTATTTTAAACTATTTTACTTCAATTTATAACTGAATGAAAACTTTAAATGTATTAATACTTACAGACAGCTTGGCTTTGATATTTGACCTGACGAAAAAGTTGCAGCTGTATTCTTCATTCTGGAGTTAGAAATCAATCGAATTTATACTTATACTACAGTAAAAGTTACACAAATAAACAAAAATACATTTCACTATTAAACTACTATAGAATTTCACTGTAAGAAAATTTAGAAACATTACAGATTATTTCCAGGTAACGTTTCGGAATTTACTGTAATAAATTTTTGTGAAAAAAATCTCTTAGATTTCTATACAAATTGCATGGATGCAGGTTACCTCACTGCTGTGTAACATGGTTTTTGCTACCAGTATGAGGATACATGCCAGGGAGGATATATTTGCTAATAAGGATAGGAGTGTTGTTTCAGCCGCTCCAGATCAGCTGAGCCCCAAACCTGAGTGAAGTGCAGTCTCTGGAGACTTGCAGGTGCATAAGGCCTTTGGCATTTGCTAATTCTGACTTAGCGTCGACCAAATTTGCTAAAATGCTTTAAGAGCCTTCCTGGTAAACTAAGAAGGTGCCAGGCTATTACTATAAACATATCTAAGTTTTCTTGCAAAATTCCTTATATATTCCAGAAACGTGATTGACTTTTAATGAGAAGATTTCTGGTCAATATCAGGAAGGTCACTGACTTTTAGCGCTAAACTTTTGCATAATAGCTGGCCATTATTTAACAGGAAGGATCTTGTTTTGCTTATTATTATTATCATTATTATTATTGTGTTAAAATTCGACCACCGATAACTACTGCATTATAATTTTTAAATAGTAGAATGTTGCTTTTTTCAGGAATTATAGAATCTTCTTTGAAGGAAAGTAGAAAACTACCTTTTTTTTAATTTTTTTAACCTGAATTTACACTAAATGTGACTTAATAGCATGACGATGACGTTTACTTGAAATCAATTCTTTTGTGAGTGATTTCACTTTTACCCCAAAAACCAAGAAAGATAGGCAAATAATTTAATTACAAATTACTACAACAAACATTTTTGAAATTACACATAGCGCAAAGTCATCAAAACATTGTCCCCTGCGCATTTCTAACCAACAATTACATAACTTGATGGTCGTTACAACGGGTTATACTAATGAATAATATTGCAAATAAAACTTGTTAGTGAAAAAAGTCGTTTCATTTTGAACGATATTTATAGGCTAATAGATTACATCATACTAACTGGACTTTACATTATTTAATTTTCAAAATATTGTAATAGAAATAGGGACCCCAGCTCACTGAGAGGCCACTTAAATGGCAACCTGACCTGTAGACAGAACACTCATCTCTTCCTTTGAAATACACAAATTTTTGACTTAACTCTCGGAACAACTATAAAAACAATTCTGGGCTTCATTAGTAGCATTGTTTCATTTTTAGGATTTGAAATTTTTTTTATAGCCTCAAGTTCCAATGGACCGACGTAGTGGAAACGGTTAAAATGGCCACTTTTAAAACAGTTTCTTTCATAACTTACCAAGGTTGTGTTCTGATAGTATGCGGATCTAAATTTTAGCTGCCCCATAAATTTTATATTGTTGTGTAATATAAAATTTATGGTATTAGTTTTTTTTAATACCATAATATTTTATAATAAGCAAGGACTATGTAATTAGTAATACACTCAGCAATGCCCGAAAAAGGTTACAACGAGCAATTAAAATGCGAGCCTGGTGGTTTAATTTCCCACAGACTCTCTTATCTTCAGGTTTTCTTTGGGAATTATCTTTGTAAAAAATTTTTTAGTATCAAGAACGGGTACAAAATTTTAATATTTAATGGTTTCAAGAAATGTAATTTGGGAAAAATAGTGCAAATGCTTCGAAAGCTGTGCGGATAGCAAGAAAATCCAGAAGCGACACTGATTATTTCCAGTCATCGTTCCGGGATTTAACATTTGCAACCACTTTCCTGTAAAAAACAAGTACATGGGTTACTAAGTTTCCTGAATTAGTAGAAGTTTCATGAATGTCGAGTTCTCACCGTTATGAAAACAAGTTTTAGTTAATACTGGGAAAATATGTTCAGCTTCCTTGTTAGATAGTTTCGCTTACAATTCAGCCGCCGCTCAGACTAGAAAGTTTTTTTAAAAAATCTAATCCCAATTTTTTTACACCTGTTGATAAAAATGAATGGGATCCGAGGTGTGATCTGTCAAGGAAAGCCCAGGGTTGTAATAAATTTTTATGCATTCGATCTTAGAGTTCAAGGTGCAAAAAGTGTATGAAGTAGTTGCATTGTGTAAAAATATGATAATTTTTGTTTTTGATGCTTTATGCCGTGTAAATAACTGATTGGCAACATTTACGCTCTAATCTTTTGAATTAAAAGTGTAATTACTTTCTGTCTTGAAAGCTTGAGAGTTCTATCCATTCATAAATCGAAACACACATTTTTGGCTACTTTATTCAGTATGTTATAAATATCATTTTTATGACCATCGGAAACCAGTTTCCTCTAAATGAGGACATTAATCTGTCGAAGTCATTAGTTGAATATTGCTCGCTTTCATCAAGATTTCAAGATGTATGTTTCTGCTATTATCAAGGCTTTCTATAAATTCAATGCTTTATGTTTTATGTACAGTAAGAAAGGAAAAGAACCGGTTGATTTATGTATATTACAGCATTCATAATGAGATGGTTTTGTCACAAATGCAGACTGAAGATGCTGCACTAAAATCGAACTTAAGACTAAAAAAATGTTTTATTGAAATAATTTCAATCTTTTTTAGGAATTATAAAGTTTTTTGCTTTCACTGTTATTTCATTGAACTTCACAAGGAATTTCCAACTTTTACCACTTTTTTACTTTTTCAGAAAAATATAATTAGTTCAAAGTTTAAAAAAAATCAGTGCGGGGTGCTGGTGCTGGTCTTTCTTGTGGGATGCTGATCTTCTTGGGGCCCATGCTTGTAATGAACTGAATGTATGCTGAATCAAAGTTACTGAAACTTCTTCTCAAACAATTTGTGTCGACTGGTTTCAGTGTGTTCAGTGACCTCCGGACTTTAACGGCTAAAATAATTCCATGAGTGAATGTGTTATGCGTTCAGTGACCTCCGGGATATCAAAGACTAAAATATTCTCATGTGTGAACACAAGTTTCGATCAAATGAGAATCATCTGGATCAGCTTTAACTTCTCACGAATTTATGGTTTAAAAATGTTTTGTTGTCATATTGGTGATGTTTCCTAATTATTATAAAACGTTACATGTTCTCACTTTTATTTCAATTAATGTCACAGCGACTTTTTCTGCTTCTGCAACTTTTTTACCACGCAAAGCAGCTTGAAGTTCAAGAACAACTAGTCTAAAAGGTAAGCGCGTGCTGTTTCCTCGAGCGTATTAAGTGCATTCTGAACCAAATCTACTGAAATCTCAAATAATGTATGTATGTGTGCAGTGATTTCATGTGTTCAGTGACCTCCGGGCGTCAAAGACTAAAATACTACCATGGTTGAAGACAAACTGCTTCGTTCAAATAGGAGTCATCTTGACCTGCTTTACTTCACAAAGGAAGTTTTCTTGAATGGAATGTGTGCTATGAATGCAGACGCGTGTGTTACGATCATCATTGATCCATGCACGCATATGATGCTTATTATTATGCAAGAATATCCGAGCATTAAGCTTTCATTTATTAAACTCATCCGTTCATAGCATTTATTACAGCATTGCATAGTCTGGGAAAAACTTATCTGGTGATATTATACATGATAATATTAATACACGAGGCTATGTATTATAATCCTTCAAAATTTTCTGCCCATGCAATTTTTATGAGCATTCGAAAGTAATTTGCTCCAAACGAGGGCATTAAGCTGTCGAACAAATATGTGCGTCGATACCGCTTCTTTTGTCGTGAGCCGGAAGGTTAGTAAACTTTGCAAAAGATCCTCCCCCTCCCCCCAGGCCTCCCCATGATTCAAATGCCTGAAATTGAAATTCTGTAGTAGCACAAATTTGAAGAGCAGTCCCCCAACAAAGGCCCAATGGTCGCTACCGAACCTGAGGGGGACAATATTAAGTAGCCCACGGCTTTGGAGTCTCATTAACATAACGCATCGGAATTTTTGCTATTGATGTCTTCCACCCAAGATGCCATCGAAGAGATCTTCAAGACGTAGAGGAAGAAAAGGTGTGGCCATCTCGGGTGGGGGACATCTTCTCATTCGCAGCACAAATGCAGCTCCACCCACCAACGCTTCTTCAAGCGTGCGTCCCCTGATTGGCCGGACTGAATCGATCGCCCCCCTTCTGCAAAATATCTGCCTCTGGCTTTCACCACGCCCTGTGCGTACCATGCACAAAAATGTTGGAAGCTGAAGCAGGCTTTTCTTCACGACTCGGAATTTGGTGGGGGGAGGGGCAAAGATTGGTAGGCAAAAGAGATTCACTGCTGCTTCGGACATTGCGATCAATGGGAACTGGAAATGAGAACGAAATATGTTTTGTGCGGGGATGGGAAAAATTGCATTCTGCAGACAAAAGGACCTGCAGAGGGGGAAATATATTGTTTCTTCTGCTTTGCTCATTCGCAACGACGCGAATGAGTTTCGTTATTTCATTGCTGTAATTACTTTGCAGGATGTCGTCCACATAAAGAAGAAAAAAAATGACAACGTTGGAAAATTGTTTAGAAATCTAAAATGATTCACTAGTCGAAATATTATTTGCAATTGAGAGTGCTCTGGGGAAAATACTTAGGCCTAATGCTGAACATTAAAAACATATAAGAAAGAAAATAAAAACATTTTAGCAATCATAAGATGCTCAACAATAAGATTAGCTCAAATGAGCAAATGAGTTTTTTATGCCAACCATATTTTACATCAGTACTTGAAAAATGGAAAATATTCAGAATGCTTAAATTTATGTCAGAGAAAATTACTTTAGATATGTTTTGTTTGAAAATTTTTTTCTTCTTTTTTATTATTATTTTTTAATTTTTATTTATTTATTTTTTTTTAATACTTTGTTTTGCAGTGATAAATTTTACTTTGTTTCAGAAAATAACAAAAACTTTTGTCCAAACAAAAAGTACACATTTTACATTTGTGATGAAACAATAAAATAAAACAACTGTATAAGAACAAAATGAGGAAATATTGCATACACTTGTCTCGGGATTTTTCCTCGGAAGATTTTGATCAATAAGCTAAATCATCACATTTAATATTTCTATTGAAAGAAATCAATTTTAAACAAGAGAATGTGAGTATACATTAATATAAAACAAAAAGTAATTATTGCAGAACACACAGTTCAAAAATTAAGGGTGGTCTCATTTTTCTCCCTTTTTCACTGAATGCTATATTGTGATCAATTAAAAAGGAAAAAAAAAGTTAAAAAGAAAAAAAAAAGAGATTTAATTTGCATACTTTCAATTATCTTTGAGAACATATGATTAGGAATAAAGTAAATGATATTCCAGAGATTTTTTCATTACTTTGATGGAATAAGAGATGATCTTCATGAAAGCTAACAACATTTAAATAGGGAGAATGGGAGCTAATTGTTAAATAATATAATGGGACAACGAATAATATATTTTCACAAAGTATTTTTACACTAACAGCAAAAAAACAAAAAAAAAAAAAAAACAGCCATAGAAAGCATGTGCGTAACTGGAGAAAAGTCACTGTATTTTTTTTTTTTTTCTAAATGTAAAAGTAAATTCAGAATACAGTAGGCGCCGCTTAATGTGATGTTAATGTTATCATTCGCTTAATGTTATCAGAATCACGAAGTCCCGGAACACTTGCATGTTAACACACGTTAAAAAAGTCGGATATTGTAATCAGCGTCTTCGTTTATTGTTTTCATAAACTTTCAATTTTTCCCCCGTTTTTGTTCCTCAATTAACAGAAATACATAGGCAAACCCTGACGAGACTAACTTTCTGTTTAGCATTTTGTGGTTTTCAGTAGTAGTTCAAATTTTTTCTAGGAATGAAGCTACAGAAAGTTGCCCCCCCCCCCCCCAGTGACCACAGACTTCCCCTAAGAAAACTTTCTTTTGCACCTAAAAAATTCAGTCGCTGGAAATGGAATTGATGTAGGACCTCCATTGTTGCCATTGCTTTGTAAACTATTAAAGAATTGTGTCGAGATTGAAAACAAAGCGATGTTAAATTAAAATTTAAACAACAAGCAAAACCATGCTGGAAAAGATAGAAAAGCTGAATGTGCTTTGAAACTGGTTTACGAATGTCACGGAAAACGGTCATATTTTACTTTTACCTATTACTATGTGATTAAAAATTGCATAATTTAGCTTTAACTTTTTATAATTCAGATATTTCCATTCTGTTAATTTAATAATTTATAATTTGAAAGTGCGTTTAGTTGAGTCACTGTGATTTTAATTTGAGGTTGCTAAAATAAATGCACCTTAATTGGAAAAAAAATCATTATTTTGTGTCTCTTGGATTCTTTTCGGTTATTGTTATCAGTCGGTTATTGTTATCAAATTATATTTGTCCCAAAGTGATCACATTAAGCGGCACCTACTGTATATATCATACTGAATTTTCAAAGCATTAGCTAAGAAAACCTTTTAACCAATTGAAACATACACTGCGCAAAAAAAAAAAAAAAAAAAAAAAAAAAAAAATAAATAAATAAATAAATAAATAAATAAAAATCTGAAAATAATTTGCAGTTAATGTGCCCAATTTCTGCCAGTAACATATCTGGCGAAACACAGGAACGTTTCCCCGGGAGAAGTATGCAGTGAAACCCCAAATTTTACGTCACCCCGAATCGACGTTTTCCCGCATTTAGCGTTTATTCATCGAGTCCCATCAACAGTTTTGCTGCTATGTTTTTTACGTATTTTACGTTTTTCTCGTATTTTACGTTTTTTGACAAAGTCGCTTGAGAAATTTAAAATTTGGGTTTTACTGTATAACTTTAATGAAAATAACCTAGACCTTCTTTGAAAATTTTAGAAATGTTCCCAATAAATGTCAGTGATATTTCTCAAATATACCCGGAGTCATTCAAAAAAATTCAGTTACGTGTATGATAATAATCTGAGGCCTTCCAGATTTACCAGAAAGGTTCCTTAAGGAGTTAGAAACACATAGCCATATATGCTGAATAGCTTATTCGCATGTAATTCTTTTAAAAATACAGCATCCAGAAACTGAAATTTGGGCTTCGTTTGGGGCTCGTCAGTTTGTAAGAGCGACAGCCGAGCTGCAGGCGAAGTACTTCATAAAGCAGCTGAGTTTATCTTCACATGGGTAGCTAAAAATATTTTATCGTATACTAAATACTTTATACGAAAGTCTGACCATTGTGTGACAGAAAACACAAAAGCTCAATTTCCATTTTAGAAATCTATGAAATTGTCAATAATTAGTATGTTCAATGTTCGTGAATTAGTATGTTGTTTATTATCTAAAAAGAATCTGATTAATATGCGTAATTATTAAGCAAAAACGAGGTGAATTTTGATGTTTCTGATTGAATTTTTTTGGGAAGTTTAAACGAAAGAAAGGGCAGCAACCCAGTCAGTGAACATGTTTAACCAGGGGACAAACAAGTTTTTCTTGTTTTTTATTATTTTTCTCTGCCATTTGTTAAAATATCTATAATCGCACTGCAATTGGTTAAAGCAAACTTAGTAAAATATCGTTTTGCTATAAGTCAAAGCTTAGTTAAAGCTCTCTCACAGGTCGAAAATTTTTTTTGAGTTAATCTTCTTCTTCAGTCTTACGTTTTTCATATATTGTCATAGCTTGTGCTGTTAGTTTCTTTTACATTAATAAATGCGTTTTCGATCCTCAGCATAATAACCATTTAATATTCTCAACACAAATGTATAAAAGGATTAATTATAAACTGTTCATTCACTTTAGTGTCCATTTGCAAGGAGGACTATTCTTCCCTAGTTTTTACCTACATTCCCTTTAGTGAAGCCGCTCTATGTTTCTGGAGATCTATCGCGGAGGTGCTAAAATATTTTTAGCTACCAGTATGAAGATATATTTATCTTTATAAAGTTTTTCCCTTCATTGTACATTGTCAACCTCAAAACGAGGGAAACTATGTTCATAAGATAAGCACAGAGACGTTAATATACAAAACAACAAGAAGAAAACACGTAGTTACTGATATCAGGAAACTTTATTCAGACATGCTTGTTTTTTACAGGAAGCTGATGGAAACTCATGATATCCTCTACCGTTGCTGGAAATAATCAGATGTTTTGGAATACTGAGTTGGTTCAGGTCGAAGAGATATCATAGATTATGGTACTACTACGTCAAATACTGTAATGAATCTCATCTGGTTTTGTTTTGGCTCATTTATATACATTGTGGAGTTCAATAGAAATAAGTGTGGAAAAAGAAAGAAAACAAGTAATGGAACAATATTTTACTCATTTCAAATGTTTTATTATTGTTTGAAGAAATGTTCTGACATCGGTCGTCCAAAGAGAAAAATAATCATCCGACTTGCATCCAATCAGCATTGACCTATCCACCCAATATTCCATTAATCGAGCCATACACATTTTATAATCAGGTGCTTTCCAATTTCAGTTTCCAAATGTGTTTATCACAGAATTAACCATGTCCCAATAACCTTGCACCCTATAGACTTCCTATGTAGGAAATGGACAATTGAATGTATAAAATATCCAACTTAAAAAATACAGTAAGTATTTTATGTCTTCTTATTTTTTTTATATTTATTATTATTATTATTATTATTATTTTTTTTTTTTTGCAGGTAAGAGTTTATGATCTTGCTCAAAGAAATTATTATTTTTTTTTTATTTTGACCAACAGACAGCGACTTTTCAAAATTTTAGAAAGGGTACAGTTTGGCATTTTTCAGAAAGGAAACATATGAAATTTAACTAAACTGTAATAAGTTCACAAACATCTTCATTTATTTTAGAGCTATTTAGAGTTAAATTTGTAAATTTAATCAGTGCAACTTTTTTCCCTCAGTTTTACGTAATTTTGGTTCATGATTCAAATGATTAATTAATACTTTATTAAATTTATTTCCAAAAATCAAAGCAAATATACTAAAAAAGTTTGAGTATTGAAAGTTTTGAAAAATACTCAACTAATTTTTCGAATAGGTTCGATAAAAATTATGGACTAAAACATCCATAGTTTAAAAATTTAACTTCCAAAAAATTAAGCATCTATAATATTGGAACTAATGCAACTAGTATTTGCATTTTATCTCCGCATGTTCATAACTTTTCACATGATGGTAAATGATATGCATGGTAATGGCATTTGAACGTATTTTACCTGACAAGGCATAAAATATGGCTAATTTCGTTATAATTTTAGATATTTTGAATAAAGGTTCAGTCACTTAATATAAGCATAAACATAACAAATAGTTTCTTACACCTACAAAAAATCACAGTTATAAACTTCATCCTTGCCAATGAGTATTTTTTAAAAAATATGGTTCTAACACTGTTATTGAAATTGATAAAAAAAATAAGTTGGATCCTCTTAAGATAAGCAATACAAGGCAGACTAATTGCTTCCAAATAGTGCAGCTAATTAATCTACTACTTTAGGTTTTTCAAATTTAAGCATGTATACATTAAATGTTTACTAATAATAATTATTTTATTGAACTTCAAAAATAGTCATTTATGTGCATCATCATTAACTAAGATTACATGTACTAAAAATACGTTGGCAATACTAACATTGATAAATTAATTTTTTCTAAGGATAGCAATGTAAACAAAAACCAAGATCCACTAAAACTTCCAAGACATGCCTATTCGAAAGCATAAAAATAAAGATGAGCTTTCTTGGCTATCCACAAGCCATAAAGTTTCACGAATCAGTTCTTAGAAAAAATGGGTGAAAAATAAGTGTAGGCGGCAAAAATTGCTCAAGATTCTCAAAGTCCAGAACGTTATCGCGTCAATTTTTAAGCAAATGCACTGTAAAAAAAATCAGAGACGTTCCTGGTAAATAATGGGCAGCTAATGTGCCTAAATTATGCCAGTAACATATGTAACAAAAAACAGGAAAGTTTTCCGCTAAAATCAATAACCTTCCTGAAATTTACTTGGAATTCTCCCTGAAGAATCCAGAAACTTTTTCAAAAGAATCATGTAACGTTTTTGGAACAAATCGGAATCCTTCCAATTTTGTAGAAAAAGCTTGACACCTTTTTGTTTTACCAGGAGCTTCAGAAGCATTTCAGCAAATGTTGCCAAGGTTAATGCAGAATCGCTTGCAAATACTATCTAACAGTTTATTTGCCTGCTTATAGCAACGCTACAGCATTTAGAGACAACATTTTGCCCTAATTTGGGATCCAGTCAATCTGGAACGGACGAAATATAATTGCACTGTAAAAACGATTCAGAAACGCTCCCAAAAAATAATGGGCAGCTGATGTGCCCAATTTCTGCCGGTAAAATACCTTACAAAAACCAGGAATGTGTTCCGCTAAAATTTAGTAACCTTCCTGAAATTATCACAGAAGCTTCCTGAAAAGTTCAGAAATCATCCTGTTTTTAAGCCAGTCGTGTCTCTGAAACTTTAGAGTAAACGCATGTAGGTATAGTATAATATCTTGGCACCTTTCTGATTTATTAAGAAAATTTCATCAGCAGTATTGCACAAATGGCCAAAAATAAGCCAGAATTGCAAGCAAGTATCGAGAATTTTACTTACCTGCAATTCTGGCAGAACAACGTAGTCCATACTTTCTCTCTCCTTGTGGGAGCTTAATCAGCATGTACATGCCGTAATCGAAATGCAGCCGATACACTTGATGACTACGCTCAGTTAATCTTCAAACTGGGAGCTAAAAATATTTTTCACAACAGTGAGAAGTCTGCATTCGTGCAAGTTATAACAATTCAGGTAACTTTTTGATTTTTCCAGGAAGTGTATAAAAACCATTGAAGTCCCGAAACGTTACACGGGAATACTCGGTAACGTTTCGGAATTTTTTTACAGTGTGATAGCGAAACTCTAAATAAAAACTCTGAGTATATTTTCAAACTGGTAACAAAATATATTGTTCGCAACAGTGAGAAGTCTGCGTTTGTGCACTTTGCAGCAATTCAGGGAACGTTTTCGCAAAAATACTTGATTTTACCAAAAAAACCGGTGCAAACCTGTGAAATCCATGAAATAATGTGTAAGGTTTTGGAATTCTTTTGGTGTGTAAAGATTAAGGTAACTTTTTGATTTTAAGGTGAATTGGTGAATGTTATATTTTCCCAGACGACGATGATATTGAAAGAATGGAGGACATTTATGATGTCTTTCTTGATTCGAATCGAACGTTTTCTAAATTTGTGTTTTGGTGAAAAAAAAATCAATAAACCGTTGTTTTGTACTACTTTTGCATCATTTTCAGCCTCTGTTTCTATTATACTTATGTTTAACCTAAGTTTCATAAAATTAAGTAAGTTGGTTCTTAAAAATGCATTGCTTTCTGTCCACTACTATACCCAAGTTCTGCCATCTATGGGGTAATTTGGGTATAGTGCAAGTTATATTTGCTTTTTCTATGTAAATGAGAAAATTCTAGAAAGTCACGGTGCTAAACTGAAACAAGAAAAATAAAAGCAAAAATTGTACCGTAAATTTATCACAGAGCACAAGAAAGTTAAAAAGGGGTCTTTTTTATACCGTAGCTAATCCAACAGACTCTACAAACTTTTAGCAGGAAGCTTTCCTGTTTTTCCTCAGATATTTTACTGATGTTACAGGGAGAAATTAGGCACACTAGAAGTTTATTATTTTCCAGGAACATTCCAGATTTTTTTTTTTTTTTTTTTTTGCAGTGTAACTTTGTTTCACAATATCTTTATTTTTACTACCCCACTAAGACCATTGCACTTATTCGCAGAAAAATGGAGAAAAACTCCTAAAATATTGTATATTTATACAAAACTGACACATAAAATAGTCAGTAAAACCGTTCAAAAGGAACTATTATCCTCATTCAAAGTTTTCCTAGCACGAATGGTCATTTTGGACCATGAGAGAAGTGATATATGATGAAAATAAATTATCGTGACAAAAGTAATGCAAATTTAAACCAGAAAAAATAAAATTTTGAAATGTTTAAAAGCTGCTCCTTTTCATTTCATAGTATCGTATGATTTATACAATTTACTGTATCGCATAAAATATTTCAATATTGTTTGAGAGATTTCAGCAGCTGTAAATTCAGTAAATTCAGAATTAATTGAACCTATAATTAGCTGTGTCAGATCAGGCAGCTTATTTAGTAAAATAAAAAATAGAAAACGGATAATATAACTTTGCCAGCGGAATGCAACATTGGTGTTTTATAGGTTCTATTCCAAATATACTAACAAATGTGACGTGAACTTGTGAGACAAGTCCTAATATGCAACCACTCCTGAGATAAGTTCTTGCAACTTTCTTTTCCTCGACAGTAAAATATTTCAATTAAAAATATTTCAACATTTCAGCAAGCAGGAATAATCCCTCGATCCAGGAATTTCTTGATCATCATTTCTGGGACAGTTAAGGATCACCTAGTTTTTTCTATATAATGCATATTTAAAATGGTTATGCAACAGTAATTTATAAATAATTCATTAGATGAAATAACCCAAAAATTAAACGCCAGACAAGATGATTTTTTTGAAAAAAAAAAAAAAAATTTTGGCCAATGTAGTCCGAAGGTTGAATACAAATTATGCATTTCCAAATTAATCGAACAATCCAAATCTTTGAATTTTTTTAACCTTTTTTTCACGATAGATCTAAAGATGTAGTCCTTTAAGTTCCCGAGTGACATATTTTGTGACAACTTCCTTGAAAGCTTTCTAGCTCTCTTTTTCACTTTCAAATCCTGTATCTTTTTAAAGTTCCTGAACGTTTAAATCCTCGAAATCACCTTCCTTGATTTTTTCTTTCCACTGTCCTGTGCCTAGGTATTTACAATAATTTTCTTTTGATAAATTTTAACAAATTATGTCATGAAGCCAAACTTGACTTTTGATTGGATTTCAGCAAGAGACTAAATTCAACCACATATTACTTTACTACATTTTTGTTTCAAGGTTCAAGTGCTTTCCTATGCGTACACTCAACTCACTCCACTTCGGTGCAGATTTGCTTCTACTCCAACTCTAATTCCTACAAAAAGTAACAGCAATTTGTATTTGACCAACAAGCAGGGAAAAGCACTTTCAGATTATAGCATATCGTCCGACTATGTTCTTTAGACTAGGGCGATCGCCCCTCCCTTGAGGGACCCTGTACCGGCAACTTTTAAGAATTGAAGTCCTAAAATACAAGTGTAGGCCCTTTTTTCAATGATGTTAAGAAAGGAAATAGGATTCAAATCTCAGTTCCGGAAACTTTTTTTTTAATGAAGTTTCAAAAAGGCAATTTTCTACGATCTTTGGCGATGTTAGAAGTATAGAAGCCTTCCCCCGGTGATTTAGAAAAAAAAAGTCTAAAAGGCAAGAAGATTGTACATTACTCGGTTAGTGTTAGTGGAACGAAGGGGTACAGTAATTATCCTCTGGTAATTATACGAAACTGAAGTTTTGAAAGCGAATTTTAGACGACGATGGTGTTAGGGGAGAGTTTGGGGGATCGAAATATTCAACTTAATTATTACAGAATTGAATTCTAAAACGCAATTTTCGAATACCTCTTCCAACAGTAAAGGAAAGGAAAAATTTCGGCAACCTCCTTGGCTAAATCTGTGTATTTTTCTTGTTTTCGATAAAAATTATGTCCCCCCCCCCCAAACATGTATGAATCCAATACGTAACAGGAGACCAGTTAAAAAATCAACCACCCCCTCCTTGAGAATTTTCTGGATCCGCCCTTGTGTCTCTTAAGATTATTTCTTGTTCGAAACTATATAAATTTGCTTACTTTATACTTTAGAAGCCTATCTGCTGCCATTATGTAGAATCATTGCTTTAAGCCTTCTTTTTGAGGAACCATCACTGTAAACTAAATTCCAAGTAGTTCGAGGAAAATAATGGGCTGTTGATATGTCTAAATTCTGCGAGTAACATACAGGCTGAAAGAGGAAAGTTTCAGAAAATAGTCGGTGACCATCCTGAAATTAACCTGGAATCTTTCTGAAGAATTCCGAAAGTTTCCCATTACAAACCAGTTCTATTTTCGGAATAAATCCGAAACTATCTAAGAAAACTTACATAACATATGCTTATAGTAACAGATTGACACCATCTGATTTACTAGGCATTCTGGCCAAAGGCTGAGTCAGAATTGCAAGTAATGTCCTAGCAGATTACTTGCCAAGAATGCTTGCAAAGTTACAGTATCCAGAGACAGCAGTTCCTACGCATTTGGAGCTCAGCTAGTGAGTTCGGACCACTTAATAAACATGCTGAATTAATTTTGACACTGGTGAAAATATTTTTAATTACAACAGTGAGAAGTCTGCGTTCATGCCACTTTTAGCAATTTAGGAAATTTTTTTCGCAAAGATGAAGAAGTGGAAACCCGTTAAGTAATGGAATGTCGCAAAGAAATAACTTATGACGTTTCAGAATTTTGTTACAGTATAAGGCAAATCAGCTACTCATTAGCACCATGCTGTGCATTAAAATTCTCCATCAATTCAGGGACATTGCACGAGTAAACCGATACATCATCTTGAGATACGACGTTGTTTTTCTCTGTCTAAACAATGGGTAAGAGTTGTACCAGGGGACTAATAAATTCTTTCACTTAGCCTAGAGCCAATGAATTGAAAGAATTTCTTTAAAAAGCCCAAATCTGTCTTAAGCACAAGCCCTAACATATTAAGAAAGGGCTTGCTGTGTCTGTTACTGAGGGTTTTTTTTTTTTTTTTTTTTGGAACATATTAATTTGCTCGAAAATTTTTAATTTTCATTTTCCGTCCCAAACACTGAACTATGTCCTTTTTTTGTCTCTTAACCAATGATTCTTTGTTCTCCTACTCTTACTTCATTATTACACAATCGATTTGTTGCTGCGAAAGATTAAAGATTTCAATTTGTAAAAGAAAAAAAAAGTATGATAGAATTTTTGGAGAATTTTTCCTGAAATCAGCGCTCCAAAATCTGCCAGAACCAGATTTTAATTCCAAAACTTTTTTTGAGTTGCAGGTCGGTGTCATTCGTTCATTTATTAAGGTCAACAGTTGATGTATCTCACTGTAATAAATTTTACTATGCACAATACATAAGGAAACACGAATGAAAAGCTTACACTCTTTATAGAAAAATTAATAAAAATAAAAGTAGCATTAATAGTTAAATTTCAAGATAGAGAGGAGGATTTTTGTAAATGTTCTTTGGGGACTCATCTTTCAAATAAGAAACTTATTCATTAATTTAAAAAATGCTTAAGCTATGCAGCATATTATAATTGAATAAATAGATAGTCATACTGAAGTAAAGATTCCACGAAATATTTCTTTTCACTAAAACATTACTTTTTCAAATAAAAGTTAGGTAGTCATTATTTACGCAAGAGATGTATTGATCAGGAATTAGCCATTAATGCATAAAAAAAAAATATATTTAAGAACATATTATTGCCTGCTGTACACTTTTGCTGACACTTATTTTACTCTTTTTCTGAATAACGTTTAAGTTTTACACTCAAAATTCACTGTACCATTTATGAGAAAGAACTAAGATTATTTGTTAAATTACTAAGTTCTTCCTCAAACGCTACGAATCAAGTGATGTCTTATTAACAACATTACAAAAAGCTTGCTATTTTCTTTGATTTTGTAAAAAATACAGAAAAAAAGCAGAAATCTCTGTTAAATTACAAGCAAGTACTCGTTTAAAAGCCCCGGATTAAGTTTCTCTGTAACGGCTAAAACAGCAGTTTCTCTGTTAAGTGAATATGAGTGTTAAGTTAAACAAATACTCGTTGCTAAAAGTGTGCAGCAGTATTTCATTGTGTTTTTCCCAAATCTCCCTGTTCTTCTTTTTAAATTTATGTAATATATATATATATATATTTTTTTTAATTTTTTTGCGGATTTATGCTTTTAATTCTGTTTAATTTTGCACTATAAATTCCCAATACACATTGGAAACAAGTTTGGAGCAGTTTGGTTCAGAAAGCGTCACAGTTGCTTGAATGTGCAATAAAATGTGTGCCGAATGTGCTCCGTTAAAAAACAAAGCTTACTGAAATGTGCTCCATTAAAAACTAAAGCTTACTGAAATGTGCTCTGTTAAAAACTAAAGTTTACTGAAATGTGCTTCGAATAGATTGCGAATGTGTCCCTCTCAGGATATTTGTAAAATTAAAACGTGGGAACACGTTTGAGAGCAGATTTTGAACATGTTTGGGCACTCTTGTGACACCATCCATTTATTTTATACAAATATAATTTCAACATCTTTCTTTAACTACCAGGTAATAACATCCCTCAGTGTGATACTTCTAGAAATTTTGCAAAGATACGCTGACGGCTGGTGTAGTGAATGCCCTTAAAACGTGTGGTAATCCTTGATTGACAGCGATGGCTGAGAACTTCTCCACGAGATAGTTGCAAATTACCAGCAAAAAGTACTGTTACAATCAAATGAGTGTTCCACAAGTGCATCATAAAGTGTTCTGAACTTTCTTGGGGCTTGCTCAAATGCTCATAACACGTTCCCAAAACTGTTATAAAAGTATGCTGAACCAAGTAAGCCTTCCCAGAAGCCTTTTGAAAAAGCTGTTACAAAAAGTAATGCTTCAAAAAGTTTTAAAACAAGTGTGTTCAAGAAGTGTTTGAAGTTTTTCCGTTGCATTAGTCTCCTGATCAGTGAAATGATTTCCAGAAGATTCTCATATATTTTCATGGAATAGATTTTAACAGTCCATGATTAAACTTAGCTACATAATAATCTTCTTATATAACATTCATTATTATAAGGCGATATTATACAGTGTATACTTTTTTTCCCAACAAGGTGATATACTTTCTTTAGATGAGTTTTAATGTTTTCAAAAACAGCTCTAAAGGTCAAAAAGAGAGCATTTATTTTATGATTTGCTTCTGTTTGTAAAAAAACTGGTTTAATAAGAGACTGCTATCTTTTATTAATCGAAAACCCAAACGATTTTCTTTTCTTTCAATTTTTAGAAAATCATATACATTTGCTTGAACGCAGCGACAGCGATGTTAAAAGAAAAGCAAGGCAATGATGATATTTAGTGGAATAACGTCTTTCATACACTATGGACCTAAGTCTGGAAAAAAAGAAGGGAAAAAACGGAATTTTGAAATATTTGATACGTTAAAAATATTTTAAAATGTCACTATAGCCGCGCCCGTTTATAACAAGGCCGCACACGGCGAGTTATAGCTATAACGTAATAGCTTCAATTCCCCTGTACGTACAACTATGTATAATGTAACTTTCTGTAACGAAATTACCTTACAATGATATTTTATCTGGTCCCTTCGACTTCTCTGTCGATGGGCGCGACAATATTAAAAAAGCACACAGAGAATATTTTATGAGGGAGGGAGTTTATTTATCTTTTATATAGCTATCGATACACATATAATTTTGTCCATCATTGCACTCGTGGCCATTATTCCACCGTCTTTGCCGGGAGGAAGCGGGGGAGGGGAGGACAAGGGATACCTGTTGACCCGGACCCGAGCCTGAAGGGGGCCCAAGATTTTTAAATGAGGGTGTAATATAGGTAGGGACGGTACAGGGCCCGATCAAGATATCAAAAGGCCCTAGGCCAAATACGTTTTTGGGGGCCCTTTTATTCAAATTTTATAACTTTAGCCGTTGACTGAAACAATTTTAGCCAAGGACTAAAGTAATTTCGGCCATTTGGGGGCCCTAATTACTAGGGATCCCAGGCCACGGCCTTGTTGGCCTATTCAGTAATCAGGCGCTGGGGACGCAGAGGTAAACAATATGTAAAGTGGCCCGTAAAAGTCATTTGTGACGAGCATTTGTCGTCCCTGCATGTCATTAGACTGACTATAAACATTTATAAAAATATCTATTTTTGAAGTTCTTGAAAATATTTCTTAATATTTTAGACAATGTATAACATGCTTGTACAGGTAATGCAGTTTTAAGGACCTTTTAATAGATTTAGTTCATAAGAATATTTTGGTGTCTATATTTTGGGACTTATTGTGAAATTGTTATGTCTATTCACAATTCGTTACATTGACCGTAATCATTTGACATTTAAAGTATTCGTTACAAAGGATTAGTTGTTGTAATGATGACAGACACAAAGCATTTTGCATGTTTAATAAGTGAAATTATCACACTTTATGAAATACCTGTAACGTGAAAATTTGACACTGTGCTTACATCCTGTTAGTTATTTAATTTTATGAAGGATTCTAGTAAACAACGTTACCTCAATTTCCGGAAGTTTTAGTTCGTGCAATCGTAACATTTCGTAAAAGCTAGAGACAAGTGATGTCACTAAATGTCGAGAAGGACATTAAATTATAATCATGATGTTTTCATAATTATGTTTCCAAAACATTGTATTAGAAAAATAAAAAAGGAAAAGGAAAATAAATCAAAAATAATCAGCTAAAACTATTGCGTTGTTTGCGTTGTTACGTGAATAGGATCATTTTAAATGTTTCATTATTATTATTATTATCATTATTTTATTTTGCTGAAATTAAAATTTTAATTTTTGAGCGTGTTATTAAGTCGTTTAAATATAGTTCATTTGTACCTTTTAAAGTTGTTTTAGTAAAATAATACATAAAGATTCATCCAAGCTAAAGTATTAAATTTGAAAGAGCGACTAAACTCCTGAGCAAAATCGTAGACAGAAAAGGATTCAAAGCATACAAATGCAATTTCCTGAAGCTAAACTCAAATCAACAACGTGCAGGAAAGACGCTGATTCTCTGAAGTAAAATGAGCAAACAAAACTTCTTAAAGATGACTCCAATTAACTGACTCAACAATTGACATCGTCATCCACTAATCTCTTTAGTTACGTTCTGTCAAATAAGCTGCACTATGTCAAGTGCATTATGTCTAAAATTCCAATAATGCCGTTTATTATTATTGATGTACAAACTAGAAACTAACCCGTGATGGTATGACAGGGGTAAATTGCCTTTTTATCAGAGAGATTGGCCTTCAAATTTGAAATGTTCCAATAGATGTCTGTACCTCAAAGCAAGACTAACGTAAGATACATTTTCACTACTTTTCAGGAGAGTGTAAAAACGTTTGCTTACTGCATATGAAGACTGGGACTCGCGTTCTTATAAAACTGGTCAATAAATACTATATAAACGTTTATTTTATTTTATAATATTACGTTGTTATGAATGAATGAGGAATTGGAATCTATATATATATATATATATATATATATATATATATATATATATATATATATATATATATATATATATATATATATATATATATATATATATATATATATATATATATATATATATATTTATACAGTCTGACCACCGATGGCTAACATCTGGTTTACAGGTAAAATGGACGCATCTACTAGTTTTCAGGTGTACTATCTTTTTAGAACAAAATTATTGAATTTCAGGTGCTCCAAGAATGAAATAATGCGCTCCTGGTAATCATTTATAACCTATGCTTTCGCACTGAGGTAGGAACCGACCGATTTAGGTATACATCCATTTTATTGTGAATTTTATCATTGGTGACGTAAGAGTGTTACTTGATCAGTATTTTTGGCTGATATGAGGATAAAATTTTAATTTACAAATTTAAGAATGAAAGTAAAAATGTCATAATATTTGACACATATTGATTGTTAAAAAGCAGTAAAAAGCTTCATTTTAAATCGTTCACTGTAAAAACGATTCAGAAACGTTCCTGGAAAATAATGGGCAGCTGATGTGCCCAATTTCTTCCAGTAACATATCATACAAAAGCCAGGAAGTTTTCCGCTAAAATTCCGTAACCTTCCAGAAACTATCCTGGAAACCTCCAGAAAAAATCAGAAATATTCCTGTTAAAATCCAGTCGTATCTCTGGAACCCTTAAGAGGGCATAAAATAACAACTTAACACTTTCCTGCGTTCTCACGAAAGCTCCAAAAGCAGTAGAGTAAACATGACCAAAGCTAATACAGAATTGCAAGCAAGTAGCTATCAAGAGTTCTAACTCGCCTGCGGTTCTTGCAAAGCCCGTAGTCCAATGACTGTTTTGCGCCCTCTGGACGCTTTATCAGTCTGGACTGACCGCAAGCGAACTGAATGCGATACACTGTATAAATACGCTTAGTTAATCTATAAACTGGGAGCTAAAAATATTTTTACAGCAGTGAGAAGTCTGAATTCGTGCCACTTGTAGCAATTCAGGAAACTTTTTGACAATGATACTTGATTTTTCCAGAAAGTGGATAAAAACCACTGAAATCCCGGAACGTTACACGGAAATACTCAGTTACGTTTTGGAATTTTTTTAGTGTTATAATCCTAAACAATAATTTTCAACCAGTGCATTTAATTATGTATTTTTTTCTTAGATATTTTAGTTTCAGTAGGGGATTTTGGGGCAAAGTGAAATAGCGTGGCAAAGTAAAAAGATAAAATATTTACTCAGCTTTTCACGCCACCTATCTAGCAATATTTTAGCTATGTTGTAACTCATGAAGTCCATTCCAGTCAATTGAAAAACACCTTTGAAATTCAAAGTATCTGATAATACAAGCAATTTTCAAACATTTATTCTCATATTGTAATATTTTGTTGTAAGTGAAAAATTGTTTATGTTATTATTAAATGATTAAGTTCTTGTAATTAACATTTCAAATATTGATGGAGACCTACTAATATTTGGTGCAGTATTTATTTATTTAATATTAAGCTTATATGTACTTTGAATGCTTCACACAGTTCTTCAAGTGCATGCGGGGCGAAGTGGATGGGGCAAAGTGAACTAGTAGCTCATTTCATATACTTATTCAATCCTTTCTCAAATCACTTAAGCAATCATTTATTATTTCATCTACATTCCTTTGTTTAATAATTCCCTTATACATTCATTCATTAACTTCCTTATATTTTCTTATTAATTCACTATTAGATTCACGCATTTTTTCCCCTCAAATTAACTTATTTATTTATTTACTGGTGGTACCCGCTCGGCTTTGCCCGTAGTAGAATATTAAACGGTCATTTGATTTGCCTGTATACTTACAGTTAATGTCTACCATACGTTATTTTTATTTTTTTTAATTTTAGTTATTTATTATTTTTTTTCAAGATCTATTCACATTTTTGGCAGGTTTAAAAACTTAACATGTAGCTTAACAGAAACCTGCAGAAGCCTTAGACACATTTTGAAGGAGTAAGGAAATATCTCTACGTTGATTAAAATGCAAAATAACACATTTTTAAAAAATTAAACACTATTAATAGGACGTTTTTATAGCAATATTTTAACAATTTGCTGAACATAATTCCATAAAAACTAAGAAAATAAAAGCAGACGACTTTTTCTCATCAGTTAAAATTAAGCACGTTTTTAAAAATATTTAAAACAAGACAAAAGTTACGAAACAATCATAGGGAGTAAAAGACGTAATCATGGTAACATAAAAATTTAATATCAGTTTTGAAACTCTTTTCCGTTTATATTTAATTTTTTATTTTATTCTCGAGCTTAATCATTTAAAATCGTTTGGCTTGCTGAAGATAATCCTATTACTTCGGTTTTTCTTAAACGATACAATTATCCTAATGCTCATAGAAACTTCAGACTTCCCCTGACCCAGAAAATTCCAAGCTTTTGAATAACCTAAAACGTAAAAATGTGAAAGAAATATTTCTCCCCCATCTTATCAAATTAACGTGGAAAATGGGCTAAAAATTGGAATATAAAAAGAGCAACGTCGAATTTTCGAAAACTCACTTCAAGGTGCTCCACCCTATGCTACGAAATAATTTTGGCCACATTTCATGCAAATTCGGCCGAACGGTCTAGGCACTGTGAGCATAACAGAGGTCCAGACAGAGATCCGGGCATTCAGCTTTATTTATTACAAGTGGTACCCGCACAGATTTGCCCGTAGTAGAAAAATTAAAAGGTCTTTTGGTTCGCCAGTATAATTACAAATAATGTATGGTGAATTTTTTGCTAATTGACTTGCCCATATTACGGTTCCACGTTATGATAACTTAGTAATTTACTCGTCCATCTTATCATAATTTTGCTCGGGAAAATGTTCTTAAAATTGGAATAGAAAAAAAACAAAATCGAATTTTCGAAAAATCGCTTCGAGGTGCACACCCCTTGCTACAAACTAACTTTATGCCAAATTTCATGAAAATCGGCCGAACGGTCTAGGCACTATGCGCGTCACAGTGATCCAGACATCTTCCAGACATCCAGAGAGACTCTCAGCTTTATTATTAGTAAAAATTAGTAGAGATTTTTTCGTTTATTGTTTTATTTCCTTTTCATTTATTCATTCCTTCTTTTGTGTACTCATTTATTTGATCAAAAATATTTTTACTGATCGAAGAATTCTCGCTTGAAGAATATTTTATTTTTTAATTTGGTCCATTAAAAAATTAATAAAACTTTCCTTTATTTTATTTTTTTTTTTTTTAAGAGGAACAAATGTACTGCTAAAAATGAAAAATAATGTTTCAAAGCAAGTTTTATAATGTAATATATTGTTTTGTCTTTATGTACCATAATTTTCAGAACAACTTTCCAATTTGTTCACATTGAAAAAGGAAAGTTATCATAACTATTTCTCTTTGCCCCACATTCCCCTACTTCCCTGTCTAGTGTGAAAAATCCACCGCAATAATTCTTCATCAATGTCTTTTTTAATGTAAAAATGAGTGGTATCAAACAATACCTGTAATTCTGATCTTATACGGTTTTGAAATCAATCAACACATTTCGATTTTTTAAATAAAGTGGCCAAGTTTACTTTTCAGTCTTTTTTAAAAATTTTTCTATATATACATATATAACGCAAATGTGATTAAAAATTCCTTCTTTCTACGAAGAAATAAGCCTTTTTTACTAGTGAAAAAGTTGTCTCTTTATATGTTGTACCAAAACGATATCAGCTGAAAAAGCTCTCAGTGCATAATTTGTATTAAATCTTCAAAGTATATCATAGAAGGGATAGGAAGAAGAGAAAATGAATTCTTAGGTATATTTTTATCATTATTTTTAATTTGTTGACTTTTTTTCTTAATTTGCTCAGATCTGTAACCAACGAAATGTTCAATGGGTCATTCTCATTAAAACAGTCATTTTCAGCTTATTAAGCTCAGAAATCCATCCATGAACCATCCATCAGTCCCCATGCGTAAAATCAGATTAAATCTTTTATAGAGATAGATACAAGGGCTTTATAAAGAAATATTGGTCCTATGTGAAACAAAAATATTTTTTGAATAGCCACTTAAGCGTCATTCCTTCACTAGTGGGGGAATGACGAAATCATTAAAATTGGATTTTAGTAGTTACGCCTAAGAGATATTTCAATTTATTCGCATACACATATTCTAAAGCGAGGAAGTAACTTTTGATTATGCAGTATTCATGCTTTATTTTACTTTATTTTCTACGAAAACAGATGTGAGGGAATAGCGTATGAAAAAGTCTGGTTTTATGCTTTCATATAGACCCCCAAGTAAAAATTTCCGACGGATTAAAGACTCAAATATGCTGCAATATTTTTTTTGTTTCCAACTGTAAATTACTCCGCTTTTTGCCAAAAAAAAAAAAAAAAAAATCGTTTCGATTCTGAGAAGGAAATCGACTGTTGTGACGGAGTTAAATGTTGGGAGGGAAGTTCGTTTTCAATGAAAATTAAAATTTAATTTTTTTTAACATTATATCTTCAATATTTCGAAATAAAAACCACAAAATGTGAACTTATTGTTTGTTTACATGAAATACACCGCCAGCTCAGTCATTTCCATCCAAGGACTGCAGTTTCGTGCTTATTAGCATTCATCAGCCCGACATAGGAAAGTGACTGAGCTGGAGATGGAAAACCTCTCCTTGTTTACAAATAATGTTTGCTTATTTTTTTACTAACAGTGGGGGAACGACATTTGGGTACTTTAGGTCAAGACATTTCAAATAAAGTATAGAAACTTTACCTTTAATTATCTTGTCAAACTTGATCTTTTTTTAAACTTAAGGTCTTCAATATTTCGAAATAGAAACCACAAAATGTGAACTTATTGTGTGGTTGCTTACAAACATTTTCTGCTTATTTTTTACTAACAGTGGGGGCAAGTAAGGGAATGAGATTTGTGTGCTTTAGGCCTACATTAAAGAAATTTAAAATAAAATTAAGAAACTTTACTTTTAATTATCTTGTGAAAGTCTCTTTTTTTGACTTAAAATCTCAATATTTCGAATTAAAAACCACAAAATGTAACCTTATTTTTTATTTGCTTAAATTCTTTTTCCTTATTTTTTACTAACAGTGGGGGGCGAGTGAAGGAATGACATTTAAGTGCTTTAGACCACCATTAAAGACATTTAAAATAAAATACACTTTCTCTATCCTGAAAAGTGTTTAAACCCCCAAAATATGCAAAAGTCATAAAATATTTGTAAATTATAATAAGGAAATGAAAATTACTGTTTGTGTGAGAATGATTGCTCATGGGATGTATTGACCCTAGTAGCTCAAAGAAAAAACAACCATATTGGCTCATGGAAGAAACACCTTTACAGGAAACAAATATTTCGCAGCTAATAATAATAATAAAGAATTAATCATTCTAAAATCTAATACTGATAAACTGGTCCACTTTCAATTATTTTGATAATCATATTCATAAACGCTTCACATGAAAGATGTTTAAAGACATTATTAATTTTTTTTGGTCCACGCTTGACCTTTGATTTTATAGTGGTCGTCACAAGTCTCTTTTGCAGTCTAACACAAGATGTTTTGACCTTTACATTTTGGTCCAAATCTATGTAAAAAATTGTACTTATAGCGGTTTGTTTAAGTTTTAGCATCAAAGTACACAAGAATAAGATAATGGTTTCACATGCCAAGTTATATATCTGTAACTTAATAATTTAATAATGGCAACAAGCTAAAGTTTAGGATCAAAACTAATCACCAGAACCACACTGATGACAAAATATAACTTTCATAATGTGTGTTTTTCTTTTTTTTTTTAACTTTTTGTAGTTTTCAGCTTCTCAAAAATTCAAGAAAAAGGATTTTTTTGACCCCTGTGAAGCATAAGGGATGGACTTAAAAACAAAACTTCTTTGCCGATTTTTAATTTCATCTCCTTTTTCGTAGACTGGGGTCTAAAAACGTCAGTTCTGTCATTTTTCTGATTTTCAAGATTTTTCTGATCCCCTTATGATTCCCCCCCTCAAATGTTATCACCTTATGTTTTTTTTTTAATTTGGCCTTGAACTTTGGCCTGCTGCCGTTAGTTTAATTTACAAGTAACATTAATATAATTTAGCGAGTGAGACTATTATTCTATGTACTATAACACTAAAATGTAAAACTGGAAGACATCAATTTAACTCACATAGATTTGGCTCAAAATGTAAAGGTCTAAAAATCCCACTTTTGACAGCGAAAATGACTTTGTCCTACAAAACCAAAGGTCAAGTGTGGAGACAACAAAGGGTTTTAAACATCTTTCATGTGTGGCCATATGTGTGGAAATTGTATGGATTGACAATTCAACGATTTCAATTTCAGGAAAACAGTTAAGTTTTATTTTTAATGTCTTATTGTAAAAAAAAAAAAAGAAATATTTTTATAATTTACTCGCCCGTGTTTAAAAATTAAACTTTTATTTCTGAATGAAGTCTCATACCTTATATCAACACCAGAATTCGAAAAAAAAAAAAAAAAATCAGCTCCATAATAATGCAGGCTCACCAATGAAACATTTTGTCTTTTTCTATTTTAGGAGAAAAAAAAAAGAAAAAGAAAAAGCTCTTAGTTCTTGATAGGAAGGTAAACAAATAGTGACCCGAGCATGAGAAAATAGTCAAATGTATTATAATATTCTCCCTCAGATACATTTTGCATATATTAATTCCTTTAGTTTGGGCAAACCAAACCCGACAGCGTCGTAATGCTGTGATTAGAATCTGCATAGCGTTCACAATGCTGCCAGATTAGATTTGCCCTAACTATAGCATAACATTCACATAACATTCAAAAGAACATCAGATCAACTATAGATCACCAAAATTTACTTTCGTAGAGCTATGCAATTTTAGACTTTTCATATAGGAGGTGCGTATATCAATTTTTCTAATGGTAAGGAATAGGGGGGAGCATAACTGTTAAACAAAATTTTGAGAAAACTGACCACACGTTAATTGGATCATATTACATGCTGCTTAAAAGTAAAGCATTTCTCAAGAAATATTTTGCACTCTGCAAGCCCTTTAGAACAATCCTAGAGGCTATTTAAAAATACACTGGGCAGGAGTAAGAATTTTTTAGAAATTTTACCAGACAGGTATAATTTTAACCAGGTAAAAGTATGCATTATATAATCGATAGTCATAACCAAAAAACATATATATATGTGTCGAATTGTAAGGTGCTTGTAACTTGTTACTGCCTGGTCAGTTAAAAAATGATTTAATGTATGCTTGCTGTAGTCAGGGGCGTGAGCAGAAATTTTGGGTCCCGTCACAAATGACTTTTCCGGGCCCCCTCCATATTGTTTACCCCTATATTTCACTCTTTGTTTTGAAAATACTGGGCCGCCTTCAGGTTCGGGCCCGGGCCAACAGGTGTCCCTGTGCACGCCTCTGGCCGTAAGCAGATGAACGGCAATGTCTTCAGAAATGCGTTTTAGAGATATTTGAAGAAACGCGTTATGGATTCAAATTTAACAATAGGGAAAAGTCGGGAGTAGACTTTTTTCGTGCTTTCTTTTTCAGTCGAAACCAAATATGCAAGCTTGTACAGTAAAGCTAACGTATAATAGTAAATGACAAAAATGGAAAAAAAAGGGGAAAATTTGTAGTTACTGCCCTTTGCCTGAATATTAGCCACCTATATATGCATAGAAGTGTCCTTACCAATGAATGCCATTGAAGATATAGAAAAATGCCTTCGAAAAAAGAAAACCCCCCTTCCTTATAATTAAACAAAGTCTACACATTTGAGTCTACACATTTTGAGTCTACACATTTTTTATTTCTTAAATTTTTATGGAATTCTATTAAAATGTGTACATAAAAATAAATTGGTATGCAAGCTTAATTGAAGTTTAAAATGTTCGAATTTTTGAGCAATATTACAAAAGTATGAAATAGTAGGAAAATGTCCTATATAAAAGTGAGCCATTAAAAAAAAAAAACATTCTGATAAGTTAGAAAAAAAAATAAGTAAATAACATTTTTGAAATCTTTTTTAAAGGTTTAAAAAAAGGTGGGGGGGGGGGGGTATCGAAATGAAAACCAAAAATCTCAAAGTAAGCTTCAAAGGAGTAAAACTATCCAAATTTGCCAAATCATCAATATCAGAGTGACAAGCTATATGCAGATAACTTTCAGTAATGTCCTTTTACATGTTTAGGACCACCTTCAACTGTCGATCCATTTCACAATTATCAATAGTCCTGAGTGGATCACGTGTAGAATTAAAAATTTAAAAGTTTTTCTTGTGTGGTTTATAAATTGTTTACATTATTCTTTTTAAATAATACTCGTGCATTAAAGACCGCTGTTACTGTTTTATTCTGTATTTCTCCCTTCTCTAATTAGGATTTTTGTGATTGAAAGGATAGTAAAAAATTAATATTAAAAAATATGTATTGAACATAGTTGATGTAAAGAAAAACAAGGCAGGAAGCAATAGAAAGAAAATTAATAAATTCTTCAAGGCACTGAAATTATTTCTTAAAATTAAGTTTAGTGTATCAGAAAAAAAGGGAAAGAAAATAAAAATCTGAGAGGTAAATATGACGTCACTGGAACATCGAAATCTAGTCTGACATTCATTTTAAAAGTATTGCTTTTCATATATATCTCCAACTGGTGAATTGTCAGTTCCACAAGGAGCTTCCTAGGAAATTAAAGTCTGGGATAGTGAAACTATTTCTTATTTATAACGACCTTTTATATAAATAGTCACCTTATCTCCCTCACCCCATTTAATACTCAAGTGGATTGGGCCAAGTGAAATAGTTCATTTCGTTTAGTCATTCAATCATTTACTAAATCACTAACGTATTCATTTATTAAATAATTTATTTACCATTTCTCCATTTAATATTTCACTTATTAATTCATTCATTCAGTTTTTTTCTTATACATTACAATTTTATTCACTAATTTATTTTTCTCATATATTAATTAATTAATAAATTAAATAATTCGCTTATTGTTTTATTATTTTTCATTTATTAATTCATCCTTTTATTTACTCATTTGTTTGATGAAACATTTTTTACAATCGAATTGAAAATATTTCATTCGAAAAATTTTTTATTTTTCACTTTGCCCCGTGAAAAATAAAAGGCACAAATTTACTGCCGCAAATAATAAATAATGTTTCACTGCATGTTTTCTCATAAAATACAACATGTTCTTTCTTTATGGACTAATTTACAAATAAAAATTTCCAGTTTGTTTATTCTGAAAAAGCTAAGTCATTTTAACTATTTCACTTTGTCCCACATTTCCCTACAAAACTTCAGTCTCCTTTGTCAGTTTTCATTCATCTGAAACTTAATACAAGTTTTAAGTGCTTGAAATTGTTTAGTGTGTTAATACTTTCGAGTAGTAAATGTTCAAAACGTCATTACAGGATCATTTCCAAACATTTAACTAAAAATTTATCACATTTCGTGGAAACGAATAATAGGTTGAAAGATACCGAAGCATATAAATATATTTGTCTTTTTCTTAATCGAAAACAAACTATAGTAATTTTTCTATAAAAGTTTTATTTTAATTTACTTCAACTGCTTATATCCTCATTTTTTCCTTATTTCCCTCTGTATAGGAAACTAGGAAAATTATTTAAGGTTATTTTAGGTGTTAGCATTTTTTTTTCTAATTTGTAGTCGAATCAATTGCTTAAAAACTCCGAAAAATTAAGTTTCATTATAATAATGTTAAAATTTTTCGCTCTGTAACGTAAATATATTTTTTATTTATAAACCTCTTAGCATTCAGAAAATAGCCTTAAGCGAGGCTTAATTGTTATTATATCATCTTTGTACGAGTAAAAATAGCATAAAGCACAGCTAAGTTGTCAGTGTCGACTTTTTTAAAATAGGCTTATTCACGGCTTGACGTCACCATTTTTTTTTCTGCGCAGATTTTTCCTGTATGCATGTGTAGAATCTATTACAAGTACAAAATTAAAGAATTGAATGTAAGGAATTTTTGAAATTAAATAGCTATTATGTACTTTGATAAACATATTCTTTTGAATCGTTCTTTAAGAATTTTAATACAAAATCCTAAAAATAATGTTTAACAAAAGCTTTTGTGATTGCTTTGTTTTTCATGAATTTATTGCGAAACTAATGTACTCTGCACGTATTTGACTAAATCATTTAGTTTCCCCAAAAATCTTGGTGGAGTGAAGATTCTCCCAAATTGCATGTGCAACAAATTAATCAACGAAAATAATTTGGTCTGAAATTTATGTTTTTACAATTAAAATTCAATTCAGTTTGCTTAGATAATGATAAATTTATTTTTCGTTTTTGCATGAACAAAGTTCTCATACCGATTAAATTGCTTGTTAATCGATACAGTGCCGCAAACTAGGCAAACTTACACAGCCCCTTGGCAGCATAAATTATTCATCAATATTTTCTTTTGGTTCAGTGTTTAAAGCTTAATGAAGATTAAGTCTTCAGCAGAGTGAAGGCTATTTTTCTCCCGAATTTTCTGAAGAGCTGAAGCGTTACTTTGTGCAGGAGAAACTTCTTAAATATTTGAGAGCCTTCTCCTTGTGCTAAGCTGACCTCAATTAGCGGAAGTGACAAAGTCTGTCCTCTCGCCCTTGCTTATCGAAAACATCTATAGATGAAACTCAAATGAAGGCCAAGTGAACGTTGAAATTAGCGGGTTTATTTTGCAACTTGGCTACTGAAGAATCTCTCAGAGCGATTTACATATAGCAAACACTGCACCCTTAGTAATCAAGGTAAATTATTCTTGGTCAACATTGAACAAAGCGGAAGAAGAATTTGCATGTTGCTAATTTGTTGTATTAGGCAACTTTAAATGAAGCACTGGACTTTTCCCTCAGTGGGCAGCCTTCATCATCAAAATGATAATACTCGGAAACGGCTTTCGAAATGAAATACTAATGCATTTTTAATCAACTTACACCAGCATTTTTTTCATTATGTTCTCATGCTCACTTAAGTGTTACACGTAAGCAATTACACTTTAACATTGCTCGTTCCCTTTTATTTAATGCAGATTCCCGTTTCAATTTCTCTTCTAGCATTCAAGTTACATCAGCATTTTCCTTCTAAAGTCGCAATCAAATTAACATTTGTATTTTCAAAGCAATAAAGTTCTGTCCAATAGCTTTTTATTTTTTAGTTTAAATGCCCTCCTCCTGAAATGAAATACTAATGCATGTTTAATCAACATACAACAGAATATTTTTTTCATTATATTCTCTTGCTCACTAAAGTGTTACCTAAGCAGTTACACTTTAAAATTGCTTGTTCCTTTTTATTTAATACTCACTGCACCCACTCTTCCCTATATTGTAAGAAAAATAAATGTTTAAATATTGTTGAATATTTTTTTGCGTATTTCCTGAGAATAGTTGAATTTAGCTAGAATGACCATTACTATTTTTTAGTTTGCCCATAACTGAACGACTGTGGCCATAACTGGTCAAACCAGTGTGTTCAAAAAAATAAATAAATAAATAAATAAAAATAAAAAATAAATAAATAAGTAAATAAAAATTATATCACTCTCGAAAATTATGAAAATTTCGCAGCTATGAAAGTGCAATATCTAAGTTCTAACACCGTGAGAATTAGTAATTTTGCCATGAACTAAGACTACAACATCAGAGTTCAAGAACAATTCAGATAAAAAAAAAAAAAAACTCTTAACCATGACCATAGCTAATCATTTACCAAACTACGTAGGAAATAATGCGATAAAATTGTCTGGAAATGAAAGAAGCTATCCTATGCAATAAAAGAGCGATAGTAATACATTATTGCCGAGACTTGAAAAATAATTCGAGAAAGGTAAATTTGAAAATTTGTAGCAAATCATATTATTTATGCAGTATAGAAGTACAATGGCTGTCAAATGATAGCGTAAAAGGAGAGGCATATATATAAGCAAAAATCATGAAAAAAAAAAAAAGAAAAAAGAAAAAAAAAAAAAAAACATCACTCATTTACATTTCTTCCCCTGCACAGGTTGACAGTTTTGGGAACAAGTACTACCATTGTAATACTGTCTAGTAGTAGACGCTGTAGCATTTGTATTGATGATCTTTAAGAGATTAAGACCATTCAAGGTATCCTTGATGCATTCTTCTTCAAGATCACAAAATATTCCAGCATTAATGTATGGAAAGATGCTACAGATGAAGCATGTAGAATGCAGAGGCGTGCACGGTGGGGGGGGGGGGAGAAGGGACACCTGTTGCCCCGGGCCCGAGTCTGAAGGGGGCTCAATATTTTTAAAATTAGGGGTGAAATATAGGGGTAAACAATATGGAGGGGGAACGGAAAAGTCATTTGTGACGGGGCCCAAAATCCTGTACACGCCCCTGGTGGAATGTAAAACATTATCTAGGTACGAATAATTCATAAATGATCGATTTTACATTTTTGTTAGTAGTAGAATGTGACTTACATAGAAACGTATAACGGAAGTCTAAGGCAAGTTTAAGAATAGTGCTTCGGAATAACGGATATTCATCTTTTTTTAAGTCCCTGGGCTTTAAAATTTATTCATTTTGATTATTTATGTCCTTACATTCTTTCCTGATGCTGCATGCTAAGAGACAGTGTATGCCCATGTCACTACTCAAATGAGTTTGAAGTTGAAAGTGATGATGAAAAAGGGGAGTGTCACTTGATTGTTCCTTCGAATAGTTGCACACTTGACACTATTTATTGATTTATCGCTTTAGTTCAGATTTAGGTTACGAGTTCGTGAAAGTTAAGAGAATTGCGTACATGTTTATTTTTTCATTTATTTTTCTCTCGGTTATCTTGCATTTTTGAACAAAACAAGCGTGCATGATATAAGAACTAAGGAATAAAAAAAAAAAAAAAAAAAAAAAAAAAAAAAAGATGAAGACAACAGGACAATGAGCCTTTTCAAATGGATCTAAAGAAATCTGCTCAGGGCGCCACGTTGTCTTGAAATACAGTTCAATAATTTAAAATTGTATGCGATAATGAAAAAGTTGCTCATAGCATAGTTAACCATTTTCTGATTAGAAAAACTTAAACCAATCTGCTCCAGTAGTTATCAAGCAACTGTTAGTCGTTGAGAGAACTTTGTAGGGCTAATTCAATTTATATACTAATGCATATTGGTGACTTAGTTTGTAAACGAGCTAACTCTATGATGGGTAACTTTTCAGAAGTCAATAGAAGCATGTAAGGTTTTTAAGACGTTAATCGGTTTTATTGCAAATATATACACATATACTATAGAGAAATTTGTAGACAACATCTTTCATTATTTGCTTTTTCTATTGATGCAGCTTGAAATAATAACCAAAAAGGTATCCCCGACAGCGTTAAAATCCACATTTTCGATGAAACATTCGTATTTTCTTTTATAATTCCGTTTTTTGGTCTGATCCATTAGCTTTCCAAAACTGTCTTTGATTTTACTCTACGTGAATTACAACGGAGTTATAGCTGCATCATTACAGAGTCGAACACCAAATTCCAGACCAGAAGTTGCATTTAAATGCGTTTTCTGAAGAATGATATTTTTGAAGAAAGCTGTGTACTGTAACAATGAAATATCTGGAAAAGTTTTTCAAGTATTGATGTGAAATTTTCTGAGATAGTTCTCTGTAATATGTTTGATGTTTTCTTCTAAAAGCTAAGCTGAATTTCAGAATTAAGTAATATTTTTATGTGGATAAGTTTAAACAGAATGATTTGCTTGCAAAAAAAATCCAGAATAGGAACTTTGTTCAGCTATATTTCAGTATTATTTTGAAAAATAAGAAATCTTTTAGAGCAAAACACACATAAACGTCATACAAATGTTAGGATTTATATGTGATCATAAGCAAATTTGGTCCATAGCTGTTAGCGTAAGACACGTTTTTTTCGTTATTTTTCATCAAATTTATCCAATTTTTTTTTGAAAAATAATGTTTTGAAAGCTTGTTTTTACATTTTTTTTCATAGTTTTGGAACATATGTAGTTAAAAAATAACATTAAAAAAATGTCCAAGTTATTTTTCAAAAAAATGTCTTCGAACGCAGTTGGATACTTGAGAAAAAACAATTTTTCCCTACGTGTTTTATCTGCTTTTGTCTTTCTAAATCATCGATATGTAAATTTCTTTTAAAAAATTTCCTAGAAAGCATGTAAAGCACATAAAACCTTATTGCTTGGCACAGCAGAAGTTCAGCTACATGAGGACTTTAAATATAAAAAATTGCGGATTTTAAAATATATTTATCGTATTTAAACAAAATAGTTTTATCTGTATATTATATTTTCTTAATTCATCATCATATATTTTAATTTTTGTTTTAGCTGAAAGTTTGTCTCAGGTCTCTCGTTGCCAAGCAAAGATGTCACTCACTATAAAAATTTTGTGTTATAGATTTTTTAAAATACGCAATCAATGAAACATAAGTAGGTTTTATAAAAAAAAAATAAATATCAACGAAATAAATAAACAAATAAATAAAATAAAATAAAATACAGAAATATTTACGAAATAAATTCGTATAATTTCTAGAAGAAATAAACACACAGAATCCGTCAATATAGCGCTAGTATTTCCAGTCCTCCTAGTTTTGAAGGCCGGAGTAATTTTTTTTAAAAATATTTTTACCCTTTTTTTTACCCCTTTCACGTTATTTCTAGCACGGAAATCCCCCCATCAGCCTTGAGAATAATGTATGTCAGGGGAACCCCTCTACGAAGTGCAAACAGCTGTTCGTCGGAGAGGGAGAAAACACCCTGACCTACTTAGGCAATTGTGACACTACCTCTCATATGAATTTTCCCCTTCCCTCACCAATGTGAAAAAATAGGAACTTCGAGAAATGGGAAATAACTTGATTTCTTGCTTTACGAGGAAAATAATAATTGGATCAAATGGGGAAAGAGATTTTTCTTATTTCCTGTTTTTCTAACGGAAACTGAGTTTTAGTTTCTGATGTAGGTTAAGTTTACCGGTACGGAATGATGGTAGTACTTAAAGTTTAAGTTTCTAAGTTAGATTGACTTACTGAGCTGAGACATTTGCTAACATGTGAACAATGAACCACGATATTTCTGTAATGACAATAAGAATAGTATAATATAATGCTAAAACAAATATTGATAAAACCACTATTAACGTTACTACAAATAATAAAAATAATTATGTAGTACAATATGAGGATAAGTTTTCTGTTACGGAATGATAGTAGTATGTGAACAATGAACCACGATAATACTGTAATAGCAATAATAATCATATAGTATAATATAATGCTAAAACATATATTCCTACTACTATACTAACAATAATAAATGATTATATAGTAGCTTAATATAAGGATAAGCTTATTGGTAGGGAATGATGGTAGTTCTTAAAGTTTTAATTTCTAAGTTAGATTGATTTATTGAACTGAGAAGTTTGCTAGTATGGGAACAAGAACCAGGATATGACTGTAATAACAATAATAATCACGTAGTATAATATAATGCTAAAAGAAATATATCTATTACTATTACTAAGAAGACTAATATTAAAACTAATCATATGTATAATATAATACTAAAACAGGAATTCCTACTACTACTAATAATAATACAATAATTATTACATAAATTGCTTTGAAATAACTACTATTTTGCATATCATTTTTCTATATTTTATGAAATAATTGTTAGATGAATTTAAAATAGTAACAATTATTGTTGTGATTATTATTAAACTGATAACTTATTATGAATAATTAAAGATTAAGTTTAAAGTAATAAGGAAAAAAAAAACATATCAACTCAAATTTTTGCAATAACAGGCATTGCGCTGAAATTTTTATGTGAAGCTCTCCATACTTAACTGAACAACAGATCCTTAACTATGATCATTACGTAAAATAAATCGTATATATATATATTTTCTTTTAATAACAAATTCGTTCAGGCATAAAAATTGAGATAGCACTTAGAAGGTCAGAAGCACTTCTTATCTGACAAGTTACCCATGCAATTGAAGAAAAAATATACATTACAGCAAAACTATGTCATTATCATTTAAAAAATACTTAATTACATACAATATTCAACATCATTTAAATCATTATATGATATTGTACAAATTGCAAGTGCTGACTCCTTTTGTTTAATCTTGATATATGAATGATAGATATGATGTAAAATGGTTAGCGATTTTACATCATATTTTGTCAGCTATACATCAAAGTTTTGTACCAGCAAATAATTACACGTTCACTCAACATTAAAGCTTTTACACTCTTGTTGTGGCACGGGTATCAGACACGAATTGCATTTTCAAAAGTGTAATTTTAAGATAAATATACTTGAGTTTAATGTATTTTCCATCATCAAATGAGACTTAATCATACTTTCTTGTCTTTCAACTACTGAATTTACATTGTATCGAGTTTTCACTATGCTGTTCACACGTTATGAATTTGATATAACAGCGTCAATCTTTTCTGATTCATATTAATATGAGTTAACACGCAATTTTAAAATCGATCAGTTTTCACTAAACTGTGTAACTTAACTCTGAAAGTAAAAGGATCACCCAAGCTGTGTCTTTGAACCCCTGAAAACTCCCATTCGTGCATTACCCCTGTTGGTAATGAACAATGCCTATATATTTGTCTGATTTGAGAAAAACTTAACCATTAAATGCATGATTGGTTGAAAACACTTTTATATAGATTCTTCGGCTTGTAACCCTTGTTTAAATAATTGGAATATGACTTTGAACGAGCTGATGTGTGCATCACATGACTTCCTTTTACGCCAATTTAATGATAATAGTAGTGCATTGGAGTAAGCAAAGAAACGCTTTAAATAATTTTGACCCAAGTTTGTTGGGAACTGAAGCAAAAAAAGCCCTTTTATGCAGCTTAATTTTCCCAATATTGTACATTTTAATGTGATTCAATGGTTAACTTTCTGAATATCACCAATAGTGGTCAAAATAAAACCAAATTAAAAAAAAACCCGCCAAATTCTTGTCGCCAAGTTGGCGAAAAAACTTGGCGATATGTCGTCAAGTGTTTGCCAAATTATAACGCACTTGAGTTTGCATTGATATTAACAATGATTCCCCCCAAAAAATGTGCAAAAGACCCCCTTAAGAACATCCGAATGCAACCAAAAGGGTGTACAACTAAATCCCACTAGGAGTCTACGTACCAAATTTCAGCTTTCTAGGACATACCGTTTTGGAGTTATGGGAGATACATATGAACATACGAACATACGCACATACATACGTACATACAGACGTCACGAGAAAACTCGTTTTAATTAATTCGGAGATTGTCAAAATGTATATTTCGGGTGTCTATACGTTCTTAGACATATATCCAAGTGTGGTCGTGTTGAAAAAAAAAACTCAACATTCATTCGGGGGCGAGAAATTAAGGTCTATTTTTGGGAAAATGTTTTTCGTGAATACCATATTTCCTTCTCTTTGTAAAAGGAAGTAAATAAGGTAACATTGTAAAAATGCCTTACTATTTATGTAGAAGTATAAACTTGATTCAGAAAAAAAAAAAAAAAAACAATTTTTATTGTTTATTGTTACTTTGCGATGTAGAAGTATAACTTGATTCAGAAAAAAAACAATTTTTATTGGTTTAATTTCAATTTTCATGATACTATTTTTTGCTTTGTGACGGTGTACTAAGCTTTTGAACTTCGTAGTACAAAATAAAAAATATCGATGGATAATATATAAATTCATACTTTAAACTTATGAGTACTTTTGCAATACAGAAGTGACTATAAGCAACGTAATTTGAATATTTTTTTTACGCCCTGTTTAAAATCATTTATGCTTTTTATGGTGCGACGCAATGACTTTCGAAAGGACAAGAATTTTCTAAGTCCATTTACTGCAGCAAAAAGAGTTGAAAATTTAAATTAAGTTAAAAAAAATATTGCACTTAGCTCATATAAAGTTTTTAAATGAAGTCTTGTGCGCAAAATAATTTGTAAAATCATTCGAATAAAATAGTAAAAAAAAGAAGTATTTTCGTAAAAGTTTTTATTTTCATGGAATTGACCTTGTATTTACAAGTTTAAAATTGATTTGATAGCATGTCCAGTGAGTATTTTCTGTTTTATTATTTGAGCTACAGAGTAACAAATTGTTCTCCAAGTATTACATAGTTTCATAAAAGACCAAATTTGGTACGTTGCCAAATGGCAGCACTCTGCATTAAGGGTTAAAGACAAAAATCAGAAGGGAACTCCTTACTGGTGCCGTTTTACAAAATAATCCATTTTCTATCCAGACATCATTAAAAACATCGAAATAAGAAAAATTAACCAAGTAAAAAAATACTAGAAAGGATTTTAAAGATGTGTTTACAATCTTACCCCCTCCCCCTCAATAAAAGAGGGAGAAGGGGTATTAGTGGGAGATGGTGTTTGTTGGACCACGGGGCACGTTGGACCAGTCACAATTACTTTAATAGGTACCATTGATATTTCTTTATTTTAGTTTAAAACCGACTAATAGCACCTATAGTCCTGCAAATTTTATAAGGAAATCACATTAAACAATTTTTTTTTTCCAGAAAGTATTATTTCCGTAGTGTTGAATGATTTTCAGAAATTTGAAACTTTATTATTATTAACGGTTTTTATCATGATTGCTGCAAATAAATTGAACTCCTATCTTTAAATTCTTTTAGTTCACAATTATTTGCAGTCTTTTATTTTTTGACACGAAGAAAAAAATTATGACAGAATTTTTTCGGACCAACACATGGGGTGCGTTGGGTCCACTTTTTCCGGTGAACGTTGGACCGTATCCACCTAAGCCCAAGTAATTTAAAAACTTTTTTCTTTTAAAGCTTATTAATTGTAACATTATTCTAATTGTTGGTGTATAATACGTTCATATCATGGTGCACATGCTTGGAAATAATAACAATAAAAAAGAAAAGATGTATTTAAGAATTATTTAACAAAAGTTATACTAAACTCATTTTACGGAAAGATTTATTTCAAATCTGCACATGTTTACAATTTATCCTTTCAAGTATTCTTCGAATATTCTGCAGACAAGTGTTTTCAAAGATTAAAATATTTAATACATACTATAATCAAGTCCTTGGATTAAACATAAATTTTTGCCAAACAAGCATTCTACATGAAAACAAAATGAAACAAACAATCGATTGAAAGAGGAAAGGGATAAGATATTTCTTAAAATAAAATAATTTCATTTTCTGTACTTAATTTTAGAACAAATATACAGTGAAACCTCCCTTAACGGACACTCCCGAATAACGGACACCTCTAATTAACGGACATTTTTGCAAGTCCCAGTCCCTCAATATAGGTCGTTCCATGTAATTCACTCTGAATAACGGACACTCCGAATAACGGACAGTTATTTCACAAAAAATTTCCCTTGCGGTCATAGCACTTCCGGTTTTCTTTTCTTCTTACAGAATATCTTAGTAACTGCTTGCCTTACAAAGCTTTTCATCCTCCACAACTGATATCCCCCCCCCCGTCATTTCCTTATCACTGTTTCTTGGAATTAAAAGGGTGGTAATGGGCAGAAGCAGCGACTGGGGCTTAAAAGTTGGGGGCAGAAAAAAAAAAGAATTAAAAGACATGGTACTTTTTGCAAGCAGCAAAAAATGAAAAAGAAAAAGAAAAGTCATAATTTTGTTACGGCTAGTTTTGAGAGTATTAATGCAGATAAGTGAAAACTGATGTCAGTCTAACAATTAACGTACGTTTTTCTTAAGATTTTAATGAATTTTGTACACAATAACTATTCAAAAGTTAAGATAAAAAAGCTTTTTCCAACTGGGGCTCTCGGGAGATGCAATTGAGCAGACCGGCGCCGGTAGTAGTCGGCTTTATGGCGCCGTGGTTTCGTTGGGTTGTTTAATTTTTATATATGAAAAAGATTTGCCCATATTCAAGGTCATATTGCCAACTGTCAATAATGCAATAGTGATACTCGAGATAAAATAAATAAATTAACCATAAAAAGTAGAGAATTTTCGGAAGCACTGAAATACAGTCAAGAAATGAAAAACTTTTTCCTGTGCAAAGGGAAGGACTTGCTAAGGTAAATGATTTAAATATTTATGTTGAGAAACAGGCTTGTAATGCAAAAAAGAGATGTCAAACTGTTTTAACTGATTACTTTAATTGATTAAATGCTTTTTAAGACAAGTGTGTGCTGTCAGTATACCTTTATTAAGAAAAAACAGATTAATTACTCTTGACGTAAAATGTAGTAAACCTTTCGCAATTGTTTCGATTGTGTTCTACAAAAGGAACAACAACCCATTTTGAAAAAGGTAAATTAAGTAGTTCCTCCTAATAGCGGACACCTCCCAATAACGGACAAAACTTCTAGTCCCTTGACTGTCGCTATTCGGAGGTTTCACTGTATATACTTACTTAAAGTTTTTTTTTTTTTTGTACTTTTTTTTTGAAATATATGGTGTTGGTTTAAGAGGATTCTTTTCTTTTTTGAATTGTTTCAAGCGGCGTAACGAAGGGAAAGAAATGTTTTTATTTTCTCCCCCAGCAAATATTGATGTAACTGTGCATTAAAGAGACAACTGTGCATAAAAAAATTAATTTTTCTGATGATCCTTCAAAAATAATTGTGTACTAACTGTAAGTACGTAATTCTGCTTTTAATTAAGGATAGTTTCTAATTTAAAATCAATTTAATCTGTCATATTGATTGTTAAGTTCAAAGTTTTTCATTCTACAAACAAAAAAAAATTGGTTATAGCATTGATTATTGAATAATATTTATCACTAAAATTATAACAGAAGTTGTTTGCAAAAGGCAGTACAACGCGCCCAGCGAGGTGAACCAATAAAGTAAATTAAGTTAAAAATGTTAATTATTTCCACGTTTTCAAAGAAATCTGGGATGATGAGAAGTGTTTAATGTAGCTTATTAGTAGAAAGCTATTTGCTGTTTATTTTTTTGATGAGATAAAAATGAAAAGCGGATAAACGTGCCCCATCTCTCCCTAAAGGTTTAATTTTCAAGATAAGCTATACCAACTTTAAAACCAACTTTAACCGTTTAAAAATGTTTAGGAGGTAAGAACAATAAATGAATAAATAAATTTAAAAAATATGAATAAAAAAACAAGAATATTGATGAAACTTTAGTAGAAATGAATGAAACTGATCAAAAGTATCTTACTAAAGTATTTTAGTTAAACACATGAATTAATAATTTTCAAATTTAGTTTTGAAGCAAAACATATTTGGTTATAATGAAGTCTAACATGAGAACATACAACATACAAGTGCAGGGCCCGAGCAACTGAAAGCGAGGCCCACAATGCTCTTTGGAGCCCCCCCCCCCCCCTGTATTCTATTACTTTAAGTCAACGCAAAATAATGTTAAAACGATGTTGAGCATTATTTAAAAGAGAAATGTCTTCAAATAATAAATGATTAATTTTTCTTATTTTCACAAATTCATGTTTTTTAATACTATGCAAAAGTTTTGGAAAATTTGGGGCCCCTTAGGAGGATGGGGCCCAGGTCTAGTTGGCCTATGCGACAATCAGGCCCTGTACAAGTGTAAGAAAAGCAAAGTTTTGGCAAGAATGATGACAAAAGATAAGTAAAGTCAAAAAAAAAAAAAAATAGAGAGAGAGAGAGAGAGAAACTATGTATGGTTCAAACGAGGAAAACATTAACAAAATAAATAAATAAATAAATAAATAATAAATAAAATAAAAATAAAATAAAACAAGTAAATGTTGGTGTAGTTTTTTAGAGCAGGTTATAAATTCATGATATCAAATGAAAAGTAAGGATCAAAACATTTTTATAATAAAAATTAAAATATTAGGTTAATATCAGTTTTTGAAAACGTAAACGAAGTTTTAGTTCAGTCAATAATTCTTAACTGTTAACTAGTGCACTAATTTGGTGTTAGTCAAAATATTACTAAAAAACAGTTGAATAATTTCATCGGTTTTTATTTCATATTTTGCATTTCAATAGACGAATGAATAAGGAAAAATATAGCAATAAGCAGGGGTGGTCCCATAGGGTATACTCTATATACGCCGTATTCTCTCAAACATTTTTAGACACATAGCGTATACCCACAAGCTTAAAAATTTTTCATAGTAGTATGATTTATTGTGCATATCATACACATATTGAGCGCAATGATTTACTCTGAGTATTCCCTCAGAAAAATTGATATGAGCATCACTAGCTATAAAGGTTATAGGAATGAAGGCAACAGTCCCAAAATACAACAGACCCTGTAAATCCTCATTAGAATTCGGACAACATTCCTTAAATAACCCCATCAGAGTAAGGGCAACAGTCCCTGAAAGTTCCATTAAAATCAAGGACAATAGTAATAGTGCCCTAAACTCTCCATTAGAAAAAAAAATCCTCTTATTTTCCATCAGGATAAGGACATCAGTTCCTAAAAATCTCTGCTGGAATAAAAGTTACATTTTTCAAATAACATCAACGGTCTCTCTAAAAATATCTATTTCTACAAGTAAAATAGCTCTTAAACCCTCTTTCAGAATAAAAAAAAAAGTTCAAAATAACATTAACATTCCATTAAAAAAAAATCCCCATTAGAATAGAAAAATAGCATCAGAAAGTCCCTTTTTAAAAAAGTTCAATATTCACAAAAATTCCCTATTGCAATAATTACGGCAGTCCCTCAAATTAAGATCAACAACAACTATTCTTAAGTAAAGTTAACAGCAAATCTGAAAGTCCCGACTAGATTAAACGCAACATTAAAGGTCATACGAAAAAATAAGCGATAATAATAAAATAACGAAAAATAATTAAGTGAAAAAAATGAAAAAAAAAGCAAAATTTTAATCCCCCTCCCCCCGTTACAAATAAAGCCTCAAATCAAAAGCAAGAATTTTATTTGATATTTCTCAAACAAGAAATGGCTTCAGATATTAATTCAGTTACTCTTTTTCATTGATTTTTAAGAAGATCATTTAATCAATAATAAGAGTAAATAGTATAGAAAATTTTTCCAAAAATAAATTCAACTTTAAGAGCACCGCAAAAGTCCGCGTTGCCGATGTTCTCCTCGGACTCCTTATTTTCTTGGTGCACCAACTGCCTATGAACGTTCTTAATAATTGCATTTAAACGCATTTAGCAGAGCGTTTTGTGCTAGTATATTTATGGACATTCAAAAAAAAAAAAAAAAAAGAAGAAGAATTAATTTACACAAACTTGAAATGCTTATAGGATTTATATTTTAAGTGCAACGTAAAAAATTATAATTGGCTTAGAATTTCTTAGAATCAAAATGGGCAGTAAGAATGCTGACGAGACCTCAAATTAACGGCTTGCATAAATGTTTACTTTCTATTTTTTTTCTATAAGCGAAAATGTTACTTAAGAAATAGAAAGTCTTTCAAATTGTACCTTTTATGACGAGAATATGGTAGTTTTGTATGAACCAAGAATCTTGATATAATTAAAATATTTCCTAACAAACAGTTCGGTTGCTTCTTTCAACCTTTTTTATTTCTTATTTTTCATTCTAATAGCTTTAAATCCAAAAAGGTGGGTGCACGAAATTAGGTCATGTAAATCAATACCCACCCCCCACCGTTATTTTGATGCATTATAAAAATTTAAAAAAAAATCGCTACTTTGTTACTCCATCTTAATCAGAAAGCCGAACTGAGAAGAAAGCGTTATTAGCAAGCAAATTTTTCAATTACCAGGCAACAGTGTAGCAAAAATCTTATGAAATTACTCGTTCTTGTTTTACAAATAAAAGAGTCGTTTGTTTTTCATGAAGCCTAATTTGACGAATTCAAGAAGAAAATATCATAGTTTGCACCGTCGTTTTATTATGTGATTTGATAACCTAAGAAAAGTAGATTGTTGTCCAACAAGCTCATGATTCCACTTATTAGATTTCCTGTGTTCTTATTTGGACATCAAATGATGTCCAAATAATAATGATGATTTTGTCACTCCTGAGCACGACCTGTGCTCAGGAGTGACAAAAAAAAAAAAAAAAAAAAAAAAAAAAAAAAAAAAAAACAGTAAATAACGAATTATCAGTGCCCCGAATGTGACGGCAGTTTTTTTCCCCCTTTCCATTGAAGTAATCATGGAATTTGTGAAAATGCTTTTGAAGTTATCAATTGTGGTTAAAAATGTTTTCATATTGATGTTAAAGAATTTGTAATTTTTTTAGTGTGATCCTACCTTTTGGATTTTATTCATATTTAGCTTTATTAGGGACCCATATTCCTAATAAGGCCCAAATCGCCTTTCTTTGTTAAAACTGCTGAAAACATAACTGAAACTTAAAACTTTACCTGGAATCATTTTTTTTCTTATTTTTATGAGTGATTTGATGAATGTGCAAAAGCTGGGGTCAATTGAATCATGAGCGAGATATTAGGCCATGAAACTTAGGGTGATTTTATTTAGCTCACTTATATTCTTTATTTTAGTGTTTTTTTTAAAGGAATAATATGCATAACCTTTTTTTTCTCTTTTGTTCTGGGTCTAATCGCTTTGCTTTTCAGAAAACCGGTTTCTGTGTCTCGAAAAACTACGAAAACTTTTTTTTTTTTAAGTAATCGATAAGGTTTTTTTTTCTTTAAAAATATATCAGGTCCATCTTTTAGTTTTTTACTTGAACCTGAGCAGTCTTACGTTGAATACTGCAAACATGATGATTTCATATCAGATATCTGACTTCAATCAAATTGCACTTTTAGCCAGCAAAAATTTTTAATAATGATTCAACTCCAATTTTTCGACCATTCTACAGAGAGTAGGAATTCTAATAACACTGCGACAAAAGTCTTTGATACAATAATGCAGCTAATGAAAGGAATGAATTTGTTCACTAAATTATTGCGAATTATACCTCTTCAGATATCCCCAGCAATACCCTAGTGGCTGTACCATTATGTGTAACTTCATTACCTTCAACCGATTATGTTTAATTAAATCTAAAGAACGAACCATTGTGGAATCACATATTTATATATTTATATTAAATATTTTATGTAAATCGAGTGGACGCTGTAATTACATAATTAGAATTAAAGTCACATTGTACCGTATTTGAATAATTTCTTTTGAATCGAAAATATCTGCACTTTTGGGTTTTGATGAATGCGTTAATAAGTGTATTCTTTGATTTAGCAGTATTTGTTGATCACTGCTCTCTTTTAGGTAATTCAGAGTTAAAATATTAACTTCGAGGGATCCTATTTGAAAAGGTACCAGTCTTTCAAAATATAAAGACTAATCAAATACGTAGTTTGAAATTATTTTCTGCGGAAGGAAATGGACAATAGGTATATCTGAAAGATTTCTTTGTATTACACACGTAAGCAATCGCTTTGGCTACGCTTGTAACCAAAACTATTTTCGTAAATTTATCTGAAAAGGGAATTTTTAGGGTGCAACACCGAAACATTTCTTGTTTAAAATGCCCAATTGCTATTAATGAATTATAGCAACTTTTCCTGTATATTTTAATTGAGAAAAGTGTAGTTTTAATTTTCTTAGTTTCAAATAAAAGCAAGTGTTATTTGAAACTGTTAATTATAATATGTGAGTCAATCAATATTGTATTTAAGCTAATCAAACCTGTTTTTTTATCATATAAGTTATACATAAGTTATGTATTGTTATATATTTCTACATACATCTAACTTATGCTAACAGGTTTTCGACGAAAAAAAAGCGCACATGAAAGATTTTTCTTACTTCCTTTTATACTTTTATCAGGTTTAAAAATGTGAATGATAATATTTAAGTTTTTAATTAAAAGTAAAGATCATAAAAGCTTTTATAAAAAAATATTTATGTTTAAAAAAAAAAAACAAAAGTTCATGTGTAAATCACAACACGAGTACAAACACGAAATATCCTTCATAAGATGGCGTATAAAGTAAGGTAACGACCCCGGTAATTGGCACTTCAAGAGTTTGTCATTAAAATTACTTCTGGGGGGTTTTCATTACTTAGAAAAAAAAAATATTCACTTGCAAACATTTTTTGTATCAAAGAATACACATCTGCGCATATATTTAGTTGACTAAAAGTAAATATATTTGAATCGATATTTTTATAAAAAATACATGTATAAAAAGTTACCAAAATCACCTGTAATTGGCACCTGATACACTAGTGTGTGACACCTCGTGATCTAGTGGTTTGGCATATTTACTGTACTAAAAAATCACTTTATTTTTACTTTTAAATTACATACAAGTTTTATAATCATAAGAAACATTATTAATGTTAATTTCAAGTAGGTAATTTTACATAAATCAATGTTAACTCACACATCTTGATGTTGAAAAAGCATTTTAGAGAAATAAAAATAAATTTGAAGTGTTACATGGAAAAATATTGAGATTATTGCTGTTTCATCAGTCGGTATGCAGTTTCAATTTTTTGAATTATAGCTGTTTCCACAGAAAAATGGAACATTACTCGATAATTTTAAGGGACCATAAAAAATTAAACAATTCTCTACAGTCGCAATATCTGACTGTGATGGCCAAACATTTTGTTTCTTTTTTTTTTTTTTTGTTTCTCTTAAAAATGTAGCAGTAGATTCTGTAGAAGTTTAACTAATAGTACAACCTATGTAATATTGTTGCTGCCAATGTATCAGAAATCAAACTAGTGACATATTGCGCAACACGTTAGTGATTATTGGCACATGTACCAATTACTGGGGACTAGCAAAACTGAAGCACCAGTAAATGGCACCCATCATTATTTCAAAAATCCAAAAAGGGACAAAAATATACTTCTACCTACTTGAAGTAACACCTTTCAACTAAACAAAACTTTTGACAACGAAATTTTAAAATATATTTTAACACAGATTTTAATGGATTTATGCGCATGCTTTCCTTAAGCCAGAGATGAATCTTTTGCAACAAAATGCCTGATTTGACACAAGCCACAATTGTTTCTGTTTCCTATGCACTGCTATCATCTAGTAACATGAATTGAAGTTATAATCTTTAAAGAAAATGTACATTCAGTTGGTATATAGCCTTCTACTATTAAAAGATTGGATATGAATGGATATGAATCTTATTTTAGGACATTTTTGTTGGAAGTGCCAGTCACTGGTGACCTGCCAATAACTGAGGGTGTTACCTTAAATTATTTCACAAAAACCAGTTTTACAGCATGTCTTAGAAACTATTTGAGTTGAACAAGGGATTAGTTTTAAAATGAGCAGAAACCTATATTGTTTTAAATACATATGTCACTGGTGACCTGCCAATAACTGAGGGTGTTACCTTAAATTATTTCACAAAAACCAATTTTACAGCATGTCTTAGAAACTATTTGAGTTGAACAAGGGATTAGTTTTAAAATGAGCAGAAACCTATATTGTTTTAAATACATATGTTATTAAAAATTAGCAATATCTTAGCAAACTCCAATTTCGAAAAATATTACAACAAATTATAAGCTTTATTACTTTTTTTATTGTTTAGTTTATTCATCTCAGGTTCGAGCTACTCTAAAAATCAGGTAAACAATGTATCTATAACACCGATATAAATAATTTTTTGGTTAGAAAAAAATCCTAATAATCGTATTCTTTTTTCTTCATTATTTGATGGAAAGGTGGAATTCCGGTGAATGAAAATCATCATATACATGTTATTGCTCAAAGGTGATTTTTTGTGACAATGCCGTAACTTCATGAATAATTCATCAAATTTAATAAGTAAGACATTTTATTTACCGCTTTCGGCGAAAAACAAACAGAAAACTCACATTGCTCTGATTTTTCGAACCCCCCCCCCCCTTTTTTCGGTGCGTCGTGCTAAAACATACGTTAAACACAGTTGTGCTATTGCATTAAAATCAGAAAAGAAAATGTTTATTTTAAAGTGGTAAATTGCAGTATATAGTATCTCTTAAGGGTGTTTTTTATGGGTACGCCATCAGGACCGAATTTATGCCGCCCGCCCCTAGGCAGATTTGAAATCTGCCACCCCATTCCCCCTAAAAGAAGCAAAAACTCAAAAACACGCAAAAAAGTGTTTCCGAAATTTAAACTGTCAAGCTTATGAGGAAATGATGATGTTTCACATTCAGGAGCGCCCCGATGGGAGGTCAAAGCGACCTCCCAAAAAATTCCTTATTCGGCAAATTTTTCTAACGATTCGGTAAATTTGGAGACATTATTGCAACATATTCTTTTTTCTTCTTTTAAAGTTTTAAAATTCTTTTAATGATACATAACGTTTCTTCTCATTAGATTCTTCTCATTTCCGCTTTTGAAAACTGTCCATTTGGAAAAAAAATATATCACGTTAAAAAATTTTTTTGGAGACTTTTTTGTTTTTCGATGTTTAATTTAGCATGTTTCTTTTATTTAAAATCATTCAGCCTTTTTCGCTTGTCGCTCACTTTCATTTGCCTCCGAGACTTAATATTAATAGAAAACAATTTTTAAATATTAATAATGTAAAAAAGAAATAAACGTCAATTACTCAAGAAACCAGTTCTGAATAAGCTTTAGTACTGCACTAAAAATCTTAGTCAAACTAAAATCTTGCTGCGACTTCTGGTCAAATGCAACGACACTTTCTGAAATTGACACCTGCTTTTCGACTTCACTTATGTTTTACGCTGATCAATTACCATGATTGAAATACATTTGATTTTCGTAAGATGTGTGAAAGTAAACATTATTAAATTACAAGAAAAAATTGACTCTGAGAAATGAAAGAATGCTAATATTTTACTTTAAAGAATAAAAAATTACACTGTAAAAAAATTCAGAAACATTACTGACTATTTCTGTGTAACCTTTCGGGATTTCAATGGTTTTTATCCACTTCCTGGAAATATCACGTATCAAGGACAAAAAGTTTCCTGAATTGCTACATGTTGCACGAATGCAGACTTCTCTCTGTTGTAAAAAATATTTTTAGCTCCCAGTTTAAAGATTAATTGAGAGTATTTATAAGGTGTATCTGCTTCAGTTCGTTTACGGCTTGTCCATGCTGATTAAACTCCCAAAGGGAGCGAATAAGTATGGACTTCGTAGCTTTGCCAGAATTGCAAGCATGCAAGCAAGCAAGTGAGATGCTTGATACTTGCAATTCTAGCTTAGCTATGACCATGCTTGCAGTACTGCTTTTGGCATTGTCTTGATAAATCAGGAAGGTGCCAAGCTGTAATATTATCCTTACCAGAGACACAGAGGCTTTAAACGGAAAGATTTCTGGATTTTTCAGGAAGGTTACTGAATTTTAGCGGAAAACTTTCCTGGTTTTTGCGAGATATGTTACTGGCAGAAAGTGGGCACATCAGCTGCCTATTATTTTCCAGGAACGTTTCTGAATCGTTTTTGCAGTGTAAATTTAAAAATGTGTGGTTAAAGCAAAATTTGCCGTCCCTAAAAATTTGGCCGCCCTAGGCAGCTGCCTACTCTATCTATTTGGAAATTGGGCCCTGTACGCCATTACTTCCTTAATACTTCATCAAACTTCAGAAGTAAGACATTATTTCAAAGACCTTTTCACCTCTATCAGCAACAAATAAACAAGCAAGTCACATTTTGCTTCTTATTCAAGACAATAACTTAAGTACCGGATTTTTGCATTTCTGCTGTTCCGCGCGAATGCTTCGCGAGGAGAGTTGAATGATTTTAACTATGATTTAGTCTCGATGTCTGAGATTTGGGTATTTCTCTGGTCTTTATATAAGCTACACTGTAAAAGCGATTCAGAAACGTTCCTGGAAAATAATGGGCAGCTGATGTGCCCAATTTCTGCCAGTAACATATCTTGCAAATTCCAGGAACTTTTTCCGCTAAAATTCAGTAACCTTCCTGATATTATCCTGGAAGCCTCCTGAAAAATTCAGAAATCTTCCCGTTTAAAACCAGTCGTGTCCGTGGAAATATTATCTTGGCATCATTCTGATTTATCAAGAAAGTTAAAAGAGCATTATTGCAAACATGGCCAAAGCTATGCCAGAATTGCAAGTAAGTAACGAGAATTTTACTTGCCTGCAAATCTTGCAAAGCAACGCAGTCCACACTTTTTCGCTTCCTTTGGGAGCTCAATTAGCAGTGGCGGGCCGTACTTAGAGTAAAGCCGATACACTTTATAAATACGTTCAGTTAATCTTTAAACTAGGAGCTAAAAATATTTTATACAACAGTGAAAAGTCTGCATTCTTGCGACTTGTAGCAATTCAGGAAACTTTTTGACAAGAATATTTAATTTTTCCAGGAAGTGGATAAAAACCATTAAAATCCCGAAACGTGACACGGAAATACCCAGTAACGTTTCGGAATTTTTTTACAGTGTATCTGCAAAAAAAAAAAAAAAAAAAAAAAAAAACGTGTCTTTTTAGAAGCTATAGCCATAACTATTATTTTTAACGTGTTAGTTAATTGTTAGTTAATAGTTTAACCTTGATTTTCACGTTTGAAAAATCTTATCAATACTAGAGATATTAGGGAGATGTTTGTCCGGAATGAAACATATTATCCCTCTTTAATTTTTATAAAGTGCTTCCTTTTTTTTTTTTGTTAGCTCTTCAAGAAATGATGAGACATGATACTTTGAAAAAGTAAAGAAGTTTACGTAATGTAACAGGTTATTTAATCTAGAGTTTCACAATTACAAATTTCTCACTTACTACTAGAAAAGTTAAAAACCGATTTTTGCTTACTCATTTGCTTACTCGTTTCTCAGTAATTTTAATTACTATAGAATTACTGTCATGTTTAATCTTAGTCTTTCTTGATGTTAATTTCTTTCAGTTTTTACTACAATACTCAGTAACGTTTGGCAATTTTTCCCAGTAACATATCTGACAAAACACAGGACAGTTTCCCGCTATAGGTCCGTAGCTCTCCTGAAATTAACTACAGATACTTACATATTAATAGGGAGCCTGGCTCCATCTTAACTTATCAGAAAGGTCCCCAAAGCATTTCGAAGTCTTCAACCGGAGTTAAGGCAGAATTGCAAAAATATTCCGACCAGTTTATTTACCTGCAATACTTGTAAAACTGCAGCATCCAAAGACCACAATTTCTCACTTATCTCACTTATTTGGTCCTTTGCAATCTGGTACAGACAACAGTTGAACTGAAGGCAAAAAACTTCATAAGGAAGCTGAGTGCATCTTTACATAGGTAGCTAAAACATTTTATAACATTTACAATGCTATAGTCCGAATGTCAGTCAATGAACACAAAAGCACATTTTCAGAAACCTATAAAATGAGTATTTTGTTCATTGCTTAATTTTTTTAAATTTATATATTAAGAAAAAACTAGGTTCTGGTTGATATTTTTTTTTTGATTGGCCGGAAGTTGAAATGAAAAAAAAAAAAAAAAAAAAAAAAAAAACGGAAATCGCTCAGTTAATGAACTCGTTTAACCAAAGGACAAACGCAACATTTTCTCATTGTTTGGGGGAGGGGGGGGGGGGAATTGTATAGAGGGAAGTTACGTTTGCAGATTCATCTAAGAAAAAAACTTTTTCTTTTTAAACAAATTGCAAACTGTTCATTCTCTTTGAGTGTGCTCATTCGCTGGTCGCAGGAACCATCCCTTAGCTTTTACTATCATTCTCAGTGGTGGAGCCGTCCTATGTTTGTGGAGATCTAGCAATTCGGATTCTTGGCGTCTCATCTAGGAAAATATCAAACAACTTTGGCAATAAAGCCTCAAGACTTTCTTATTATAAGAGCCAACTTCAGGAGAAAATCAGAGTTCATATGTATGGAAATCTTTAGAGAGACCATTGTTTACCTTGGGAATTAGCCATTGGCGGGTTCAGTTTTGTAATTCCAACTCTATCAAGACATTCCGCATCCAGTAAAAATAAACGTGATTCCGACTAAAACGTTTTTTTCTACCTGCACACCGTAATTACTTTTTCAGTAATGTTGATTTTGAAGCAAGTTCGGCAAATGTTGGATTGTCAAATTCGGCAAACTAACGTTAAGTTTTGGTTTGGTGGTATGTTAAAATGTTTTGTACTAAGACCAGTCAACAAAATCAAGAATTATTGATCTGAAGACACATAATCTTAAACTTTAAATACAAGGGTGCTAGTGCGCAATTTAATTTTACGAAAGCGAAAAATATACAGTATATAGTCTAGTTTTAAAGTAATTTCCAAATGATTTTACTGTGCATTGACTACAGATAAGCGATAAATAATTTTCCAGCATTTAAATTTGTAATGAAAAGCTTCCTTTCCAGGCACCATTTTGTGATCCAAGTAATCTGTGTAATTCAAGCACGTAATTTTAATTGAAAATTTGTAACTGCATGCATTGCTCTAGACAATGTTTTCAAAAGTTTCCCTGGGGCACTGTTGAAGATTCCAAGAAAATTGACTCATGCCTCAATTTCCCTCTGGCAATCCTGGCTAAAAGTATTTTAAGAGATATTTGCCCTTTTTTTCTTTTGTTAAAGAAGTAACTAGAAGTTTGTCCAGAAAAAAAAGTGCTGACTTTCTGCTATGTCAAAATGAGTTACCTATCATGTTCTCTTTGCTTTCAAATTCTTTCGCATCAATGCCTTTCTAGCTGATCGGGTGTCTTTGTTTTTATTTTATGTATTTATTTATTCATTATTTTTGTGAACTCAATATCTTATTTTATAATGGGGGGAAGAACAGCAACACAGAAACAACACCAATTTCATTCCCTCGCAATTCGGCATTAAGTCATCATACCACGTTAAATGACCTAATTTTTCAAATCGTCCACGCTCGACCATCTCCGATTTGGACGAAATTTTGTAGAGGCGTAGAGATGCCTTTGAAACTAACCTATACAAATTTTCAGCTTCCGAGATCCAAATCCTGAGGATCTAGGATCTCCGAAAATTTTGATCCAAAATGGCGGATCAGCTTTTTGTGCAAAAATACCATGTTTAGACTAAGTTTACAGAAAATTTTATAACACTGGAAGCATGAAATTTTAGGCGCTTAAATTACGTTTGGCCGTTTATATATTGAAGTATCTTTGTGAATTTGAGCTCGTTAGATTTTGTGTAGCATGCGCGTGAACTTGTGAAAAGCGCGATGGGGGAAATTTTTCATGGATTTTAAGATGTCATAAAATTTAAGGAAAAGTAATTAAAATGCTCGTGCTGCGCGATTCTACTGTAAAAATACTTGTTTTTAATGGGTTACAGTTGCAGAGCTTAAGTATCGATTTTCTAAAAGATATTGTAGTTCAAAGTGGCTATCAAAACCGTTCAAGTGAAAAATAGCCCATTTTCTAAGCGCTATAGCTCAAGTTTGTCACCTCGCATCTTCTTTTCGTTAAAACCGTTAGAAATAGCATATTTTTTCTTTTCAAAATGAGTGTTTTCTTCGATGGTGTTTTTTCGTTTAATTATTAAAAAATGAGCTTGAAATTCGGTTTGTCGTAACGAATTGCCATGTTTAAGGGCAGGTTGCGGAAAATTTTATCACACTGAAAGAATGAAATTTTAGGAGCTCAAAACACTTTTGGTTCTCAATTCGGTCTAGTATTTTTATGAATTTGAGTTTATTAACTTCGGTGTAGCACGCATGCAAATTCGCAAGAAAAACGCAGTGTAGTAACGTATTCCTGAATTTTAGAATGTCATAAATTCTGAATAAAAATGATTTAAAAGCTCGTACTTTGCAGTTCTATTGTTGATACACATGTTTTTAATGGGTTATAGTTGCAGAGAGTAAATATTGATTTTCTAAAAGATATTGGCATCCAAAGTGGCTGTCAAAATCGTTCACATGAAAAATAGAAAAATAAATGGCTTCTTTCTAATGCTACCAACGAAAAAAAGATGCAAGGTGACAAACTTTAGCTACAGCGCATTAAAAATAAGATATTTTTCATGTGAACGATTTTGACAGGTAATTTGGATGCCACTATCTTTTAGAAAATCAATATTTGCGCTCTGCAACTATAACATATTAAAAACATGTATATTGACAATAGAATTACAAAGTACGAGCTTTTCAATCATTTTTGTTCAGAATTTATGATATTCTTAAATCCTGGAAAAAGGTTCTTTACTGCGTTTTTCTTGCGAATTTGCATGCGTGCTACACAAAAATTAATAAACTCAAATTCATAAAAATATTAGAACGTATTGAGAGCCAAAATTACTTTCAGGCGCTAAAATTTCAGGCTTCCATTGTGAAAAAAGTTTCCGCAACCTGCTCTTAAACATTGCAATTCTTTACGACAAACAGAATCTCGAGCTCATTTTTTGTATCCTTAAACGAAAGAACACCATCGAAGGAAAAACTTATTTTGAAAGGAAAGAATCTGCTCTTTCTAATGGTTTTAACGAAAAGAAGATGTGAGGTGACAAACTTGAGCTATAGCGCTTTAACAATGGGCTATTTTTTACTTGAACGGTTTTGATAGCCACTTTAAACTACAATATCTTTTATAAAATCGATATTCAAGCTCTGCAACGGTAACCCATTAAGAACAAGTATTTTTACAATGGAATCACGCTGCACGAGCATTTGAATTACTTTTCTTCAGATTTTATGAGATCCTAAAATCCAGGAAAAAATTCCTCCATCGCTTTTTCACAAGTTCACGCGCATGATACACCAAATCCAACGTGCTCTAATTCACAAAAATACTTGAATATATTAACGGCCAAACGTACTTTGAGTGCCTAAAACTTCAGGCTTCCAGTGTTATAAAATTTTCTGTAAACTTAGTCTAAACTTGGCAATTTGAACCAAAAAGTTGATCCGCCACTTCGAATCACTTTTTTCGGAGATCCTAGATCCTCAGGATTTGGATCTAGGAAGCTGAAAATTTGCATAGGTTAGTTTCAAAGGAATCTCTACACCTCGATAAATTTTCATCCAAATCGGTCGAGTGAGGATCCCTAGGTCACTTGACATGGAATGACTCTATTATGTTTCAGCAAGGGGCAGTCTACAAGAAATACCATGTTCTGCGAGAGAAAGGGAGTTCGAGAAGATGCGAAAGTTTGTGACAAAGAGGAGGGAAGGGAGACACCAGAAGTGTGACATTACACATTTTGCTTGGAATAAAAACATTTTTTTAACAATATGTTTATATAGCATGGCATGTGACGAGGGCAAGGAGTAAGGGGAAGTACGGTACTTTGTGACAAATAGGGAAGAGGGGGTCAAATATGTTGAAGAAGGGTGTAACATTATTTATGGACAGCCGGAAATTTTTATCTAACTATGTTGTCAGATAAAAGATCATTTGAAGTTCAGGTACATTTTAGTATTTGACTTATTTTTGTGTTTAGACACATTTCAGGAGTTAATAACCCTTCTTTGCTGTTATTATTTATTTTCTTTTAATTTTCCTTTTTACAGAAAAGGAAAAAGATAATTTTCTATCAAGTGTAATCTTTCTATTTCTTAGAATCGTCGTAAAGTGACTGCTTGGTGCCTTAACGGAATTTATACAGGCATATGTTTCTCACTGTAAAATTAGTACTGCGCACTATTAAAAAAATAGTGGAAATATTCCCTAAAAGTAGAATTTCGTATAATTTCATAGTACTGAAAGTAACTTTTGTAACTTCTTCCTGATTAATGCAGTAACGTTGCTTTAAGAAGACGGTGTACCGGCTAGTTGAAAATTTTAAGGAATCACTGTTTCCACGAGCTTTTCTAGTAGTACTGTAATTTATTCATTTTTTACGGTATAGGACGCATAATATATCATTCTACAAACAATTAGTTAGTTAGTAGGAAGCAAAGAAATAAAAATTAGTCTCTAGCATTGCAAAAGAAAAATTATGAACAAATCTTTCTAATCTACACTAATCCTTACTCTTTTGAGTATGAAAAGTTAGTTTTTGCTCTGTGCTAGCAGGTCAGTGGATAAAAATTTTAAGGGATATTTTTGAAGACTAAATTTTGCCTTGGATGAAGATGTTATTAATTTATTCAAAAATATTTTCCTTTAGCTATTATTCAAATAATAGCTTCAATGTGTCTACAAAGTATTGCACTGAACAAGAAAATTTGTTTTAAAAACACTATTTATGGTTTATACTTTCGGGAAGTTGGAGCTCGTTCGACAAATAGTAGATCGTTTTACCGGTCTCGACAATTTTAATACTATTACTGTTTTTATTTTTAATTTATAACCGACAAATAACACCTATAGTCCTTACACATCTTGTAAAAAAACCACATGGTTTAGTTATATTAAACAAATTTTATTTCTGAAAGTGTTATTTAAGCAGTTCTGAGTAATTTTCAGAAGTCTGCAACTTTTTTTTTTTTTTTACACGGGTTTCATCAGTATTGGAGCAATAAATTAAATTCCTCTTTCTTTTTAGTTCAGATTTATTCGTAGTTTCTTTGTTTTTGTTAAGAAAGGACAAATAAATGTGCAGTATTTTTTTAAGTCCATGGAACGTTGGTGCATTGTTGGAAGACCACAAAAATAAAAACTTCTAAAAGAATTAGACAAGCAATATTCTAGTAATAGTAACTGAAGATCATGAAGACTCAAGCTGCGCCGATTCTTGTGATGTAGATTTTTCTGGCAAATACAGCAAAGAATTTGGTTAATCTAATATTTGGTTTATTATGTTACATTGATATTTAAACTTAACGTTTTTCACTCTAAGCACAAAATAAAATCAGTTAGATACAGTATTGGGTAATAAATTTAATAAAACTAATTTCAACACTACAACACCATGCAGGAAAAAACGTTTGTTTTGGAAATACAGAAAACATGCAAATTAAAAACTTTAGAACTAATCTTCTCAAATTTACTTCTTCATCGTATTTAAGAATATTTTTTCAGTAAATTTCAAAATGTTCTTTCTCTTACAAATACAATGCTATTCCTAAAGGATAAGAGCTTTCATTTTCAAATATATTCAAAACGAGATACTTCAGCAAAACAAAATGCCGAAACTCCTGATGTAACACAATATGACTTTCATTGCCTTTTGCCAATCAGTTTGCCTGGTCAGTTTGAATTTGAACTAGACACGAAAACGAGATAGTAACAGAAGAAAACTTACAGGAATGACTTTCTCATATCGACACAACAACATCGTTTAGAAAAAAAACTTTGGTTTTGGAAGCACAGAAAAAGAGCAGGTTAAAAAATTTGAAATTCACTTTCTCAAATTTAATTTTTTCTCACATTCAAGAATACCTCTGCAGAAAATTTCGATTATTCCCGACACTCACAGCTACAATGCTATTCAGGCTGGACAAGAGATATTACCACCAATATTACTATCAAATAAATTTATAATGAAAGTCTTTAAGAGAACGTAATGTCGACAAATGTCCTAAACAAATGTCGAACAAGCATATCACTTTATTACTTTTATTGCCTTTAGTCAATCAGGCATTGATTGGTCAGTTTGGAGCGAGATAAAAGCAAAAAAAAAATTATAGGGTCGACTTTTTGATATCAACACTAAAACAATGTGCTGAAGAAAATGATGGTTTAGAAGAGTTTGTCTTAAATTTCTTGACAACACTAAACAATTTTTGTAACCTTGTGGCATTTTGCTGCCACCATAGCAGTGGAGTAACTTAACACATAAAACTGGAGCAACGTTACGCATCGCTCATATCGTTACACAAGTTTTATCAGTTAAGTTACTCCATTGCTATGGAGGAAGGTAGCCGCTGGAATACGGTTACACAAAACACAGAATGTTGCCACCGTATTTACGGAGTAAGGTTACATAAATTTTTTACAGTGCAGTTGGTTTAAAACGAGCCGGTTAAAAATTTAAAATTACATTTTCCTAAATTTACTTCTTTGTTCCATTCAAGAATATATCGTTAAAAAATGTCGATTGTTTCCTTGACTCATAAATGCAATGCTATTCATGCTGGGCTAGAGCTTTTATTATCAATCATATTTATAATGACACAAAAGAACATAATTTCAACCCCTATAAAGCACCGTCACTTTATTACTTTCATTGACTTTAGCCAATCAGGCATTGATTGGTTATTTTGAAGTGAATCACTGACACCGAAACGAGATAACAACAGAAAAAATTTTCGGTGCGACTTTCTGATATCAACACTAGAGCATTGCGCAGAAAAAACGGATGGTTTTGAATAGTTAATTTTCTTGACCAGTTGGTTTAAAAATGAGCCGATAAAAATTTAAAAACTCAATTTCTTAAATTTACTACTTTGTCACATTCAAGAATATCTCTTCAGAGAATTTTGATTTTTCCCTTCACTCACAAGTGCAGTGCTATCAAGGACAAGAGCTTTTGTTATTAAATATATTTATAATGACATTCTTCAGCAGAACAAAATATCAACAGTTCTAAAACAACATCACTTATTACTTTCATTGCCTATTGACAGTCAGGCAGTGAAGGCAGTGATTGGTCATTTTGAAGCCGATTGCTTACACCGAAACGAGATAAAAACAGAAAGAAATTAGAGGAACGACTTTCCGATATCAACAGAACATTGAGCAGAAAAAAATAATAAACGATGGTTTTAAATAGTTAAATTCAAATTTTTTGACCACTTGTTTTAAAACCGAGCTGGTTAAAAATTTAAAAACTCAATTTCCTAAATTTACTTCTCTGTCACATTCAAGAATATCTCTTCAGAAAATTTTGATTGTTCCCTTCACTCACAAGTGTAGTGCTATACCCAGCAGGACAAGAGCTTTTATTATCAAATATATTTCTAATGACATTCTTCAGCAGAACAAAATGTCGACCCTCCTAAAGCAACATCACATTATTACTTTCATTGCCTTTAGCCATTTCTCGGACCTCACATAGTTATAACTCTTCTCGAAAATTGTATGCTAGATGAATATTCGAAAGATTCGCCACTGCCTCCCGTATGTCGCTGCCTTTGTACACTTCCTTTGTCCACTCTTCTTTGTAGTTCCTCCTTTTCCGGGATATAATTCCGGAGTATGTCCTTCTCTGCGAGCACCCACGCATAAACTTGTGAGCACTCCTTGAGAGCTAAAGTGTGTCAGATCTTTTAAAAGTTTTCCTGTTGGCCGCATGTCAATGAATTCTGATAAATACACAGGGCAGTATAAAAGTAGATTAATCTGGCGTACTTTTGTAAATTTCAAATTAGGTTTCGATGACGAGTTGGCAATATTTCACAAACCTTTCTTATTTTCGCATTAATGTTTCCAAATCCGCCGAAGCGTAAGTGTTCTATTTTAAAGTCTGAAGGAATTAGAGTATCTCACAATACTTTTATATTTTGGAATTTAATAGTTAGCCAACTAAAAAGTCAGATAAAAAGCTTTGTTTTCACCAGGCTTTATAAATGGTGATTTTGTGCTTATATTATACACCCTAAGTAAAAAAAAATCCTCTGATATAGTAAACAGATAATTTCAAGTAAAAAGTGCTAATATTTGGTGGAAAACGAAAATGTTTTGTTCTTTGGTCTATAACATAAGCTGTCATCGTCGAAATAACGTTGATAAGGATACTTTTCCTTTGAAACGCCCATTTCTGCTTCAAAGTATATTAAAAAAAAATTGCTGAGTACAAATTCATATTTGAAACGTTGAGTAGTTCTCGCTTCAAGAAACTTGCACGAAGTTTTCCTTGTAATTGTAGTAGACCAAGAGACAACATCACAGAGCCTTACATGAATTTAAAATTTTGGTATGCGTCTTTGTGGTCCTCAAGTGTGTTTCCTTTTATTTTTGTTGATTCTCTCCTACTTCCTAGTTATTTTCTTCTGTTTGAGATGGACTTTTTTTTTCTGTAAATGGTTACATTTGCATTGCATAAAAATTGAGGAGATTTATGAGTTTTTTTTTTTAAACTGTCACAGTTACTCTTTTTATTTATTTTTTTCAAAATTAGCTTTTTGTCCCAAATCCTTGGTAATTTCAAATCAATTGAAACAATTTTTCAACACCGAAGAACAGGTATTTTTATAAAGATTTACACACACACACAAAAGAAAAATTAATGATACAGTCATCATTTGGTAAATGGTGCCGTGTAGCCTTTAGATGCACTACGTAAACAAATTTATTTTAAAATTAGCAAAAAAATTTTTAAATTCACATGCTATAGCGTGGCTCATCTACAAAAAGATTTTAATTTAATATTTAAAAATTTTTTTGAGCTATGGGATCTTGGGATCTGAAAATAATTAGCATTGTTTTTTCACTTATTAGAATCATTTATGTGTGCGTGTAAATACAAGATGGAATAAAAAAAACATTGAAATATATATATATATATATATATATATATATATATATATATATATATATATATATATATATATATATATATATATATATATATATATATATATATATATATATATATATATAATGATCAAAATTGATGTAAAATATTCTACATTTAAACAGCGCAATGTTGCAGCTAAAGTAGTTAAATGTATTGAAAATATAGTAAAATGTGTAGTTTCACATACGCGGGTAGCACAGAAATAAGTGTATGTAACAACGAAGATAAACAACAATAACAACAACCAAAATGAACATGGAACGTTAAAAAATAAACTAGGAACATTGAAAACAAGAATTGATGAAATCATGGGTATTAAACTGCTGCTACGTTTACGAAGAGTTGGAGCAGCTGGCATATTAAATATTCTGCAAGGTTTCTGTGCGGGTCAGTATCATACATGCAGCAAAATTGATTAGAAGTAAAAGTATATGTATTTGAATTAACGAACTAATATGTGTAGCTACTTATAAGGCTTAATATAGAAGGCAGGAAAATTATCAAACGTTATATATGCTTATTTTTTGTATATATGCAATATTTTTTTTTTTTTTTTTTTTTTTATAAATGTAAATAGTATGCTTATTAGTGATATGCTGTCATGTATTACCAACCCCCCAGCTCTGACCTGCAAAATAAAAAGAAAAATTACATACCACATGATTTCAAACATTTCGTCGACAACAATGTCTATGTCTAGGTATCCATTTGCCAGAGACGAAAATCCGATGCCACGCCAATCGAACAGGTCGCTGGGGCAGGGCATCCAAAAAGCACCTTCCTGTCGAAGGATTTCAGCACTCTTTATCATCAAAGTTACCCAGTTACACTGTTGCCAAATCGCAGTTGTTTGGGTGGAAACTAAATCTGTCCTTGTTGAAGAAAAGATTTCTTGAACAAATTAAGATAATAAAATGTGAAATTGGCAGGATAAAAATTGTAATAGTAGAGATTTGCAGCAAATTTGAAGATTTGTTTATTTGTTATATATATATATATATATATATATATATATATATATATATATATATATATATATATATATATATATATTACTGTTAATAAAGCACTTTGATCCTATGTGCCTGTGTTTCAATACTGGAATCGTAGCAAAAAAATTGGGTTTTATGCTGCACAAAAAGGTACTTACTTGTGTACATGACACCAAACTATAGTAAAATCGGACTCCATTCATTTCAGCTTGGAAATTGGCACCAATTATTGGTGCAACAAAACTTCAAACATCTTACAGGGCGTACAGCTAGTTTTAGCTCAGATGTGTGTCGGTAGTGATAATCACACAAGAAACTGCTCTCCCGTCAAATCACAATACAGTTGCAATGAAATGGTATTTATGCAGTAGGTGAATGTCTAAATGTGTCGTTCATTGGTAAAAGAACTGCTTTCAAAGTTGTTAAAAGTCTCCTTTTCAATGATTTTACTTCTTGAATAAAAATATTAAAAAAAAAGAAGAAGAAGTGCTCGGCTACTGTTTGTCATTAGATATTTGTTTTTATAGAAAAGTGAGTTGTTTCCTTTTTATACTGAAAGATGCAACTAAATGTGATACTATTTAATACGCATTTTTAAAATATGGAGATATAGAACTTTTAAATAAACGACAAATATATAGATGTGAATTTACGCAAACTTACTTAAAAAAAAAGTATATTGAACACGAAATTTGGTTTCATGTAGTTAAATATATGTGGTTTACATTTTAACTTCAAGAAAACTCATTTTCAAATAAAGTGAGCTCTGTATTTTAGATGCTTTAAGCGTTTTAAAATTTATGACAAAGTACTCCGGGAGTAAAACTATTAAACATTCAATTTTAAAAGATTACAAATGAGGCAGTGAGAAACAAAGGGATGTAAGTGGACTTTTTTCAAGTTTCGAGTAAAACGACTATAAAGATAACGTTCTAGGTAGGTTTTCATTGATTTTTTTTCTAAATCATGCTGTACAGCAGCACCTAACAGGGCTACTAGTACTATATCTTGCCCCAAGACAGAGGAGAGGTGCCCCTACTGTTTGTACTGGTTATCTCCAAATTTTTAATTTTGCCACTTACATCCCTTTGCTTCTCACTGCTTCAAATGTTATTTCTTCTTTCCGTTGTAGGAAAAAATGAAAGCATGTTTTATTAATTAATATAAGTCAATGTTTTCTAGTCACGGTAAAGTCTAAAATACAAAAGTTTGAAGCTGAGATCCTCAATGCTCGAAATGGTTTGATCATAACAATTAATAGGTTTAAAGATAAAGCTCCTTGGTTTTCTTAAATAATAACATCAGTAACTTTTTGATTCGCAGTTTAGTTAACTTACAACTCAGGGCGCAAGAGCAGCCAGATTTGACCTTCTGGGGGTGGGGGGTCATAACTGACTTTGCATATACATAAACTACCCGGTTATGGAATTGGTAATAATGTTAAAACTAAAGGCTCTTCAGATGGCTGGACCCTCTCCCCTACCCCCCTCGTCAGTCACTGATTCCGAGTAACTTCGATTTCCAAAACTTCTATTGTGTCTATTTAATTGCCATGCCTATATTTCGATAGTGTTATTACATTTAGTAGTGTAAATCTGAAGAAAAACTCTTATTGAGAAGTAATAACTGTGAAATCTATGTCAAGGGAATCCTTGATCTGGCTTTCAATTATGCTGTCACTTTGGGTATCTTTGAACCATCTGAGAAATATAATGTGAACTGAAACATTTCAATAAAAGTCGTGCAACTTTGAGCCAAAATAATAAAACTTCTAAAAATTTTAAAAATCTTATGTTTTTTCCCTCCTTATAGCATCAAAAGATTTCTATAAAGTATCATGTCACGTAGAGTGTTACAATACAGGGTAAAAGATTTCAGCAATTTTAAAACAGCATTCAAGAATTATCTTCCAAACAGTATCGGATAATACAATTGGCGTTGCTCACTTATTTTCTAAAATAAAGGTTCACAACTAATGTTATAAAATTTTAGGCAAAATTCAGCATTGGACCTCCTACAGTTTCTTTTGAAGTGAAATGTACATTTAAAAAAAAATAAATAAATAAAAAGAATATCCTACGTATCTCAAAGTTACCCTAAATGATTGTAATGCAGGCAGCCTGGTATATGGTACTCTTGGTGAAAAAAAATAAAATTCATAATGAAATATGACACAGAAGGAGCTGCATATCTTTTCCAAACATCTTAAGAGCCTGCATTTACACAAATCTATTTATTTTGATGAATATTTTTCATAAGAATCTCATTTCCTTGTGGTCTGTGGTGCTCGATAAACTAACAAACGTAATTGCGTCCTCTTTCGTCTCACTCTGATTACACTAACAAACAAAAAAAGAGAGAGAGAGAGAGAGAATGTTGCATAAAAAAATGGTTAGAACTTGCCAAAGGATGGTTCATTAATTTTACCATATTATGGTGCAACTTATGCTAGCTTTGGTCCTCACTTGCGTATGCTGCATCAAAAGATGGTGCGGATTTGCTGGCTTCAAGGAAAGGTGCACTAATTTTAGCATATTTCAGTGCAACAAGCAATATACGCTATTTTTCGTACTTACTTGCGGATATTGCACCAGCATATAGTGAAGGCATGCACCATTGTTTATGGCCAGAAAATGAATACTTTCTTTTGGTGCACCATGATTAATTTTTCTAAGCATATATTAGGAAACAGGGAAAAGTTTAAATAACGAAACGTGACATTTCACGATTTATATTTTGTACGAATTACCATGAATCAGGAAAAAACACGTTTTTCCGCATGACCAATACGAAATTTCGTGTATGATGATGCTTCTGATATATGATTAATAAAACGATTTACTATGCTTTATTAGTTTAAAAAAATGCTTTTGGACGCAGTTAATGTATTAACATTTATTAAGTTATGTTTTACTAATGTCATTGCATATGGAATGCTTATTGAGTTCAATTACACATTCATGATAATTAAATCAAATTAATTTTATCAGAGTCCTTGTTCGCAAGTTTGATACATAACAGAATTGTCTCGCCGAGATTGCTCTAAATTATTAAAAGTGCTCATTTGCTCGCTTCAATCTCAGGTATCACGAAATCAGTTTTCTAAAATATTAGACTGCTGACCATTTCTTAAGAAATTGGAATTAGTCTTGAACCTTGCTACAATGCCATTGTTAAAACGAATGCGATATGTTTGCGTCACTCGACCTGAGTAGAAGGATTAATGCTCCGTACATGCGCTTTCTAAGGTAATCTGAAGATACAACAAACATGGTGCACGCGTTGAAAAGTTGGTTTAAAACAGGCTTGAAAGGAATTATAGTATCTGTTCGGGAGGAAAATTAAGTGTAAATTTGCGTAATTTGTAGCCCCTGTCCAGCTTCCTTTTGCCTGTGCTTAACGAGGTAGTGTTTAGCTTCCAGTAATAGTTAGACGTTAGTTTTGTGATATTACCAGGGAGAGGATGATTTACAAGATGTAGCCTCCTCTTTCCCCCAGGTGCTCTCATAATCGTATTTGTCCCGCCCCCACAACATTCCCCTCCCTTGCCATTGGAGGCTTTCCGCTGGGTCAGGCTATTCATTAGTGCAGCTGGACACTGTCCAGTGCCTCATTACAATGGCCTGTTTTGCAAATTACAACCATTTCGGCCAGGACGCGGCATTAAATACCTCTTTGCAGCAGCAAAAACAAAGCGCGTACTTAGCTTAGTTGAATTGCTCTGCCTAGCCGAAAGGGTACGGTGGAACGGGGCTGTACTGCAAGTGCAACTTGCTCTTCTGAAAAAATGGAATGCGCTCTACTCTGAAGCATGGCACATTGGCAGTTTTTTACTTTGAAACTCTTTTCGTCTTTCTGCATCCTGGGAAATCAAAAATGACAGAATTGATTATTTAATCACTCAATTAAATTTTAGAATGATTATTCTTTGGACTGTTGACAGTTGACAGAACTACTGGTGAAACTTTTAAAAATGCTTCTCCAACCTAGTCGAATTTTTTGACTCTCATGATATCAAAAACTGATCATATTTACAGTAACAAACCCAAGCGTGCCCCCCCTCTCCCCAAGATGGATATCATACTCCCTCAAATACTTCAGTTCAATCCCCAAGAATCTACCCCCTCCTCTCCGAAAAAGAAGAAACAACCGTTGTGCCATGATCCCTTCCCTCCCCTTTCTCCCCCGGAGGTATTCCTGAGAAACTTGTTCATCTACAATGTGTATTAGATTTTATATTAAGAAAATAACATTTTTATTTCTTCCTGTACATTTCAAACAAATAAATCTCAAATTATTCTTCCATGATATTCTTATGGCGAAATCTCAAACTGAATGCGTATACATATTATAAATAAAAAACTGGAAATGGCAGAAAAAAATATTGATTTATAGCAGATAAATAAATGACATTCAGTAAAAAAATTAGGATGGCAACTTAAATCAATTATAGAAACATAACAAAAGTTTCACCCCCATTGGAATACAAAATATTTTAATTTCAATAACTAATAATTTAAAACTGTATTTAAGCACAAAATGTGATGTAACAGAATTATAAAGCCTCTAATTTCGTGTAGTTCTACCTACAGACCTTCTGACGAAATTAAGTATTAGAACAATGAGTGTACATTTTCAAAAATTGTAAATTGTAGCAATAAAGAAAAACTTGTATTAGTGTTTATATCCTTTGTTAATTAGATAGGCTCAAAAACTATTAAGAATCTAAACTTATAATTATTCAATACTATGAGAAAATTCCAGTTTTTACCTTAACGTTCAAGGTATAAAAATTCTGATGCAGAACCGAATTCCCCCTCCTTTCTTTTGTTTAGTTCTTTTGCATTATGTAAATCCTCATGGTTAATTAATAAATCATAAATAAATTAAAATATCGTCACCTAATGCACATTGCACTATCTTTAAATATCCAGTTTAAGCTACATTTGCTTTTGTCTTTTTGCCATTTTCGCTCACTTTTCCACAATCTTAGCTTTATGGCGAGAGGCAAGACAATGATACATAGACATCCACTTTTTGAACTAAAACTAGACGCATTATTATTAACCTCATTGAAAAGTAATTTACATCAGGCTTGTACCCTAAATTCAAAAGAGGGGTTAAAGAAGATTTTCTACCCTAATCACAGAGAATAAACCATTTCAGTTTAATGTGTCTTTTTTTTTATTTGTTACATAACTGCAATCAAGTTCTGTAATCTATGGAGTCTATAGCATTTTTAAGAAAAAGAAATCATACATAAATATGAACGTAGTTTTAATTCTTAATTAAACATTCAGTGTCTTTCTGTGAGTGGGTTTAACTCTTAATCCTCACAATTTTGGAACTATATTCGAAGTTAATGCAAACGGCATCTTTTTTCATTTCTTACATGAGTGTAAAACCATCAGATGGGTAATTTGACCATGAAAGTATATTAATCTTTTTAAGTTCTAAAAAAAAAAGCTTTTTACTGGATATTGCCAAAAATTTAAACAACTTTAAAGATTACTTTTGTTGTAGCTATATGGCTCACTTTAATACTGACGACTGGTTTTTAACTTTTTTGACTCACACTGTAAAAACGATTCAGAAACGTTCCTGGAAAATAATAGGCAGCTGATGTGCCCAATTTCAACCAGTAACATTTCTTACAAAAACCAGAAACGTTTTCCAATAAAAGTCAGTAACCTTCCTGAAATGCTGGGAAATATCCCCTGTTAAAGCCAGTCGTGAACCTTCTACAAAAAATAAATAGGTTTAATGTATTTGATTTGAACCTTCCTGATTCACCAAGAAAGGTCCAAAAGCATTATCGCGACCATGGCCAAAGCTGCGCGAATAATTGCAAGCAAGAACCAACCATATTTCTTGCCTGCAATTCCTGCATCGCAGGGCTGCAGCTATCCAGTGACTTATTTGCTCCCATTGGGAGTTCAGTCAATCTGGACGGGCCGTGATCAAATTGAAGCCGATACACCTTATAAACATGCTCAGTCATTCTTTAAACTGGTAGCAAAAAATATCTTTCACACCAGTGAAATGTCTGCATTCGTGTATCTTTTAGCAATTCAGGAATTTTTTTTGCGAAGATACTTGATTTTGCGGGGAAATAGGTGAAAACCTCTCAAATCCCGAAACGTTCCACGGAGATAACCAGTAACGTTTCGGAATTTTTTTACAGTGCAGTCCCATCAAAGTTATTTTCTTTGAGCAGTTTTGTGTTTCATTCATTGACACTCTTCAACTGCACTTAAACGGAAAACATACTTAAAACAAAATCATGCATTACTTATATTTTAAGGAATATGCGAATAAAAATTTTTGTACCTACTTTACCTATGGACACTGATATTTTTCCGTACTGATATTTTCCCTAACAAAAAGTATTTTTGATCTGATCTGATAGCAGCGTTTCTACAAAAATTTATGAAAAACTAGAATATTAGTGATGAAAGTTGAAAATTATTACACCTATAAGTTTCTTTTTCATTGAATTTGTTTTTTAAATCTTTATTTTTTAATTCTTTTATAATTGCCGATTAATTTGCATTAAACTAAAAATAAGTGTAGGAGCTCAGCTCCCGTGAGCTCCTGTGCAAATTAAGCCTTGCCGTTTCAGCGAATATAGGGTTCCTTTTGCTTTTGTCACATTCAACTGACATGGTTTTGAAAAAAAAAACCGCGAGAAAAGGTTTGTTTAGACGACATGTCTCCTATGGAGTCCTACAAAAATAACGTTAGACAACAAGTGTTTGCGTTTTAAAATTGCATTCCTTTTTTTTTTGTGGTATATGTGGACAACTTTTTATCCACTTGACATTTTGACAAAAAAAAAAAAAAATGTTTTCGATACACTACTGCATAAGTTATATTATGTGTTAACACTGGCAAATTTCAGTTCAGGGCAATAAGATAAGATAAGATTGCCTTAACATACTTAAAGAAAAGTTAGGTAAAAATTAAATACAACAATATGTTATAATTTTTTAGACTTAGATTGAAAATTGTTAATTTGATACATTTTTCAAAGAGAAAATTAAACCAGCCAAGATGATCAGTACAAAATATGCAACAATGAACCTCCTTGGGTCATCGCATAATAAGAGTACATATCTTTTATGATATAAACCGTTAAATATAGGAAAAGTAACACATGTGATGCGTTAAAAAAAAAAAAAAAAAAAAATCATTCACGCATTACTCATGTTGGTTATGCTTTACTTTTGCCTCCTGCGTTAAAGTTACTTATGTATGCTTATATAGCTAATAATGTTAAAAATATACTTAAAATTAAATAAATAAAATCTTAAAGCTATGCTAAAATTTCGACCAATTTCTCGCTGGGAAAAATAATAATCATTCTTACTATTATTATTATTGTTGTTGTTTTTTCTATAGATAATAATTTTAAATTGAACTAATGATTGCAAATGAAGCATAGCTGCAAGGATTAGTGAAACAGATGACTATTAGTTAGGTTCAATACCTGATAAGGGCTCCCCAAATGTAGAAGTAGCTAAGGTCAGTCTGCAGAAGGGTGCCATCTAGTGTTCTGATGCTGCAAATGGAAGGGCAGATAGGTTGACCTTCAAGCGTTTCGCGTCAGGCCTAGATGACCAACCCATATCTGATCACCGGTCCATTCTATTGGATACAAAGAAACGGCGAAAAAAAAAGTTTAAAAAGTCGTTGTGTGAAGTCCCCGCGTTGACTCGATGTAAATGAATGGAGGAATAATTTATGAATAAGAATATGGTGAAAAATGAGTCACTTGACTAGGCGATTAAAATAGTTTTTTTTTCTAAATTATTATGCAAGTACAGAAAAAAATATGTACAACACTTTTTATTAGCTACGAAAATAGGTTATGTGTACTTTTCAAACCCAACTCCAAAAAGGCAAAGAAATATTCTACATTGCAGCAAGAAATTAAAAATTTGTAAAATTTTGGAAAAAATAAAGTTGGACAGTTTACCTAAAAGGAAATATTAAGCTTTATAAATAATAATGGTATTAGAAATAGTTGATAATAATAATAATAATAGTAATAATAACAATATCAATAATAATAAACTTGGCAAGCGACTGCCTGGGAAGATGGTAAACTGTTTGATTGTTGAAGAATGTATTTATGAATAATGCTTAAGTAACTGTAATTTGATGCACACTATTAATAAACGATTCAGTAGATCATATAAAAAGTATTTTTTAAGTAAAACGACGAAAATGTTTGTGAAATGATCGTTAGTAAAGCTTAATATTTTCTATAGCAATACAAGCTTTTGAAGAAACCAGTAATAAGTAATGCGAAAAAATTGCAAAAGTAGCAGGAAAAAACTGAGTAGGAAAATATTGTAGTAGCATTGAAGAGCGTTTCAAAACCAGTAACAAAATATTTAAAAAAAGAAAGTTGAACAATGTCGTCTGACAAATATATATATATATATATATATATATATATATATATATATATATATATATATACATATATATATATTATAGGAACAGCTCTTAACAAACGCAAGTATAACATTTGATAAATAAAGTTGTTTAGCTCAGGAAATGACTATAACAGCTTACTTACTGAGGCATTTTTGATAACCGCACTGCATTACTAATCGCAGTACATAAATTTTAATATGTGCTATATTCCCTCTTAAATTATCAAAATCCAAAATTTTCAAAACTAAGGGAGTTTTAATTGAAAAATGCATCACCGCATTAATTAATTTGTAATAAATAGATTTTAACTCATGAGTAATTGGAAATTACTAACAGAAAAATGGTTCTTTCTAGTGAAAATGGAACCAATCATGTCACTTTGTAAATTTTTAAAATCAATTTTAATTATTACTACTATCTAATGGGATTTTTTAAAAATTGATTCTCTATTTAGTTGTGTGCAATCAATCATCAGTTGGTTTTATATAAGCAATTTGTTGAAATGTTCGGAAATATTTTTCTTTGGATGAAGAAGGAGAATATTAAGTGCTTAGGACTGTGCTGAAACGCAACAGTAACAAAATCATCAGTTATACATGATCTTCACATGATATATCTTTTACATGAAACTGAATTTACTACACACCTGGAAGAAGATTTTTTTCCGTTCTGAAAATATTTTTAAAAATTATTAATGTCCCAACAATTTCTGTGATTCGCACTATCGTTTTCGTTATAGCCATTTCGAAAACAAACTAAACAAACACATGGAATTTAGTGTTATTTTAAAGAAGACTAAGTAGTATAACTGAGTAGAACAATTGCTCGTCCGCGTGCATTATGTATATTGAACAGTAGCGCTGCAAATGGGGGGGGAACCCCCCCAGAATTATTGGTTTTAACATAAATGCAAATTCTAGTACAGTAGTTTATGCAGATGAAAGGGCTGTTTTGATCAAAAAAAAAAAAAACTTTCAGAAGTTTGATCAAAAAACACTCTCCAGTAGGTGTTTTTGATCAAAAAATCCCCTTCAGGAGTTATTTTTCATCAAACCTACTCCCTCCCCCCACCAGAATGTATTTCTTGCTGCGCTAGTAATTTTGAAAGGAACCAAGATTTTGTTTTCTCTTGAAATCATAAACATAATAAGTTTTAGAATCTTTATTACTTTTTATACTTTTTTTCTGCAATTGAAACTTTTCTTCGTAATGATTTTTTAAAGACTTATTTGTCTACTCCATTACACGAAATATTTCGAAACCAAATATTTTGGACCGCTTGGTGTATCTATTTTTTTTTCACAAATTTTATAAATTATTTGTGCATTAACTAAATATGCTTAATAGGTGGACATTATTAACGTTGATTTAAAAAAAATCCTAAGAGTCATTCATAACCTGTACTAGTTTTGTGAGAATGACCCGAAAGCATAAATTCGTTTGATAAAGGAGAATTAAAAAAGAAAAAGGAGAAAACAAAGAAAAAAAATCCATTAAAGTAATTTCAAATAACATTAAGCTTTAAAAATCAGTTTTTAAATTGCAGATAAATGGATGCAGTAGAACGAGCACGATTGACATAACTTGTGCGATTGTTTGTGCACCTTGAGAAAAACACTGAAGAAAAATTAACTTACTCTAACTCACTGAAAAATTGTCTTCCAAGCTTTCAAATTGAATTTCTCAGCAAACTGTATGTATATTTTTGGTCTTTCGAGGAATTTCTCAAACTTTTCAAAGATTGATGATAACAGCGACGTCCAAATGCCTACTTTATCAATTTTTAATAATTCTTATCCTCCCTTATGCCTGTTATTTAAATTAATCGTCTATAATTGAACAGCAAGGTAGGGGAATGTGGGGCAAAGTGAAATACCAGGGCAAAGTGGAATGATAAAATATTTACCCTGCTTTTAGCACCATCTATCAGGAAATATTTTAACCATGTAGTAGCACATATAGTCTATTCCAGTCAGGAAGAAATTAAGTCTTATGATCAAAGCATGTGATAATATAAGCAGTTTTCAAAAATTGGTACTCAAATTGCAATATTTTGCTGTAGGTCAAAAATTATTTTTGTTATTATACCTACTAATATTCGGTGAAATATTTATTCATTAAATATTATTTTGCACAATTAGTCAAGTGCATGCGGAGCAAAGTGAAATAGTTCATTTCACTCATTCCAACATTTACTAAATAACTTACGTATTCATTTATGAACTAATTTATTTAAATTCTTCTATTCAATGATTCACTTATTTATTCATGCATTCACTTTTTTCTTATTAATTACTATTTTATTCACTCATTTATTTTTCCTTATATATTACTTAATTAATTAATGTATTTATTAGTTTATTGTCTTATTATTTTTCATTTATTCATTCATTATTTTGTTTAATCATTCATTTTTAAAAAATAATGATTCAATGAAAATTTTATTATAAAATACACTGTTTTTCTTTATGTACTGTAATTTTCAAAATAAATGTTCGGTTTGTTCACTCTGTAAAAGCTCTGTAGACGCACAATTGCTTTATTTCAAGAAGATCCTTCTTCAATACAAGAATGAAAAAAGCATGAAGGGGGGGGGGGTGACTAAGGGAACAAAACATGATTTCAAAATTTAAGGGTAACATTTTGGAACTTTTTCTTTTACGGAACAACGAGGTAATATTTCATTTTCCTAAAATTCAACGATATACGGATTTTTGATGAAAATTACCTAATGTTGGAGCTTAGCAAAGGCGCTTATATGGGGGGGGGGGGCAAGTGGGGGCTCAATCTCTCCCCTTAGAAATTATAACTTCCTTGCTTTTCGTACTTTTTTCTTTGCAAAAATGTAAAAAAAATATTTCTCCATCCGTTAATGAATAAGATATTAAAAATGTCAAATTTTAATAACTCTAATCTGCGCTAAAATCAGTTTCCATGGGAAAAATATCTCTTTCTAAACCATGGGGAAAATATCTGAGTTCCCCCCCCCCTTTAAAATTTTGCATATGGGTGTCCTTGGAGCTTAACACTATTGAATAATACTGCCTCATGAAAACTATGTTCGAACAAACCTTTTTTTTGGCTCTTGTTTGCAATATAATAGGCTAGAAAATTATCTAGCCGTATCGTAAATGATAACGTATTTAAAAGATGACATCTTATCAAATACAAAGGAAAATTTGCCCTGGTAATATAAGCAGAAATTTGAGTATTTGTTGAATCGTACGTTTACAACACATTTGATTATTTTTTATGCTACCGCATACATTTCAACTTTGTACAATTAAGTAAACTACATATTTTTTCAGAGCCGTAGCAGTAAAATGCAGATGTGGAAATGAACATAAAATGAGACTAGGATATAAGAAACGGTTTGCAATTTTAGAAACCTGTCTGAAAGACAGTGTATCAAGTTAGTTTAGTTTAATTCTCGAAAGACAAGTCTCCAAACGTAGGATTTATCTGGTTTATTTGCTTAGTTGCAAAGTCTATGTTAGTTCAGGGTCTAACCAAAACAAGTCTTCCGAATATTGCTCTAAAACGTATCACAAGCTAACTTAAGCGAGGAGGCAAGCAAATTTTGATTGATGTGGACTTGCTGCTGCGCAGTAGTTGTAATATAGTTGCTATAAATGGTTAGTATGGGTTATGGGATGAACTTGGTTTCGTAACATATGAATCCATAGGCGGCTAATGCACTAAAAAAGTTTGGGGGTCAGAGGAAAAGGGGAATGAGGTCAGAGGCTCCCCCCGAAGCTAACTTTTTGTAGAAAATTATATTATTGAATATTATTGCTATATAATCGAATTTTGACGTCATTATTAAGTAAAAGACCTTCTCAAATAAATTTGCGACACGGCCTCAAAATTTGGGAAATATGGTCACTGTAGAATTCCTTCTTCCAATTGACAGTTCCATTTTGATTTTTATGAAAGAACATGTGAGAAATATAGAACATACACTTATTAAGTCAATTCTGTTTACTTTAAACTCGTAAATTGATCAATGATATCATTTTCCGATCAATCGCCAATTTTGAAATTGAAAAAAGATCAATCAGATTCAAGATTACAATACGGGGAAAGATGAAGAGTATCGTAATTATATTTTTAGAAAATAGAGTACATCACTATTCGTGAATTGGTTCGAAACCAAACACGAGATACCTTTCTTTTCAAACCAAAATGTTAGTAGAGGTTATTCCACTGTTCATTAAGTGCTTATTGGTATTAGGTTCTGTGAATTTAATTTTTATGATGGTATAATAAGGTCTCATCACACACACACACAGTTCAAAGTAAGTCACATTTATTTTATTCTATTGTTTTAAATAATGTTTAACATAGCTTGCACATAGTGTACCGTATAACTGACTTGACGTTCAATCTAATTATGAAAACAGTCAGTTCGTAAATTTCTCCTACATGAGGCAAACTGACAAACTCGGCACCTATTGCAAATAAAAATATATTAGCGTGGTAAGATATCCACAGTAGATCACTCATCCATTGCAAGCATTGGATTTTGCACTTTTCGGACCACTGAAATATTTTTTCCAGTATTACCCTCGATAATGCTCCTGTGTCACATCTAAATGAATCAGTTGAGGAAAAATAAATTTATCAGCTGCTTAGCATTAGGTAGTATTATTCAAAAATTGTTATTACGCATAATAAGGGCTCCATTTTTACAAATATATATTCGTTTCACATTATCTTAAAAGAAGCCGTCATCTTGCCCCGTGTAAGGGGTACGATGTCAAATAATTTTATTTGCAAAAAATGACACGATATGCTATGAAAATTTAAAATCACACTTTTATGTTAATAAAATAAATTTATAAATTAAGATTCATCTCAAGATTCTCAGGAAATAAAGTACCAGTTGATATATTTTTTACACTCTTAAAAAATAAAAAAAAACTGTTAAGGGGGGGGGGGGGGGAAACCAGTTTAGCGGGCCGAAATTTTAGTGTTTTTGTGATTTTGTTTTGACTTGAAAGAAGTAATCAGAATTTCTTTAAACTTGCAAGATATTATATTCATCTTTTGAAGTCCTTTCTGCCAGAATTAGTGGAGTTAGAAGCTGCTGTTTATGGGCGGTCGCCATCAGAGCTTACTGCCGGTGGGCATTACCGAAACCACAATTTTTGTCTGTTATCATTACAATTTTTCATCCTCGTAAACAACATATTTCCCTAGAATAGGAACCTAATTGTGATTAAATAAGTTGAAAATTACATGTTTTGAGGCGTTTTATTACAATGTTATGTTTTCTACCATTTTTTAAAAACATTTCTTGCATAAAAAGTAATTTTATTAATAATATCATCAAAGAGTATAATTGAATAAATAATATTAGCACAACTTTTCAGAAAGATTGGTTAAACGCTCTTTGAGCTAGCAGGCCCACCAGTTGAAATAAAGTTGCTTCGAAAAAAAAGTGTTGAAAAAAAAAAAAATGCTGTGAACGTTTTTGAATCTCCACAGTCACATTAAGTGCTCATAGCATCGGAACTAACCAGAATTTTTAACTGAAATTTTGGCAACACGTTCATGAATAGTTTGCTAACATTTTATGACATAAAAAAAAGTGGATTTTTTGACTGGTCTAAACTTGCTTCCCCTCTTAAGGTCGTTCTCTTAACCGTGTTCCCCTACAAAAAGGCTTAAAAGGAAAAAATGCCCCATGGGGTTAGAGTGGACACATGGTGATGGGGACACCAATCCCTTGCAATTTTGAATGAAAAACAATTAGGAATGATTTTTTATAGGTTTTATGTTATTTACCTGATTAGATTAATTTTGATAAGTATGCATTAAATTACAAAATATTTTATATCCTGTTGATGCATATTTTGGATTTCATTTGCAAAGTAAGATTAATTCTTGCAAAGTGATGAGTTCTTTAACAAAATATTTTATTAACTTATTTATCATATTAAAATTTTGAATTTTTATTCTTTACCAATTGCTTCATAAAACGATAGAAACATTTAGAACGGATTCTATGTGCTTTTGCATTTTTTAAGCCTTTTTTTTTTCCTTTTTACTAAATAAACTTGCTTATTGAAAAGTGATAAATCAATTTAGAAGGATTTCTATCATTTTCACATTATTATTACTTTTTCAATTCAAAGTATCAATGACCTAAACCTTAACGACTTAGTGTTGGTGAAGTTAATGAAAAGAAAAACGTTTTGCACTACTCGTTTGTTGTAGAGTTGAAGTCAAATACGGATCAACTGATTTTAATATTCACTTCTTAACTAAGAAAGGTGGACAAAATAGTTCTTTGAAGCAGAGAAAATTATTCTTTTTTCCCTGATGTAAAAAATATGTCCCAAATTTCATGAACTGAAATTGTAGTGAAACTACCATCGCCAGGTGTTGCTAGTAGTATGTTCCACTCTGCATCTCAGATAACACATAATTTTGATTTCTTTAATGATAATGTAAAGCGGAAAAATAATTTCTCTTCTGCATTACAATAGGCTTTTTTCATCTAAATAAAAGTGAACAGCTTTCAAATATGCTAATTTGTCTTTGAAATAGTTTTTTTCTTGTAAGACATTTCACAGCTACAAATTAATATCTTAAATTTTTATTATTAATTAAACTACGGTTTGTTTAGGTTTACATGGGCTAAAGGTTAAAATTTACTTATTCATGTCTTAAAATCTACTGTGTGCATTGTTTAATTAGTATTCTAGCTTGTCCCCATTAGTCCCTTAGCTTGTCCACACTAGCCCCATGATAGTGAGGACAAAAACAACCTTTTTAAAAAATAATTAAAAAAAAAACTATTCTGCCAAATGTTTTAACACTTAACACATAAATTAAAACAAGAGCAAGAGTGCAAATTATTGTAAAAAAAAATACCAGGTGTGTTAAAAACAAACTCTAGTATTTTTTTAAATCAAAAATGTAAAGTTTGTCCACACTAGCCCCTTTTTCCCCTAACTGTCCGAGCAAACATTTTTGTTGTGATACAATCAAGGCCCGATTTTCTTCTGAGCTTAGGATATGATGAGTGTCATTTTGGGGCCCCCTTTTTTTGTTAGTGATAATTATAAAAAAATCTACTCATTGAAACAAAACTCACTAATACTGCAAGTATTATTTACAAAAGCAACACAGCAGAATTCAGATTAAAGTTGATTCTCCTTTCCCGGCAAATAGAATTTTTGTACATTACATATGCTTGCACTCGCAACAAAAAAGGGAGGTTAGCTCAGAACCAAATTTATCAATTCAAGAAACAATTAAATGCTATAAAAGTATGTTGTGAACCAAATTCCACATTTGAAAATGTCTTGTGACTATATTTTAAGAAATACATATATGTTCTCAAGTTTTGAATTTATTCCAAGCATTTTTATTGACCAAGTTCAAAAATGTTTGCAATCTCTTTAAAAATGTGTTTAAAAGCTAAAACAGGAATTTTTAAATCATTTGTGGGTCTCCTGAACATTCTGAGGGGAAGCTCAAGCTTATTGGTCATTAAGCGTAATCAGGCCCTCGTTACAATAGTATTTGAGTAAAGTTTGCTGATATTTTGTAATAAAGCTCTAGAGTCTCTAGATCATTGGACTGCTAAGTAGATGTGAATGCTTTAGAAAAAAGTTTTGCACAAAATAGTAACGGAGGTAGCTATGTCAACACTTCAAACCGTCGTTCAATAAAGAGTACATAACAGGGAAAGAAAATCCAAACGTAACTCTATTAATCCTTTTTTTTCATTAATGAGAAACAAGACTTATTTTTTATCAAAATAGAAATAAAAAATGCTTTTAGCAATTGAATGCATCGATATGTTTTGGCAGTAATGACTAGGATTCTAGTAATGACTATCCGCCATACCTTTTATAGTGGACAAAGTGGATACCCCTCTGCAACACTAACGATTCAAAGTTAATTTACACTTGATAAGAAGGTGAAAGACTAATTTCTACACTAGTAAAATATAAGGCAATTGCAAAAACGAAAATAGTGTTACTTGCAACTAAAAATATAGAAAATACTTGGTATATGGAATCATGGTTCAATAACTTATGTGATTTAACACCATTCAGAGAAAAACTTCTATACAAATTATTCTCTATAACAAGTATTACATGTAGCTCCTTGAAGCATTTCTTCTAATAACGTATAACCTGAGAATATCAATCAAATTAATTCCGTCTGATGGTGCATTAGCTAATTTTGCATAAAACCTGTACTATTAATCCAACTGAAATTTTGTCAGTACTCGAGAGTCATATTTGCTCAAAGATTATTTTGTGAGAAAAAAATTCATAATTACTAAACTAATTCATTAAATTACCAAACTATTTAAGTTGAACAATAGACGCATTTCGTCGGACTTCTCAAACTTGAATCAAGAGCTAAAATGAATAATAAACAAAAACTTCTTTCTGACCATGCAATCAATTTCTAAATTATTTATCGATGTTAATCAGGGACTGGTCATGCTCTAGATGAATTATATCTGCTGACGACGGCCATTCGGAATTTAGATATTCTAGATCATCAGAAAATGGTAGTTTCTTAATGTTAGAAGCGTTCTGGCTAATGAGTTTGCAGAGTTATTCTCACGTTGCTAATGCAGCGGATAAATGAACCTTCGATCTAGGAAGATCATGACTCATAAGTTAATTTCGATTTAAAAACTAACATTTCCGTTTGCATTTAAATTCTATATTCTGGAAGTGCCGCTCCAAGGAGGTCTTAGTTCTCAAGCTGCTGATTAATTTATTGATCCTGGAGCAAGAACTAATTTTAACATAGATTTTACTCTTCGATTTTGAATCCGGATGGAAAAGGATAAGACTTTCTTGGAAACATACTATTAAAAGTTTAGGAGAATTTATGTCGAGATAGGCCATTTTATTTTTCTCACGAGTCTCTTAATGTGGATTTGGTGGAGACTCGTGCGCAAGATCCAGTAATGGTCATTGGAGGAAAACATTATGTTAAATATTTTAGAATCTGAAGTTAATTTATGTAAAGGTTAAAAGGCATGCATACTGAAATTGGTAAAACTTTGCATGTAATTTCTGATGCCATCGAATGAAAATTTGTTCTCAACTTCGTTGATCACGTGCAGCAAATTTCAAGGAAATTATGAAAAAAATAAATCATGAATTAGTTAGTAAGTAATATGAAAACATAATAAATAAATAAATTATACCTATAAGCAAGTGAAATGAAAGAAAATAAATTGTTAACATATTGAAACTAAAAGTAAATAAAAATTTAACAAGTAAATAAATAAAGGTAAATTAGGTTAATAAGTTTTAATTCTAAATAAAAAATAGTATGAATGGATGCATAATATATGGAAGGAGAAATAAATAAATGATTAAATAAATAAGAAACATTAGTTAAAGTGAAAAGAGCGCTTATCCCTCGAATATCCAACCTGCTTACCACAAAACCTGCATTCAAATGCATGTATTAAACACAGCGCAAGTTGTTAAAACAAATACTTTTTCATGTCCTTTAAGCAATAACTAACAAGTATCCTTGCTTGCCATTTCCACCTTCATACATTATTTTATATTTTTTACTTTAATACGAAAACGGAAAATCCTTGTGAAATCATTCCTTTAGTACCTAATATACACAAGTGCAAACATACATTTTTTCAATTTTTAAAAAAAATATTTATAATTTATAGAAACTTTTCCAATAGTAAAAAATGCCACTAAAATAACCTACGAAACTTTACAAAGTTTTAATTCGTTTCCTAACTACAGCAGTGATTCAATAATTGCTATTTGACGTTGAATTAGTATATTTTACACACTTCTGTGTAGCTAATGATACGCTCACTGCTTGTAGAATTAAAAAAAAAAAAAAAAAACACATAAATACGGTATGAACAGATAAAATCCTCTTTTTTGAAATCGGTTAAAAAAAAAACATAAAATTTGGAAAGCTCAAAATCGATGTTTACAAGTTAAAAAAATTAAATCAATTCAATATAAAGCTAAGCCTATTTGTAATTCACAGAACATAGGGAAAATATCTCTTTGTACAAGCAGCAGTTAAAAAACTTATGTACAATTCATTATGGATTTTTGCTATGGATTATTTCAACATTTTATTTATTAGTATTTCGTAAAAGTTGGATAGGAGAGATCGGGTCCAGTTTATACAGGGTTAAGTTCATGCTAGGGTTTTGAACTTCGAGCGCTTATAAGCCCAGAACTGAGAATTTAATGAAGAAGCAAAAAAATTATATTGATTCGACATACTTACGCGATACAACGTGTCTTTTATTTGTTTGAGAGTATTCGTAAAAAACAATGATTTTTTTTATACACACAAGTAATAGCTGGAAAATAAGCTTGACTAAATCTTTGAGGCATGTTTTCGATTTTTAAAGCGTGAAATATGCTTGTAGGGGCTATAAAATATTTATGAATACCTGCATAATACGCAACTATATATATAAAGATAAGTGAAACGTTTTGTTTTTTCCCTCAAGGTATGTTTCCAGTGTATTACTTTTAGATAACTCTTATCGCAATCGTTTGAATTTTTATTTACAAATAAAATTCTGTCAAAAACTGTTATAAACTCGAATTATTGAAAACTAGAATTTTTGAATGAAGGAAAAACTGATGTGTAAAATGTGTTAGTCGTGAAGATGGGTAGGATTTTTCGATTAACAATTTTTTTCACGTTAATCTTTCTCACTCTATTTATACGAGCGTTTTTTTTTTTTTTCGTTTTACACTGTAAAAAAAAGTCCGAAACGTTACTGAGTATTTCCGTGTAACGTTTCGTGATTTCATTGGTTTTTATACACTTCCTGGAAAAATCAAGTATCATAGTCAAAAAAGTTTCCTGAATTGCTATAACTTGCACGAATGCAGACTTCTCGTTGTTGTGAAAAATATTTTTAGCTCCCAGTTTGGAGATTAACTGAGCGTATTCATAAAGTGTATTGGCTTCCGTTCGATTACGGCATGTCCATTCTGTTTAAGCTCCCAAAGGAGTGAAAAAGTATGGACTACGTTGCTTTGCAAGACTTGCAGGCGAGTAAAATTCTCGATACTTGCTTGCAATTCTGGCTTAGCTTTGGCCGTGTTTGCAATGTTGCTTATGGAACTTTCTTAATAAATCAGGAAGTTGCCAAGGTATTATACTATACCTACCTACATTTACTCTAAAGCTACAGAGACACGAATGGCTTAAAACGGGATGATTTCTGAACTTTTCAGAAAGCTTCCGGAATAATTTCAGGAAGTTTACTGAATTTTAGCGGAAAACATTCCTGGTTCTTGTAAGTGTTTTACCAGCAGAAATTGGACACATCAGCAGCCCATTATTTTCAAGGAACGTTTCTGAATCGTTTTTACAGTGTAAGTGAGGTATGACTTTAAACTTAAAACAGAAATATATGCTGCTTATGATTTCTATTAATTAAATGTGAAGTTTATCAAGTACAATTATTTTCATGTTTATAAGTTTTAGGTATATCTCGGAACGAATGATATTGCAGCTACTACGTCGAAAGCAATAAAACTACTTTTTAAGTCAACCACCCTTTTCTTGCGGTTATTTCTGAATTCTTTCTTGTAAATCAAAGCTGTGCAATAATCTTCAAAAATAATGGTTAAACTTAGATATTCAAGATCGAGCATCAAATCTGAATAAAGAATTTCTTCTAGCTAATGAATTATGCAGGAAAAAAATAAGTCCGTGAAAATAAACCTTTCATATTTGTCGAATTTGTATTACAGACATGGAAGTAGACTTTGAGCCAAGCTGGTCAACTTTGCTCCATACGAATATTTTAATATAATATTTACTTTTAATACACACTTAAAAAATAAGAAGGGGGGGAGGGGAAGCTAGACGATGCAGGGCTGCACCATTCGGGCAAAGTTATGAAATACCTAACCTTTATTTTACCAATTCTTTATTTTACATAAAGAAAAATACAATAATATACACAATTAATTTCATCGTTCAATAATTCTGAAGCTACTGGTTGAAAGATATTTTTAAAGTTGTTGGAAGAGCTTCTATCACATTGTAATATTCTTAATATTGTAAAGGATAGAAATCTTGTAAGATTGTATAGTAAAAAAGTTTTTCTTTTTTTAAGTATTTAGAAATTTTATTTTGCTGCATTTAATATGCACTATATTTATTAAAGTAATTTATTCTGAATCCTATTTATGGCTAAAAGTCACTCGAAAGAGCAAGAAATGTTTTAACTGGGCCAATAATGTATTTAAAAAAGATTTAGTAACACATGTGAAATAAAGTCCTTGTTTTTGGTTGGCTGCTGGAATTTTTATAAACTGATTTTTAATTGTTGATGCATGCTGGTTCTTAGCGCAAAAATAGTTTTTCTCGATCTGCTCTACTTTATGAGATTCAGATTATTGAAATCATGATTTTTGTCATAATACAACGTTTTTAACTGATTGCATGAAGCCATATTTGCTAATATAACCTGGTGCTTACACCTTATGTTTTCAATCAAGTACTTTGCTTCTTGATAAATAAAAAAAATGAAGGGCATACAGTAAAAGGAGGTGTCTTAATCATTCTGATTTATTTTACCATGCAAATTGTAAGAGTTGCTTATGAATGAGCCCGACAGGAAAAGGTGATCTTTTGTTCGTGTGAAGAACTTTTTAAGTAACCATAAAGCTGAAAATTAAATTGAAACGACTTACAGTATATGTAATTTTAGAAATTCTCGATATAATATGAACACGAAGTGGGATTACTTTCACAACGATTTAGACAGTTTTCCAGATTATTTTGAACATGCTTTTAATGAATAAGAGATAAAGATATAATAGGATCCATGACAGGGCAAGTATGATGCTTGTATGAAGACATTTCTGCCGGAGACTGTGAGAAGAACGTTCACTCCAAAATGCCAAACAGTTGAAGCTTTCTAAGTGCAACAAAATAACTTTTTGTTCTGTTTCTTTCTTTTTTATTTTTTTAACGTAACTATTGTGTATTGGCCTTTTATCAATTAATTGAGATGACTCATAGCATTCATTCTTAAAAAGTTTTTGACTTAAACCATATTTTAAGCCTAATTGTGCATGTTAATGTAAAAAACATAGCATTTATGTTTTATAAACCAGATCTAATGGGCATTAGTTAAAGTCATATCTTTTCTTAGCACATAAAATAAATATAAAAACAGTTCAATAAAACACTGCACAAATATGTGCCCTCTGATATCATTATTTTTTAATATTTCGAATAATTACGCAAAGGTTTTTGAGTTTTTCTTCCTTTTTATATCAGCAAGCAGAACACATCTATTAAAATATAGTTGAAGCAGTTCAAAATTAAAAAAAAACTGTGACTCAAAGTTAAATTGAATTACTGTAATCATAAAACTTAGTAAACTATGTTACTATACAAATTACTACATGGCACTCTCAAACAGGCAAGTACAAAGCCCTTGCTTCCGAGTTCGGACACATGAGTAGATTACTAGTTACTCTAGATTAGTTAATAAGCCCCTGTTTGACTACTCCATAGATGTGACCCATCAGATTGGTAGCTTTCTATGTCTAACAAAGCATAGGTTACGGATTGCAGTTATAACTATTTGTGTACAATATTATTTGGATATGGTACACTCTGAAGATTACGCTATCTACCAAGTATTGAAGTTGTACAGTAACAATCAACAATATATGCATACATGTATAAAAAATTTTGTTGGTTTATTAATTATAGTTTAGCTGCGGTACCAAACAGAGCCGTGTTCAAGGGGAGGGTTTAAGGGGTTAAACGTCTAACATTGAAAAACACAAACAAAAAGCAATGAACAATTAAATGATTTTCCAAAATGTATTTTACGTTTAAATTAATTTTAGAGTTGATACACCTACTGAGTTGAATCACTCTACTTTTATACAGTAGGGTGGTTCAAAAAGCTTTTTTTCAGCTAAAATTCAGCACACTTCCTATTTTTTTTAGACTTACTAATAGTGTTATGCAGTAAAAGTTTTTGCTTCCTACTCAAATTATAAGAGGGTGCTCAATGACCACTTAATTATTTCTGTAGCCTGTTTTTGGTTTCTACGCCAGATTTTCCTCAATTCTTGATCGATTTCTTTGATTTACGCCTTATTTTAAAGCTTATGGTGCTGGCTACTGACGAAAAATAGACCCACGGTCTAAAAAATTTTTTTTTTTTTTTGTTTTTTTTTTCAGCCGAAAAACCTGTTTTAAAGAACCAGAATGAGGTTTTCGGTTAAACTTATAACTTTAATTTGCGCTATGACCGACAGAGCTGAATAGCTTGATCGGCAGAGCGTTCTCTTCGTAACCAGGAGAATGCGTGTTCGGGCCCACGTCCGGACAATCTGCAACAAAAAATTAGAGAAATATCGCGCATTACATGGACACTTAATTAAGTGAATAATAGCTATGAAGGAATAGATTAAATGAAAAGGAAGCGCTCCTTGCTGATATGAAAACTTGAAGTGATTTTGTGCTAAATTACTTCGGAATTGTACGTTTTTTTTTTTTTCTTTTTAAGCTTTGGCTCTGATAAGAAAATTAAAGCATAATGTAAGCGAAAATATAAGTAACAGGTTTAAGATTTCAGACTACAATAGAATTGTTTTTTGTTCAGAAAAAAATAATAAATCGTATATTGAAATATATATTCTTCTAATGAGTTTTTGACTCTTTGTACAAATAAGAAAATTACTACCTCAATGTGAAGGGTAAAATATATATTTTTTCTTCTTTTTGCAAAAAAACAAGTAACTTATCACATTTTTACTATATTCGAAAAGCTACGCTTAAAAAAGAGTATAGTTCAATTTATTTTGTATTTTTTTAACCGTGCTGTTAAATGATAAACACGTGCTGCCATCTAAGTCATAACGGTTCAAGCAGCCTGCGGTAACAAATTGTAAAAATTTTTAAGAATAAAAAAATGTTTCTTCAATATCTTATCTTATATATTATTCCCTTCTCATTTTAAAACTTATCAGGCTGGCTAATGAAGAAAAATAGACTTACGGTCGAAAAATCAGGTTTTCGAAAACGCCCCTTGCTGTTTCAAAACCTTGATGCTGCCTGTAGTTCTTATGCATTTTTTAAAAGCAAAGTTCTAATGCAGTTTTCAATTTTTTACGTCGCTTTCGGCAAAAAAAAAAAAAAAAAAAGCCTGTGTGTGTGTGTTCATATTTTAATAAAGCTTAAAAGCACTGGACTTAGTTCGGTTAAATTGATAAGTTTTTTTCGGTAGAGCGTTCGGCTATAAACTATCTGAACTTCGGGCAAGTTTGGGCTGTCCGATATAATATCAAATTTATATTAGTATTACGCATTACATGTACTCATAACATACAAACGTAATAAAATAAATGCAGTGGGAATGTACTTGGTGTTTTGACTCCTTTATGCAGGCTACAGTTATCATTCGGATAAGTTGATTGTTAATCGAAGGGTGTTCTTCCTTTTTTTTAAGCTTTGACTACATCCAGATCACTCAACATAATGTAAGCATAAAAAAGTATTAGATTTACCTAAAGGAAATCCTTTTTGTGCAGAAAAACATTTTTATTGTATTCTGAAATGTAGATGTTTCTAATAGCAGTGTTCGACCTTTTGTACAAATGAAAAAGTACCACGCCAAATTAAAACTACGAGTTTCATCCAGTAAATCTTTAATTTTTTATTCGCGCGAATACGATATAAAGCATAAAAATTATTATCAACTTCATTAGCAAGAAATCATTTTCTACTCCTCTGTTTTCTGCTGAAAAAAAAAAAAAAAAAAAAAAAAAAAAAAAAAAAAAAAAAAAGTTTTGTCTACGTCGAAAAATTACACTTAAAAAACGGACTCAGTTCAACTGGTTTTGGTTTTGAATTTTGAGTGTTCGATTAAAAGAGAAACATGTGCGGGCATTTAAGCCGTAACTGTTAAAGCAACCTTTTATGTGAAATAGTTCAATATTCAAAGATAAAAACACTTATTTTCAATCTAATTTATTACTTCTCTAGAATGTTCGTTTCAATCGCTACGTGAGATCTTCGTCATTCTTTAATCAAATTCCATGCTTTTCGAATAATTTTAAATCGTACCATGCTGGTTAATGACAAAACATAGAAGCATGATCTTATTATTATTATTATTTTTTTTTTTTTTGGCAAAAAGCTTTTTTGCTGTTTTTTACTACGCATTCCTTCAATGAATAGCTTTCGAAAAGGAAGGCGCAATTGCTAGGTTTGTTGGGGTGTCGGGCTGTTAATCAGAATGGCGCCAATTCGAATCCGTGCCAATAAATATCTCTTTAATGTTTCTTTTTTTCCCGTCAGATTCTCACATGGGCAGGACTGTATTTGCCACAACCTGTTTTTTTACATGCACAATTATTGCTTTTTCACGAGTCACTACTCAGCCACACTTTTAATGATATTTATGTTTGAATTGAAAATATGTACGAGCAAAAGGTGAGCGATGATCAAATTATCACAACGTTGTACTTAACGAGGTTTTGTTACTGATGTCTTTAAATTACATGCCTTCTCTTCTGCGCTTACTTTTTTTTGGTTCTTCTTCATAATGTTCTTCCTTTGAAATTCTTAAAGAGCGAAATACATTATGAAACGATTCGAAACACAGTGCGGAGTTCCGCACGGGTCGACTAGTGACCACTTAATTTAAAATGAGCTGTGGCATAGAAAATGCCACAAATTTAGAAACATTTAATTTCCCCAACAACATTTTGTAAATAATTATTTTATTACAATGTATATGCATATTACTAGTGTATATTATGATATGTAGCATTGTTTTTTCAGTTCAATGTATTTTTTCAACCCCCTCCCTATATTTATGAAGTTTGCGGGCGGAGGTTGAGCACGCTCTTTCAACTGAAATGGGCAGCTAAAATTCTTCCAGTATATTTCTATCCACGAGTCTAAAAATATTGAGGAGGGTTCTGTTATCTAGAAGAAACTTTTTTTTTTTACATGTATTTTTGCACCACCCTATTATACACTGTTCACCTTCTTTAATGTTTTCGCATCGTTAACATTTTTCTGAATTGAAAGATTCTCAAGAACCTTCCTTCGCTGCTTAAAGTTTGACGACGAAGGAATGACTGAAGAGTCCGGCAATACTATACGTGCATAGGAAAATTATTAGAAGGGAGTGTAAGCTAGTGATGTAGCCGAAGAAAAATATTTCAGATGGACAGGAAAAACGTTTACTTTGCTTACTATTAATATTTTTATGGTCAAAAAAAGAAATTTTTCTCGGGATCTTCTCTAGGTCTCGGGAAAGGATGTATACTCAAATCCTTTCCTTAGTTGGCGCCTTTGGTGTTGGATGGATGTGTCGTATTACATATGAGAAGAATGTTACTATGCGAAAAAGCAATTGTTTTGTATAAAATTTCGATTTTCATTAAAGTCCTGTTTAATATTACTTGCTGAAAAGAAAAGAAAAAAAAAAAAAAAAAAAAACTAGCATTAGGTGGTATAAAAAGAATATGTGTGATCTTTTTCCCACTATTTACTAAATGGTGAACTATGAACAAATAAATAAAAATTTAAAAAACGTAAAAAATAAAAAAATAAAAATAAAAGTAGAATTATCGTAGAACTATTCAACACGCTTAGTTAGTTTTCCTTTGACAATGTAATTTAGTAAGGAAAAAAAAGTTTCAACCTTTCCCTTTTTTTGAAATCTTGAACATGGGCCTGGTACACCACTCAGTCAACAATGTCAGCAACTCACTCATTGTTGATGTTTTGTTTATTTGACGACTCTACCAATCACGAAACTTCTGTGAATTTGTCTGTAGTTAAGTTTATTTTATTTTATCAGGAGATAATAAAAGAAAAAAAAATGAAAGAAAAATGTAAATGCTCATTGCATTTTTTGCAAATTACAAAAAAAAGTGGGGAGAAAAGGAACACATGCAAACATTTTTTTTTTCAAAAATATTATTAATTTTTCAGTGCGAAAATGGCCCTATGATTGAATAGTCTTTCATTGTGTCATGGAAATTTTTGAGATTAAAAAAAAAAAAAAATACATTTCTTTACTTATTGGTATTAAAAAATAAATATCTTCAATTGTTCACATGTACCCCTATAGTAGGTACAAGTGGGACAGGCACAATACACCTATCAACACAATAAAAAATGCAGTACAAGCATCATTTTTGTACGGATTGTGTATATTGAAAGTTTAATATGAAACACACGCGTGTATACCAATTGCATTAAAGAGTTTGTAACTTATACTGCGTCAGTTAAAATTTTTCAGTAATTGTGTCATTAAGAAAATATTTTCCCCAAATATATAATTGCACACTCAAATTTTAAAGTCTTGTAGCTAGGTCTGATCGCTGAATAGACACGAAAAAAACTTATGAGACTGCATAGTGCTTTTTTTTTGTTATGTGAAGTTTATTTTAATTATATATTGATTTTAAGCTTCATAATGAGTTTAATAATGCATTTAAAAGTAATTTTAAAATTCAGTCTTTAACTAAATAAAAATATTTGGTTTCATTTTATTTCCTGTAAGTATTATATAACACTAAATTGTAGACCAACTATTTAGTAACAAAAGACTTAAAAAATAAAAATAATAAAAATAAACGAATACATATTTAACAATAATAACAAATAACATTACATTAAGTATCTGGTTATAGAAAAATAATTATTATTAATTCTAACACCTTTTTTTAACACTTATAATATGCTACACTAATATTAATAATACGGAAGGGATATGGTAACTGTTCAGATGTGCCTCTAGACTTTCGTGTTCATAGGTGCCCCACATCATCTACTTTAGAACCTACTTACAAAAGAAAATTTATCATTTAAAAAATTTGTTTAAACATTGTCATAAATTTACTTGAATGTTCATTAAAAGGTTTGCAGTAATCATTTAGCTCAATAGTTATTTTAAAATATGTTTTCACGAGAAAAAAAAGTGATTAAATTACATATAACACCTGCTAAAACATAGATGTTTACATTACAGAAACATAAAATGAACCATTGCTTTAACAGTTTGTCCAAGAGGTAGGACTGGTACTGCCGTTACTTGAGCATTTTTCAAGGTTTTTCGCTTGAAGTTATCTTAGTAAATCATTGTGACATGTGCTCCGTGTTTACAGATGTCCATTTTCCCTTAAACCATTTTTCCATAGTAGAGTATGCGTAGGGCAATATAAAGAGAGCACATGTGTTATTTGTGTTTTGTTATCCTCCCCCCCAAAAAAAATACGAGTAATTAAATTTGCCAGCTTTTAGGTTTTTTTTTTTCGTACACTGTTGAAGAAATTTGATCCCTTTAGCAACAAAACGGCTGCTTGAGAATTTCAATTCTTTTTTAAGCATTTTATTTGTGCTTCAAATATAAATCGGTTTACCTCTTGCATTTTTGTAACATGTTTTAAACTGTTTTTACAAATATACGCACTTTATAGATCAAGCTTTGCACTTAACTTTTCTTTCTATATCAACCTAACTGATTGAAGAGAAAATTAAGATAACAAGTTAAATTTTGTATTTTTTTGACTTATTTTAATTTTTGCTTCCATCTTTCAATATTTTAACTCTGAATTTGATTTTGAACAATTTTTGCTACTGGAAGTATACATCTAGGACTAACGATTGCGAAAATAAAGGTCTTGCAGGTTAAAACGGAACACCATGTATATTTCTTTATTTTATGGTATTTAAAAAAAAAAGTCTTAGATTTTTCACATGTGGCCTATGGGGAGGCACATGTGAACAGGCTTGGGGCACACATGAACGCGATTAAAAATCCAAGACAAGATTCATATTTTAAAGAAAAATTCTTTAATGTAAAACATATACGTATATACGAATTACATTGAAGGTTTTGTAACCTATTCTGCATCAGTCTACATAGTACACAGAATTTTTTAATTATGTTAAGCTTATTCTAACTTAATATTGCTTTTAAGATTCATACATATATTGGTAATGTATTTTAAAATTATTTTAAACTTCAGTTTTTTTTTTAATGAAAAGATTTTGCATCCCTCATTTCCTGTGATAATTATGTTCACAGGATGTTAACCACTCATTGTTGACAAACTTTTTTATAAGAATATATAATAAAAATTAAAAATTAAAATGTATATAAATAAATACTTAATAATACTAATAATACTAAGTACAAATTTTGAATCTGACTATAGAAATACAATAATTATAAATATTTACACATTTCTTCAACACTTACAATATGCTACTCTAATATATTTATTACAGTGGGGATATGGGAACTGTGCACATGTGCCCTTACATGTTGTGTTCACAAGTGTCCATCATCTTCCTTAGCACTTGCAAAAAAAGAGAATTCTCAAATTAATTAATATTATAGTTTTTAATTATTGAGTTTACCTTAATAGTTATTTTAAAATAAACTTAGTCTATAGAAAGACAGTGATAAAATTGCATACATTAGCTGCTAAAACAAAAAAAATGCCACTACAGAAATATATAGTGGCTCATTGCTCTAAAAGTTTGGGCAATAGGTGGGACAGCTACTACTGCCATTACTTCAGATTTTTGCTTGAAGTTATCATAGCAAAATATACCGTGCTCACATGTACACCCTTTCCCTTACATATTTTATAATACATTATAGCCATTTTGTGATAAATAATAAAAATAATTACTTTTTTTTGGAGGGGGGAGGGGAGGGGGTGTCTACCTTAGGAACACACACTGCCCCCTTTTTCTCACCTACCTTATTAAAAAAGTCCCAGTATATACTCCATAGCTTTACAAGATTTCAATAATTATTATTTTGTGCTAATATAACAGCCCATATAACCCGATAGATTTCAACGACTTTAAATCTGCGTTTTAGATTAGCTTTCAAGCAGTAACTTCAGAATTATTCGAATGTACAATTATAGCTGTGTAAAGATCAGAAATCTAATTTTGTAACACAAAAAATAGGAAACTGATTTTGTACCTTCGCTAGTAGAATGCGATATTGATCTGTTATAGTTCTTTTTGTAGTTAAATACACTGAAAAATATGGCATTTTTCAAAGTTATCTCGCCTTTCAGAGTATCGTTACCCTAAATGATTAAAAATAAAATGTTTTGAATGAAATCAAGCAATTGTTACAAAGTTACAGCTATCAAGAAAATACTCAAATAATCATAAAGCTAATAGAGTGTTTTAGTTTATTTTACCTTTCAGGTAGCTAAAAGAAGGAAAATTTAAAGCAATCACAGGAAAAAAAACCTTTTTTATGACTTGAAACACATGTTTTTTTTTGCATGCAAAAATGTATTTGCAGTACCTACAGCGGCTCTCTTTTAAATTTATCATTTGAAGGTGCTAATTAACTCCTTCCTGTTTTGCTTAGTTATTTTAGCGAAAAGGTTTTGTAATTGCAACTATATATTTTGACAGCGTATTTCTGCTATGCTTTTAGTAATTTAGTTTTTTCTGATCTCTTCGGCATTGTTTTTTGAAGCTTTCAAAATTTAATTTTTTTTCTTTCAAATTCCATGTTTTTGATTTTTGTGTTGAATAGACAATGTGATAAGGATTTTCTTCTTGTCAACGGTCCTAATTTAAGAAATATATATTAAGAATAAATTTTAATGCATAGCTTTATAATTTATTGCCATATTTTTTCTGAGATAATTACTGATCAAATTCAACCCAATTTTTATAAAAGTTGACCGGGCTGGCATGCATATTTCAACTCATTTTTGTTTTAAATTGTTTACACAGAGGGATTTCTTAGTTAATTCCTAGTAGCAGCAATCCCTCAAATAGAAATGACCCAAATAGAGTAGGTATGGTTCTTTCAAACTTAAAGATGTGTTTAATGTTATTTTCACCTATTCTTTTGTTTAAACAGGCTATTTCTTTTTTGAATTATTTTTATGTATTTTCTAAATTTACAGCGGAAATCCAAGCATTGTTTTTCATTAATGTAACAAAGTTAACAAGGTAAATCCTTTTTTGCTTAGTGGACATTAAGAAAGTTGTTTTCTGTGGTTAAACTTTCAAAACATTTCTATCACATATTTTTTTTTTTTTGATCAATATCTATTTCAATCTACGTGCTATCGATTGTCGTTATTGGCGACAGGTGACAACACTCCATTAAAAAAATGCCTTTTTTTTTTGTAAAATTTGGTCAAATTCTTTGCACTTTCTTTACTTGATGATAAAATTAGTACAATCCTTTCTTTGAGTACAATTTTTCCTCTTTAACCTTTTATGAAATGTTAAATGATATAGGAAACATGGTGAAGATTAGACAAAAAATAAAGGATAAAAAACTGGTCAGGAGGCTTCGACAATGAGCTATGGGTTTTGATTTCAAGGAGAAATATAGCATTTCTTTGCAAAATAGTGATACAATATGATTTTTGTTTAAAGGATTGAAAATAAGTTTTAATCCATAAATATATGTCACTAAACGTACTAATAAAGTATTGAATAAATGCATAACTGTTCATATGTATGAATAAGCACTTAATTTTTGTCATTTTTCAATTGCATTAAAAATAGTGACTTAGAAAGTAAATCCTTTAATTATTTTGTTTGCTAATTATTCATCAAATAAAACATGCATACACATCACTCTTTTTATTTTTTTTTCTTTAATCTTTAGAAATACTTTAAAATAAAGATATTTTCTCGATTATTACAGACTTCCTTCAATAGGAGGATAATTTCGTCAGCCCTTCGAATGCGTCTTCGCGGGGCTCGGACATATTTTTAATTTAATTCATTAGCGTCGTCCGGTCACCTGGTCTCTGTTTTCGACGTGCGGCATCGACGAGGAGGCTGAGCGGGGGTGGTGAACAAAAATTGTCCACGTTCGATCGTCAGGTGAAGATGTGTCCAGTGTGGTGGGAGGGGCCTTTTCATAACCGAAGCAAAGAAGCCAGCTTGGCCGGTGCTGACCAATCGGAAGTTTCCTTAGAGTTGGAGTTGTGTCCCAGGGATGAACGTGTGATTTATGTTAGGAATGGGAGCGGGGAGGAGTTTTAAAAGGGACCAAACTTTCGCATCGATTTGCAGAGACAGGACCTAGGGAGCTGTATACCACCCTCGGAGACCACCTCGGAGCGAACGCATTTGCGGTCATTATTGAATTTGCGAATATGTTCACGTAGACGTTCGCCTTTGATGTTGGCGGATGGTAGCTCGTTAGAGGGCCAGCTAATGAATTTTAGTTTCCTTTGCTGCTGCATGAAGAAAATCGATGTGCCTTCGCTTACGCCGATAATTAGATTGGGTCACACACATGGTTTTCATAAAACGTGCTGGTCATTAAAGAGCAAATAAACACATGGCAGCTTGCATTAGACTCTTCTCTCCCGTCGCACTTTAATCTGGCAAAACAAATGAAGTGTCTTGTAGCGTTCCAGGACGGGAGAGTTATAATTAGACAGCAATGCCTTTTTTTTTGTTTGTTTGTTTATTACGAAAATGTATTCCCAGACTTTAAGAAAATAGCTTTCATTTTCACCTGCAATGTCCCGCCTGTCATTGAAATGCAATATGATTTCCGAACTAGGTGGCTAGGTGAGGAATAATTTGACGCGTGGCTGTTTAGAGGAAAGTTTAGTTCTCGTTCCCACTGTAATGGAAGTTTCGTTGCTGCTCGACTTCGAAAAATCTGAATAAATTTGACCGCATTCTATTTGAAAATTTAGAGGTGCTCATAAGAACACCAAATTTAGGGTGCTTCTTGCAAAGTTAGACTTTGCGGCTAAGTTTATCAAATAACAAACTAGAGCTTTTTTTTTTCAAGAACATATTACTGTAAAAGAATTTGTTTTCGCGGGGTAGTAATTTTCCCCGAGTCCATCACTATTGCATTAATTTAAGAATCGCGAAATGGTTTTTTCTTCTATTTTCGGTTCTGTTCATATAGAATTCGCAAAATTTTCAGCTCGCAAAATAACCCATGTTTTTACTTTCGCGAAAAGATGTGCTTTTACACTAACAAAAAAAAAAAAAAAATTCTAATGTTTTTGAAAGAATCATTAGCATTAGAGAAAAGATGATTTCTTTTGCTTGACAAGACAATCCCCTAAAAAATTATTACCTGAAATTTTTTTTAAAAAAATGTGAGACAGTCTTACACACACAATAGTTTACATATTTTACATCGTATCCATATTTCTTTTAATGAGGACATAGAAAAAAAAAAGACCAAGCTCAATATAAAAGTTATTGCAGGAGAAATTGTCTAAGTTACATCTTTGTTGACTTAAAAAATAAAATAAACGCGCTTTTATTTGGGGAACTTCCTTCATCAAAATCAAAGACTATTTTTAAACACACATTATTATTTGTACAGCAGATTTACAGGAATTCACGAAAAAAGCTTTTTTAGTACAAACTAATATCAAAATATTTGTAAATGGTTAACACCGAAGCAGTACAACATCTATATGCTACTCCCAACATCAAATATATTTTCACATCTCTCTATTTTTTACTGTACAAAATACATTGTTTTCACTTTATACACTGTAATTTTCGAAGCAAATTTTTATTTCTCCATTTTGAAATATGCAATTTATGTTAACCATTTCCACTTGCCCTCATTCCTCTATTTAGACATAATCCATGTACAAATTAGTGTACCTCTCTGAATAGTAGGATCCTCATATAGGTGCTAAAACCACGTGTGGCAATCATACTTTGCTCTCCACACCTCCCCCCTTCGCCTTGCATTACGGTAAACTCCTTATAATCCATGGACGGCTATTTTTCCCCCTTTCAAAAAAAAAAAAAAAAAAAAAAGAAAGAAAAAAATGGCGATAATAAACTGAGTGTAGACAAATGTCCCCATTGTAGTTTAAAAAGTGCAAAATCTATTTTTAGACATTTTCCCATTTTTTGCTTGTAACTCAATTCTGATGATATTGTCACGATGATTTAAATAATCACAGAGGACGTTTAACTAAACTAGATATTTTATTAGCTTGCCGCAACTCGCAGCATGGAAGAACTAGAGAACTGCTCACAACTCGTGAGGTTCCCGCTTTTATATGAACGTAGAACATTCTAGAACATTCCGTTAGAAAGTGAAAAAAACTTACAGAACATTTTGAACACGGTGTAAATAAAAGCAATTTAAAAGTCCAAACACTGGATTGTCACAGCCGGGACCAGATCCTGGCTCCTACCTGCTCGAAGCCCCGCGCGCTGCCAACTGAGCCACACTGATTAACGTTTGCGCGCCAATATCAAATCTTCGAAGGCATTCAAAACCTAACTAATTGTAACCTGAATTTTATATCTACACTACTTACTACTTTTTATCCACACCGCTTACTATTTTTTATTTCTATATTATATACACCAAACCAGTTTTGTTCGACTCTCCCCCCCCCCCCCGTTTTTGGTATAACCTAACTTTATCTGTTCTTACATGATTTGCTCACGTATTCGTGTACTCCGTTCGAAAAAATAAACGATCATTTTTAGTTTTTACATATTACAAGCACTGCTATCGTTTTTAGCTACTTTTTAAATGTATGCTAGTGTTATTGATTTTTTAATCCAGTGCATATTTTAGTATCTTGTTTATCTATCTTACGAATCATCTGTTAAATTAACTTATCTGCGGTTACCTTATCAACCTATTTCGTGGATAATTGGGAGTTGTAAGTAATTTATGAGATATCCCAAAGTTAGTAGGCAAGTGAGTACATGTGTACCAATCTAGATTGTGTACAAAACTATGCGGCCAGAAGTTTGCCTTTCCTCAAGCACAATAACTTCCATGATGTGTCCATAGAAAACAGACAACTCAAACAACAGCATTAGCATTTCAATTTTGTACTAAAACTTAAAACCAGGATAATTGATATTTTCATCCCGGATCTAGGAATAAGAGACCATAAATTTGAATTTATTCCCAAGCGACTTAAAGTTATCTTTTAGCTTCGGTATTGAACAGAACAATAATAACGGCCAAAATAATTTGGTCATTTGTCATTGTGTAATAGTGATTGTGCGGAATTATTACATTGGAAAATATTAGCAAACACAGATAATGCCTCTTTAACGGGCCTGTGAATATTACAGTTAATATGCGTAATCATCTTGACCGTTGCACTTTGCTTGAGAACTTCTTAATCTCTTATTATAATGACTACACCGATTCCCGTAATGATGTAATCTGATAAATGTAATCTTATAAATCTGAGGAAAGCTGATAACTTGGAGGCTATCCAAAAAGCTTTGGACAGCAGAATTAGTATAGCACCATACGAAACAAAAGATTTTAAACTTTCTTACCGTCTTGATTAAAAAAGTTCTTCAAAATAAGAAAGATGCTGGGCAGTTTATTTTCTTCTGGTTCTGTGCACTGATTGGAAAAATTAGTTTGTAACTGCAATTACAAATAAGAAATTTTGCTTTTTATTTTATGTGGATAAATCATAGAGATTGAAAATCATTAATCATCAGAGAAATAAGTATAGGTGAAGCAATTTTGAAATAATTATTTCATTTTATGCGTTATTATTACTATTTTTATTTTTATTGTCATTGCTGTTTTTTTTCTATTTTTATTTTTACTATTATTGTTGTTATTAATATTTTTATTTTTTGATTGTTATTATTATTATCATTATTATTATTATTTCAAAAATAATTGTAATGAATGCTTCTATGAAGAAGCTGATAAACGTGGAGATGATTCAGAAATTTTTTTCATCAACGAATAACTGCAACACCATAAGAAAACAAATTTAAAGATTTCTTACATTGCTAATTAAAAGAAATATATATTTCTTTTTTATCTATCTATCTTTTTTATCTATATATATTATAAATATCTTTAAGTAAAGAAATGCTATTCAATTAATTTTTTTGAGGTTTATGAGAATATTTAATGAAATATTTTTTATTGGAGTTACAAAAGATAATATTCTTCTTTTTTGATGTAGATAAGTGAGGAAAGTTACTTGCATTTTATCATGCATAAAAGAAAGTAAAAGTAAAGAAAAAAGAAATATAAGTCGATAGAGAAAGAAAGCAAATACGCACTTCTAATTTTTAATTTCGTTTCTGTACTGCTTTTGCGTATTGAAACAAAATCTTAAAGCCTTTAAATTATTCAGTTAATAGACAGCTGAACTCTTACATCAGCTAACGCCAGCAAATTTAACAGTTATTTAAATTGCTAATAATAATGTTATCAACATTAAATTAAAATACGTAAGTAGCTTCCAGACTATCCAACTAGTTTTCAGATTATAATATATATATATATATATATATATATATATATATATATATATATATATATATATATATAATATAAATCAAAAAATACTCTTAAGGCGTGTGTTTCTATTAAATTTATGAAAGAAAACTTTTGGAAAAAATCTCATTTCACCTAACATAATTGCATAATTGCTGTGAAAATATTATTTCTCTCGTATGTAGTTCGCTATGAATTCGGAAGGGTACCAATGTGACCTCAATAGTGAAAAGGATGAGAAACACTGTTGTAACGGATAAAAAATAAAATCAGTTGCTTATCCAGAGAATTTTCACCATGCGTATTGCGAAAAATTTTCAAGTCAAAATAAAAGTGAGAGGGATAATGTTTGCCAGTATGCCAGTATTCTTAAGCACTGCTGCAACTGGAAAAAAAAACTTTGATAGTTCTCAACTTGAAGTTTGGGGAGACTCAAGACAAGAAAAAGTAGTTTGAAACCAATTTACATTTCATTTGCATTATTATTACAGTAAGGAAAACAACATTTCGGGGAATAGGTTTTCTTTTCTCTCTCTCACTACAGCACTAGTCTTGGGCTATTTTTTCGAAAAAGTACAAATCACGTCCGACACTGTGTAATTTTATTTATTAATTTTACCACCAATTAATCCTATTTTTAAAAAATTGATTCTCTGTTTAATTCTGCATAATCAAATCTAAATGGTGTTTACATATGAAATTTATGAAGTGTTATAATATACTTCGAATTGGTACAAGAAGGAGGATATGAGACTTCACTGCTTCAAATCGTTATGATTTTTAAAGGACTTAAAATCGTGCTGAAGTGCAACAACAATGTAAAAAAATGTATTGAAAAAATATTTCACAGAAATACAACTATAGCAATACCAGCGCAGAAAAAAATTTGATTCCCCTAGAAAAGTTGATTTTTATTTAAGCCCCAATATTTTATATGGTTTATATTATCCATTCTGTAACAGCCATTTCGAAAACGAAGCAAGTAACAAAACTTATTTGCAATATTTTTAAGAAGGCACAACTTCTCCGCTAAATCAGCAGTCAACAATCAAGATGAGTATTACATTCTTTTATTTCTAATGGCTAATTTATAACCAGTAACATTTTTGTACTAATAAAAAAAAGTGTTTATCTCCCTTGAAATCGCAGGAAGAATAAGTTTTAGAATCATTATTTCATTTTGTGCTTGCTTTGTAACTTTTCTTCATGATGAAAATGATTTTTGAAAGTCTTATTCGTCCACTCTGTTATGCCAAGTGACCAACACATTAAAAAAACATTTCAAAACTCACTTTAGTACAAACCATTGATACACAAATAAACTGATAATCAATAGTAAAAAAAAGTTAGTTTCCGAAAACAATCAAAATTCATAAACAAATTGCAAAGGACTTGGACATGCTTTTTACTATTTTTGTATGAATATCCTTCTTCTAGTCTTCCATTAGCTGTTTTGCTTAGAAAACAGGATATTTCTCTGCATGCTTCTAAAGAAGAAAGAATATGTTGAGAGACTATCGAGGAAGCTTTGAGCAGGTGACTTAAATATAAATGGAGATAAATGGCATGGCAAATGGGGATAACCAAGATAAGTAACATCTTGCATTACTAAAAAAGATCACACATTACCTAACACGAAACAAATTACGTATTCCTGTTATACCAATCTATAAAACTCAGATTTTGTGTTGTGTCCACGTGTTGTGATTGTTTTTAACTACATCTTTAGCTCTACTTCAGAGAATGCAATTATTTTTTCGTTTTGTTAGAAATTTTGAGAAAATGCTAGTTCTAAATATATATTTTTGAAATAAAATATATCTTATACTTTATTCATTTTTGTTATAAAGTATTCATAGTTGTATCAAAACCTAGATAGAGGTCTGAAGGAGGACATGAGGTTTACTGATGTCTTAATTTTAAACGAAAATTGACCCCAAAACAAACCTAACTGTTTAATTATTTGGATTTTTGAATATAATTTATTGAATTAATCTTTGTAAGGTAATTCATGCTTTCAGAAACGTCCCCACATCATCAAGATTTTAAATTTTGTTAACCAGGTGGTAATACAGAGGTGGAAAAAATTATAAACTAAACATTTTTAGATAAGATTTGAATCATAACTTTACTCAGTTTAACTTCTTTTCTTAAAAAAAAGGGTGGATAGTTGAAAACATTTTTCTCAATTCAGTACAACTCATCAATTAAGTTAAAATATTAACGTAATTTAGAAAATTGCAACTTGAACATTTTACCATTATGCGAATTTTGGACACACATGTTAACTCAAAGGAAAAAGTTCTGGATAACGGTAAAATTTTGCTCAAATAAATTAAATCAAAGCTCAAATATATGGCTTGAGATATTCACTCAGTTTTATGTTTCAAGTCAAATTTACTGATTGGCATAATTTAAAATAAAAAAAGCAACACTACCGAAAGACTAGACTACATGTTTTTTTTCCCAGCCATAAAACGCATTTATGAGGAGAAACCCAGAAATTTAGAATTGCATTCATATAAATTTTTGATTTGTATGTTTATTAATTGTCATTAATTTAAAAAAAAACGCAGCAACTAACGATCAATAATGGTGGCATCGATTCATAGAATGGCTTTGCAGGAACTAAATCAAACAAAAGATTAAATAATAATATAATTCAGGAATTTTTACCATTCATTTCATACTTCTGTCAAGGTTTCTCGAAATAATAAGATATTAAAATTGTATTTTTTGAAAAATTTACCTTAATTGATTCATTAAATTTATTAGTTATACTGAATTTAGGCATATTTTCTCAGTTATTTAACGTTTTTTCTAATAAACTAACACTAAATTGGGTTAGGTATGACTAAAAGAAAGTTAAAAAAAAAATAATAATAAGTTTATAGTTTTGTTCAGCAGTTTATTTTATAGTTTATTGCCATTAGTTTTATAAAATAAAGCAACCGACGATAGCTAATGTCAACATTAGTTCGTATTTAGGCTTTGAATTAACTTACTTGATTTTTTTAAATACTGTAATCCATGGGTTTATACTTTCCTCCTGGTTTCACGTAATAATAAAATATTAATTTTCCCCATTTTTAAATTACATTAATTTTTAAACTGAATTTGATTATTTGTACTAAATTTAGAATTTTTTAAAATTATTCCTTCTTATTTTAATAAAAAATGTTAAACCGAGTTAAGTTATGATTAAGACAAAATCAAATAGTTTGAGTCAAAAATTTTGTTCATCACTGTAAGAGTGCAGTATTTTTAAAACGGTAACAAAAGAAAAAAAAATTTTTTTTTCTTTTTTTTTTCTTTCTATTTTTGTGTTACAAATTCGTGATGTGCATCTTTTCCTGCAGTGCTTCGGGGGCACATTTATAACCTCGTTTTTGAACTCTCAATACCAAAAGTGCTTTAAGTACTCAAGGATTGCACCCAAGCGGCAATGATGACCATAACGTCGAGTAACTCGCCCCGCACATTTTGTAGAATCATCCTGGTAATGGGCAATGTTCATAACACCACATGGATGCTATCCTTGAGTTCTTCTAATGCTTTTGGTAGTGGGGGAAGTAAGCAAGAACAAATGAAACTCGCATACTGTAGCACGGGAAAAAAAAAAACGCTTTTCATGTTTTGTCTCCATTTAAAAAATGCCGTCCTTGTATTACAGACTGGTTAGCACAGTTTAAAATCTTGATAAATTTGTGGTTATTTTCATACATTTCTCATTGTTTTTATTTGTTATACTTCTGAATCCATAAAGTGTTTTGAATGCGAATGAATCGTTTGTAGTATTGTTATTTCGTGAATTTTATCACCAACACATTTATTTATTTACTTATTTATTTTAAAAGGTTTTTAATGTACACACCTTGATGAACTTAGTTACAGAATTACACTTCAGGCATACGGGAATCACGTCATGAGGAAAAGTAATAAATTTGAGAGGAGAGTAAAGTTAAGACGATACAAAAGAAAAAGCATTTTGGATGGCTTGTTTAGACGACACAGTTAATTAGTATTTATTTCTATAATTATTTAATAATGCAGTAACAATGGAAGAATAATTCGAAGCTTTTATTAAATTTTATGAAGAAATGAGTTACTGACAGGGACTATCCGCGGACATCTTCACACACACACACACACACATACACAAAGTTAATAGTATGTTTCTACGGCTAAGAATGTCTATTATTATTATTTTTAAATTTTAAATTAGTTTTTAAATAAGAAATCTCAAAATATTTTGATGATAAGAAATCGGTATTCTGACTTCTAAGTCCTGCGAGAAATTGAAAAATCAAATAAAGAAAGCAAACTCTACGTTATTACCTAAATAAACTCATTAATTAATATAATTATTTTTGTTTTTTGATATCATGTTATCCATTGATGAATTATGAAACTTTTTTTTTCTTTGAAACGTCCGCAAAAAGTCGCTGGCAATAAACGTTTTCTTCATATTAATTAATAAAAATTCCTCAGAATATTCTTCAAATTTTACTTTATTTTGTAGTAATTATAGCAATAAGCATATTTTAACTGTGTTATCAAATAAATATGGAACACAATTTTTTTTTTCGTATCGAATAACCCTTACTTCTCCTTTAAAAAATAACGCAACGTGGTAGGGACTTTCTACCTTCGGATTTGATTTCATTAGGCTAAAAGCACAATTACACTTTGAAGGTAACAATTTGATCGCTGACCAGTATTTTTTATATTGATGTTTTATAAATAACTTAAGAAATTATGAAACATGTCCAGTCCCATAGTGGTCCATAATGGGTCACTGCAGCATTTTACAAAAAGCAACATTTTAGTTCATTACCAATAGCATTCTTTCCAGTCCCGTTCCCTTATAAACGTGACAAGCTGTGCTGCAGCCCTTGTTTACACAGGGCAATCATTTGACCGCTAAGACTTTAGACATTATGCGATCCAATACTTTGAAACACAGTTATTAAGATCCAATAGTAGCTCGTCCAAAAGCATATCAGTCATCTGATGTCCGGGGGAATCAGCAAAGTCCAATCTAGTCGGAGGCAGTCATGTCCAGCCAAGATTCAATATCATTGTACCTGAGGCGAGATTTTTGGACCATTCAAGTGAATATTGCTCGCTTGCAGCCTCCGTAGTTGAGGATACAATGAAATTTACAAGCATTCTTTCCCGATGTGCAGTTGGATGCAAAAATATATTTCCTCTTTCTGGAATGTGTTTATTTTCAAATCAGTTCCAGTTGATTGATCACTTGACATCCACTTTTATTACTTTACAAAAAGAGTTGGATCGCATAAACATACTAAATAAGCGATATTCGTTCCTATAGAAAAAAAGGTAGGGGAATGTGGGGCAAAGTGAAATAGCCGGGCAAAGTGAAATGGTAAAATATTTAATGTTTTTTGCGTTACTTATCTGGTAATATTTTAACTATGTAGTATACCACATGTGGTCTATTCTAGTCAGGAAAAAGTTATCTCTGAAGATCAAAGCATAAGACAATACAAATAATCTTTAAAAAAAGATACTAATATTGTAATATTTTGTGTAAGTCAAAATTTATTTTTGTTATAATAAAATAGTGAAGTTCTTGTTATGAACATTTGGAACTACTGCACTACTTATTTTTGGTGCACTACTTATTTTTTTAATATTGACCTTATTTTTATTTTTCATGTTTAGTACAAGTAGTCATGCGCATGCGGGGCAAAGTCGATGGGGCAAAGTGAAATACATCATTTTATTTAAAAATTCAGCCATTCGTTAAATCACTTACGTAGTCATGCATTAATTAATTTATTTACATTCCTCCATATGACAATTCACTTATTTGTTCATTCATACAATTATTTTCTTATTAATTCACAATTTTATTTGCTCATTTATTCTTTCTCATTTATTGATTAATAATTATTTTATTCATTTCTTTGTTTATTGCTTCATTTTATATTTATTTAATCATTCATTCTTTTATTTACTCATTCATTTAATCAAAAAAAAGTGTCAAATAAGAACGGTTTTATAAATTAAATATTCTATTTTTTTTTCGCACCATGGAAAAAAAGTGAAATTTTTCCACTTTTTATTGAAGGTACAAATTTATTGCCGAAATTAATTATATTTCAATGCCAGTTTTATCATAAAATATATTGTTCTTTTTTATGCACCGTAATTTTCAAAACAAATTTCCAATTCGTTCATTTTGGAAAAAGTAGGTTTTCTTAAATATTTCATTTTGCCACACTTTCCTCTACTTTAAATTACAGGGAATATTTTTTGAACCAAACTTGGGTAAAAATATATTCATCGATTTTTAACTTTTTTAGCTAAATTATGAAGATTTCAAATAGTAAATCTGCCTTACCTGTTGACATAACATAATACAGTCAATCGACCAACTTTTTGCAAATGAGCATTATGCACGGCATTAAACCGGATGAATTCAGGTTTTGTTTGTAGAATAAGTTTAAAGCAAGAACCTTTATATTTTGCACATTTTTTTGAGTATGTCTTTGTGCTTTATGATGGTATTTGTTATTATTTATTTTAAATATTTATTTATTTTACTTTGTTCCACTTTGTTTTTATTAAATTGAGTTAAATTCATTTTCACTATTACTAGGCATTATTATTTTGCGCAAAAAACAAACGACCCAGTCTTCGCACAGTCAAAGCCATCCCCATAATTACTCTGCCCGGTTTGAGCTTCTTTCTTCAGATACTTCTTCAGTTTTTTTGAGGCACTTTCTTTTCCTTTTTTCATGTTTAACAATATCTCTTGAGAAGTTTCATCCGCACTCCTTATTATTTGGCAAACTCCCCTCCTCCTCTTTTTTCTTAATAGCGACTTCAGTTTTTGCTTTTTGCTTTTCTTTTTACGTTCAGACTTTAAGACAGCGGTGTAGAGTTTTTATTACTTTTAGAATGGGTACTAGAGTTTTTTTGGAAATATTGAATGAATAGGACCTGTTGTCAGTTATCATCCAAGAGTATCCGCAACTAGCAGAATATTTTTTTTTAATTGGACTTTCAGCATTGCATGCTAGGCTAAATGGGAAAGTATATTTTACAGTTTAACTAATGTAGTCATTGACTATTGGCTTGATTTGGTTTGACATGAAATAACTCTTGCTTATTTCAGCAATCATTAAAAAAAGAAAATAATAAAAAAAAATCGCATCATTCTACAAAGAATGGCCCGATAATATGTTAAGAAAAATAATTTAGCATACGAAGTTAATTTAAAGCAATAAAACATATTAAAACATGCAGTACATTTTGCAAAAACATAAGCTCAAAATTTCAAAGTGAGGGATGAAAAACGAGTTTCAAATGAAAGCGCACGTTTATGTAGGGATGTAGCGCATGTTGAAGTGGAGATTTAACACGTCTTTACTGTAGGGATGTCTGACACTACGTTTGATATTGCTTAAGTAATACTTGGTTAATGGGTGCATATTAAGATAGCCAATCTAGTTTGCATAATAAAATAGCACGACTAACTCCTAAAAAAACAAAACAAAGAATAAATAAGTAAATAAATAAATAAAAAAACAACTGCTCTATTTAAGTAAAGCAATAAAATAACCACTTTTTTTTCCATTTAGCAAAACATATTTTATTACTGTACTGCCACTATATTTACTTACCATACCTGCAGTCCAAAAACTTGTTCAAAATATTTGGATATACTAGAGCTGAATGTTAGTTTTCTAAAGATGAATTAACAAAGAGAATAAGAAAGTAATCGCATATTCTTAATCTTATCTCTGATTTCAAGATTTCAAGGACAATATCACATTAACATGAAAAGCAGAATATTATCCCGTATTATTAGCTGAAAAGATACTATGAATCACACATTCTGTTCTACACTTCTAACATTATTTTATGGGATAAAGTACTACTGTAAGATTAGGGAAAAATATGTCAGTATTGTCCTTTAATTAAAACTCATTTGCTGAACTATGTGTAATCACATATTCTGCCCGAATTTCATCCCATACTTTCCCTAAGTTAAGCCCTTGTCATGTAAAAACAATATGTAATAAAAATTATATCTAAATATAAACTAAAATAATAAGAGTGACCATACAATTTCACCTCTCCTTCATTTTTATCTCGTATTTTCCAAAAAAAAAAAAAAATATATATATATATATTATGCAATCTGTATCAGTCTTTAATGTAACAAAGGAAAACTAAGCGCTCATATATTTTCCCACATCATTAGATTCTAAACTGTAAAAAATATCACTTCGTTAGATATGAAGTTGGAAGATGAGAGGGGAGGGGGGTTTAAACATATCCTAAAATTAATACTAACTTAAGGGAAACTAATTGCGTATTCAATCTGCACTCCAGTCCACCTCGAATTTTCAAAAATAAATGAATAAATAAATAAATGATTAAACTAAATAAATAAATACACAAATAAATTATAAAATAAGTAAACAAATAAAAACGTCGTAAATAAATAAAACATAAGTAATTTACTAAAAACTGTACAAAAATATAAGAGAGAACAAGTACTCAGTCTTCTCATTTAGCATTAACTTGAGAAATAAGATTCACCACATGTTTTTCTTTTTTAATCTTGAATTTTCTGCAGAAATACCACGTATTGATAAGGGATGATAAATACTGCCCAAAATTTTCAATACTATAAATTACAAAATTCAGTGGGAATTCAAAATGCAATGGGAAAAGGATTTATCACTCGTGTATGTGTAACATATTTTGTAGCCATCAGTTTTGTCAATGGAATTGACGTATACAAAATGAAAACAATTAATAGAAGAGCAAAACCAAAATTAATTGCTGTCTTTATACATTTATGTGAAACGATAAACACTAGACCTAAAACAGTAGATCATGCATAATAGTCTCAGAATCTCTCAAAATGCCTCTTTGAAACAAGATTCAATTAACCCTTCTGTATGCTCAAGTGTTTTATGACGATCCATGATAGTGAGCGATGTACGTACTGTAAAATATGATTTGGCCCTGAACCAGAAGTCAGATATTCATCTTGGTATAAAATAAATCATTGTTATTTCGATATCTTACATAGTTCTCTCACATTAGGATATTGCTACGGGCATTGTATTACTCTTATCTATCTATAGCAAAATTCTCTCTAAAGCGAATTTTTTTGGCAAACTCTTTTTGCAAAAAGATTATCATTTGTGAGTTCTCTTTTAATTTCAATAGTTTTGTTTATTACTGCACTGTATCACTTATCATAAGGATATACTGTAAGTTTAATTTCAGTTAACCCTTTATGAACCGTCATGAGACATGTGATGCCGTAGGATGGTACACTAAAAAATCCAAAATTGCACTAAATACTTCAGGGTAACGTTTCAGGATTTTAAAAGTTCAACACCCGTTTGTTGTGAAAAACAAGCTCTTTTGCGGAAAAGTTTCCTGAATCGCAAAGAATTCCATCATTAATGCCTGTTTTATACTGTGTTGAAAAACATTTTTAGCTACAAGTTAAAAAAATATATATCAGGTTTCTTTATTAAATGTTTCTCCTTCAGCTTAATTATGGTCTCTCCGGATTGACCCAGGCAAAATACAGTCTCCAGATATTGCAGCATTGACGGAGTTTGTTGCAATTCCGTCTCAGCTTCGGCCATATTTGTTTTCGGAGCTTTGATGGTAAATCAGGAAGGTGCCAGACTATTACTATATGCATATATAAGTTTTCATTGAAGGTTCCTGAGTTAGTCTATAATCATAACTGACTTTATTTGGAATAGTTTCTGAATTTTTTCAGTAAGATTCTAGTTTAATTTCAGGAAGGTTACTAGCTTTTAGCGAGACACTTTCCTGGTTTTTGCCAAATATGTTATTGAGAGAAATTAGGCACATTAGCTGCCCATTTTTTTCCAGAAAAGTTTCATTTTTTTTTTTACATTTTAAAAGGAAGTACCTGCAGAAATGAATTTTGGAGATAGTTGGAGAAATTGTGATTTTTATTCCATGCAAAAACAATAGGGAAATTTTGGAAGTTTGAAATTTTAATTTATAAATTATATAAGTCAAATGATTTATTTATAAATTATATATTTTTACACATTATCGATGGCATTAGAATCTAAAAATTTGCAAAAAATAAAAGTTATTATTATTATTTTTTGATTGCATCGCAAACTTCACCCACATAGTTTTAATACCTTTATGATCGAGAATATAAATTAACATTATATTTCATTAAAAGTTCACTTGACATGCAAAATTTCTTACGATGTGTTGCATAAAGGAAATACGAAAATTTATAATAACTAATTAAACCGACTTAAACTGCATTTGGGTAGGTACATTACATAAAAAATATAATCGGGGCTGAGCTGAATATTTCATTTTAAGCAGTTACATATTAGCGTCCATAGTACTTTTACCTATTAGATACTAAATATGCTTTCGAGAAATATTTCCTTTCTTATTTGTCACTAAGATTTACAAAGCTCTTCAGTATAAGCATGATCACATTTTTTAACATCCCTTCTTTAAACATAACCCAATGAAAACAGAGTTAAATCATGCTGTATGCGTTTATTGCCTTCTGCATTTTTTTGAAACATGAATTGCATTTTTTTTCTTGTGACTGCAATTATCAAAGACTTTTTCTGCACAAAAATTCGTTGATAATTGCAGTCAAAAATCTCTGGCAGAATAACATTGATTTGTTGAACCATTGAAAAATTTGAATTTTGCCTTTTTGTATTCTAGTTTATCGTCAACGAAGTGTCGGATATGAAATAAAAAGCATTAACTTTACGACGAATTACAATGATAAACCCAACGTTGTTCAAACTGAATTTGTAATGAGAATTGCTAAAACCTATTCGGAATTTCAGGGCATTCTTCAGGGAAAAAAAATTTCATTATCTCGTTTTATTTCAAGTCCGAAACACGTGCATTTATTTCTCATTGTAAGCTGATATACCCTAAATTTATAATGGTACACATTATTTTTTGAAATATCATTATTGATTTACTAAAAATGTAACACAAGTGTACAAAAATATGTTTTTGACTGTAACAAAACGTTTTTAGCATTACATTTTCATCTTCAGTTAACTGCAGAATTACACGACTCTGTATCATATAAAATCAGCGGGAAACTGTTTTGGTAGCTTAATTCAAGATCTTTGTTGAAGAAAGGGTTAAATGATATTTTTGACGAAAAGGATATTTTTGGAGGACAGCTTGTAATAATCCCTTTAATCACGCAATGTTTTCTTTTTTACTAACCATCTCAAGTAAAACTATTTTAGTCATGCTAGACAATATGTTTTAGTAGAAGAGGATGATGAGTTGGAATTGAATTATATCTTCGAATGAAAAAGAGAAAAAATCCTTACTTCAACGCTACAATATTGGACTGGAAGATCTTAGAATATGTGAAGTTGACGAAAGAAAATCTGAAAACTTAGAGCTAATTTGATAAAATTTAATAAATCACTGTTATCTAATATCCTCAGATACACCAAGTTTATTAATTGCAGACATGTTTTTGAATGTAACACGACTATTTTAAAATTATATTTTCATTTGCAGTTAACTTCAGAATTACACTACACAACATCATATAAAAACAGTTTTGGTAACATATAATAAAAGAACTTTTTTGAAGAAGAGGTTAAATGGTATTTTTGAAGAAAATGAGACTTTTTGGAGAGAAACTTACAATAATCGCCTCAAACAAACGATGCTTTTACTGACCCTTCAAGTATAATTTTAGTGATGATAGAGAAATTGTTTAAGTGGGTAAGGAAGAAGAGTTGGAGTAGAGCTATAACTTTAAACGGAAAAAATCCTTACATCAATGCTACAATATTGGACTGGATGATCGTAGATTGTGTGAAGTTGAGGAATTAAAAACTTAGAGCTAATTAGATAAAATTTAATAAGTCATTGTTACATAACATCCTCAGTCAGACTAAGTTCTTTAAATGAACCAACACAGTCTGTACCACAGTATTTTTTCTCTTATTTATTTCAAACATAAGTTACGAAATTGTCGAGGTAAATACTGTGCAGTGATTAAACTGGCCGAGTTAAGGAAAGACGCTTTGAATAGAATTCAGCTAACACAATTCCAGGCAAAAATCAAGCATGAAAGCTTTTTAAGAAGATTAATTTTCCTTAGGTATTCCTCCGTACCATTCGTCTCAAGCCATGGTCCTCATGGGACAAAAGTCTTAATCTAGCCTCCTGCCATCGTCATGCTCGAGCGAACATTAATGGACGGATTTAAGTTTAAGCCGATGACACTTATGCAGCAGTGAATTTGAACGTCAGACTTAGCAAAATATTTTTAAAATTAGTTTATTTGGTAGTTCAGCGAGGGTTATTATCAATTATAAAAGTTTTCTGAGATTAAACGTCTTAATATATCATAATCAAGACCCTTTGCTTAAAGCTTGTTAAAATAGACTGTTTTCAATAAAATTATTTTAATGTTTAAATTTGAGGTAAAAATGTAAAGATATGCTCAATGACAGACATTCAATTTGAACAGTTTCTTACGTTCATAATATGGTCAGTATGAATGTTAAAGTGTTTTTTTTTTAAACTCGTGTTTAAATATTTTACGGAAAACTGATGCAGGTATTAGATTCTACTCTGCCTGTATTCTGATGCAGATATATCTGTCCTGCCATCGTCATGCTCAAAATAGTATTAATGGACGGATTGAAGTTTATGCCGATGACACTTATGCAGCAGTGAACACGAACGTCAGACTAAGCAAAGTATTTTAAAAATTATTTTATTTGGTAGTTCAGTGAGGGTTATTATCCAGTATAAAAGTCTTCTGAGATTAAACGTCTTATTTTATTATAATCAAAACCCTTTGCACAAAACTTGTTAAAATAGACTGCTTACAATAAGAGCATTATATTGTTTAAATTTTAGGTAAAAATATAAATAAATTTTCGATCACACAGACATTCAATTTGAAAAGTTTCTTGAATTCATACTGTGGTCAGTATCAATGTTAAAGATTTTTCTTTAACGCATGTTTAAATGTTTTACTGAAAATTGATGCAGATATTATATTTTATTCTACCTATTTGTAGATGCAGATTTATATGTTCTAATATTGCTATTTTAGAAATAATATTAATGAACGAACTAAGATTTAAGACTGTGACACTTATGCATCAGTGATTTTGAACATCAGACTCTGTAAATCATTTTATAAACTTATTTTATTATGTAGCTCAGTGAGGGATATTACAAATTATAAAAACGTTCTGAGATTAAATGCCTTTATTTATCAAAATCTGCTTCCCATATTTCACCAAGCTTTATGCAACAGTTTTCATAAAGCATATTAAATACGAATAACTGAATTTATAAAGCATAAAATGAAATACACTGTAATAGAAAAAAAAGGGGGGGGGGGAGGGTATATGTCTAATAATAAACAATAAATGAAACTGATATTGGATTTAGTTTATTTGTGTATGTCATTTCCTAAATCAATAATGTGTCCTAAAATCCAGACTAAAAATTATATTTACTGTGTATAGCGGAAAAAGTTTTGCAATGAGAACAAATTATTTATTTTTTTTAGGTTTAAAAGTTGAATTTCAGAAACCGCTACATTTTATGATGCTTTAAAAGAGAGATAAAAAAACCTTTATACTTTATAAGATATTTCTTTTCTACATGGATAAAATAATGACTTGTCGTAAATGTAAAATGCATTTGGTAAAACATTTGATTAAAAAGTTGCATTTTACATAAATTGCATTGTGTTTTTACGGAAACTTATTTTTTTATTGAGTTATTTCGTCATTATTTTTTCTTTTTCATGCAACAAACCTATTAGGTTAAATTAATGGACATTGTTTTAATGCAAAATTTGGTGTAGAAATGTGTACCATAAAATAATTGAAAAATCAAAAATCAAACAAAAAGTGAATAACAAAATGATGAAGAAGGAAGAGAACGTCTTGTTTTGAGGATTATGTCAGAAAAAAGAAAGCCATTACTAAAATGATAAATATATTCGATAAAGGTTTTTGTAGTTCAACTATACGATTTTAACTTAAAAAACAAATAAATGAATAAAATAAATAAAGTAAAATCAGGCTCTCTCTCTTTCTCTCTTTTTTTTCTCATACACAAACACACATATGCTCCTGTTTCTCTTCAGGGGGTGGGGGCGTAGAAAATTACTGTTTAAAAAAAAACTTTTTCTACTTATGCCTTAAGCTGTGTTCTAATTTCTACTTTTCGCTACATTCAAATGATTTCCCTGCTTTGTAATGAAATATTTGCATTTAGCAAATAAATTTAACAGATAAGAAAAAGCAATTTGTAAAACTTTATTAATACAACGTTAAAATGTCAAACCTTTTTGGACATAAAAATTGAAATCATATTTATTTCGTAGATCCTTTTCTTCAATGTTAGAGAGTTGAACCTGTACACTAACTTGCATGCAGACTTGGTTCATTTATGAGCTCACCCATAATTTCAAATGCACTTTAAAACCAAGCTCGAAATCAAAATTACATGCCTATTAATTAAAATACCTGCGATATCAATCTATCGAATTTTAAATACAAAACAATTGGGAAGAATTCGCAAAAGAAATGCTAAAAGTAATAACGGAATTCAAAATCCACAAACATGTTGCAGATTTAGATTTCACAATATCAGAACCCGGCGGCTATGTTTCACAGAGAGACATTTTTACATTTTTCGCTTTGTCCCTTTCACTTCAGCGATATAAATTTTCTGCGTCACTTAGTACTCAAGATTTGCATTTTCATTCCGCTGTATTTTCTGCCAGATTCTTCGGCGCTTGGACGGTATATCAGTTCCCATGTTCACATATATTTTCAAAGTGACAGGCAATATGGCTACCAATGCAGATAAACAAGGAATACGTTTCCACCGGTCCGATGAATTTATAAATCATCGATGCAAAAGCAGATAAGAATAGTAACAGAACGAAATGATACTGAGAGCAGTGGCAGGCTAAAAATTTGCAATACTAAAATAATTTATTTGTAGATATTTGCTTCCGTATAAGAGCATGCTTTTCAGTTTTATTTATTCAAAACTGATTTATTCATGGAAATATTAATATGACATTGTATATATTGTAGAACCTTTAGAAAACTGACAGCTTCAGTTGGGTGTTGAAGAAATTGTTATGCGTGAACGAAAGTTCGAAAATTTTCGACATTGAGGTCAAATAACAAAGATATTCTTGTAAGAAAACCATCATGAATAAGCACAGCGAAACAGCATAACAAAAAATGCACATTAATAAGCATAATAATAACGTAACAAAATGGTACTGAAGCAGTGATAAATTAAAAATTTGTTTCACTAAAATATTTTATATGCAGATAGGGTAGCTCGACCAGTGAATGAACAGCACTTTCGTTAAAAAAAATCATAGCGTCGTTAAAAATCGTAGCATTTGGCAATTGACAGTAAAAATATTTTAAATGTGTAAGGCCATTCCACCGTCATGTGCTTTGAATCGATAATTTCATCAACATTTTTCATAGATCTTAATATTTTAACTAAAAAGGAGGAAGAGAATTTTTCAATCTTTACATTTGATACAAAGATTTTTCTGACACAGTATTAATTTTATTAAATATCTTTGTTACTTTAAATTAAATTAATTTGCATGCGTCACGTGCAAGACATACAAAGTCAACTTATGTAGTTTGCTGTACTTAATATTTTTGCATTACTTAAAATTTTTGCCAGATTAATATAGCAATCACGAAACGAATTGTAGGCTTTGAAAGCTAAGGTTCCAACGTAAAGGGAACATACCTCACTTGTTAAGAAATAATAATTTAAATCGTTAAAACAATTTATGTATATGGCCTTTCCACTGAAAATGGCAATTTTGTTCCGCACCTGATTATTCCTATACACTCAACACTCAAACCTGTTTTAGTGCGGTGGATGGGGACCGCATTAAAAAAAACTAGCATAAAAAGAAACCGTTCGTTTTAAAAGAAATTTCGCCGTTTCCAAAATAATTTCGTCAATTGAGTCCCAATCTGATCATCTGATCCGCACAAAAAATCGCAAATAAATAAATAAATAAAATAAAAAAATCGCACAAAAAATGACCGCACAAAAAAGATTCGAGTGTATTTTGTAAGTTTATAAAAAGGTAATGACGAAATGTTTTGCTTAAGAAGTCACAGGTACGTTTGTGATTTTCTAAGTCACAAAATTTTGCTCATCATTACCCTTTCATATTAATATTTTTAATGAAATGCATGAAGCGTCAATTGCGGGATAATATTACCATTTTCCGTGGAATGGCCCTATATATAATCATTTTTAAACATTTGGGAGAACGTTTATGTTTTTGCACCATGTTTTTTTTTTTATTATTTTTTTTGGAGGGGGTGGGGTTGAAATGAAAAAAAAAAAAAAACTGCCCCAACACAGTGAATGAACACCCCATCCAGTGGCCAAACACAACATTTTCTAGTCATTTTTTTCTTGAAATGTACAGGAGGATGTTACTACCGCCAATTCATCCACGAAAAATGTTTTAACATCTAATTTTTTCAAAAGAATTGCCAGCTGTTCATTCACTGGTCAATCTACCGTACATAATACCTTCACCATAAATGCATACTTTTCAGTTTATTTAACAAAACTGATTTGTTACTGCAATAATTACTGCAAAACGTTTTTAAAACTGCAGCATCACTAACTTGTCCGCTAAAAAAACCGTAATGTGCGTACAAAAGTTAGAAAACATTCGGAAAAATCTAGCAAAATAAAGGAATATATTCCTAAAAAAAAATTAAGTTTAAAAGCTATGTTTCTTATCTCTCTTCTATTTTGGAGACTATTTTTCATGTTTCAGGCTACTAAAGCTACTACTTTTTAGTAGCGGGACTTAGTTGCCTGCAAACATGTCATTCGTTTCCCTTCCTTCATTCTTTAGAAATCACAACACCTCCCCCCCCATTTTTTTTCCAGTTTCAAGTTTCACAGTCATTATTATTTTTTTTTGTAAAGGGAAGGAAGCATTACATTAACCATTAACATTCTTCTGAGAGACTAGAGAGTTGAGATGTCTGAAACAATGCATATTTGTAGCGAGTTGAGACACTCATAAAGGGTACCCCTCTAAAATATTTTGAAAATGCTTAAAAACGATCTTTTCTTGTAGGGGTTTATTTAACATTTTTTTACTTATTTGTCGGTGCAAAACCAGAGTATTGGATTCACTTCTATGAGCCCCGTGTCCGAAAATAGTTTCACCTAGTAAAAATTCTTTTTAAAAAATCTTGGAAGCACCACATATTGTTTCCGAGCCGCACCGCAGATAGTGAAAAAAAATCCCGTATTATCGATATTTTTTCAAATTGCATTCAGATGCAATTTAGATTAAAAATGAAATTGAGTATACTTATAATATACCATTAATTTATATTTATATTTCTGGGAATGCATCATCATTATCGTGTATCATTTAATATTGAGATAAACAATGGAATGGTTCATCTTTTTTCATATCAATTCTCCAAAAAAGCCTAACACAGAAAAATAGAAGTTCTGACTGATTTTTAAAAAATAACAGCATCTGTCAATTAAAATGCTCTTACTGTCATGTTCCCTTTTCACTGTAAAAAAATTCCGAAACTTTGCTGAGTATTTCCGTGTAACGCTTCGGGATTTTAATGGTTTTTGTTCACTTCCTGGAAACATTAAGTATCATTGTCAGAAAAGTTCCTAAATTGCTACAAATTGCACGAATTCAGACTTCTCACTGTTGTGAAAAATAGTTTTAGCTCTCAGTTTAAAGATTAACTGAGCCTATTTATAAGGTGTATCGGCTTCAGTTGACTTGCGGCCCGTCCAGACTGAATAACCTTTCAAAGAGAGCGAATAAGTCCATGGACTACGTAGCTTTCTCAAGAATTGCAGGCGAGTAAAACTCTTAATACTTACTTGCAATTATGTTTTAGCTTTGGTCACGTTTGTAATTCTGCCTCTGGAACTTCTTGGTAAATCAAGAAGGTGCCAAGGTATTACATTGTTATGCCTCCGAAGTTTGCGTTAATTTTGCAGACACAACTGGCTTTAAACGGGAAGATTCCTGAATTTTTCAGAAAGGTTACTGAATTTTGGCAGAAAACGTTCCTGGTTTTTGCAAGATATGTTATTGGCAAACATTGGGCACATCAGCTGCCCATTATTTCCCAGGAACGTTTCTGAATCGTTTTTACAGTGTTTAACTGCGTTTTGTGCATCATTTAATATTGTGATAACCAATGGAATCCGTTCATCTTTTTTCATATCAACTCTCCAAAAAGCCTAACACAGAAAAGTAGAACTTCTGACATATTTTAAAAAATAACAGGAAATTTAAATTAAAACTCTTATACTGTCATGTTCCCTTTTTAACTACGTTTTGAAATTTTGAAAATAAAATTCCGCTCAAGTGTTCATTTACTGGTTGGTCTACCCTATAGTATGCTTTGTGTACATTTCAAACTGGTTATAACGCGTAAAGCTTAGTATATTTCTATTTCTATTTCTATTCAAGAGTCACAACTGACTTCAACTGTATTTATGTCGAGGTCTGCATACTAGTGCCTTGCCTCCATTATTTTATATACCGATAGATGGCAGCACCATCACCGGATCGAACAGTTAATGAGAATTTAGAACTAGTCCAAGAGCTAATAGCTACCTGGTACTAGCACCCCCAGAGGTATCGTTTCACTTGGAGGACATTGAGACCACGAGCATATTTAACGTCGCCCAGTCCCCTTTAATGACGACGGTGGGTCTTCGACCAGCGGGGATCGAACCCGAGCCCCTCCGGCCCCGAGTCCAGTGCCCTACCGATCAGGCTACCACGGCCCCAGCTTAGTATATTAACATGCATTTTAAAAGCTGGAACCTCATGTTTACCCGCTGTTGCCTTCTTTTAAAAATTTGCCACCTGGAGCATTTCCAATAGTTTAAAAAGAATAATTTAATGAAATTTCTGCATAACATTTTTGGAACGTGAAATCAAGTGAAGCAGTTAAGGATAAATTATGAAAGACGCCAAATAATTAAGCTCCACAAGTTTAAAGAATTTAGTCCTGAATTATGAGATAAATAATTAGTGCCTGTCACATTAAAGCACACATTTATGCAATGGAAGAGTTTTATGAAGGTGTTTTAAAATGATTGTGCTAGAACGCTTAATTTTCTTACAAAAGCGTTGAATCTCGGACAGTACAGGCTATTAACATAATTTTATACTCCAGATTGCATTTTTAATTTCTTTTGAACACCACGCGTTGAATACATTATATTGAGTCATAAATTGTAACTGGTAAATAATGTTAATAATGTTGCAATTGACAGCTGAATATTTCGATATTTTTTTTTGGGGGGGGGGGAATTTCTGTATCACTATATAAATGATTAACAGCATTTCTTAAAAGCTGACAATATTAAAGAAAAAAATAAAATAAGAACAATTTGTTAAGCGATCGAATGAAAATCTTACCAGCATTAATATTTTGCGATAGAAGTGTGAGTCGTTTAAATGTTGCTTTTTTTTTTCAAAAATATTTCTTCTCATTGGCCTTCTCTGTAGAAAAGAAGCTTAGTGTGAACATTTATTTTTTTATTGCAGGGAAGATCTGCGCTTTTTTAGAGAGAAGGTTTTTTTTTTATATTTTTTTTTGAATAATTGTTTATTTGAAAGCTTTACTGAGGCAAACACATTTTATTTGGAAAATACAGGGTGGAACGACCAATAAATGAACAACTCTAGGTGGATGAACAGCTTGCAAGTAAATAAAAACTATGGTTTCAAATGTTTTTTTCTTAGATGAGTTTGTAACTTCCTTCTATACATTACTAAAGCAAAAACGACTAGAAAATGTCCACTGGTTGGGGATGTTCATTAACTAAGTCGGTGATCTTCTTTTTCATTTCAGCTCCCTCCTCCCAATTCCTGACGCAAAACCATAAAAGTTATCCCCAATTTTTAAAAATTGATTCATACATAAATTAAAACTGCTGTCTCTTGCCAAGTAGGGGAACATGGGGCAAAGTAAAATGGTGAAATATTTACTCTGGTTTTAGCTCCATCTATCTGGTATTATTTTAACTATCTAGTACTGTATGTAGTCTATTACAGTCAGGAAACAAATACTGACAAAGATTAAAGCATTTGGTAATACAGGCAATTAAAAAAATGATACTCCTATTGTAATATTTGTTGTAAGTCAAAAATAATTTTTGTTACTATAAAATGATAAACTTCTTGTTATTAAGATTTTAAAAAATGATTGAGACCTCGTAATATTCAATGCAGTTAATATTATGCTTATTTGTATTTTAAATAAATTGTACAATCAGTCAAGTACATTCGGGGCAAAGTGGATGGGGCAAAGTGAAATGGTTTGGTTCATTTACTCACTCAATCATTTAATATTAATCACGTACATTTTCATTCATTAATTAATTCATTTACATTCCTCCATTTAGTAATTCACCTATTTATTCATTCATTCACTTATTTTCTTATTCATTCATTCTTTTACTCACTCATTTATTTTTCTTCATATGTTAATTGATTTATTCCTTTTATTTGTTTATTGTTTCATTCTCTTTTCACTTATTCGTTTGACTTTTTATTTACTGATTTTTTCGTTAAAAAATGTTTACAATCGAATAGAAAGTATTTCATTTGAAAAATATTTTATTTTTCACTCGGCCCCATGAAACAAAAGGGTGATATTTTTCTACTTTTTCTTGAAGATTCAAATTTACGGCCAAAAATAAAAAAAAATACTGTTTTAACGCAAGTTTTATTATAAAACACAATGTTCTTCTTTATGTACTGTAATTTTCAAAACAAATTTCAAATTTGTTTATTTTGGAAAAACTCAGTCATCTTAACATTTCACTTGCCCCACATTTCCCTACTACTGTTTTTAACGATGTTAACTAATGGGGGGCACGGCCCAAGAAATCAAAGGATCTTAAAAAATTAAAAATAAAGGAAAAACCTATAATCAATCTTTAAAAGTGGAGAATATTTTCTACATTATTATAAAAATCAGGGTTAAAAACCTCAGATAACTAATCAAAACCTTAAAATAATAATTGTATTTAAAAAACAAAGAACATATTTGAAGAAATGAACTCATAACTAAGGTTGACACAAAGATGCAGTTAAAAACAAACAAAAATCACTCGATTAAAAAAATAGTTCTTTATAGGGAAGAGGGGGAGCAAGCCAGTGATCGGTGGTTGGTGGCCCTGATGATTTTTTGCGGGTGGGGGGGGGGGGGGTCTAAAATTTATAGATCCGGGCCTGCATTCACCTACCGGTTCAACGCATTTAAGATGCACATACTAAACGTTTCTCGAAAAATAAGACATTTTTCTTGAAAGTACTAAGATTCAAACGTTGAAACATTAAATTTGAAGCATTTCAAAATCGATTCCTGTATTTCTTTATTAAAACATGCTTCTGGTTATTAATTGCACTAACAAATTCAACATTCCCATTCGATACTGGCATTGAAATAAATAAACATTTATTTACGAATTAAATGTTCAAGTGATAATGTTTCTGAACCTCATGATTTTATATGACCTGAATTTACTTACAGAGAACAGAACTAAAGAATTTACAAATCGTTAAATGATATGCATATTTTAAAACACCATATTTTAAACGTACGCAGATGTAATGATTTACTTAAATAAAACTATCACATAAAATTGCTCAACGGACGGCAACTTATATCAAAATCACAGAGAATTTACAATTTGAAATATTCTGCAATGCAAAATTGTATCTCTTGTTTGCAGCAATGCACAATTTTATGCATGCTTTTATTTAAATAAATCTGAAAGAGCTTTGAATAAGTACATTTTGAAATGAATCCTGTAAATTGAATCAAGTTGTCAGTTAAGTAGTTGGGCAAACAAACTGGTTCGGAACATAATTCGTTAAAAATCCCATTTTATGAAATTAAACAAGCTGACGAGTGCTGCTTTCAGTAATATCAATCCTGTTTATTCACTAAAGAGCAAAAATACATTCAAAATCCGAAACGCTGCTTTATCAATGATTTTCCTTTTGATGCAGCCAGCTATGTAATATATAGGAACAAACTTCTGATTAGCTGTTCTTAATAGGCAATTTTTAAATCAGCTATTGAGCTCTCGAATGAAATACATATCGTGAAAAGAGGTGACAACTTAAAATATTAAATAAGACCTATTTCGTATAATGATTTAGTGAAATAATATGGATTTGTGCTTTCGCAAATATTTGAAGGGCGGTATTAAAGCTTTCGTATCAATGAAAGGTTTGGCACTTGAATAATAAAGTATACTTACTTCGATTTCGGATACAGTTATTTTCTGTAAATTCGAATAAAACAAGAATTAATTGTTTTCTAAACATTACAGATCAATGATAGAAAAGATTTATTGCTATATTTATAATATATAAGTAGTATTTTTTTTATTTAGTTAAACCGATGAAAGCGTTTGTTGCTGTCAATACAACATTACATATCAGTAATATAAAAGATCCATTGCTATATTTAGACTATATGAGTAGTATATTTTTATTTATTTAAATGATGAAAGCGTTTCTAACTGGTCTGGAGTTCGATATTGAAGCGCAGTGCATTGAAAAGTTCTTTTGGTAAAATATTGGTGGGAGTGGGGGGGGGGGGGGCTAAAAACCTCTAGACATGTAATATACGTAACAGAGCGAAACAATCTTCTGTGGGTCAAACCAGCAGCATACTCTAAATCTTATCGCATCTTGATTTTGCAGTACTTACTAAAAATATATTAAACTATTAAGTTCTAAATTACATAGTTTTATCTATTTAGATCAGCGAGAGATTCAAAGTACGTAAATGCTTAAATGTGCCGCTGCATAAATCCCATCGGTTACGTGCGGAAGAGAAATGAGGGGAGGATGACTTTTGTCTTGATGAATCTTAAGCAAGAACGATTCTCACGAAAAAAAGTTCACCGAGTGAACAGGCGTCTCGTACACCTGTGATTTATCTGTGAAGAACTAGACGAAAGCCTACACTGGAGATGTTCTACTTATTTGACCCGATTAAAAAAAAGGGATAAGATTACAATAGGGGTACGCTGGTGCTTGGTGACTTATTTACTTTCTACCTTGGAAAAACAGAGGAATATTGCTTATGTCGTCAAGATGCTTCATTTTCATTTTAAATACTGATGGAAATTTTACTGTTTTTTTTTTTAACTAAAGGACAAGTATAATACATTTATCTGAAAAAATATCTGAAACCGTCAACTTTTATTGTTGTTTTATTTAGTTGACGGATACGTTTCACCTTTCAACGGCTCAATTCAATTATTTGGCTTATTTTTTAAAATTTTAATGGTGCTTTAAATCTTGTTTAATGGCATATTTTATTAAAATGAACTTAAGAAGATATTTTCTTACACTTAGAGGAAAAAGGGAAGCTAGGTTCAAAAGCAAACATAGCTTGAATTGGTAGTACATACAAAGTGCGTGCTCGTTAGTTCCCGTTAGCCGTCCTATATTTGGTTACTATCAAGTACCATGGGTACAGAACTTTTGTATACTTCTCTCCCCTTCAGAACTACGCCTAGTTTGGAGAGATAATGGTGTCATGTATCGAAACCACATCCGGACTGACCTCTATTCAAAAGCCTTACTTTCAAATGAGCACTATTCTGCCTTCTTAAATCCAAATTCACTAAGAGAAATGTTCTTTCATGTGGAATTTATTACAACAACAACACTCAACACGATTACCTCTTTATCTTGACAAAAGCAGCTTACCTGTGCTTTGTATATTTTATATCATTATTTTGCTTTGTTGAAAATTGAATTCTGAGATTTTAGGTGCATAACTTGTTCAAGCAAAAGTTACTCGGAACTCGTAACTCGGGGAGATTATTTGCACTATTTATTGTGCAATATTTTTTGTGTTTTCAATTGATTTTTTTAAATATAACAAATTATGTGTTTTTAAATAACTTTTTTTTTTTTTCCAGATATCTTTGCAAGAAAGAAGTTTTGTTACGTTGAAACCCCGAATCAAATTTCTGCAGACAATTCTGAACTAAAGCTAACTTATATGGCTTATTCATAGCCAAAACGCTTTGTATATACTAGTAACTTTTGACAGAGAAGAACATATTAGAAAGTTTAAGTATTTAGTTTTGATTTTCCTTTCACTGACGCTTCTTAATAATAGAAAACATTAATATGTAAAACAATAAGTAAAGGGTAGAACTTGATCAAATATAACAGTGTATAAATAATTATGATTATGATCCTGTCTAATAATCAATTTGAAAATTTGGATGTACGTTTATCTAGATGTATGTGTGTATTATTTTTCAAATGAAGTTGATAATATGGTGGAAAATATGTAATTCACATAGTAAAGTTTTAGATCATTCGAAAGCTTGGAATTTTCTGCATTAGATGGAATTTGTTCAAAGTTTTTACAAGCCCAAAGAGAGCCGTGAGAATTGTTTTTCCAAAACCCGAATCCGAGTCTTACCTTAAGCAAGACAAGCCATTCTAACGGATTGAGCCTGAGAATAAAACAAAAACACTAAAGATGAATGGAAGTCATATCCTCAGCAATAGTTAACGTTTTGTGTTGTCGCTATGGTTATGTCTTGTAGCTCTCATGTTTGCATCGTTTTTTATTTATTTGAAAGTACTGTCGTACTAAAAATGGATGAACTTGCAATATTTTCATCTGTATTTATTTTCTCAGTTTTAATGGTTGTATTATGTTCAGTATTTTTTTTAAAGAATATTATAGTTAATTAGCTCTAATGCAAGGTTCTACCTAAAATGTTAAATTTCGGAACAATGTGTAATTTTGCTTATTAAGTTATAAAAAAGGGAACTTTTTTCCTCTTTTAAAACTTTCGAGGTTTCCTACCGGTTTCTGTAAGCAACAATCCTTGTTTTTTTCCTACTTTTACACTTTCAATAAATTATTGTTGAATTATACCTAAACTTGAAAATTCTTTAACTGTGGCATCGGTTTATGATCCCTGATTCTGATTTATAATGTTAATAGTTCATTTCAAGCAATATAAACATTTTTAATTTAAGCTAATCCAGGAAAACACTTGTACTTCGTCATTCACTCAGAGTTTATACAATTTACTGTTCGTTGTTCGATTCATTTTTATTATAATCAGATTATTATCAAATATTGCTATTAATTGAAGCCGAACTGTTCTAACTAATTTCATTCAATAAGCAAAACAAGTATTTTTGAAATTCACAAGTCTTAAAATGATACTGTTTTTGACTTGTTGAAGGTAAAAGTTTAACTTATATTGGTATTGAAATCAAAAACGTAATGGGGTGACCTCCTAAGTTAACTCGCGGAGGAGCATTTGATGGCAACTTAGAGATAACTGAAAAATTTGAATCAAAAAATGATGGACAAAATTTTTCTTTTCCTTTTTTTAGAAAAAAAATACAGTTGTAGACACAATAAAGGTTAATCAAAAGGTAGTTAGTTGTAGGTGGCAAAAGTTCAAATCTATGAAAAATAAGTAGTGAATTTAAGAAACAATATTTCGCATCTACAGTCGACTATCGTTATTACGACTCCTTTCGTCCGAATAAAATCGGTCGCTAATAGGAGAGTTCGCATAAGGGTCAATCCATTAGAAATCACCCAGGTCGTGTTGCTCAACATTTTTGATTTTCCTATTTTTTTACCAGTTATTTCTCACTACTAAGTGAGTTCAAAAGTGTTGGAAGAATTTTTTTAAGGCTCATACTTCTTTTTACGTTCCATTTTAAGTTTGCTGAGTAGCCGTTTTTGAACCAAAAACAAGTTTTTCGTAACTGCATCTAACTCGGTTAATTTTACAGCCATCAAGACAAAATAAAATCCTACATCATCAGAATGATTACCTAGATATGATTTGCTTGCAAAATATTATTTAAATGGTGAGAAAGGTGAAGAAAAAAAATCCACAACTACAAACTGAAAATAAGTATAAAATACGAGTTTTAGTGCTGAAAAATTACTAAAAGAAGAAGAGTCTCAGCTCTAGTTTTTTTTTTCTTGTGTAGATGTATTATAGGACTACTTGTTGTAGAAATTTTAATTTTGAGAACTTTGTCCTTTTTTCTGTAAAATTTTTCAAAAATGGCAAAAATCGTATTTCGGCAAAGTAATAAAAAAATATAGTAATGTAAAATATCTCATAAATATAAAAATAAAGTAATGTAAAATATATCAAAAGGGACTGAGTGAAAAATTATGAAATTGATAAAGGTGTCACCTTTTCATGACATGAAAATATGATAACAATTTGATGACTGAGACTCAACTGGTACCAGAGTTATAATGCATTAAAGTTGGTCAAAAATTGCATTTTCGCAAAGTTTAAAGTGAAATATTTCAAAAGAGACTGAGTAAAAAATAGAGAAATTAATACAGGTAGCACTTTTTTATGATACAAACCTGTGATAGCAATTTGATAACTGAGACTCAACTGGTATCAGAGTTACAGTGCATCAAGTTTGGCCAAATTGCATTTCGCATGTACTAAGTTTAACATTAATTCATAGAAAAATTCCACTTTAAAGAATATATATTATAATACAATGGGAAATTTTATATTTACGAAAATCATATTGTTTATATATCTGTGATTCAATAAATGAAATTCAGGCAACAGGAATTTGTGTTAGATAAAATAAAATAATTGTTCAGTCTTGAATATGAGAGATAATTCAGTTATTGTGCCAGTTATCGTCTGCACTAGATTTTTATTTATAGTCTGCGATAAGATTTTATCTATAGTTGGTATGGTAACGAAAAATGTTTTTTTTTTTTTTAAATGAGTTTAACCATTTTGTTTTTTGGGGCTTGTGAGTTAGTCTTAATTTAAGTTTTGTCTATTTCGAATTAAAATTAGTCTTGGTTGCTGTTAGTTTCTTTATGAGTATACAAATGGCAGTGATGTGTATAAAGTTTTATATTAAGTATATTTCTAAACTTTTTATTTCAAAAAGTATTTTTCTATTTTTATTGCAAAATGTCACCCAGTTAATATAAATAAAGTTATAAGCGAGATAACTTCTTAATGACTAAGAATGTTTTCGTGACAGAAATCACAAAATAAGAGAAGAACTGAGCACCGAAATTTCAATATTTTCAATACTTAAAGAAAATTATAAATTAAACATAGTGACTAATTAAATGAACACGTGCTATGTTTTTTTAATCACACTCAGATCCAATGATATTAAGTTAAAATGTGCATTTTTACCATTTTAAATGTTATGTATGAACAATGCAATATTTGGCCAATTTTGATGCACTATAACTCTAGTACCAGTTGAGTCTCAGTCATCAAATTGCTATCGTATTTTCATATCATTAAAAAGTACTTAATTTCATTATTTTTCACTCTGTCCCTTTTGAAATTTTTCACTTTAAACTTTGCGAAAATGCAATATGTAGACAACTTTAATGCATTATAACTCTAGTACCAATTGAGTCGCAGTCATCAAATTGTTATCATATTTTCATGTCATGAAAAGGCGTCACGTGTATCAATTTCATAATTTTTCGCTCAGTCCCTTTTGAAATATATTACTTTAAACTTTGCCAAAAAACGATTTTTGCCATTTTTGAACCATTTTGCAAAAAAAAAAAGACAAAGTTCTCATGCTAAAATTTTTTACAACAAGTAGTCCTATATTATATCTACACAAGAAAAAAAAATAGAGCTGAGACTCTCTTCCTTTAACTAATTTTGCCACACAAAAACTCGTATTGTATGCTAATTTTCAGTTTGTAGTTGTGAATTCTTTTCTTCACCTTTCTCACTATTTAAATAATATTTTGCAAGCAAATCAAATCTAGGGCATCATTCTGATGATGTAGGATTTTATTCTGTCTTGATGGCTGTAAAATTACATGAGTTAGATGCATTTACGATAAACTTGTTTTTGGTCCAAAACGGCTACTCAGCAAACTTAAAATGGCGCGTAAAAAAAGTACGAGCCTAAAAAATTTTCTTTCAACACTTTTGAACTCACTAAGTAGTGAGAAATAACTGGTAAAAAATTAGGAAAATCAAAAATGTCGAGATACAAATTTTATTCTTTTTGGGTGATTTCAAATGGTGATTCCCATAACGCAACCGTACCAGAAAGTTTATATTTAGATGTACAGTCGATTACCGCTTAGTGGAATATCGAATTTTAGAATATCCCGCTTAATGTAATAAAATTTCATTGTACTACACCATTAACGCGTGTTGTTTTTGTCCCGGATAATGGAATATCCCGCTTATTAGAATAATTTTTTAAGGCCAATTGCCTATTCCATCAAGCAGGCTCGACTCTATTTCAAAAATATTGGAATGGCTTCAGCAATTATACTTTATTTTAAAAAAGTTTGAGGAAACTAACAAAATGGTGAATATTCGAGCGGACACAAATTAAGTTATACTAAAATTAATTTAACGTAACTTTAAAGCAATACATTTAGCTACAAAATATACTGAGAAATCAGTTTTTTTTATTTAAATGAAATAATTAATTTCTGCTATGCATGAGATGAATTTAAAAAATATTATTTACTTTAGTGCTAAAATATTGTAGAAGCTTTTCGTTTTTTTAAACTTTTTCTTAAAAAAAAATAATAATGTCTATCGTTTTTGGACAGTTCTTCTCAATTCTTTGACTCTTTCATCATCAAAAGACTCTTCCAATGGAAAGATTTAACCTTCAGAAACGCGAAATTGTTTAAGATTAATATTCGGTTACATAGTTTTAAAAATTAAAATTGCGTTGAAACTTAATTTAATCGTTATACAGGAATAAACAATTTAATTTAGACGTTCTAATGGACGTTAAAATAATTGCATCTATGGAATAAGCAAGTGGAACTTCATGCATCAGTCGCAATAACGGAAGGATCACAGTAACGGGAGGTTGGTTTAAAGAGCGTTGACTGTAATCGCATAACAGAAGTTACCTTTAAATATACAAGGGAACCAAGTGATTTCTTACTTTCTATCAAGGACAAAGCTGGGCGGGTTCCGTTAGTTTAAAATATAACGCAGAATGTAAGCATCATTTCATGTTTGATCCTTTAAATGCATAGTTATTCGCATTTTAAAGGAATGCAGGATAATCTTTACTATCCCACATCAATCATGTATTCTCTAATTTTTTTACTCAATTTATTTTAGCAGTTATTTGTAGTGATGGGGCGTCCCTGGCTCCGTGGTAGAAGCTTCATCTACTAAGCTGGAGGTCGTGGGTTCGATCCCCACGAGGGCCCGGTGTGTTATTTCTTTCCATCGAGTTGTAAATATTTCCCGAGTGCGTACGGAGGCAAGACGCTTTATACGCAGTAATTTTTGTATGTGAAACTGTTTAGCTTCGGTATACAGAAATAGATAAATAAATATTTGTAGTCAAGCAAAGAAGAAAGCTTAGAACGTTAACTTCTACTTCAACTGTCAATCTAAGCTGTTTATTTTGTATTTCGACTCCATACTTACATTAAGTGCGCGTAATTACCAATAAATTATGCTTCGTCAGTTACCTTCAGTATTGTGTTTGTGAATTATTGCAACAGTTTCTAGTATTATAGTGAACACTATCTTATAATTCCTGTAAAGTTACCTTTTTTTTCTAAAGAAGTGTTTTTAAAAGTGTATGTACACGATATGAACAAAGATGCAAAATACTGAACAATGCTGCAAAAAAAGTAAAGGGAAACAATAAGGAGTGGTTCATAAAAGCAATTAATTTTAAATTAGGTAAGTTGCTGTTCAGAAATTACTTTTAATTACAGTTAAATCATTTAGACAATTCTTAAAGCACTTTAAAATACAGGATATCCGAAAAGTCCTTGACAATTTAAAAAAATCATAGAAAACCAACAAATTGTATGAATTTGCGGTTTGCTTCATAATACTTCACAGGTTCAAGGGTTTTTATGACATCGAAAAAAATGAAAAGGGCAAAAAAAGGAGAAGAAAAAAGGCATTTCGCAGCCAGGGTGTCAGTATATGCTATGCTTGTAATTCTTCGTTTAGTAATTTTCATCCCTTTTTGCGTTTTCCCATGTCAACAAAAACGATTTCAAAGTTACTTTTAAATCGGGGACAGTTTTGGATTTTTACCAGTAGTAGCACATTAATCATATGTTTCCCATTTGAACGAAGTATTCTATTTTTAAGACGTGCTTTAGTACTTCACCTGAGGATAAGGTATAGATGTGCAGATATGTGGCTTTAAAAAAATTTTCATTGTCCCAAGTTAGGGATATCCCTCCCTAACTTGGGACACTCAATATTTTGATTTTTATTTATGTGTGCAGCAATAGATAACAGTTTTGGACACCAATTATCATTTTAGAGAAGTTTATTTTACAACTCAATGAAGAAAAAGTTATTATTGGATAGAAATAATATAATCTCGTAAACGTTTAAAGTTTTCAGAATGTGTATTTGCCTCTGAAAGTAGTGAATCTCTTCCTCCCAATTTTCTTTCTTAATTCTTTTGAATGTAATGTTTCCGTGTTCCCCTCTATATTTAGAAGCATAAAAGCACTTGTGAACCCAAATAATTCTTAATGCAGCCGATTTTTAGCTCTCCATGTTCCTCATTTCCCATCTTTTTCACATTCCTTCATAATAAGTAAAATTCACAAAAAATAAATTAGTTTCATATATACCTTGAGGTTAATTTTTATTAAAATTACTAACATATGTAACATTTTGACAAATCGTCTTTTTATCATCAAAATATTCAAATTTTTTTAACAATGACAACATTTCTGGAATGTTACGGTATGGCACATTTATTATCATCAGAATAATAAATGTGCCTCAGTACCCTAACTTGGAACAATATTTGGAGCGTATTTGAAATTTCTCAAATTTATGACTAAATTAGTTAAACTGAATTCGTTAAGTAGACATGAATTAGCCCAAATAAGGCACAAGTACATAGCCGAGTTGAAGTGTGAAGCAAATTCACACTAATGCTGCTCAGTTAGTCTAGGTAACAAAATTTATTCCCATGCTTTAAAATCGCATATTTTTTCGAAATAATCAAAAATCATTACACTAACTCATAAAGATAACACATTAAAGTTTAGCTCACATAGCCTTTAAAGATAACTATTCATTTATTCTGTAACACCATTTGTTTTTTACTGACAGGTATACCAGCCCTCGAAACTAAATTCGGACAAGTGTTGCAAGTTAGGATACTGTCCCAAGGATATCTAATACAGTCAAGTTGCATTAGATCTCCCGAATTAGTATTAGATCTCCCGAATTAGTATTAGATCTCCCTTGATTGTATTGGATAGAAATATTGTATTAGATCTCCCGAAAGATTGACTGCTAGAGCTTTTTACCCTATAACTTAAAATTGATTATCTGCATAGGGTCTGGGGTATTCTTAAGGATACATAACCCATTTTTGTTAAACCATTTTGGTCATGTACTACTAGATTCAGGATAGATAAAAGTAATGTTCTTTTAAGTTTAAAAAATAATTTGAAACGATAGGGTAAATCCGGAATAGATGCCACACCTCTTGTACTTCTTGTAGTTATAGATGAATTACAGTAAAACTCTCAATATAGTTGAAACATGATTTTACTTTAGACATTATGTAGGGTGAGTTCCAATTCAATGATTGCTTTAGCTGTTGAATCGTCATTTCGAGATAAGCACATGAATTTGCTACCAAAATATTCAAAAATATATTTTGTATTTTAAATTGCGTAACCCCGCGATAATTTTGAATTTTAAACTAAGTGTAGGTTTGTATATTGTGTGTATGAATACACCATTTTTCTTTACGACGGCAGGCAACTATGGTGTGCGTCTTCTGTACCATAAAAAACGGTAAACATGCCACACTGCGTTCCGATATATGCATGTCTCAGTTTTTTTTCATATATACGGGATTCCACTATTACTAACATTGAACTTTATCAAGCCATGACTTGTTTTCTATGTTACTAATTTTTATATTGTTGGATTATATTTTGTTGGATTGATAAACGCTTTGAACTTTTTAAACACATTTTTTAAACTTTTTTATTAACAACAACGATGTTTTAAATAATAGCTTTAGTGGTTGTTGGATATTTAAGTGCTTATATGAAAACCACAGCACAAGAGGAGTTCATTTCTTAAGAAACGTACCAATCAACAAACTTCAGATCAATTTAGAGCTTACAGAATCAGGAACTAGCATTGAAAAACCATCATCACTCAGATACGGAAATAAGATGCATAAACGCAATGTGTTTAACCATATTATCAATTGCTTGGGCTCATACTCACAGCAATATACTCATTTTAGTTTTTACATACACAATATTTGCAGCAATTATGCAGAAGTTATATAGTACTTTGTAATTAGCTTGGTTGCTTAATTTTATTTTAAATGGTACGATTATGTTTTATTTAATTTCATTCATAAGGTGTACATTATGAAAATGAATATGTAGAGCGTTTACTTAGGAGCCGGTCATTAATGAAGGCACGTTTTTTTAAAACATATTTGCCCCCCCCCCTCCTTTGTCACAAAGTATAATACTTCACCCTCCCCCTCCTCTCCCCTTATTCACATGTCAAGCTATTTTTTCCCCAACATAGACTTATAAAAAAAGTGGGATGTTACACTTGGTACGCCCCCACCCCTAGTCACTACACTGTAAAAAAATTCCGAAACGTTACTGGTTATCTCCGTGGAACGTTTCGGGATTTGAGAGGTTTTCACCTATTTCCCCGCAAAATCAAGTATCTTCGCCAAAAAAATTCCTGAATTGCTAAAAGATACACGAATGCAGACATTTCACTGGTGTGAAAGATATTTTTTGCTACCAGTTTAAAGAATGACTGAGCATGTTTATAAGGTGTATCGGCTTCGATTTGATCACGGCTCGTCCAGATTGACTGAACTCCCAATGGGAGAAAATAAGTCACTGGATAGCTGCAGCCCTGCGATGCAGGAATTGCAGGCAAGAAATATGGTTGGTTCTTGCTTGCAATTATTCGCGCAGCTTTGGCCATGGTCGCGATAATGCTTTTGGACCTTTCTTGGTGAATCAGGAAGGTTCAAATCAAATACATTAAACCTATTTATTTTTTGTAGAAGGTTCACGACTGGCTTTAACAGGGGATATTTCCCAGCATTTCAGGAAGGTTACTGACTTTTATTGGAAAACGTTCCTGGTTTTTGTAAGAAATGTTACTGGTTGAAATTGGGCACATCAGCTGCCTATTATTTTCCAGGAACGTTTCTGAATCGTTTTTACAGTGTAACTATCACTATTTCATGAACCCCCCTCAAAGTGTAACATCATTCAGGGACTGCTACCCCTTACTTAATTGTACAATTATGTTCGTTGCACTAATATTTACCGCTTTACATAAAACATTTGTATAGTGTGCATTTAAAAAGTCAAAAATAAATAACAGTATTTTTTGATTATTTTTAGATGTTGTATATATTATTTTGCTTCAATGGTAATTGTTAAAGTAATAGTTTTTTAATTGACAACTATGAACTCGTTGGCGCACAGGATCCAGGCTTCCGTGCTAACCACAGATGTGGAATCTGCAGTACACTGTAAAAACGATTCAGAAACGTTCCTGGAAAATAATAGGCAGCTGATGTGCCCAATTTCAACCAGTAACATTTCTTACAAAAACCAGGAACGTTTTCCAATAAAAGTCAGTAACCTTCCTGAAATGCTGGGAAATATCCCCTGTTAAAGCCAGTCGTGAACCTTCTACAAAAAATAAATAGGTTTAATGTATTTGATTTGAACCTTCCTGATTCACCAAGAAAGGTCCAAAAGCATTATCGCGACCATGGCCAAAGCTGCGCGAATAATTGCAAGCAAGAACCAACCATATTTCTTGCCTGCAATTCCTGCATCGCAGGGCTGCAGCTATCCAGTGACTTATTTGCTCCCATTGGGAGTTCAGTCAATCTGGACGAGCCGTGATCAAATCGAAGCCGATACACCTTATAAACATGCTCAGTCATTCTTTAAACTGGTAGCAAAAAATATCTTTCACACCAGTGAAATGTCTGCATTCGTGTATCTTTTAGCAATTCAGGAATTTTTTTTGCGAAGATACTTGATTTTGCGGGGAAATAGGTGAAAACCTCTCAAATCCCGAAACGTTCCACGGAGATAACCAGTAACGTTTCGGAATTTTTTTACAGTGTAGAGCTCAAAATGAGAAATTGATGATTAACGTTTTACAACTCATCTTTTTGATTAATTAAATGCGGTAAGTTGCGGTAGTTGTTTCTTAAAAACCTTATCTAACCAACGTAAGAGCGTACTTTTGTAAAAATCTTAATTTAAAATTAATGAATGCTGTTACGACAAATTTTCTCTTCAAAACCTTTCCACATACTAGGTTAATTTCACCGTAAGTGACCATTACTAGGCATTTTTAGGGGTATCTGCAATGATACGACAAAAATAGCTCAGTAAAACACGCTTAATGTATCATTAAATAATGCTGAAAACAGCTGCTTTATTTGGACTTAGCTGTTGCTTTATTTTTTTAGTAAAATTCTAACAGAATCTACCTTTTGAAAAATGCCATTTTCAAAAATTCGGACGTTTAAAACTATAAAACATAATATTTTCTGTTCTTTATATTCAGAGAATGAGTTGATGCTATTACTTATAATGTTTTATTTTTTAGATTCATTTTTACCGAGTATGAATATAATTTTGACAGCAGACGATACTTAGATAAAACTATAATGAGCCGTAAACTGAAATGCTCCTTTTTTTTGTATGAAAAATTAGATATGAATGTTTAACATGCATTTCATTTTTAAGGATTTGCATTTTAAATAAAAATTAAGTATTAAAAGATGAATATTTACTTGAACATTGATGTTAAGTTGTATTAGTTTTTATTATCGACCAATATCAAATATTAAAGGTAAACTAATTTTAATACTATATTACAATAAACTGTTACATTACTAAATATGCTAGTTTACTAAGGTATAAAAGTCGTATCTACATAAATACTAAGGAAAAAGAGGGTAGCTGCTCAGATACCACTCTAAAGGCTTAGTATTTGTCACTTACGCTCAAATTGCTTTAGCAAACTACGCAACATATGCAGATACCATTTTTTTGCTATGGCTTTTTTTTAATATTTCGCGTTCTCAAATCGCCAAAAAACTTGAGATTTAGGTAAACTAAATTACTAATGACCACCCGGTGACAATAACTCAATTTTGACAAAATGTGCAGATACCACATCTGTGCTTAGCACGGCGGCAGGTGCAATTTTTAAATCAACCCTAAAGCATCAATTAACTATCTCAGCGAAAACGTATCGTTATTTTGTTGTTTTTGCTTGTTTATGCGAATTAGTAAAACATGTACATATGTATCGTAATTAAAGCAATTATCTTAGTTTTGAACCTTTTTGCGTTGTTATTTTTTCCGCATTCAGAAATGTTTGCTAAAATTTAGCTTTAGAGGCTTCATGAGCTAAAAGGTTTAACTATTCATTAAAATGATTAGTTATAACAATAGCGCCCAAAAATAAATTTTCAAGGTTAAATAAGAATTTTGTATTATTGTACAATCGCAAACAGTTGGCATATATGTTGGTACGAGGTACGTGTCTTGGTACTACATGGAGCAATTCTAAAATATATGGGCTTATAGAGGTAAAGTGAAGATATGTTGCACATCTTCTATGGTTCCATTGCACTTCTTTGATTATTAATCTTACTTCATTTCTGTCTCTTTCCTAGGGAAAATACGTTTAATATTATGTTAAAATTCAGTTAAAAGGGAAGATTTAACGAAAATAGTTTTTCCATTCTGAGGTAAATTTTTGTCATCCCTCATTTTTTTTCCAAAATTAATAAGTTTGAGATGGTCTAATTAAGCTGAATTAAAAGTTGGTTAGATACCATGTATTTCTAACACAGATTAAAAACAGCACAACGCGGAGTAAATTTACAAATGTTGCTCAAATTTATCGACTGATGGCTTATAGAGAATGCGAACTATAACTTTAAGACCCTCTAATAAAAAAAATGTTAATTTGGTATTGTGAGCTCCTGACCTCTGTTTCAAACTAAATCATGTGATGTATAACTACAGATGTGTCTCAAAGTTATGGAATTGTTCAGTGGCGGACTGGCTGACTTTGGCCCAGTCGGCAAAAGAATATTTTGGCCCACCTCTGTAAATTAAAATAGTTAAATTAAACAGTACCTGATATCGATTCTTCCGAGTCGAGCAGAGACATTAAACTACCGCTAGTTCCTATTTTTCTTTAAGTTTCTAAAGTTTTAAAGTTCTAAAAAAAAGAAAATTATGAGACGTAAAATAAAGCTAACACTGACACATTTTTTTATTGCCTTGAGAGAAAAATACTAATGGCTATAAGTACGCTTACCCGATTTCTGAAATGCTCAACCGGAACACCAGAATGTACCCCCCCCCCTCCCTCCCACACACAGTGTCGCTTATCTTCAAAAGGGTACACACACTTTGACCAGTTTTTAGAGTGTTTTTTAGTTTAGAATTGTTTACATTGGCTAGAATTTCTTAGGTTTCGATCTTGTTGTAAAGATCTTTACAAAAGCTAGTCCAATACTAAATTTGAATGTTAATGTTACAAAGGATAAAGTAATTGCCCAAAAGAATCCTCTACCGTTAATTATTTAAAAACTTTTTGGACATCTTTTCTCCGATTTATTTTTTTCCGGGACACCGGCATTTTGTTTGAAAACCGGGTCTCGTCTGGCAAGCCTAGTTATAAGTCTGAAAAGGCACATCTTTAGGCTTCTATACTGACAACATAGGAAGGACACGAGGAAAGGGAAGAATCAGGTAAATCATCGCGGAAAATGTTCGAAATTGGTTGAGAGTTAGAGACCTAAGGAGAAAAGAATCGGAATAAGAGGTTCTAGTTCCGTTCAAAGCGATATTTTCAAAGTAGATGTCAAAACCGCAATTTAATAATTTTCGGTAACATTAGAGAACTAGAAAAAGTAGGGGTTCCCCCACGATTTTGTTTTCTTAACTTTTTTTTCCAAAATTAAAGTCTATTTTAGTCCATCTTTGTTTACAATAGAATGTCGGGGGCTCTCCCCCCCCCGAAATGGGGAGTTTTAGAAATGCAATTTTAGGCTACCCTTGGTAAAATTAATGGAACCGGGAAGCACCGGGAGTTTTCTACGAAAACAATTCGACTTTTAACAATTAAAAAACGCAAAGCTATCTTTGGTTACGTTTGAGAGAGTAGGAGGCTCAGTGATCTTATTTGGAAGCATTTAAAAACTACTACAGGGAATCCGGAATTTTTTTTTGAATTTTTCGGGATTGAAAATTCAAAAACATAATCTTATAATATGTTTGGAAACATTAAAACGAAAGGGGACAGTTTTCGCGAACGTTTCACGCAATATTTTTTAGGAGGGTGCCGTGCCCTTCCGCTTTTAAGCTAATCTTTGACCCTAAACTGAATCAACCCTCCTTGACCCTTAAAAGTTTAAACAAAACTTCACAGAAGCGAATTTTTTAACAAATCGTCACTCCCTCGTTTCAATCACTTATCATCAAGAATCTGATTAGAATATATCTGAATGTTTTTTGCATTACCTTTAAAACTAAACATCAAAAAGCTTTTTAATATTTTAAAAATTATTACTATCGAAAACACTTGAATTTTGTATGTACCTATACCAAAAAGTAAAAGAAGCACCTTTTTTATTTGAGAAAACTTCTCTTAAAAAGTACCCTTTTATCAGAAATCGCACTGTCCCTTTTTTGGTCGGAGAGAAACACTAGTTCATTCTGGGCATTTTTTTCTGAAACTGAAATCAATTTTAGGCTATAGTACAGATAAAAGGATAACGGAGATCTCCCATGGAAATTTCTATAAGTAAAATTTTAAGCTATCTTTAGTGACTTTAAGGGAATAGCGAAGGGTCGAACACTTTTTCTGGCAATTTTTCGACAGTTAAATCTGAAAAACACAAATGAGGGCCTTGATGCGGGAACCAAGAACCAGGTAAGTCCAGATTTTATCATTTTTGGTAAGACCAACAAATAACATCAGTCTCCGATAGAAAGGAAAATATCTTTCGTACATTATTTACTAAATAGATATTACCTGATCTTACATTTGTGTCTCGTTGTTGCACCAATCGGAAAATCTATATTCTCCCCACGCAAAAATGATTTTTTTTAAAGGGAAAAGTTCGGACGTAATTGGTTCTTGCATCAAAATCCTCAATGAGTTTGTTTCCTTCAGTAAAAAGACTACTTTTAGTCATTAAAATTGATAGAATAAACAAAAAAAAAAAAAAAAAAAAAAAAAACAAAAAAACATGTAGAGAGAAAACTTTCATTTTCCCAACGCTTAATTCTTAATTAATTTTTTTAAATGTCTGATTTTGAAAATAAGGAGTGGTCTTTATGACGTCACAAGTGATGCACTTTGGTGCATCTCCACTAGCGTGCTGAATGCGTACGCTTGGTGTCTACCGCGTTTCCAGGTAATGATAATTCAGAAGCGAATTAAATATTGGTCTCTGCGCTAATGGCATTAGTGAATGTTATTTCATCACTTGTGATGTCATGTTCAGAAGCGTAACAAATCAAATTGCACAATTTGAAATATTTGATAAAAAATATTAAACTTTGCCATATAATTTAAATATTGGTTAATGAATCCTATGTTTTTAAGCATGCTCTTTCAGGAAAAAAAAATGCTTTTAAAATTTCGGAAAAAACCCCACTGTAGGTTTAAGACTATCGTTGGTGCCTTTAGGACTACAAAGACACCTCATAACTGAAATACCTTAGGGACCTCGTTAAGTCTTAATCTGGCCCTGATTACAACTAATGTAGCTTTAAAAAAAGCATTGCCCCCCCCCCCCGTCGAACGCAATCCCAAATCCGCCTATGTTTATGAACTCTCCCATCTAAGTCGAAATTTTGTCCTGTTTCAGATTCAGTTTATCGTAGTCCAGACTTGCTTTCCCGTATGCGATTCTGAGATGAAAATACTCGTATAGTGATAATTTACAATATACCAATGAAATATCTTGCTAACTGACAGCATTTAGCTGAATCTATTACAACCAGTAAATACCAGTGGCATGTACAGAAATTTTGGGGCCCCCCCTCCATCTTGTTTACCACAACACCCCTACATACATTTCACTCCTCGTTTAAAAATTTTAGGGCCCCCTTTAGGCTCGGAACCGGGCCAAAAGGTGTCCCTTCTCTCCCCCTCCCTCTTGTGCATGCCCCTGCTCATTTGTACCAACACCCAAAAGCATGACCCACGCATTTATGGCAGGTTCGGGGGACGCTTTATCTAATGGTGCAGGCCCCTTCAATTTTTGTTAATAGATGTACAAATACAAGTTTTTAACCCTATTTTTTATCCCGGGCCCTTTTTCAGGCCGCATCGGACTCGAATTTCTCTGACCCCCTCTCGTTTCCTCAATGTGGGAGCCATGGCCCCCAGAGCTCCAAAAACTAGAGAGAAAGTTGATAAGAGAGGTAAGCATTCACACGTGTGGACTTCGGCTACTTTCTTTGGTCTCTGCTTAGGATGGAAAAAGAATAAACCTGTTTCCAAACGCTTTTTTCACATAGAGAAAACAACTTACATGCTTTTTTTTAAATTTTATTTTACTATGACACTTTACAAATGTTAGGTGTGAATATAAATGTATTAAGTTCAATAAAAAAAAAATGCTGGAAGTGGCCTACTCGGCGGTTGGCCCAGTCGGGGATCCCCGACTAGCCGACCTGGCCAGTCCGCCCCTGAACTTGTTGCTTACAAAGTAGTTGACCTTAAAATTTGAACTTTTTATTTTGGAAATCATCAACTTAACTGTTTAACTATGAGAGCCAAAAGTAACCTATTCTATTTTATGTATTTCTGAGCACCATACTATGGCGTGTAGTTAATTCTTCAGTTGTTTGCAGGATCAATCTTGGCTGTGGAAGATGTCCAAACTTAAAACAAGGTAACAAATAACAAAAAAAAAAAAAAAGAAGTACGAAAGTAGTACTTAGAGTTAGTTACCTTTGACCTCAAAGCTATGACGGGTCCCCTAAATATCTTATGCTAATATGTATAGTATCAAGTTGTGTCCAGAATTCAAAAAAAAAATCTTATGGGTCACTCAATGCTTTAGAAGCAAAACGATCTTAAAGTCAACATTTTATTTATGACCTCAACCTTTTACCGCTACTGTAGGGCATACGAGAGGAAAGAACTTGCACTTTTTCTTATGAAAATACTACAGTCAAACCCCAATATAACGAACCGTCAGCTCAGTGGCCACCAGTATTATTTTACTTTGTTTAATCAGAAATAAGGTGGCTGAAATATTTTTTAAAAATATTAGACACTACTATTTTGAAATATAGAATTGATGTTTTATTTTTTATGTTAATAAATCGCACATTGCTTCGTTGTTAGACTTGTGAGTTTTTCATTCAAACTATGGGGACGGAGTCAAAAAAATAAAAATAAAATAAAAAATAAATTTTTTTAAAAAAAGATTATAAAACAAATAAATTAAATAAATAAAATAAAGAGAAAACAAAACCCTAAGGTTTCGAGGAATATTTTTTCTGACTAACACAGACCTTAAAATACCATTATATTACTTTCAAAATCAATATTATTTTCAATGAAGTCTGACTCATTTCCAAAGGTTGAGTGTCAGACTCCAAGCTAGAAGGTCCCAGGGTTTAACCCCACCGTTATCGTCCTTGTTGTAAGAAACGATTCGGTGAACTAGTTGATGTGGCACGCTACGTAATCCCCAAAGAGTTGCCTCAAAATTGGTCTCGTATTTTCTATGAATCCATCTTGGAAAATAGAGGCAATAACCTTTGGAATCCCTTCAGAAAGCATTATCATAGAAAATAAAAAAATTTTGCTTTTGTAAAACACTTTGAAAGAATAAAATATTGTGTTAATGACTCTATTTCTCTCTCTCTCTCTCTCTCTCTCTATATATATATATATATATATATATATATATATATATATATATATATATATATACATATATATATCCATGGAGTATTAGTATTTTTGAAAACACTAGTTCCAAAACATGAAAACTTAAAAAGAAAATTATTAAAATAAGAATGAAAAGTATCGAATATTTCTCCCATCGTAGAATTGAATACATACAGAGCTACGTCCCAAAAGATTAAAGAGAAAAGTTGTATTTTTATTGCAACATATTTATTAACTTGTCAAGTGGGGTAACTCGCCGGGAGCGAAATAAATGTCACTAAATTGTCCTTTTGTTCACTGGCGTTTATTTGACATAATCGATTTCCATTCAACAAATCCAGAAATCGTAATTGCTGCCTGCTTTTATTAAAACTCAAAGAAGAAAATTCACTTAACATATAAATTACCAGCGCACCTCGTTTGCCGATGTTTCGAATTCCTGGACAAATCGTCAGAATCGCGGTCGATTAGTGCATTTCTAGGGCCCTCGCCACTCAAGTTTCTCAAAACAATGGCCATAAGCTGGCCGGAGAGATGCCAGCACTAGGATCGAAATGGACATAAATCTTAAATCACGACGGCAGCAAAAGGTCTCTAGGAGCCCATTGGCTCCAGTTTAATCGCAAAAATGATTGCCAAAGAATTCCTCAGATCTGTAGTCCGACACTATAAAGGAAAATAATTATCCCTTCCACAAGCCTCTGGTATTGAAACAATGAGCAAGATGTTAAAACTTGAATATTCTAGTCTTGGTCTTTGGTGTGGTCCCAGATCACTTACAGGAATGATTGTATTAAGGAGATATTGCCGCAACCTACATTTTTCGTTGTCTTCGGAGAAGTTAAGGTATAAATAAGAGTGATGGTTCAACTCTAGCGAAATTTCAGTTACTTCTCAAAATTGCAGCAGTAAGATGCATTTCTACTACACTATTACTTTATCTGTTTCAATTTCTGAAGCATCGTATCAAATTGAAATGTTGGTGACGATTTTAAATATCGGAGCAGTTATGGATGTTTATTTAAAGGCAGTTTAATATGGATGCGAATGTTATTGGGGGCTTTTGTCTCTGAGAGTTTCTTTTTGAAAGATTCAATACTTGCGACTACTTTCGCCGATAACTCTTTCAGCAATTAAATCGCACTATACAGTCGTTTGCGTACTTTGGCTTTTGAGTTCAGAAAAGCAAAATTTACTATATGCTTAAATTTATATTACGCGCGCAGTGAATACTTTCTGCAAAATAATTCAAATTTATTCAGTTCGAGATGTTTTTAAAACGTGACTTTCATTTTTGAAGCACTAGTCCGAAAGTACATAGAAGGGTATTAAAAAATAAAAACTCGCACATACACACACACACACACACAAACTGACTCGTGAGTTTTCAGAATTTTTTTTCCCTTATGGATTATGTTGCCTAAACATGTCAAATTACACAATGCATGCATCGAAATTAAATTACACGGTGAGCGATGATGTTTAAGGCACATTAATTAGAAAGAGAAAAAAAAATGCAGCTTTTGTTTTTTTATAAAGAAAGTGACAATAGGATATTCATTCCTAAGTGAGGAATTATTTTCCAATTTAAAATGTGTCTTAGTTCATTACAGCGACAGCATTAAAAAAAAATCAATAATAAAGCAATTATTCAAAGCTTTTTTTTCCATAAGTTCAAGCAATAAAAACGAAGTAAATAACAAGTAAACCGTGGACAGTTCATTAATGTTTTCATTACCAGAAAAAAAAAAATGTGACTGTTGAAGAGTTAGTCAGTATTCCTCATTTTCCTTCTCAAAACACTAACGTGTCATCACGGCCAGCTCAATCTCCATCAACACACCGCTCATCAATTCGTCTCGCCTCAACTCATACGACATCAATTTATCCCTCCTTGAATTCATGCTAATAAAAACTTATCACCCGTCATAATTACCGTAGACTAAATTCGTCGAGTTAACACGCTCTTTAAACTTAAGTGCTGAGGGCATACTTTTGTGTATTTATTTGGGGCTCGAATGTTTTTATAGCATGTTTAATCACGTTCGGTTAGAAAAATGAACATTAAATATTTGAAATACATTACGGAGTACAACCCTAACATTCTTCTGGTATGGATTAAACTTATAGCGACAAACAGTAATGTACTGTCAAACAAAAGGTACATTCTGAGTTTGTGTACTACATAACTATTTGTCATACTAAGAGAACAAATAATTGTCAAGGTAATATGAAAGTCTTCTGTGCAATAGATATCAAACAGTTTTTAATTTAGCGTAGTCGATGATTTGAACTTTTTTTTTAAATAACTATTATCAATGAGTTAATAGCACTACAATTTTTACTCGGAAAGTTACTACGATTTAAGTGAAAAAGAAAATATTTGAATCCTTTTTAATTAAAAAAAAATTGCCCCAAAATAAATTTAAAAGATTATTTTGGATGGTTATAAATGCTGTATGCATAAGTTTCTTAAAAAAAAAAAAAATCTAAGAAAAGAAATATAGATCCACTGAAAATTTTTCAAACTTTATTACTGTCGTTTTACGTGAAATTTTATTACCATGTATTTTATCTCTATCCCTAAAAATAAGATATACGTATAAGAGGAAAAATGCCCAACTTAATTTTTATTTGGGTCCAAGCATGTACAAACAGAAGATACTTAAAAATACCGATTAATACTTGTTACACGAGGGTGAGTCGAAAATAAATTTTCCTTTGCGACTGTGGACAGAGATGTGTGTGAAAGCCAAACAATACAAGGATAAAAGGAGACATGAAAGATACGATGCAACTTTATTTGTCATCATATGCACCAAGAACGTTGAGACATTTGTCATATCGCTCGATAAGCTTCAAAAAGCCCCCAGGAAAATATCAGAGCTTTGCACACAGACAAAGCAGTGAACGGAATTGGACAACAGAGATTGAAATCCTCGTGGGGAGCACTTTACCCCCATGTGGGTAAAGTGTGTCTCACAGTTTTCTGGGACGCCCAAGGAGTTTTGTTGCTGGACGATTTGGAGGTTGGAAATTTCAATGCTACGCGGTACTGTGACGCCTTATCGAAATTGAATGATGCGATTCGGAAAAAGCGGTCTGGCCGTTCACATCGGTCAATCTAATGTTGAATGACAATGCGAGACCACACTCGGTGACGGCAATGCAATACCATATTGCAAATCTTAGTTAAGAGCGCTTACACCAACAAGCCGTTAAACACTTCTTCCGTATGCAGTCTTGAGTTTTTCCTGGGTGGTGTTTTGAAGCTTATACGGCGGTATGACAAATGACTCAATGTCCTTGGTACTTATGTGGAAAAACTCAGTAATGCCTTATCTTTAATGTCTCATTCTATTTTTGTTCTTTTATGCACAACTCTGAAAACAGTTAACACTTTAAGTTTATTTGCGTACTCCTTCTCGTTAGTATCACATGAAAAGGAACACGAACTAAAAAATCTCACCTGTCTCATTTCGAGGATCAAAAAAAAAAAAAAAAACTTTTTAATGGAGAAAATCATTATTTTTTAGAATATCCCAGAAAAAATTTCTTAGAATGAATTTGGAATACCTCTAATAGTCCAGTATTAATCATATCTTCATTGATGCTTTAATAATCATCTTCAAAAGGGAAAATGTTTTCAAAATTAATTTAGAAACTACTTTTTGTTTGAAAAAAGTAGGTAGACAAATTGAGCACGTGAACAGAAAACACGTAAGAAAAAAAAATATGTTAAGAAATAAATAAATTAAAATGAGAAATAAATAAATTGAGATAAAAATAAAATATAGCATATACAGGAAGTTATCAAAGTAATGGAAACAATTGGAAAATTCTTTTGTGAATCGCTACTCTACCGTAAATGTTCTGTTTATAAGGGTGAGCTTCTTACTGTTATCACTCACACTGGTGAATCCAGATGGTGATTGAGTTCTGTGGTCAAAAAGTTGATGTTTTAGTTACACTTGCTCCAGCTTGACGCGCTCCAACGATTTGGCCTCTTTAAAAATTTGAGAAGTCCGACATTTCACACGCTTGAAAAAAATCCAAGACTTCCAGAACTTCCGTTAAATCACCAAATACTACTAGAATATATACATTGCTATTTATAAAAAAATATATCTAGTTTTATTCTTTATTACTTACGGAGCGACTTCAAAAGTGTCACTTTTGAAGATGTTTCCATTATTTTGATAAGTTCCTGTATCTATATTTATTTAGAAATAAATCAAAAGAAAAAAAAAAAAGAATAGCTTTTTATCTTGATATTTAAATTTAGCAAAATTAAAAAATGTGTTGCTTTTATAAAATAAGTGTAAAAGCCGTCTAAAATTTCTTTCCCAGAGTTTGAAATACTATATATGTTGGGTTTCATTCTTAGCTTTATTACTCCCCGTCATTTTAAAAACAGTATTCAAATTTTACTCGCTAATGGGTTGCATTTCAACATCGAAGCTAATCCTATTAAAGTTTTGTGTTTTATGCTTTTGGAATCCACCAAGGTAATTTTATTTCTATCGAAGTGAGCTCTCTTATGGTCCTTTGACTAAGGTTTTCTATATTTAGCTTGCATCAAGCAAAATTTAAACTTCGCAATTTTCAATAACAAAGAGTCAATCCAGCAGGCATTTTGTAATTCACAATACGAAAACGTACTTACAATCAGCAACGCATGATACGCTAATAATTCATTCGGTCTAAAAATTCCAGCATTTCAAGTAAATGATCCAAGTACAAAGGAATCGTCTAAGGCCTTACAAAGTAAATGGGTCTAATTAAATGCAAGTCGTCAACAAGCTGAGCTATGAACCTTTAAGCATCGGCCCGGTTTCTTTTCCAACAATTTAGAAATTTCTCCATTTAATCAACGCGCGCCCGTGTGCTTTTGCTTGTTGCCAAATATGATGGTAACAAAGAGATTCGCGCAGAAAGCAATTAGGTTGGAGTTCGGAACGTCTAATACGAAGCGTTGCAATAAGGCCTTTTCATTTGCCTTGCAACATTGTTTTTACCTGCGTTGTTAACGAATTCATAAAGCTGGCATAAATTGAAGTTTAGAAACTGTGTAAGGGATATTAGTAAATGGCTTGGTCGGAAGTTTCTAGTAATGGAAGAGGTATTACGTAAACTGCTTAGATTAAAGGAAACATTTACTAATTTCCTTCCTATAATCAATTAAATTTAACTATCAAAAGTTTTCATCGCTTCAAAAATTACTGCAGCTATTAAAATCTATCGTATATTGTATAAATAATGAGTTAATGAATTAAAAAACAACAGCAGGTAATTTTTGATAACGATTTTCGATCGAGTATTACGTTTCACCCATTCAAATTTACGCAGAGTTAGGTAATTGAAAAATTAGAACGTAGAAATCCGGTTTGAAGGATTGTACGAGGTGGGGTAAAAGAAATGTAAGGTTTGCTTTTACCCTATGTATTGACCTTACCTTATTTGATTAATTAAAATTTCATGACAAAGACAACTCATGAGAATACATAGTTTTCAGAAAATCAAGATTAAGAATTTGCGATTAGTCTTTTTTTTTTTTTTGGAATATTATGCATAACGGTCAGCTGAAAAACAAAAGTGTAAGTTTGTGGTTTATAATACAAACTTTATAGAAAAAACATCAATTAGATGACAAGCATTCAAAATGCGTCACAGGTCAAAACGAAAAATCAATTCATATAGTTGCAAGAGTGAGAAGATTAAAAAAAAATTAGTTATAACTTCCTTTTTTATTTTAATTCGTATAAGCAAAACTTGAATTTTTCTTTGAAATTCAAAAAAAAAAAAAAAAAAAAAACTAAAATAATACTTTTTGTGCAGTGTAATTCACGGTATAGTTGTAATAAAGTAATATATAGCACTACACAATGCATTATATAGAAAATGGGATGGCAAAGAAATATTTTAAACCTTAGCTTCGGAACCAAAAAATTTGAATATCAAGCTCATGAAATTGAAGCCCTCTTTTAAGAATTAAGCTACAATCCTTATATTGATACTCCTTATTAAAGGAAATTGCGCACATTTTACAGTTTTTTTTTTTCATTTTGAAGTATTTTCCATTTCATAAGATTTTGCTTAAAAATATATGTATCACTTAAGTATTGACAAAACGAATGAAAAGACATTTCTTGACAAAAAAAAAAAAAAAAAAAATCAAAAAATCACAATTAACTAAAGCAACAGTATTTTTAACTTACATAATCACAAAAGATTCATTTTTATACCATTAATTTTTTTTTTGAATAGGATCGGGTTGGGTAAAGTGGTCATGCACAATCCAGGTTTTCCTATCTTCCTAAATAGTAAATACAAAAACCTTTTTTTTTAAATCTTTTTTTTTTGTTATGTTAGATTTCATTAATGAAGATCACATTGCACTGAACTTAAGGAAGAAAAAAAAAATAATAGTCTTATTATGACATTTTCATTTTCATGTGTATTTATGAACTGGGGTGGTCATAGTATTCATGTAACAAAATCATGAATATTCGTAACTTTAAAAAATCCTCAACACAGCTAGTTCTTAGAAACAGACTTTATTTAAGCAAATCACATACTTGTGTCGGTAAATTATGGACAAACGATTGGCTCACGATGCAGTTCAATTAAATTTGACATTCACAATGTTTGACTAACTATAATTTTGCAACATTTTTCGATATATAGGGGAAAGGGGGCACATGTAAACAATATTTTTTCTTTTTTTTTTGTTCAAAAAGTTTTATCACTTTCTCTCACAAAAAAGATCCCCGTGATTCAATATTTTTTTTCTTAGTGCCATGGAAATCTTTGAGATGTTAAAAAAATAATATTTCTTTACTTTACGGCGTTTAAAAGAAATGTTTTTATTTGTTCACATGTGCCTCTACACGGGGACACATGTGAACAAACCTAGTGCTCATATGAACACGATTAAACAATGAAGACAAGCATCTAATTTAAAAGAATTACTTTTTATTATAAGTCATATGCGGATTTTGAAATTATGCTGAAGGATTTGTAACAATTACCTTGTTATTCAAACCGTACAGTAAATGTGTCATTAAAAAAATCCCCAGACATATCTCTGCTTACCGTTAAATTAAGTCTCGTAAGCTGTTCTGATCATTGGATACACACGAAAGAACTTATAAGACTACATAGTATATCTACATAGAACAAATAATTTTTATTTTGTAAAGATTATTTTTGATTATATATTGCATTTAAGTTTCATATAGAGTATAATAATGTATTTCAAAATGATTTGAAACTTCAGTTTTTAAGGGGGTCCGGAACACATTTTGAAAACAAAAATAAACAGTTTAGAGTTTTGAATTTTTTACACTGATTCACCATTTATTTAATAAGCAAAATCATAACATGAATATTGCAAAAAAAAAAGAAAAATTAATTTTTTTTAATGGGGTTGTTTTAAATCGCTATAACTCAAAATATTTTTGGTCAATTTTCAAATTTTTTTCAAAAAAAAAAAAAAATATCCACAAATATTTAAGCTTTATCTTTTATTCGGCAATTTAGAAAATATTAGTTCAATGAAAAATGGAAAATATTTGAAGAAAAATCTCGAAAAATTCGAAGATACTTTAAAAAAATCATATTCCTTGCAGTGAGCACTTTTTTCGTATTTGCCGAGTAAAAATTAAAGTAAACTGTTTGAAAAGGATATGCTCCAGATTTCATTATTTTATCTTTATCAGTTCTTGACCTATAACAGTTTGAATGCAAAAAATCGGGCAAAAGTCCATCATGGAGAAAAAGACATTTAAAGTTTTAAAGTTAAATATAATATTAGTTAAATGCAAGCAACAAAGATAATTATATCCCTCGTTCTAATTAAAATAGAAACAAGACTCAAACGTACTTTTAATCAGGAAAAAAAGAGAAGTTTTTAAATGATAAAAAATTGCAAAGTTTGACGATTTCTGTATCCCGAACCCCTTAATTAAATGAAAATGTTTTTTTCTTTCATCCCCTGTAAGTACAACACTAAATTGTTGATCAACTATTTGATCACAAAAACATTTTAAAAATAAAAAATAAAAGTAAATAAATAGAAATATAATAGTAATAATAGTAATTAACAGTTTGATTATGAAAATATAATAATTTTAAATATTTACACTTTTTAACACTTAAAATATCCAACACTGATAATAATTTTCAAAGATAAATAATTCTTAGTTTACTCAAAAAAATTAAACATTTTCAAAAATGTATTTGAATGTACATAAAATGGTTTGCAATAATTAGTTTAGCTTAGCAGGTAGTTTAAAATATGTTTTCTCGTGCAGAAGAAAGTGAAGAAATTCTATACAACACCTGCTAAAAGAAAGACGTTGTCACCACAGAACACAAATTGTCTGATTGCTCTAAAAGTTTGATCAAGTGGTAGGATTAGTACTATCATTACTTAAGAATTAAAAAAAAATCGCTAGAAGATATCTTTGTAAAACATACTATGGTTCAGAGACGCACTCCTCTTTCCCATATCATAATCATGGCAATTCTCAAGAAAATTTTTATTTTTCACTCCTTTTTCAAAACTTTTTCCAGAGAATGTGCAGTTTGGCATTTTTTAGGAAGACAAGATACTTATTATTTTCAAACTGCAAAAGTTCACAAAACATCTTCACTTATTTTAGAGATACTGAGGGATAAATTTGTAAATTTATAAAATGTTGTGATAGCAGTTTAAAAGTTTTACTTGATTTTGTTTTGTGAATCAATTGATAAAATATTGCTTTAAATTTGTTGTCTAAAGTCAAAATAAATGTATTGAAAATGCTACTAAAGTATTGAAAATTTTAAAATATTCGTAAACTGATTTTTCTGCAAAGTCAAAAAATCCAGCAACTAAAATATTAGAAGTATGCACTTAGTAGCAGTTTATGCTCTATTTGGTAATGGTAAAAATTACCATTCACATGTTTACCAGTTTTGTGCTTGATAGCAATAACATCGCTCTGGTAATGATAACTTAACGCATTTCGTCTGACAAGATATAAAATAAGGTTACCTTCGTCAAAAGTTTACAAATTTTGTACGTAGGCTCTCTTAATATCACCACTAAAAGAACCAAATTGTACCATAATGTTAAAAGTAACTCATTATGAGTAAGGATTGCAATGACGGACGTAAATTTTTTTTATTTACTTTGATATTAAACAGGTGATACACATAATCAGGTATCTTAGAAATTTCTACACACACAATTCTATGACAATGTTATGATGGCTGCTACAAAAGCAACTAGCTATTTTAGCTGCTAGTAGCACCAAGTGTTCATAGAAAGCCTTCAAATATTGTTGGAAAACAATGACGCAAGATATTGGGGACAAGAATTAACGATGCAAGAAAAAAAATTAATGTATGTAGTCAAGCAAAAAGAGAATATGATTTTGAGTGACTTTGAATTGTAATACTTGAACAATGTAAAATATATTTGATCGATACATTTCATTATTTTTTTTTCTTTTGCTGCTTAAGACGGATCATTAAATACTTAAATTCTGACTAGGATCAGTGGATGGTAATGAAATTTTAGCAGTGGCGTACCTAGCATGGGTGACACCCAAGGCGGTAATTTGTGGTTCCCCTGCCCCCTACAAACGAAAGAGAAAATGGTTTTAAATCACGAAACTCATACAATTTTCAGGAACAACTACATTTGTGTTTTACGAAATTTTAAGTGGGATAATGTACAGAAGACAAATAAAAACAATGAACGCTTTTTATATAACTCTAGACGCATGTGTGCGTTGATAGGTCAAAAAAGTAAGAGGGTTTATGAAATTATTTCCCCTTTAATTTTTCCAAATGTATTTCAAACACAGACAAAGATGATGGGTTACAGTGCTTTGGTATAAGAGAATGTCAATACCAGATCTAAGTATTGATAATCTAAACGTAATCTTGAGTATAGTATTCAGTCCTTGATGTGAGATAAAAAGGAGTGGAGGGAGGGGGATCCAGGGAAAAATTTCATATTTGTAGGTTTAAAAATGCATTTTAGCATGATATTTTTCAAAAACTTGCAATTTCACTTTGGGTGTCACCCCCCCCAGACGGGTGACACCCGGTGCGGACAGCCCCCCCCCCCCCGTAGCGACACAACTGATTTTAGCACTTATATAAAGCCTGCAACCAATTGAAAACGCACTAACTTATTTCTGCATAGTCAAACAACAGTAGCACTTACGCAATTAAATATTATTGGGGTGACCTGCGATCACGAGGCCTCAGTGACCGAGTGATCTGGGTGATGATGGAGTACACTTGAGAGATGAACTCAAGATAAATTAGTACTAATAAAATTGATGCACCATAAAAAGCGGGGAAAAATACGAATGAGTTTACTCTCCAGGTTAATGCACAACAGTTTGCTGTAATATTCACAGCACCTGGTCAGAAGCAACACCTAGTAAAGTTTACATCAAAGTTTATGGTAGCCGCGGTGCCAGCAACTTTTTGCAATAAAATACATTGGATTTTTTTTAGAGTATAGAAGTAAAAACTTTTTTAACGTAAACACCGACTGGGCTCTTGCTATTCCTGATAGGAAAGAGAGGGGACAAAAAACAAAGAGGGTGTGAGTACATGTGATCGTAATAAAGTGAAAAGTGTATCTCCTAGTTATGTCCGATACGTGAAAATTTGGACTTGAAGTAAACTTTATTCAAGAAAAAAAATAGAAAAGAACAAAGCGAAATCAAATAATTGAAAGAAAACCAGTTATTAACAAATGATGCACTTCATCATTTAAAAACAATAGTATTTAATGAAAGTATTTATCATAAAATTTTAATTAGTTTTAATTAGCTAGTTCACGATGATGTCACGCTATTGATTACTATTTCTTCGCACTAAAAGTAAATTTTCTATTTAAAAATGTGTTTACAGTTTGATTTTAAAATTACACTAATTAGGATCTTTTTTGCGTAGTCTTCATGTGGCATATATCAAGTGGAATATTAAAGATAAAAATCTTCCCATTGTAAACAACCAACACTAGAAAAAATATGAATTGATATTTATCTAGTTTAGGAAATCAATCATGATTTCAATTTCAATTTCCTACATAACTAAGTTTAAAAGAAATAAATTATGTTAGTGCAGACTGAAAAACTAACGAAAAGAACCGACTTTCTTAATCACGGAAGTTTTTTAGTCTGAAAAAAAAAATGAATAAATGAGTACAGTTAGTTGACAAAAAAATATAATTATTTTAAAACTTTTCAACAAACAAAAGTCAAAGTAAAAAAATTTAAATGTTACATTAAGTCCAAATATTAAACTTTTTTTCAGAATATGAATTGAGAGCTTTCTAATGCAAATGAAATAGGAGAAAATGATTCTTTTTCACAGGAGCAGTGAAATAATATTTTTTTTGAGGGGAAGTTTTCAGAGTATTAAAATAAGAATTATGTACAGCACTGGTGTACAGAAATATGTTTTAAAGTACTGCGACGAAAAATTTTTTTGCATCGATAACTCACTTTTCTGTATTATTTAAACGGATGTTATAAGAAATTACTAAAACTCTTACTTACATTATAATTATTGATTATAATATAAAATGAAGTAGGGAAATATGGGGCAAAGTCAAATGATAACATATTTTCAGTTTTCAGCGCCACCTATCTAACAATATTTTAACTACTTTCTAAAACGCTCTAAAAACAAAGAAATATAATATGAGTCATTTTCACAATTTTTTGCAGACACTAATATTTTGTGGTTTATCAAAAAATAAATAAATAAATAAATATTTTGTTATTAGCATTTATAGCATCAATTGATATCTACTGGTTTCCAGGGCACTGCATATTTAGTTAAAATTTATATATTTTGAATTTAAGCGTTTAATACAGTTTATCAAGTTCACGCAGAGCAAAATGAATAAACCAAAATAAAATAGTTTATTTCTTATATCTTATTCATTCATTACTTTACTGATTTACATTCCTTTATTCATTAATTCACTTAATTGTTCATTTATTCACATACTTTCTTATTCATTCACTATTTTATTTGCTCATTTATTTTCCTGCATACATAAATTAATTATTTTTATGTTTCCGCTCATTGTTTTTTGATTTATTCGTTTATTTAGTCATTAATTTGGCGAAATGTTTTAGGGCTGGTTGGGGTAAGTCCTTTATGAGAACAGTTCGTTTTTGAAACCTTATACAAAAGTTTTGAAAAAAAAAAAAACTTATTGACTTATTTTATCTTAGATATTATTAATGAACAAAAGTACATCTTTATTTAAAAAAAAAAAAATCTTTCAATCTTCTTAGCAATTAGATTAAAAAAAAAAAATCAGATCGGTGTTTCACTTTCCCCATAATAAGTGGTAAGTGGGTCTCCCACCTTTTATTTAAACTTAAATCAAATATACCTAAAAAATGGTACGGAGGTTTTACTTGATGATGTATGTAAATTTTTACTATGAATTATTTTTTTGTAAACGAATCTATTTTCCAGATATTTACTGTCTTTTAAATCTCTATGGCAGCAAATTTTTAAACAAAAAACTAAACAACTACATCTGTGAAATTTATTGAAAGCCCATAGGTACATGTTCTGCTTTTAACATATAAAGGTTTAGGATAAATAAATACCTTTGTGCTGAATAGTAAAGTCAGACAAAACAACGTAAGTAGAAGCACAAATTTGTAAATTACAGCAGACACGTGTTTCGGCGTTACAGGGAACGCCTTTTTCAATGCAAAAAATAATGAGCTTATGGATGAAAAGACATCCGACAAAATGTATTTTCCGACGGATGTCTTTTCATCCATAAGCTTATTATTTTTTGCATTGAAAAAGGCGTTCCCTGTAACGCCGAAACACGTGTCTGCTGTAATTTACAAATTTGTGCTTCTACTTACGTTGTTTTGTCTGACTTTAATATAAATGTTTGTTGAATAAACGTAATACAGTTCATTAAGGTCGATTTTGGTAAAGTAACCAAAACTAAAAGCTGAAAAAGAAATTGGAAACACCAAATGGCTGAAACTGTGCTAGGGAAGAACTATCATCATACTAGACTTCATCCTCAATTATAATTCCAACATCCTCTGCACCAGGCCAATAAAAACTCACCATTGTATGCAGTAGAAGTAAGATAAAAACAAGCAATAACAAAAGAACTTCTAAAATACTGAATTCGATATTAAATAAATGGCAAGACATGGAACATATCAGACCCAAAAATTGATCTTGAAAAATATGCTACAAAAACGCGAGACTCATGATTTTTTCATTTTTTACTCAGGATGTATCAAGGAGCTGAATTTGGCACATCTTGGTAACCAGATACTAGCCTAATTGTAAACTTGGCGCGCGGCCCTTGGGGAGTTCCCGGCTCGAAATCGTCGCAGTGTAAGTTTTATGAGAGTTTTAGGGGGAGGAGGGCAGGGGCGTGTACAAGGGGGAGAAGGGACACTTGTTGGCCCACGAGCCTGAAGGGTGCCCAATATTTTGTAAACTAGGGTTGAAAATAGGGGTAAAAATATGGAGGGGGCCCGAAAAAGTCATTTGTGACGGGCCCCAAAATTTCTGTGCACGCCCCTGGAAGAGAGCAAGTCTACCAAACAGACAAGGGGCCTGCCGTGGCCCTGGACGGCCCTGAATTGAATTCGGAAGGAGAGCAGGAAATCCTAATTAAGGGTGTAAATTTCAAGTATGCTTTGCAGCTAATGGGAACTAGAGTAGCTTTTTCTGTATTTCTTCAAATTTTCACTTGTTTAATAGCTACAAAATTAAGAATTAAAAAAAAAACTTCGTGTTTTTCCTTTTCTGACATAAGAAATTAAAAAAAAAACCTGTTTTACGGTACAACACATTTCTGGTTTCGGGGGGGGGGGGGGGAGGGCGGGGCAGTTGCCTCCCCCCTCCGGGTACTGCCCTGCCACTTTCGTCTTATAGAAAAAACTTACGGGGTAAGTGGGACCTTTCTCTTAAACACTTATTAGTAATATTTTATACAAAAATTCTTGTTGCAGTGTAAACTTTAAGTTAATCTATACATGAAAAATTAATGATCTTAAAAAAATAATAAAAGCTAACTTGAAAACACTTTTCTGAAAAAATGTTGCTTGAACTCACACACAAAAAAAAATATTTTTCAGAACTTTTTTTTGACTAAATGTTTTGACCTAGAAAAAAATTCCACGAAACCCAAATATATGCAAAAACTATCTCTGTGATGAAATTTAACATGATCAGTGTAAAAACGTTTGAATCCATATTTCAGTTACAGGGGGATGACCCACTTACCCCAGTGACCCACTTACCCCAACCAACCCTATAGTCAAATAAAAAGTAATATATTTCAAAAAAAGTTTTAATATTAAATACATTGCTCTTTATGTACTGTAATTTGTAAAGCAAATTTTTAACTTGTTTATTTTGGAAAATGTATGCTGTGTTAAGTATTTCGTTTTGCTCCACATTCCCTAAAAATGCGTATCCCAGCACTGCAAAGACTATCGCAAAGACTGTATTTCCTGGCAGAGAATAGTAGAGAAATCGTGCATAAAAATTGCTTATTTGATGCATGGCATGCAACATATTTCTATTGTTGAGTGAAACTAGCAAATCAATAATAACAATGATCATATAATACTTTCAGGAAACAAAAAATAGTTTCTAACTAAATTTTTCATTTAGTTAAAAACTGAAGTTTAAAGTTATTTTGAAATTCCTTATCATACTTCGTATGAAGCTTAAAAGACATTGATAATATTACACCAATTTTTGTATAATCAAAAATTCGCTGTGCTAGGTTTGTACAAGTTTTTTTTCTTTTCTATCTAGTGATCAGAACAAGCTACGAGAGTTTTTTGGGAAAAAATATTTTCTTTATGACACAATTACTGTTTCATTTAATCTGACGCAGTATAGGCTACAAACCCTTCAATGCAATTGGTATATACTTATACGTTTCACATTAACAATATTTTTTTAAAAAATATGATGATTCTTCCGCATTTTGTAATCGTGTTTACATGTGAATAATCGAAGACATTAAAAAAAATAACAGAAAGTAAACAAATATATATTTATTTTTAAACCTCAAAACATTCCGTGACACAAAGAAAATTCTGCTGTGAATTTGATGGTATTTTTTGAAAAATATTGAAATGAAAAAAAATTGCTCACATGTGCTCCCTTTTACCCCACTTTCCAATTAAGTATTCAAATTTGTTACTATGTAATTATGTTTTCGTGTGGATATATTTATTCTGTAACAAGCAGGTAAAAGAAATTTGATATGAAAGTGGAATTTTACTAATTTTAACTTAAAAGGGCCATGCTAGAGGTTCCAGAATTAATTAGTAAAGCAACTTTTCTCTTATTCGCTATTACGAAGCAGTTACGGCTGAGGTAAAAATTACTTTTATTAACGCAGTAATTTGCTGCAGTAAAAGTAATTGAGTGAAACTTTACGAAAAAGTCCTAATGAAGTGCTGCAGGAAACGTCCATTTTCCTGAGTAATTATCTTTGCTTCATTTTGTAATTACACGAAATTGTTTTGTGCTTCATTTAGGAATGAAACGCGTAAAGGGAATATGAATAACTTACCACAGCGCTTAAATATCGATTTATAGTACTTTCACAAGAGAAACTCATTTAAAATTGAGCTTAGACTAGAACGAAAGAAGAATTTTCTCTAACTTAATTATTTAAAGAATTAAAATTTTCTACTATGCGAAATAATTTAGAAGATTCCGCTCTGTTTTACGCGTTCTACTTTCTATGTTTCAAAGTGAATATAAGCTTCAAAGAAAGTATGAATCAGAGCGTGATGTCAAATTCAAGCTGTATAAACTTTTGACAAAATAATTTTTACTTCTGTAAAAGCACTTATTTTCGCGAGCCGTAATTTTCGCGGGAATAAAGGTATCGGTGAATTCGCGAGCCGAAAATTTCGCGAATTTTAAATGAAAAGAAGTGAACGTTAAAGTAAAAATTATTTAGCAAGGCTTAAATTTTCAAGATTACGATAGGCTGGTGAAAATTCAAGCATCGCAAAAATAAGTGTTTTTACAGTATATATTTTGCACGCATCAATATAAGAGCAGTTTTTGTTTTTAAAGTGGGGTAAAGTATTACTTTTTTTTTGCAATATATAAAAGGTAAGGCTTTTCAGAAACCAGTTTCGTTGACGAAAAAATGAAACTTGCATCTCAACAAGTTAGGATTCTGTTTTTTTTTTGGAAGGGGGGATCTAAACAATTACAGATAAAAATATCATAGTAATTTATTTACAATCGCCATGCTATTATTTTTTTCTAAAGTGGCCTCTGCCACTTTTAAAACAAACGTCTCATACCTATAATATCATATTGACTTATATTTGAATATCTGCAACAGATTTGCATTATGTTCACATTTCGTTTCATATCACCCTTTTCACCAAAATGTTAATTGAGTAAAAGCGGGAAAATAGTTCCTAATGTGCTTCAGTGTCAATGCGTTCTTAAATTTCAGCACAATTAGAAAACGTTTTTAAAAAACGATTTTTTGATACCTACTTTCAAAAATAAAATAAATTGGAAAAAAAGAAAGAGGAAGACGGAAAATAACCTCTACAAATTTCCAGTTTCATAGAAAGTAGATTATTATAAGTATATTTTTATGACGGGTGAAAACGAACCTTTTCATCCGAAATGAATTAACAACGGTTTTCAATTTAAATGAGTTATTTCCAAATTTATGATTATAGAACTGGTAAAAATGCCCCCTTAGAAATTTCTGCCCGAATTCAGAAACTACGTTCCCAGAAACAAGTATGGGTTCGAGAACGTGCAACTTAAAACTTTTACGTCCAATTCACACGCATATACAGACCATTTAAAAACATCACTAATGTGGTAACTCATTTCAAAACTTTGTCGCTCATACATTTTCAATGTAATGCATTTCAAAAATAAATAAATAAATTCCCGTGCAACTGGGATCTACTACACATTTTTCCAACCTGACAAGCAGCTATCAATTTAATAATTGCTAATAACTATGAGCCTATCCTGATCGCGATGTTGTTTCCCAAGCATGCATTTCCTAAAGAATTTTGCAACGCAAATTTCCCTCGGACCATCTTTTCAAACACGGACAAGGCATCCATATGTAAGACCCTTTACACAGTCTAACCCAGGATGCGGAGGCCCCTCCCAAAACGATATCCCCGGCACGTGATTCTGAAAAAGTCATGCTACCGGTCCCATGCAAAATCGAATGCACTGGGGGGTCGGCTGGCCAGGACTTTTGCGGAGTACCGTTGCTTCGCATCACCTTGCATATTAATTATTCTCGCGGATTGCTTAACAGGATAAATTTGAAAATGGAAGCGCGTGATACGGAAATAACAATCTTCCAGCTGGGTTTGGATTTCGGGTCTCAGAGATTGGAAAGGAGCTGTAGGATTAATGGGTACTGAGACCACACTAACAAACACTAATTCGTAATTTCGCACGGAAAGGAAGAGAGGTTATCTTCCGAAGGGACCGTGCGCTCTTCCATATCTTAAAATATGCTAATTTGCTGGACTATTTTGAAGCAAGAGTGATCTGAATTCATTCAATCCTTGCACGCTACTTTTTGGAGGAAAAATATTGACGAGGCAAACTGACAGACCGTAATAAGTTGAATAATTTTGGTACTTATCTTATGCCCCGTACTTCTAGAGAATGCTATCACTTTCGCTACTTTCCTCCCCCTTTTATCCCCTTTCTGTTAATCCCTTCTTAAATTGGAGATCTGATTGAAAGACGAATAGTATGCACTTATATGACATAGGAATAAAAAAAAAAAACATAAAATTGATGAACTTAAAATATGTTTCTTCTAATTTTTTGTTTTTATCAGCTATATAGTAATTATAGTCATTTTTACTATATTTTCGCAACTTTTTGCAAATATGTATGATTAAAAAATTATATCATACAAAGATAATAAGACTTACAACTAAAGCACAAATTTAATCAACACTAGTTGATATAAATAAGTAAAAATTTTATGAATAAATAAATTAATATTTGAATACCAGAAATAAATAAATATGTAAAACTACAACAAAGGGTCCAATCCTAATACACATAGATAAGACACAATGAAGATGCTTTGTTCTATTAAAGAAAAATTATATTATTTGTTTTAGTATTGGTACATAAGATCAGTGTATTGTAAATCCGAGATATATCGACACTTTGGAAAGTTTCTGACATGTTAAATAAATACCATAAAAGCATTGTTTTAGAGTAACCCAAGGCATTTTTCTATAGTAGTGAATCGAAACTATTGAACTTTTAGATAGAGAAAAAATAACGAATGAATACCAGGCACGTTATTCATAGTTTACAAAGTTTAAACTTTAGATTGACACTAGTGTTTGTAGCTATAAGAGAATTCTTCGATTTTTATACTTTTCTATCTTAAAATTTTATGAGGTCTTGAAAGCTGACCAAACTCGATTTATTTTGATTTTTTTTACTAATTTGCCACAATAAGACTATGGATCATACAAGAAGAAGGAAATTATTTGTTAATACCATATTATACATAAAAACCTTTTGTTTTTAACTTCTTTGAAAGGTTAAATCATTTTTGGTAGAAGTCACCCGTGGTAAAAAAAAATGGACGTAAGCATTCCTAAGCAGTACTGAACTCAGGCTTCTGGGTGTTCAGGAAACTCTACAAAAACAAATACAATCTCTAAAATAAAATTGGTCTTGGTTATGAATAACATTTAGCTTACCACTAAATATTTAAATATTCTTCAATTATCTCTTTATTACTGACCTTTAATTTGTTTTTAGGAACCTAAAAATGCTTTTCGTTTTCTTACGACTACTTCAAAAAAAAAAAAAAACCCTCTAACTATTTCTTGATTTACATTATTGGCCACTGAAAAAAATCTCGAACAATGCGGTTTTTATCACGATTTTTTTTTTTTTTTTTGTGTTATATAATTGAGTCTAACGATATGCTACTGTTTAAGTCTCATTTAATAAGAGAGTAACATTTCCAACCATTTTTAGTAATTGATGTAATTCATGTTTCGAATTTTTGAATATTTAATGCTTAGAAAATACTGAAAATTCATTAGCAAAAGATTCTTCATGAATGATGAATCCTCGATGAAACTTAAAAGCAGTTACTCGTATAATGTATAAGGGGAAGGGGGTACATGTAAACATGGTATGTTTTACTAAGTTAACTTCAAGCAAACTATCTTGAACCATTCTCAATTAATGACAATACCAGCCCTATTTCTTGACCAAACTTTTGAGCAATGGTGCATTTTATGTTTCTGTGGTGACAACTTCTTTATTTTAGCAGGTAAAAACATATTTTAAAGTAATTAATAAGCTAAACTCAATTATTGAAAATTATCATATGAGCATTCATGTAAATGTTTAGCAGTATTTAATTTTTTTTTATCGAACGAAGGAGTTTTCATTTTTGCAAGTTCGTTCTAAGGTTCACTTTTAAATTAAGGTTCTAAGAACACTTGTGAACACAACATCTAGGTGCTCATGTGAACAGTTCCCATATCCTTTCCGTATTTCTAATATTAGTGTAGGATATTATAAGTGTTAAAAATGTGTAAACATTTATAACTATTATTTTTATATTATCAGCTTGCACTGTAAAAAAATTCCGAAACGTTACTGGTTATTTCCGTGGAACGTCTCGCGATTTCACACGTTTTCACCTATGTCCCCGTAAAAACAAGTATCATCACAAAAAAGTTTCCTGAATCGGTACAAGTTTCACGCGTCCAGACTTTTCAATGTTGTGGAAAATATTTTTAGCAACCAGTTTAAAGATTGAATGAGCGTGTTTATTAAGTGTATCGGCCTAAGGTTGCTTACAGCCTGTCCAGATTGACTAAGCTCCCAATGAGAGCGAAAATGTCAATGGATAGCTACAGCGTTGCATGGCAGGATTTGCAGGCAAGAGATATGCTTGGTTCCTTCCTGCATAGGCAGGCAAGAGATATGCTTGGTTCCTTCCTGCATAGCTTTGGCCGTGGTCGCTCTGATCTTTATGGAGCCTTCTTGGTAAATTAGGAAGGTTCTGATAAATTGCACTAAACCTACTTAATTTTTCTAGAAGGTTCAACAGATATGACTGGTTTCAACAGGGCAGATTTCGCACGTCTTCATAAAGTTTCGAGGTTAATTTCAGAAAGTTTACTGACTTTTAGCGGAAAGCGTTTCTGATTTTTCCAAGATATGTTACTGGAAGAAACTGGGCACATCAGCTGCCCATTATTTTCCAGGAACGTTTCTGAATCGTTTTTACAGTGTGTACTGTTAATAAAATGTACTGTTAATTATTTTAATTAAATATTCATATTATTATTATTTTGTTACTGAATAGTTGCTAACAATTTAGTATTATAGAATACTTACAGGAAATAAAAAGACACAAAATATTTTCATTAAATGAAAAACTGAAAACTAAAAGCATTTAAAATGCTTTATAATACTCTGTATGAAGCTCTTGGAAGCAATGTATAATGCGAATAATTTTTGCATAATAAAATATTATTTGTTCTATGTAGTGTTATACGTTTTTCTTCTATATCCAGTGATCAGGACATGCTACGAAACTTTAAAATTTGACAGCGAGCAGAGTTATGTATTCGTAAAAAACCTGTTCTGAGTGACAGCATTACTGTTTAGTTTAAACTGTCACAAGAAAGATTGCAAACCCTCCAATGCAGTTGGTGTACACATACAGGTAGTTATCAAAATAATGGAAACACTTGGGAAAATTTTTGGGAATCGCTACTCTGCAGTAAATGTTATGTTTACAAAGGTGCCTTTCTTAACTGTAATCGCTCACACTGGTAAATCCAGATGGTGATTGAGTTCTGTGGTCACTTTTTCTGCTGTTGTTCTCTAATTTAGAGATTGCAATCCACTTCAATACACGTCGGTTTCTTTCCCTGATCTTCTCTTTCCGTCCAGTATTTTCCTTTCCCGAACTTGCCTGATCGCGCTGTGTGTATGCTGTCATGATTTTAGATACTGTACGTCTAGAAACGCCAAAAAAAAGATAAAAATAAAATAAAAAAATAAAAAATATAAAAAAAATGTTTCAGTTACACTTGCTCCAGCTACACGCGCTCCAAAAATTTGACCTTTTTAAAAATTTGAGAGGTCCGACATTTCACGCGCTTGAAAAAAATCCAAGACTTCCAGAACTTCCGTTAAATCACCATATACTACCAGAATATATACATTGGTTTTTTGGAAAAAAAAACCAGATAGCTAGTTTTATTCTTTAGTACTTACGAAGCGTATTCAAAAATGACCCTTTTATTCACAGGTGTTCCCATTATTTTGATAACTACCTGTATATGTTTCATGTAAAAAAGTATTCGTTGAAATATTGTAGGTGTCCTACCTTTTTAATCGTGTTCACATGTGCCTTACCCCTATAGAAGCACATATGAACAATTGAAGAAATATTTTTAAAGTACCATAAAATAAAGAAGTATTTTTTTAAAAAATATATAAAAAATATCCATGACACAAAGAAAAGACAATTTCATCATAGGGATATTTTTGCTCTGAGAAGTTGATAATATTTTTTTTAAATAAAAGAATGAAATTTTTTTCACATATGCCCCAGTTTCCCCTACCAGTAATACTTGAGGTTTTTATGAGTATGTTGTCAAAAATTTTTTTTTTTTCATGAGGATGCAACCAAATAATTTTTCTACCTTTTCTCAAGCAATTTTAGTTTAATTAGCGATTTTAAAAATTATTTTTGGTAGACGAATTCAACGACATTAAAAAACGAAATGTATAAATTTGTTTTTTAAATTTTTATATTGCTGCTTGTGTGAAATATTTGTCACGCCTTTACATCCGAAAAGAAAAGAAAATGAGAAGCACTGTATGTACTATGTTCTTTCAATCCTCAACACACAGGACATAAAAGGATACTATTTCTTGAAAATCTAAACGAGTAGAGCGAGATATTATTGAGACCATTGACATAAACTATATTTTTTTTATGAATCAATCGATTTGAAAGGCAAAAAACCGTTCCCATTTGACACAATTTGATACAAAAACGAAAAATATTGCTCCAAAATATATATTGTATGAACTAATTTATTATGTGTAGTTTTTTTTATATTCAATAAATTTGTACTTAACCCAGAATATCATCACAAGTATGTGTAAATAGTACTTAATAGAAAAATTAAATTAAATTAGTTCCTCAGCTATAATTATATTCAAGTATAAAATCTTTTCTGTCTTATATATATCTAAACAAGTTTGATCCATTACTGCCATCAGCAATTAGTTTTCCATAACTTTCTGATGGCAGCTTTTTGATAAGAAATGTTCAGGAAAATTTAAATAAAGGCATCGTGTATAATATCAGTTCTTTCAAAAGACTAGAGAAATTCTCTCAGTTCAGCATTGTATTACAGTATCTCAGATTATTCTTACCAGAAGTTGATAGCAAATCAATACATATCCGTGCGATAATCGATAAAAATCATTAATCAAAACTATTGAGAAACTAGAAAATGGTATAATTATTAGTAGCAAGTAATGACATTGTTTCGCCTATCCTTTTGTTTAAAACGAAATTCTTAATTTGAGTTCTTTTTAATTTCTTACTTACTTGTTTCTAGATGTACACATGTTTTTTAAGTAAATCCTGAAGTGATTAAATGTAATATGGATCAAGCAAAGTTTCCTGTAATATTAATTATCTACCGGAGCAAAGTGGTTCTTATTTTATATTATGTCCATGTACTGTCATGGACAAAGGTATCTCTTTATTTCTCATGGAACTGAGAATGCTGTTAGAATGCATATGAAACTTATGGAAATACGTGTAGCAATTTTTGCTCTAGTATAAAGTAAGCTTGTAGTTACCATTTTTTAACTACGCAATAAATGAAATAATTGTAAAAGAAAAGAGAGCTCTTTCTTTTCATTATTTGTTCAGATGACATGAGATTAAGGTACGTACAACAGCAAATATTTTTGTTAACATAAAACATAGTAAAACGTTTTTTAAGTAGTGGAAAAGTGGTAAAACTTTAAAAGAAATTATTTGTTACGTCCAAATGTGATATAACTGTAACGTATCCTAATATTTAACTCATAAGACATGCTGTTTTTAGCTTATTATTTTAATAAGCTAAACAAATAAATATTATAATATATACACTATTTAACTAATAAAGTTGGATTCTTAAGTAAAGAATTAAAAAATAGGGGGGGGGGGGATGGCAATACTCATATCTCGAAATCAATAATAAAATAACGGTATAGTTTTTTGAACAGAGTTAAGAATTCTAGTTTTTGATAGCAATAATACAACAGCTATCCTTTTTTTTTTAACCGGCAATTTAACTGCGCTTAGTACCTGAAAAATGATAAAATTAAGGCTTCATGTACGAATTAAGAGAGTACTAAAGTTTATTACTTAAAATTTATTTTTAAATGTTTAACTAAGACAAAAAAATTATTACGATGCTAAAAACTATGTCAAAATGTTAAATTTGCATCCGAAAAAGACTAGAAAAATTAGTTTAAAACAACAAAAGTCAAAAACAACTTTTTTCTACCAAAATTTAACTCTAAACTTTAGCTTATGAATGTAAAAAGCGGTGAATTGAAGTTGTGACATTAATAATAAATAAGCTTTGTAACAGAAGAGAAATTAAGATGGCCTTTTGAAAACGATATCAATAAAATTTGCTTTATCACTCAACGTCACATTAGGTTATGGTTTCAAATTAAACTATATAGTAAAATACAGCTTAAAGTGACAGAGGGCAAATACATATCCTTAACAGTATGTATTAGAATATTTAGTTTTTGAAGAAAAAGCACAACAATGTTTAGTTTTTAAAAAGATTAAACAAATACCCAGTAAAAGAAGATATAACGTAATTTAGTCCCTGAAAAAAAAAAAAAACTGTACACTATTAATGTTAAATATGGTCAGTAATGAAGAATAACTAAAAACTTGGGACCTATCATGTTTAGTGCTTCGTTGCGAAGGAGGCTGTGGATCTTAACCCAGGATAGAATGAACACTTTTGGAAGAACAGGGTCAACCATTTCCTTTTTAAAAATAGTCTTTAAAACATCTCTTCAGTTTTCTTTCTGATGCTTTTGCAATCTAATTACAGTTTTCTTGCAGTTTTTATTACATGGTAGAAGTTAAAAATTCGCAAAACGACATATTTTAGCACAGGTAACATAAGTTCGTGTGCTGATCTTGATTTTTTTTTTTTTTTTTTTTTTGACTGAATAAAGTATTAAGCTGAAATTATTTCTTGCACAGTATGTATTACATGGTAGAAGATAAAAATTCGCGAAACGACGTATTTTAACACGGGTAACATACGTTCTTGTGCTGATCTTGATTTTTTTTGATTGAATAAAGTATTAAACTGAAATTATCAAAGTAAAAAGTAATATTTTCATTCTTAAAATAAAAGAAACATAATTTCTATTGCTCAAGTGTCTTTATAACCTTACTTTCTCATTATTTAAAATAATTTGATATGTTGTTCTACTATTAGCTGTTAACAGTAGAATGCTGTTGATAATTTTTGTTTAAAGATAGAGCCAAGAGAAGAGACAATGTTGAACAAATTGGGCTAATGTATAATGTGCTTGCTTTCAGAACTTGAAAACATACCATGTCGTTATGTTGAATAAATTTAAAAGAGCAAAAGTTAAAAAATAGATGCCGATCATGTTATCTAGAATTTTACTCTGTTTTTTAATTTTTTTAATTGAACAACTACACCGTATCGGTGTAGCAAGTTATAATACCTGACTTTTGTGCTGCACAGGCGAAGCAACGGACCTTTTTCATCAAATTTTGAGAATTTTATCCCAAAGAACGTTACCAAGGCGTAACTTTATTGGGCTGCTAGGAGGCTTAAGGACGGTTGACGCCTCGGCGTTATGACGTAGGATTATTATTTTTATTATTTTTCAAAGGAATGACTGATGATAATGCAATGAAAAGCTTAAGTCAGAAAAATTCTGCTGATTCTGTTCTTAAGAACAAAAGTGCTACTTTGAAGGAGAGAAAAAAAAAGAGTTAAAATGGAATATATTTCTTACGTTTCAATATTCGTTTTCACGGTTCATTCATTCTGTTGATTTTGTTCTTAGAAACAGAAGTGCAAATCCAAAGCAGAAAAAGCAATTTCAGCGGAATATTTTTCCCACGTTTCATGTGTGGTTCATTTATGGTTGAGATCAATGTTAAAGATATTTTTTAAACTACAGTGTTCTAATGATTTATTATTATTGATAAATGAATTGATTAAAAAATACGGGCATAATTGAGATCTTTTTTCATTTTCTTCAATTTTTTATTTTTGTTTCAAGAATGATGAATTCGATGCTAAACTCAGTGATATTTCTAATTCTATATCTTCAATTGTATTAGATATTTTATGGCATTTCTTTTTTAAATTGCTTTTCTAGTGTTTTATTCTGTTATTTTGTGATAAGAGTATTTTTTTTACCAAATAGAGGAAATACCTGCAGTACATAATTATACTTCAGATCCTACTTTAGTTTTGCTTTCATGGTTTTTGCAAAAACATATTTTTTTCTGGATTTTGAACTCCAATGCTTTAACTGTAGAAATATGATTTAAATACAATGCAATTAAGTAAGGAAATATTGTGCATTAATAAAAAGTAGTAATATTCTGGAAGTATCTGAACACTTTGCGCAATGTAAAAATAAGATAAAAAGTAATAAAAAAAAGTATCAGGACACCAAAGACGGACTTCTTAAAAACCAGAAATGAAGATCTGCCCAGGTAATAGTTACTAGTTACTTCAAGCAGGTTACTTGCGAGGCGTGTGTTGAAATGTATATCTACTTTTTTCATTTCATTACTTTATCTTCTAACGCTCATCAAGAATATGAGGTCACATCAAATTTCATCCTTATATTTCCCTATCGAAGATTTATTACTCTGTTGACCAATGTGACTTCAGTGGTACAATACTGTTTTAAATTTAGGTTATTGGTATTGGCAGAAGATAAGATTTCAATCACAGAGTCAGAAACCTATTTTCAAAACATATAATGAAAATAAAACAAAATATTCATCTTGTGTGTGTTAAATATTATTCTTAAACATTGTGTGAATACAAATACTTTTTTCCACTGGAAATAATTTTGGCAGCAAGATTTACACGCTTACAATATTTGAACTTTTATTCGCCATTAACTTGTTAACTTTGTATTTCATTAATACAAATACCAAATACAAAACAGCGTTTTCTTACATCTGTTATATTAAAAGCAATTCTTAAAATGTTGCGAACTTGTTTCTATTCATGAAAAAAAAATTCTTGCTAAAATGAATTGCTTAAAAGAATCACTAATAGCAACACGACGAGAGGAGTTTGGGAGTCGCCTATCAGATCCCTTAGTTAAAACACATATTTACAATCCAAGTATCATAGTTTATATATACATAGGTTATACGATTTGTGTTACCAAAGCCAACCCATAAAAGAAATTCTGGTTGCTTTAGTGACAAGGATATTTGATATAAATTTAGTAGCATTATTATTTTTTGCTTTCAAAAATGTAATGCTTCAAAATAGTTATATGATTTAGATGAGTTTTTTAATAATGATAATTGTAATGAATCATTGATATTACAATGAGATAAATCACTATGTTTAAAATGCTTGAAAAAATCCACTCATTCTGTTTTAAAAAATGGGTAAATTTGTTGATAAATGTCATCAAAAAAAAAAAAAATTCTAAAATTTATATTTTTACTCATTTTTTTTAATGGGGACGGGTTACTTTTAGTTGCGTAAGATTACACATATTTTAACTAATATTATTAGTAACATAATCATTAAATTTCGTCGTTGCATAAGTTATCTCTTCAAGTTCTCTAATATTTGCTCAGAGAATTTGCATTCATTAAAAGTATTTTCATTTATTTAAACATTTTGAAAAAAATGTACAATATGAAAGAATTGATTGTGCTGAATTTTGTATGTGTTATAAGTATGAAGTGAGTAAAAAAAGGTTTGTACAAAAGATAGGCACAAGATGACTAATGTACAAAATATCTTCCTTATATTATGTTGAAATAAAATAGTTTCTAGCTTTTATAGTTAAAGATTTTAACCGATTGAACTATTAAATTGTTTTTTGAATGACCTTTTGCAGTCCTATGTTGATAAGATTAGAATATGCGTTCTATTTTTGAGAGCTTTCGGTAACTCATTGCTAGTAAGTTAGTTGAAGAAGTTGAGAAGGAATTCAAGTACGTAAAAATCTCTGTATACGCACAGGGAACCGCAGTGATAGCTTAGAAATGAATCAACTGAGAAAGTTTCAAACTCTTAGTTGTTGAAAAAGAATATTAGTTTGAAAATTAGTTTTTATATATTAGTGAAAATTAAATGCATACTTCCATTAAAATTCAATGGATAATTACAAAATTTAGTGGAATAGGAAAAACAAAGCTTTATTCTGTGACATTTCTATCTTACGATACTTTTTGCACAATATTACATTACATCGTAAGTTTACACAAAGAGTAAATGTAATTTTGAGCAGTATATCAAGGATGATACATACGAGTCTTCAATGACGCTGCTAAAAATATATTTTCAAATAAACATGTCATCATTTTTGTTAAAGAAGTAAGATATTTAGTTTATAATTATAGTTTGGTGAAAAACTAGGAAGCTATATACATTTTATTTTGTCTATTTAAAACTGTCTAAGACTTGGTATATATTTTTGAAGTTACAAAAATTTCGAAGTGAAAGATCATTTTTCAAATAATAACACACCATATGAAAAAAACATTCATATATATCAAACTCGGTTTCTGTATGTTTTACAAATAATATTTTATACGTGAAACATAACTTTATTTTTTAAATGTATTTCAAAGTATATCTTTTGAAGTTGTATAAAAAAAAATCACTACTGAAAACGATCTTTCAGCTGTACATATTGTAAACGACAAGATGAACGAAATTCCTAACAGTTTATACATATCAAACTCTGTTTCTGTAAGTTTTACAAATATATTTCATATGTGCACAACAAAGTTTTTTCGATGAACTTCAAAGTATATCTTTTGAAGTTTTATAAAAAATTCACTGCTGAAAACGATCTTTCAGCAGTACATGTTGTAACAGACAAGATAAACGAAATTCTTAACAGTTCATACATATCAAACTCTGTTTCTGTAAATTTTACAAATAATTTTTCATATGTGCATAAAAAAGTTTTTTTAAATGAATTTCGCATTTTACCTGTTATTAACATTTTGTAAAAATTTCACTGAAAAAACCATTTTTCAGCAGCACATTTTGTAATAGACAAGGTGAATAAAATTCTTAAAGGTTAATACCATTCCGAATAATAAGTACCGTCCACTCTTGTTAAGCTTCTATAGCAATTAAACTAACAAAAAATTTAGTTTACCATAGCTGTGGTACTTTACATTTAAATAGCAAAATCTAAGATATAACAAATCAGAAGATAATTGCAATTTCAGCTATCCAAAAAAAAAAAAAAATCTATATAATAAGAATAGACGAGTTTCTCCAGTATAATTAAAATTTGTAAAGGACTTATTTGGTTTGCGTTTTGTCTATCTCTGTTTAGGATATAAGATGACAGAATCCCAAAAATGCTTCGAAATGTTTATCTCAAACTTGAGGATGGGAAAAACCGAAATGCATATTTTTCTAAGTTTGCAAACAGTTTTAATCAGCAGCATCAACGCTGCGGGTGCAGAAAGGATGGAGATTCCCAGCATTTTTTCTCTTACATTTTTAAGATAAAGGATCATATTACTTTGAATGTGGGTGTTCTGTTTTTTTCTCATTCGTTTTTTGTAGAGAAAAGACAAACCTGCAGTAATGCTTGATATAGTTTCCATCAACTTATTTTTAATAAAATACTTGAAACTCATATGCGGATGGTTACATTTTAAAATTTGAAGCTGTCTGTAAGCCCATCCCTTACTTTTTACTCGAGTATTTCCACAAGTTTATGAATCCCAATCCCACTTTTTGTGGTAGAATAAAAGAATGGCCTTGAAATATTTAAATTTATTAAATAAATCTTGAGGAAGGGGTTGCATAAACCCATATGTACTTCATTGTTATGATACATCACTGCAAATATAATCCACAATACTTTAGCAAATTATTCAAACATATGTTTCAATATTTAAGTACATATATCAGCTATTTAATGCAGCGTTTTTGCAAGCTGTTGAAATTGAAACATAAATGCATTTTTTTTTTGCTCACAAATGGTTCCGTTAATAACGAGACGTATATATTTGTATGCACTTTAAAACTTACCACTGTATTCGTTAAACATGAAATCATGTTCATTGTAGTACATTTATATATGCAGACCACAAATAAAAGAAAATAAAATAATACAACAAACACCCAATTACCCTCTAGCGGATTATGCTTGGGGTGGATTATCCGCGAGTCAGTTGATTATAGGGAACATTTATTTTTAAAATAGAAAGGAAATACCAAAAGCTGTTTTTTTGGTCGGAAAATTGTAAATTTAAACTCAGTTTTTTTGGTTTTTTAATTTATTTATTGTATTTTCCTCTTCGTACATACTTTTTCTTTATTGATGTTAAAGTTGTGCAAAAATACAAATCATTTTTGCTGTACCGTATACATTTTTACTGTTTGTAGAAAGTATTATGCATCAATGCAGCGAAGCTTTTGAGGAAGTACAATTTTTACCTTATTTCTCATGTTAGCTTTTTTGAGATTTATCCGCGATTTTTATCATCCACGGCTTTTGTGTCACTCAATATTTTGGATAATCGGGAGTTTACTGTATAGCAATTATTTATGGTGTCTAACGCAAACGAACAGTAGAAGTTTTATAATACTTCAATTAAAGTAAATCAGACAAGAAAAAAGGGACCCCTATCATAATTTTGGGGCACATAAAATTGTCAACTAGAAAATAATTCAATCTGGTAAAAAAGAAATAATATTTTTATATATCACAAAAATGCTGCTATAGCTGTTGTGTTGTTATCATTTAGTTGCATGTTTCTGTTATATTTTTAGAACAATATATATTTAAATACAATTTTAAAAAATAGTGAAACAAAATATGAAAATATTAAGGGATTCGAAAGGGAAAATTTATTCGACTTAAGCAAAAGTCAAGTATTCAATGTAAGAAAATGAAGAAAATAGATATTGATAAAGTAGAGCTGAACACTAAAATTAACAGAGTATTAGTTAAATATATTTTGAATATCTTAAAATAATAGTAAAGCTTTAATTATTAAAATTTTTATGTTTACAATGTGGTCATCGCTGGAAATAAACGCTCCTTTCTCGTGCTTACTTTTGCATGTCATAGATGGCGCAAAGAGCTGGACAACACACCTTTTAATCGAAAGGGTCAATGCTATCGGATGGCGCAAGAACTAGGGTGTTTTCGTGATATTAAGTTCTTACCTATTCTATAACTTTAATTAAAATTTAACTGCTTTCCTGTTGGTGACATTAAAAATATAAAATATTAGCTGTAATCCTATATTTTAAATTAGTATTTTTAATAATTGAATAAATTTGTACACAATAAGCAATTTTAGCTCAAAATCACTAGAACGGGAAACTTAAAACTATATTTGATGGTATGAACTCTTATAAAAACAACAGTATTTTAATTTCTGGTGGTCAACCTTATTTCAAATTTCGTAACAGAAAAATTAATGGAGCACAGTAGTTAAAAATCTATTTGCCTTTCTCACAGTTGTTGCGTTTGTAAAGTTTGCAATGTTATTTAGTACATAAAATTATATGTGAAACAACTAGCGGGAATTTTTCAGAAGTCGTTGTTCGTTTTTATTTAGTTTTAAAATAACTAATGATGTTAAAAAAAAAAAAAAAAAAAAACTTCTAAGTGTCTAATAAGGAAGTAAAATTATTATTTTTATTTTTACAGAATGATTTTTCCTGCTCCATTATTATAAATTTTAACAAATGAAATGACAACAAAAATAAGTACAACTTCCAGTTAAAAATATTGATCAGTGTAATGCAAAAAATTAAATTTATTGTCCGTGTTTTGACTCTACTAAAAAAATTGTTTCTTAATGTAATTAATGTAGATGAAAATCTTTCAATGCTCCTTTTTTGACACATTTTGTATCAAAACTATTTCTTACGCAGCTATTATCATGCACAGTTATTATTTTTATAAATGTATTACAAATGAAGTAACGTTGAATAATATGTTAAGTTAGTCAAGTGAATTTAAGATTTTACTTCCTTTACTTTTAGTTCTATCTAACTGCACATCAAGTGCACACATTTTTCTGATAAATCAATGTAAAACTACAGTAATTAAAATTCAACAATTAGTCACTTTAAATAAGTATAAAATAAATTCTTAAATGCAACTGCAGAAAAGTATTTCTTTTGCACAGGTAACGTTTTTTCTATTAGCTTTTGTTAAAAATTGAAACATTTCTTTATATCTCATTGTAAAAAATACTAGTGTGAATCTAGTGTTAATTTAAAAATACCTGTTAGTTACTCAATCAAATGCCTAACACTCACAGAAGCACTATGTATCTGTTAGTTTCTACATAACAGGTTTACATTTTTTACTTTTGAAGTTGGTTTCTGAAGGCAGTCAACAATTTTGTATTGGAGTTGATCAGTTAAGTTGAAGAAATCACCAAGTCGCTATGTAATTTCGATGACAGTTTTGAATAAAGCTATAAAAGGGAAGATATATTTTAACTAACACTAATAATGTGACGTTAAATACCTAAACAAATCTGCACCGACTGATGTGAATCCGACAGTATTAATAGGTAGTTATAATGGTCAGTTAAAATACCACATTTAGTTGCTTAAAACTTGACAATAATGTTTTACAACTACAGTCATTTAGGATAGCTTTTAGCAATGTCGAATAATTTTACATCATTTCAAATTTTTCAGTTTATTTAACGGAAAAAAAAACTGAAAGAATCTATGCTGAACTCACCTGAAATAGTAATAAGTTTGACACTTTTTATTTTACAAAAAAATGTTGACAGTGCTGTACATAGCTAATTGCATTATTTATTTTTTCCGATGTTACTGTGTGGAAGCTACTTTTTAAAATTGCTGTTCTTTTATTTTAATGGTCCATGCACAAATATAAATTATAGATAGCTTGTAATGTTTTGAATAATAACGGGGCAGTATTTAAAACATTCAAAAGTTTTATTTTACTGCTTTTAATTTGCATGCTACTTTTCTAAAAATAATTTATTTTACATTATGTTTCTGTTATGTCTCAAAGTGGCTTTTAATGGCAGGAAAATTTTGAACCTACACTATAAAAAAATTCCGAAACGTTACTGGGTATTTCCGTGTCACATTTCGGGATTTTAATGGTTTTTATCCACTTCCTGGAACAATTAAGTATTCTTGTCAAAAAGTTTCCTGAATTGCTACAAGTCGCAAGAATGCAGACTTTTCACTGTTGTGAAAAATATTTTTAGCTCCTCGTTTAAAGATTAATGGACCGCATTTATAAAGTGTATCGGCTTTACTCTAAGTACGGCCCGTCACTGCTAATTAAGGTCCCAAAAGGAGCGAAAAAGTGTAGACTGCGTTGCTTTGCAAGATTTGCAGGCAAGTAAAATTCTCGTTACTTACTTGCAATTCTGGCATAGCTTTGGCCATGTTTGCAATAATGCTCTTTTAACTTCCTTGATAAATCAGAATGATGCCAAGATATTATTTCCACGGACACGACTGGTTTTAAACGGGAAGATTTCTGAATTTTTCAGGAGGCTTCCAGGATAATATCAGGAAGGTTACTGAATTTTAGCGGAAAAAGTTCCTGGAATTTGCAAGATATGTTACTGGCAGATATTGGACACATCAGCTGCCCATTATTTTCCAGGAACTTTTCTGAATCGTTTATACAGTGTAGTTAACACAGATTGTGGCTAAAAGTAGCCCTAAAAAACGGTATCCTTTAATTTCTATGTACATGGTGCGAAACTTATGGGAACTTTATGGGAAAACATTATGGGATGCCACCATATATTTTTGTTTTTAAAATTATAATTTCTAACTAATACTATTCTTGCTCAATCAGGACCTGTTTTATGCCCGTCTTTGTGTAATGAACTAAAGACTATTTCTATAAATGCTTCATTCAAATAAAAGTAGTAATTCGTGATTTTTAAAGAACATGTTTTAGTTCCACTTGTCTGGCTCTTCTATTTTATCTAAGCTGAGAACTTTTTCCCTTCTATGTATTTTTCAACTATGTGATATTGGGATCTCAAGTTTATCTCTAGTTTTATTGGCTCAAGTTAATAGTTTGAAAAACGACATGGAGTTAATCGCATTTTTAAAACACAAATTTCATTTTTTGCAAACAGGAAGTTTTTCCCTTTGAACATACATTGCGAGTGAAAAACATTTCTATTACATTTGCATGCCTTGAAAAGGTGTTTGGTAACTGCATTAAATTCGGTGTTCCAGTTTCATTCCCTATAATGGTAATATTTGATACATATTTAACATAGTTTTACTGCAATAATTTTGCTTGTTTATATAGAATTAAAAACATGTTTTCGTAAAGAATCAATTAACTTTTAGTTGAAGTATCACAAATTCTGTAATATTTTTTTAATGTAAAATTGAAGCAATTGTGCAAATTAAGAAGTTTTTTGTGCTATTATGCTCAAATCATTTCAACATTCAGAAAAATTACTATGCGATAAAAATCACTAAAATTGAATTAGTCTTTTTTTAGGTTAAAATTACTTACTGATATGTATTTTAATAAAATGTAATAAAGTACAAAAAACAAGCAAGCACATTGTGTACCAAAAGTTGATATAATCATCAAAAATATTTCCCAATATAGAATGATGAAACGCTGATGATGGAAAAAAAAAGCTTACTTTTGTTTCACATCAACATTAAAACTACTTGGTAGAAGCTTCCTCTTCCCAGGGCCATTTTTTCTTTAAATATTTTATGTTTGTCATTTTTATTTCTACCCCTATTTTTTTCTTCCGGCCGAAGAACCTATTGAAACTCGTATACATAATTTTCATTGAAAACTCGTGTGATGTTGACTTTGGTTTCAGCACTAAATAGTTGGCGAGAAGGTAAATATTTACCTTTTATTCGATATTTCAATTATCATTTAAAACGAAAAGTGTTTTCAGTTAATGACGATTCTAATTAAGTAAAATATTTGAAGAACACGAAATAATTTTATTATGTGTTTACATGTGAATACGATAATGCATATTTGAAAAAATAGAGTAGAGAACATACATAAAAGGATATTTATTATTACTATAATTTGTTAGTGCGAATAAAACATATTTTCTTTGTTGTTGTTTATCCACATGTGCATGAACACCCTCAATGAAATGAGTTCTTAATTAAAACACAAATAAGATTTCAAAAGTTTTTTCTAAGATGAGCAAGCAGGAGGGCAATTCCATGGGTGACCAAATGACATTTTGGATGAAAAACAGAAGTTTAAGTGATTTCAGTAAAATTCTTTTTATTAAATCTGACATTGTGTTGTTGCAAATCATCGATAAATAGTTTAAATATGAAAAAACACCCAAAAAGTAGTTTTTATTGTTTCATTGCTCAATATTTATGCTACATTTTCATCTCAATGAAGTGAATTTTTTGTCAGCAAAGCTTTTGGTAGACTTCTTAGTTGAAAACGAAAGATTCATTCTTTTAACTGATGATTATTTTTAAGATACAGAAATAACAATAAAAAAACTGTTTATTTGAATATGTTTTGTGCATTAGATTAAAATAGTTGAAATTTATGTGGACGGAATGTTTTTGAAAGAATGACAAGAATTTTCCATTTTACTGCAATAAAAGGTATCTTATTTGAAAGTGAATGAAAAATATGTGATGCATATAAAATTACTGAATATAGCATAATGATTGATATAATTTGTAAAATCATTCACATCCAGTTATTCTCTACATTTCTTAAAGTTTCTGAAAAGAGAACTACTTGAAAATGCTTTGTTGTTCACTGGTTGGGAGTGTTCACTCAGTGAGTTGTTGCAATTTTTATCCTTTCAATCCCCTCCCAAATGAAAATAAAAACGCATAATCGTAAACAATCTTGCAATTTCATTAAGGCAATTAATTACATGATTTGAATTGTTTTTACTATCCTGTGCGAAATGATACAGTTATTAATTTTTGAAAATGAAATTACGTCTAAGTGAAAGTGTTCATTCACTTAATAGTATGCTTAAAAATTCAAGTGATAGAGGTTTCATAAGACACATTATTGAAATATTGTTCGTGTACCTAAAATTGAATTTTTTGATATTAATGGATTTTAGATTTTAATATAATATTAGCACAGAGAAGCGGTGTAGCTCAGATGTCGAAAAAGAGATCAAGGACACTATTCTTTCATCACAAAGTAAAATATAAAAACAAAGTTATGTATACAATTTGATGTAATTTATCTTTAAAACCTTTGAAAACGCGTCTTTCAGCCGACATTTTAAGTACAAAGAAAATATTTTTTGGGGATAATGAAATCCTTCCTGGAACATTCTATCTTTCAAGTTGTCACAAAAGTAAATTCATTATTGTTATTTCCTTTTCTGAATACATTTTTTTTGCTATTTTATTGGTTTTTTTGAAAACTGAATTCTGAGTAAACTGGTTTCTGCTTTAAATAAATAAATATTATGTTCATTCTAGGAAATGAATGTTGGATTTTTAAAATTATTCGAACAGACGACTGATTTTCTAAAATATCAAAAATTAAAACACTAAGATACTGATTACAGATCAAGTATTATTTCTTTTCGAAATTAAATTACATTTATAAGCATTTTATTTATCAAGAACAAAAATATTTACATTACAAACTTGATAAACTGCTATAACGTTAGGGAAGAAAAGGAGCCAACGAAGTCGGAGTTTTACGTTAGATGATTCTTCTAGATTAATTTAATTTTTCTCCCGAGTATAAAACCAGTGTATGTTTTCAAAAAATAAAGTTTCCGCTACACTAAATACAAAAAGGGATTTTTGAAACGTGGGATACTTTTTCAATACTGTTATGTTCATCTTTTTTTTTTTTTTGCTTTTGCTCCATGAAATGGAACACTACCTGTAGTCTTAACTTAAACAAACATAAAAGAATAAAGCATTGAAATTGCAAATTTTGAAACTATTTGTCATCTATATGTTTTATCAACTATGCTTTAATTTTTATTTTATTTTAAACCAATGATACCTTCGTACCTGCCATTTCTAGCTTAACCGGTGAAGGGTACCATGGTGGTTGAGGGGGAGGGAAAGAAACTGAAGGGAAAACTCTTGAAATACATATACATATCGTACATACCGCACATACCTATACACACATACATATATATATACATACATATATACATATACATATATATACATACACACACACATACATATACATACATATACACATATACATAGAAAAAAACCATATATATATATATATATATATATATATATATAAGGGGGAAAAGGTTTGAAAAAGTTAGTAGGCTCGAGGTGCTATATTGGAACCGAGTTACTAGGAATTAATATTAACTATGCTTATGACCTTTTATTTTTAGTGTTCTAATTTTAGTCATGTATTTACATTTTGCACAAAAAAATGTGTTTCAAAACCTTTTCTTCTTGAGCATTTAGCATTAAAGAAACAATTACATCATTTACTTCGAGAAAAATATCGCCTCTAGAAGACACCACCTCCAAAAAAGCATATGATTATTCAAAAAAAGCTTGTAAAATTCTGATAGAAACCTTTCATGAGAAGAAACTTATAATCTTAATTTTGTTCTCATTAAGGAAATGTATCATGTAGAGTTTCGAACTTTTAAAAAGCAGATAGAAACATGAAAAGAGGTTTTGATATGTATTTCCTATATTTGTCAAATTACTTAAAAAATAGAAAAACATATGCTTTGTTCGCTGAAATGATTTACAGCTCGTAGCTAACAGTTTCGTATTTAATACTAGTACATTGAATACAAATTGAAGTTTTTTGCTAGTTTCTGAGTTTAATGGGTATTTGTATGTACTCTTTTTTAATATTATGCATTTGTATAGAATATTTTCATTTTAAACTAAAACATAGTTTTTTTTTTAATTTACGAGAACGCAAATAAAATACCTTATTTAGATTTTAGATGATAGTTGGTTGGAACTGCAAATATTCTGTTTCTGATCATACGCTATCATTTTGTTCCCAAATATAGTTATTTAGGCACTGTACATGACAAATAGTGTACACTATATGCCTATTACATTGCTTAAGTTTCTCCAAAGTTTGATGTCTAACTCTACTTTTGCCTAACTTTTCTGAGAACTGTAGAAAAATCCCATCATAAATTAACTAACATTTTTTTCAGAAAAATAAACTAGTCATGCGTCTCAGGTAATTTAATTTAAGCAAAATTCTTATTTTAAGTAGTAAAATTTTTATTTTAAGTAAAACTGTGTTCCCACAAAGGAACACAGCAATGAATTTTTAGTTTTCCATCAGTCATAAACTATCTTAAAAACATACAACGTGCACAGTTTAATACGTAGCAAGTATATATTCTTAAAATTGAATTTCTATTCTGATTCGCAGAGCTATTTATAATGATCAGCTTTAGAGAGATTGAAAATTTTATTCCTAAAAACTGTGTATAATACTTTCAAAAAATCAGGCGAGTTTACAAATATGAAACGCAAATGACTATTTAATGTGTAAGAGTTACGCTCATTTTAAAAACGATTACAAATTCAACCTAAGAATTGTGTGTGTGATATAAATTATAGTTGTTTTTTTTCCCTGCAGTATATATATAAATACTAACTTTGCATAGCAAATTTAAAATAGTTACGTAAGAACTAGAGATATGTGCAAATTATGTTCTATTAAGCAATCACATTAAGAAATAAATTGTTGACGTCTTAACTGTATTTACATAGAAGCAACATTCCGATATGACGCATGGACTATTTTATTTACCTCTTTCGTAGCTAAAAGAAAGATGTTTTTTTTTTAGTATGGGGACTTTTTCTTGGTTTTCCACCTCTGTCTAAGTCTTGTGTTTAGCTTCAAGACACATAACTGGATTTACATTGTAAAAAATCCTTATTGCATTTTGTATTCATCAACCATGCAATTACAACAAAATAATTACTTTTTAATTGAAATTACTTCTCTCAGTAGAAACATTTTGATAAATGTTTATACTTCTCTAAATTTCATTGGGTAGTTTTTGGTGAGAAATAAACGAATATTGTTGATGTGATATTTGCTCTTTTTCTTGTACAAATGCACTCATTTTCAATCGAAAGTGTACTTCAGTACAAACATTACATAGCATAAATTTTGATGAGTATTTTAACTTGTTGAATTCTTTTAAGGATAAGGAAAAGAACAAATCTTGTTTATTTATTAATATTTTTTTTCTTCAGATTCTTCTTTTCGAAGAGGATTTCTTTTTTGTCACGGGGTGTACTTAATTACGGATATGTTACTTAAATTTTTATTTACTTAGTTTGGATACATAGTTTTAGCTATAAGGAAAAAATGTTTATCTGATCTTAATCGAAACAACCTGCTTCATTTTTGAAATTAACAAACTCTTAAAAAGAGCGTCATGCTAAATGCGTAAACATGTAAGCTACATCTTTTTGCTGTTCGGAAAACTGTAGACATATATTTTAAGAAATGAATCTGAAGATCATTTTTAGAAGTTAACGACGATAAGACGAAACCAAATCAGATTTATGAAAAATACTTAAATGTTTCAGTTACATAAATTTTAAAATTATCATTCTAAGTTTTATGACATCCCCTAGAAGTAAATTGAAATCATATAATAAACTTATTAAAAGCAACTATATAGATTATATTTACTAAGCAAAACTACAGATTGTACTTCTGTATGCATTCCGAAAGTGAACAAGAGTGTAACAAGTGACGTGTTAAACATATATATTTACCTGTGTTAAAAACTAGAAGTCAGGGAGGGTGGGCCACAATGAGACATTGTAAATTCAAAAAGAAATACCATTTTGACAGCTACCACCCCCCTAGGAGGAGTAAACATAGAAAAAATGCTTCCCAGAATTCCTAGTTCCATTCTGTTCTATGCTTTTGTTTTGTAGAAAAAAATTAGTTACTGTTTGGACACACTGAAAGTTTTTTGGATAATTTCTTGCATGTATCATAATCTTGAAAAACTTCAATAACTAAGCTAAGTATTGTAGTTTATGTTGTTACTGACACTTTAATCTTCAAAAATCTTTCTTTTGTTGTTTGGGCCACAATGAGACGGCTCATTGTGGCCCAAGCAGCAGTTAGAAAGTGTTAAATACTTATCTACTTCTTGTTTTAGTTTACAAAAAAGAAATTTAACAATGAAAAATAGACTTGGTTTTAAAATATTTATATTTTAACTAATTATTACAAGTGACCCGGGACCTTAAAGAAGGGGATTTTGTCTTAGCTCAATTCCCTTTGAGTGGAAAAAACTCAAGCCGGTGCATTTTCTATAAATATGTATCTGTCATTACAAAGTATTCTGATAATGAGGTAGAAATACAGTGCCTGAAGAGTTTAAACTCCTGTAAAAACAAATTCATTCATATAGATAACGATATTTCGAATATTAGCATCCAAGATATCCTGGGAAAACTGCCTCAGCCAGATATGCATTTAGAAAAGAGAGTGCTTATAATGTAATTTCCAGGATGTATTAATACTGTTGAAAAGCACTAAAACTTAACCTTTGCTTATTTTTTGTTTAAATACTTTACTGAATTGTTTAAGTACAATGCTGAAATGTTAAAATGCTCTTGCAAAATGCTTTTTAATAACTCTACCGAATTAAGTTTCTTTAATAAACTAGCTAAAGGTAAGATAAATAAATACCTTTGTGCTGAATAGTAAAGTCAGACCAAACAACGTATGTAGAAGCACAAACTTCTGCTTCTACATACGTTGTTTGGTCTGACTTTAGCTAAAGGTACTTATTTTGCAAACTTTAGGTAAAAATACAGTGATTATTCAGCTGTCTCATTATGGCCCTACTTAATGTCTCATAGTGGCACATAACTGGTCCACAATGAGACACTTTTCATCGAATTTATAAAGCCTCATAACTTTTTTTTTCTTACATTAAATGGGCTAAGTTTGGTGCAATATACTTTAATTTGACACCTTTAATATAATCAAATATGTTTCTGTGCTTGTGAACGAACCAATATACAAAAAAATAAAAACTATGTGTTTTTTGTCTCATTGTGGTCCACCCTCCCTTACTGTGATAGATATTTTGACTTAATTATTTACAAGACCAATTTCGGGGAGTAAAAATTGTTAAATAAATATTGATATGAATTGGCGCAAAGGATTTTTGCCCATATAATGTTTGAAAAAAATCACTATTAAACTTGTGTTTTCTTTGTTACCTCATTTTGAAAGAATTTAGAACGTACATCAAAATTGATCAAGATACCTGTGCTAAAGTACACTTTCTATTGAAAATGAGAGCATTTCATTAGAGAAGCAGCATGTATCACATTAACATAAATTGTTCGTTTTTATATGCCTTTTATAAAATTATCTACATTATTTTAAATTGTTTGAAAACAAATGTAAAAATAAAAAAATAAAAAAATAAATAAATAAATAAGGTTTTTTTTTCTTTCGTATTTTTCCTGGCATCAAAATTTCCTTAAACAGTCTAAGACTTGGATTGAAAATTTAAAAATATTCAGTGGGATAATCCGACATGAGATGAATTGGAAAATCTAAACAAGTTCCAAAGAGTACTTAAAAATAAGATGCTAGATCTAAAACTACAAGTACATGCTACCTGCGCATTATATCTACGAAAATTTGGTACAAACATTCGCCCAGGAAAATACAAGAATTTTTTTAAAAAGAAATCAAGGCATTTTTCTCCCCCTCTAAGAAGTAGTCAGCTGACTTTCTCAAGAGTCTGCGAAGTACGTTGCAGCATCATGCGTCTTTTGCTACCGGTGTTTTCTCGTTCTCCACTTCTTTTTTTTTCCAACTTATAAATGGAAATCAGGCACACATACATTAAGTTCTGATCCCTTTTTGCAGCAAATGATTAAATGCATCACAACATTTCACAGTACTGTGGTTCACATACGTGGCGACAGTTTCACTTCTAATTAATTAAAATTATTTTATATTACAAGATCCAAATATATAAGCTCTAGAAACAGTGGTTTTTACTAGAGAACTGAATGAAAATTTAGAAGTTGAGTAGGACTCTCGTATTACCAAGATGATACAATATTCTCCTTTATCAAAAGTTGGTCGTATTATTTTTGGGGAGATATTACATTGTCTTATGTGAGAAAATTGAAAAATTAGAGTGTGAAATACCATGTATTTAGTGTACTCTGCTGGTACATTGCAGATTTGCAATAACATTAGTCGACAGCAATTCCTAAAGTGAAGCGTATCTGTTTTGTGTAGCGAAGTATTAAACATTTCCCAAGTTCAAACTTATTTCTATAACCATTTTTGTAAGAAACTTACATATTGTATCATTTTTATAAACGAAAAGCACCAAATGAATTCCTACTCAAATTTAAGAGTTAATTTATTTAGAAATGAATAAAAATCAAACAACCTATAGAGTTAAAAAAATATTTAAATCGCTTGTATTTATTTATAATTAGTTATGACATTTTTATGAAAAAAACTGAATTAAATTTTCAATCATTTATTGATTGAGACTTGGGGTGAAAATATTAAAATTTTCCGTCGAGACTTTAAGTTGCGCGGATGACAGCATCTCTCGGTAAGGTCTAGCGGCGTGATTTCAGGTCGCATTGCCTGCGGCAGCTCAGATATAATTTCGTTCGAAATGCATGGGTTTTTTGTTGCCTAGTAAACATGAAACTTGTTTTGGAAGAAATACTTGTAATACGCAAATACTACACCTTAAAAATTAGTAAACTTCGTTTAGAAAGTAAAACAGTAATTAAATGTTGAAATTAGAAACCTTTAAAATACATGAAGGACAAGTAGTTAAATTTGGTTTTCCATTCTTACCAAAGATATATTATTTAGAGAACTAGTACTAGAAGACTAATGAAAAAGAACCAAGAACTTATTAAGTAACAAACTGAACGTTCATACATTGAAATTGCATGCTTTTCTGTCAAAAGCATTCCTTCGTTTTTATGGAGCATTTCTTTCTTCATCTTAAACTGGAAAATTCACAGTTCAGAAATTGCTTTCTTGTGAATATAAAACTACTAAACATTATATTTTATTTGCATTATTTCAATATCAGATGTTATTTTTAACCTAGTAGATATGGGAAAAAAAGGAAATTGATGTAGGAGTGATGTGATGGCAAGCTTGTTTGGGCGTGAAAATTGTGGTACTTTACCATCATTTATATCAAAAAACTGTTAAAAAATCTTAGTTTACTTTCCTTTTCAACTGAAGCTAAACGCAACAGTGATAGACCGTTTGCTACTGACATGAAAACAAGTAAGGTAAACGCAGCGGGGGGTAATAGCCAGTACTTCAGGAGTGGCCATTTCAAGGTTTATATTAAAAAAAAAAAAATAGAATTCCAGGTCTCCAAATGGATTCAAAAGTGCATCAAACGTGCAGGAGGATCTTTGCAGGACGAAAGGTCCTCCTTCACATTTGAATCCAATCCATTGGAAAACCTGGAGTCCTATGTTTTCAAATATAAACCCTGAAGTGACCAGTACTGAATCAAAATGAAGCACTGGTCACGACTGGTGTGTTTACCTTGTATAGAATTATTTTTACATAGAAAGGATGAAGAAAAGAAAGCTAATATTTATTCAGAAGAAGAAAACCGTGAAACACACTTAAATATTTTTAAAAAATGTTCATTTAAAAGACCTTTGGGAGGCTCTCAATTACATGGGCTTTTAACTTCATGGCTCTCAAATAAAATTGTCTTTTCCTCTTTTTTAAAGCGTATTAAGCTTAAACACTTTTCTATTTTGTAGACAAATGTCAGTTGTTTCTTCTTAACATTGCTTTTCGTAATTAATTAAGTTTTAGTATTTTGGTACGCATAAAAACCCTACACAATTTGATCGAAACTCCAATACTTATGTTTATTTCTCTACGTTCAATCGAGCATCTTAATCTGTATAAGAAAATCTCTTGCACAAATATCTAACATATTTTTACTCTGCACTTCTAACATCTTCAGTCCTAAGTCCTTACTTAAATTGTAAAATATAATCCCTTTATTTATGGTATAAATCTAAGCCCTTGATTATAAATAAAAAAGTTATAATAATACTAACTATTATTATTGTAACTATGAACTAAAAAGTTGAAAAAAAGCTGTTTTATAAATGTACCAATAGACGTTAGAAACAAACTGGATTTTTTTATGAAATACACAGTTTTTTGTGTGATTCCTTAAAACTACTTTAAATCAGAGTGATCAACCTAATGTTTACTATCACAAAGTTTAATTTACAAGCATTAAAAATAAACTTTTCAGATTTAAAAGCTGATTAGAGCCCTTAAAGATTTTAATTATTAATTATTCGGTGCAAAAGAACTGTCTAAAGATCCATAGAAACCTGAGGTATTTAAATTACTAGCCCTGTAAAATATTAATGCCACCTTAATCGTTTATCTTATGGTCTTTGATGGGGGTCTTTATCTAAAGAGCATTTTTAAAAAACTTTTTGAGATTCGCGAGCCAGCACCCAGAAAGAGATAGTTCATTATATGAAAGTGTAGTTCAGAATCACACGCAAAGTTTTGCATTTATAACTAATCGACCCATGTAATTACTTACATTTTTGATTAAGAATTCTTATGACGTTACTAGAATTTAAAAACACGTTTCAAATTTTTCCTCAAATCTCCAATTTTCATCACCCGAATGTCAAGATCGCCAACCCTGAAAAAGCAATTTCTTCCTTAAGCATCAGAACTAACTATTTTAGATCAGTAAGTTAAAACTAAAACATTAAGTAACCGAAATTGCTTAAAAACTGTTACTGAAATGGTTCATCGACCAACACCACGACATGAAATTTTCTTAATTATCATTAGCTATTATTTGTGAGAAGAATCCTTCCATTACCTGTTAGAAGAGTTTTTTACAACCTTATTACGTCCCATTATTGGCATATGAATATTCTCCAACATCTTTTCCCAGTACCTATTATGTTTTTTTCAATGAGGATTTAATGTCCTTGATTTATATTTAAACACATCACAAAACAGTACAGTGAATGTTTTTAAGTGTTAGATTAAGATTAGAACACAGGAGTTGAATTACATGATGCTATTACATATTTTAACGATTGGTTGTGTATTTATCTTAATATGTGCAATTCGAAACTCACACAAAAGAAACTCTTACAGTATAATTTTGTATAAACTAGACTTGTATAAATTTGTGACTTGGTTGATATGTAAATCTGGAAACGTGTCTTGCAGACACGGGCCAGGTTTTAAATGCTAGCGGGTCAATTTAGGTCCGCTGGCCATACTTTGGAGATACCTAGTTTATGCCATTATTGTGAATAAAATCAAGAATAGTTTTATTTAAAAAAAATTGTTAGGCCTTCGATGATCTAAAGAAGAAAAGCACTTTTATTTTCCGGTTTTCATGAAGAATTTTAGAAAGGTATAAACGCACTTTCTAACTTAATACTTATATGAATGTTTGATAAAGTAAGTTTAATAGTCAAGTTTGAGGTAATCGATCTGCTGCAGCTACGAATTTTCTTGTTAAATATTTTTATTGCTCTTAGAGAAGAGCCATTGTCCTCGTCAACATGATTACAACATTTCTTCAAACAGCTGAAATCCGTCTTCTTTGTATTTTTTGAAACCATATAGTAAGATATTAAAAATCTTTTAGAAAATATTTAGAATTGGGATAATTTAAACAATGTTATAATCCGTAGCGGCACTAACTAAACAATAAATGTGAGGGAATACTGTGGTTCCAAACATAACATCAATTAAAAACTACACGGTTTGATATTAGTAGTAATCTATTTTAATGCTTTTTAAGTTAAAAGGTATAGTATTTCAATAAGATTGTTTTTCATACAGCAAAACGAAAATTCATCATCATTACATTTTCAAAAGTGTAACGTTCAATGCAAAAAACAAATTTGAAAAAAATGCTTTATAGTTTGTTGAGTAAAATAATTCAGACCATGTATATACGCTAAATCAGAGGTTCAGTTCTAGGTTTCAAAAAAAGTAACTTTCTTCCACGACAGGTGACGTTTGTTTTTTTCGGACGCACCTTACACAAGCAAATCTTAAACCTAGCAGCTAATACATTTCAGGGCATAAAAAATGCTGCTTCAGTGCTCTAAGAAGTTGACAAGTATAGATTTTTACTAATATTTGTCGCAAAAACTACCAACTATAATAATTAATCTTTTTTTTTAACCTTTAGTAAGAATGTTTAGTAGTTTTCTTCGCCGATACTTAAACATCAATTATTAGCACTTTCTTCTCCCGGGATTTACCAAAGGTAGAAACTTATTTTCAATATTTTCCGCAAAAGTAGTAAATGTTTTTTTATTTATTTATTTATTTATTGTATTTTGATAAAATTGTAAATTTTAAATATTTTCTAAGTAGGGTAGACAAACTAGTGAATGGACTCAAAGCACAATTTCATTTTCAAAAATTCATGAAGTCATTAAAAACTATAGGATTTGGCAAATGGCAGTATAAACATTTTAAATGATGTGTATAGTTTGTTTTTTTAAAAATTGAGAAAACTTTTACTGTTCTAAGTCAGGTTGTTTTGGCTTGATGAAATGAAAATTCAGAGAATGAACACCTATAACCAGTAAGCATACACTATTTTTCAATCGTTTCTTTTTAAAATTGAGTAGAAGGTAGTTACTGCTACCAATTCATATCAGAAAAACATTTAAATTCTTATTTTCAACACTACAATTACGGGAGGGGTCATTTTGACTCCAAGTAAACTTTTTTTGCCAACTGCTTCTCTATATTTTTAATAAAAGCTAAATTCTTCTTTTACTTTTAATAAATAATTGTGCTGTTTAAAAATATAAAGTTTACAAGGATATTGATATTTATTTAAAACGCAAACTAAAGGGCTATACCTAAAAGTGTGGACAGGTGTCATTTTGACACTTTTGAGGAAAAGATATGCAAGTGCATTTACAGATGTTGAAACAGAGCAAAACCAAAAATATGTCTCTTAGAATATAGCATTGCAAGAACTTGAAACATTTATAATGTTTTTGTACATGAAAGATAGCATTTGTCCTTAGTTTCCGAAGTGCAAATTAAACAGCGCTGGTTATTTTAAGGGTTTTTTAACTTTTTTTTTTAATATTTCAATACACATTCCTATAATCTCTGCCTCCCTTAAATAAACTGCATTTATTCTAAACATGTTTATTTTAAACTAATTTTCATAAATATTCATGATTATGCAGGGAACTATGCATATGTTTTCTCAGGAATCAAAGTGACCCCTGCCGTATTTCTAGTTATATGAAGATCGTCGTAATTCTAGTGATAAAAATGATTTCTTAATGGTCATTCACTAGGGTTGGTACATTCACTAGTCAATCTGCCATAATCTATATACAAGACACATATTTTAAGTACACATTTTTTAGCATTTTTTCAGTAAGGAAGCTTAGTTGTTTTTAACTCATATTCTTAATTATTTTTATATACCATTTTACTCAGGTATAAAAAATACAGAAATCTTATTTTCAGAATTCACAAGAGTAATCAAATGTAAAGTATTTTCAGTAATTATTTTCAGTAACACTGCTGTGGGAAGGCAAAGGGCAGAATCTACAAATATTCCATCTCTTTCTTTCTCTTTTTTTTGCCGTCTATTATGGTTTAGCTTTACTGTACAAGCTTTCTTATTTGGTTTTAACTGAAAAGAAAACAGTAATAATGCTGTTAGAAGGCAAAGGGCAGAATCTGAAAAAAAATTCATATCTCCTATCTTTCTTTACTTCCCTTTTTTTTCCTCTATTGTACTTCAACTTTGCTGTACAAGCTTTTTTATTTGGTTCCCGCTGAAAATAAAGCACGAAGCAAACGTCAAAATCGATTATTTCCCTTTTGTTAGTATGGAATCCAAAACGTGCTTTTTTAAATATCTCAAAAATTAATTTCGACAAATACTGCCCTCTACCTGCCCAATCGCTTTTTCTGTAGTCCTAAAAATAAAAAATGTTTTTCTTTTTTATTGTTTGGAGAAACTAGTAAGTAGAGTAGTTTATTTTCAAGGCATTGAATAAAGGAAAAAAAAAACTCAGTCTCAGAATTTCCTAAGTCGATGGTTTTAGATTTTTTGAATTGAAATAAAACTATTTCCACTATAAGTAATTTTACGAAAAGAAAGTATTTGTATGTATCTTGTTCTTCAAAATCTGAGAGTCTTGCTTTAAGACATAATACTACGAGTATATCCAATAAAAAAGAAAATTTGTCGTGTAGAATTATTAGTAACGCGTTACTGTTAGAGTATGATAACTTATTTTTTTTTAAATTATTTAGTCATTACAATCATGAAACCTTTTAAAAATGGCACAGCTTAAAGCAATTTTTAATGATCTTTTTTCTTTCGAAGTAATATTTTAGTTTTGCTATAAAAATAATTTTTTTGTCCCTCTTTAAATCTAAATTAGTTAAATAGACTTCCAACCAGTCAATGAAATTATTTTTCTTATATGTATGTATGTACGTATATAAATGAATAAATTAATATTTTTACTTTTTTGGACTGGTGAAGATCATAACATACAGCCATATATTTAAATATTTCTAAAATAGCTTATTTTTACCCACGAAATTCCACTTACCTGAATTCATGCTCATAGACACATATTTTAGAGCTACATTTTATCCTTAGACCAGACATCTTGAGTATCCAGCATTAATAAGTAGTATCCAATTGTAAGATATCCTCATGCTAATCCAATCGTATTAATCCAAAACTAATGAAACCATTTCGTAAAATAATCCAACACACATTTTACTATTTACTTTGAGCATTTATTAAAAGTAACTTATATACACATTCACATCACAAAATTTTTAGACTGAAATATACATCCATTGATTCAAAATTGAGCTTGTGAAAAGTTACATAATGAAAGTTAATGCTGTGCACTGGATATCCCAACTGTTGAGTTTGAGAAATACATTGAACACCATGTTCCAACAACTCAACGTTTCCTTGAAGCATTTCCCCTTGATATTTTCTGTGTCCGGTGAATACAAGAAGAAACCTTGACATAGAAGCCTGAAAGAGTGAAAAAAAAAATAAATAAATAAAATTATCAAAGTGGGGAACCAGACACGGAACCATACCACAGTTTGTTGCCAACATCTAGGTCAACCCTTTCTTCTTGCACATAATCATCTGGAATCTAGCGTTCCAGAACACCCGTCACCGTTCTCACGTTGGAGGTCTTTTTTTTCTAACCCTTTGCCACCATGGGAAGCTTGTTCTGTTCCATCCCAAGTCGACATCTGTCCCAAACCCCTTCCTCTTTTGTGAGCAATACAGGGAATGTGAGAAAACGGTCAACGAATATTTAGGTCACCAGTTCCTGTAGTTAGAAGTCTTCCGGAGATATATGATTTGAAACTGTTACATATCTTGAATGTCAAGATTCTAGTCTAGTTATTAAAAAAGAAATCCATTGACAACTGAACCAGCAGTACCACAGTGAAACAACTAAGAACACGAAAAGATGTAACAACAATGCTTATTCAGTGTTTTACGAAACAATCATATTGTTGCCAAAAATTTTAAAAACGCATTTCACATTGAACGTTTCTGTTAAATCACACTCTGAATTATTCGTAAAATACTAAGCCAAGTTCTCCACTAATACAGTCCACTAATATATTAGGACTTATATGTGATTCTAAATTTTGTAGATCGTACTAAATATCACTCTCTAGATCTTGCTTTCCCTTTCACAAAATTATGCAATTTAGTAAGTTTCAAAAAAGGTTGTGCGTGTATTTTTGAATGAGTAGTGGAAGAAAGCTAATTCACAGCTCCTACTAATATAATTTGGAAAAACCTTAGCATTATTTAAAAATAGACAGTTATAGCAAAAATGAATAAAGACTTAAAAATGTAATTTTAATTATATTTTTTCAAAAAAAAAAAAAAACACGCACAAATTATCACTTTTAAGGGCAGAGAAGTAAAAGGGAAACGCAATTATTATTCCTCAATATCTAAAATATCTATTTCTCAATATCTAAAAGTATCATGAAATGAATTTCACTACTTTCGTAAATATATTGATTTAAATATATTAACCCAAAATATCATACTATAATTAGTATTTCAGATTAAATGTCACCTCTACTGGATACCGCAATAGAAATCCTATTTGAAGTTGAAGGCGAATTTCTTAGAGAAATATGAATAAACTGGATAGTTTATACGGAATCGAGAATAAACTTATGTGTACAGTATGATTAGCTCGACCCCCTAAGGGCACACATACGTACGTATTTATTAATATATATATATATATATATATATATATATATATATATATATATATATATATATATATATATATATATATATATATATATATATATATATATATAGAGAGAGAGAGAGAGAGAGAGAGAGAGAGAGAGATAGCACATAGTAGATTAACAATATTGTGAAAAGAAAACATAATTCAAATTAGTTTGGAAGGGATGCAAATCAATCATGCATAATGGTATCAAAAAGTTGCCGATAGAGATAAATAAGATGTGTTATTGAAATGTAAACAAAAAACCAGTTAAAATATAAAAAAAACACTTCCATTCAGAAAACATGTGACTTATAGAAGCGGACTATTCGTCAGGAACCCCTTCTTTCTTCAAAAACAATAAAAAAGTGGAACTTCCTATATTTTGTCTACTACACAAATTATCATGATACATGCAATGTAACGGGAAGATCCCATTAATCTTTCAATGAAGGCATCAAAATAGAAATGCACTAAACTTTCCCCAAAAATTTCAGAATAAAAAAGAATATATCGAAAAAATAAATAAATAAAAGGTAAAACTAAAGCATATACGCAAAATGAAATAAATATAAACTGCTGTAAAACCCCAGACTTAAAATCCAAATCATCGATTTTTTTTTTCATTTTGTGTGCTTGATGTTATGAGTCTAAATTTTTCATTGTTTTTTTTTTTTTAAAGATGCATACTCAAGATCGTAAAGAGAAAGAAAGTGTTGAATGGAAGGTAAAATACTCGAAAAATCAGCCATTTTGTCTCGCCCGTAACAGCTCATGTATTTCATTATAAAGTAAATAACAAAAGTGTTTCCTTAAGTAAATCCACATACCTTTATGATTTCGTAAGAAACAAATTTTGTTCATTACCCTTTCAAATTTTTAATTTTAGTGAAATATGCGACGTGTTTGGTGTGGGACTGCGAAATGGCTGTATAAGGTGATATTTCGTAAATTTTTTTTTTTTTTTTGATTCGTAAAAATAAGTTTTATATGTTGGGTAATTAAAAAGAAAGCTGGACACAGTGTTTTTTTTTTTTTTTTGTGTGTTTAACTCGGCAAATTTTCTGAAGAAAGGGCTACTTGGCGCATTAAAAATCACGTTATATCTTCAATTGTAATGTTAATCAGAAATCACATATTTGATACATTTATCAAGCAAATTTGACTGAACCATCGTATTCTGTGCATACTATGGTGCTCATTAATCCGCATTGCACTGAAGTTTACAAGAGTAAAACAAAGCTATACGTATTTGTTTAAAAAATAATTTTAAATAATTTGACGGATTTAAATTATTTTTTAAATTACTCAATTACGTTTATGAGAATAACGAGCTGATGTGTGCATCACATGACTTCCTTTTACACCATTCAAGTTATTTCCCTATTATTTGATATTTTAGTGTGATTCAATAGTTAACTCTAAATATCACCAGCAGTGGCCAAATTGAAACCAGAGTTTAAAAAATATTTTTTTTAAACAAAAGTCGCCAAATTTGTCGCCAAGTTGGCGACAAAACTTGGCGACCAAAAGACTGCCGATGTAACGCCAAGTGTCCGCCAAATTATAACACCACTTGAGTTTGCATCGAAATTAACAATGATTTCCCCCCAAAAGGTGCAAACGCCCCCTTTAGAAACACCCAAATGCAACTAAAAGGGGAGGTGCACAACTAGACCCCACTAGGAGTCTACGCACCGAGTTTCAACTTTCTAGGACATACCGTTCTTGAGGTATGCGATATACATCCGCACATACGTACATACGGACGTCACGAGAAAACTCGTTGTAATTAACAATGGGATTGTCAAAATGGATATTTCGGGGTTCTATACGATCTTAGGCACTTATCCACGTGTGGTCGGGTTGAAAAAAAAAAAACCTCGACATTCATTCAGGGGTGAGCAAAATGTTAATAAAGGCCGATTTTTGAGTGAACTTTTTTTCGCGAATACAATACTTTTTTTGTAAACGGAAGTAAAAATGGAAACAGTGATAATGAAAAAAAAGGAGGGGGGGGGGGGGGAGAGAAAAAGCCAGAAATATCTGTACACAGTAAAATATTTTGAAACATAAAATTCTTTTTCGCACAGAATGTAGTTTTTTTTTCAGTAAAAAACGTCGTTTTTATTTTTTTAGATACCACGTGTTACTCTATTTATATTTTCTGTACACTTGCCTTTTATCCTTAAATTTAGAATGTACTTACATACATCCAATGTATCTCATTACACGTTTGTATAAATTGCTTTAATTTTAGCTTTTTTTTTTTTTCCTTTTTGCATGACGAAATTGTTTTTTTGGAAAAGGACATACATTTCGTGTATGGCACATTTTTTTTTTTCTTTTTAGATACGCCATCTAAAAATCTCAGCATAATTTTTCGGTTAAATACAATCACTTTGAATAACTATATAGGAGCAAAGCTTGGCTGATAAGAAAAAAAAATCTGGATTTAATACACCCTCAATTACTTATTTAAAAGGCAGGAAAAGTTACAACAAAACGTCCTTCACAGCAATAGCATCATCATTAAAAGCTCAAAGTTAACACATGCATAAAACTACGATAGCAAATAACATTTTCTGCTCTACACAGTCCCAAATAATAGCTAAAAATGTAGCAATTTTAAAAAAACTATTACGACTAAATAGTTTTCTCCTCAAAACAATAACTTATACTAACTAAAACAGCAATAAATATTTATAAGAAATCCGGCAAAATAGTTTTCTACTAAATGCAATCATTTATTTACCTGATGCATGGCTAGAATCATCATGGCAAACTAATTTTTGCTCTTAACACAATCACAATTTATTGCTGTAGTAAAAGTAAAATAACGACAGAAATTTATTTTTCATCATAAAAAAATCGTCATTGGTTACTAAAAGTAAGTGCAAAAAATATTACGTAAAAATGTGTTTCTGCTACGATAAACAATGATAATAAAAAAATACAAGATGCATATAATTCTTACATCGTAATTAGTTTTTCTTTCCAGCACAATTACTATTGCTAGCAAAGAAGATAATGCCTGCAAAGAAGTTTCAATGAATGTAAGATCTTTTGATTTTATCAGTAAACACACTTTTTTAGAAAAATATTCACATCTGTTTATTTTGGGGATAAATTGACGGATGATAATCATCTTTTGAATTTCATTTCAAAAGAAACAAAAATTTCAAGTTCTGTTTTAATTTACTTAATTGCTTCAATTTTTGCATACTTTGATTTATTTTGTTAGGCAATTTTACGAAAAGATAATTTACAGAAACAAACATGCATTTGAAAATCTAATGTTGCTAATGTATATGAGGAAAATGTATGTTGAAGTTAAAAGAGCTTATTAATTTTTCTTCACTCAAATCCTTACAGAAAATACTTATGTTATAAGAAAATACGAGTGAATTTATCTCTATGAAACAAAAAAGTAATTTAATGACTTTCCTTCATTTAATACCAACATTAATTTTTTCTCCTTCAATATTACTGCCATTCATTATCAACATTTATCCGCAGAATCCTAGAAAAATGGAATAAACCAGAAACACACAAATTGAGAAAAAAAAAATAGCAAACTCTTCATCCACAAATTTTGCTTACAAACATATGGATTTAATTTGCTCCTAGGTTCAAATTTCAAAACTGAAATTTCCAAAAAAAAATGTATTCGGTGTAAACAAAGAAACTCAAGAAACATTAAATATATTTACTGTTAAGTTTGGTACAGAAAATGAAATTTTTTCACAAAGCTCGGACGAATTGAAAGCCGTTTTTGGAACTTTATGTTATTTTAGTAATTATTAATTATAATCCAACATTAAAACTCCCATTATGACATTTCTAACGAAAAAAAAGCAACTTTCATGTCCTTACAGTTGTAAAAATTCAGAGCATGACAAACAATTTTTCTTCGAAAGGTCATTTTATTTTAGGAACACAAATGACCGAAATTCTCGACAATTCAGAAGGGTTCTAACGACGTGGCTATTCCTGCTCACACCTTCGATTCTAAGGAATATTTATGCCCTGAAGAATGCCGAAGAATTTAAGGATGAAATGGCCGAACTCATTCTCTTGACACCAGATGTAAGAATGAATCAGTTTCCAATTCCGCTTTGTCCACTCTAATCTAATGCCACTATTCCTTGTCGTATTTGCTTAAGGTAGAAAGACTTTTCGACCATTGAATAATGCGACGTACAAGATTATTCAAATACATGGTTTGTATTTAAATGCTAATTAGGTAATTTACTTTTAAAATATCCAAAAAAAAATTTGCCAGTATTTTATTAGCATAGCATATGCTTTTACGTTTCATTAAAATATAATCACTTTATGGTCAAGAATTTTCAAATGAATGTCATAAATGTCCTTTCTGTTGCACTTGAAAGCATTAATTTGACAAACAATGCTCTGGTGCACAAGCTTTCAAGTTGTGTTAATGCATTTATTCTGTGTTGTAATGCATTGGTTCCATGTTAAACTTAAATTTCCTCATTATAAGAATTATGGAGAAGAAAGTTAAGACGCTGTAGTTATGAATGTGTTGACAATAATTGGTTTCATGATTTCGTTTCTGAGTGTAAGATATATTACAGTTTCTCAATGCATTACAGCAGCATATCGCACACATTGAATGGGGCACATTTCAAAATTGAATCACACATAAGATGTGCTTCCTTCATTTTACCTGTGCGATACATGACTTAAAATTCTCATAAGCTTAGTATTGCAAAATGAGACAAAAGAGTTATAAATATTAAAATACATGCTGTGTCTTCCCGTAATATAATGATAAGGTAATAGAGGCAAAATATGTATAATTTTAGAGAAGTACTACATTGAAAAATAATTGTATAATTGATTACGCACAATTAAATGAAAAATCAATAAAGAAAATAAGAATAATTTTTTTAAAGATGGAAAACATTGTGATAGTTTGTCTTCTATTTTCGTAAAGGTCCATGATAAGAGAATTAAATTTTCTTTTTTCTTAAGTCTGAGTTAATTGTTCTTGAGTCGAGGCTAAAGTTTAAGCACGTGAATACATGTTTTTGTCTCAATAATCGTGTTGCTTCTAAAACAATGAATGATCAATGACATTGTTTTTTAAATATGGAGATTACTACTCTGCCGTGGGCAGGTAAAGTGCAGTAACTGCTATTTTTTCTTTCATTCCTTCTTCTTTTTTTTGCATTTTTTGTCATCTGTTGTACGTTAGCTTTATTGCACAAGCTTGCTTATTAGGTTTCCGCTAAAAAAAAAGTCTAATTCTAACATTTCTCTATTAAAAGTATTAAATCCAACACACATTTCTTTGAATATATCGAAAACTGCAGATACTGCCGTTTACTTGCCCACGGCATGCTATATATTTGCTAGTCATAACTTATAGAGTAGGTTTTAAGTAGAGGAAGAGTCGGTGCAGTGATATGCAAAAATTTAATGACATGGAGAAAAGCCTTTTTTCGGATGACTTTTCATCCAGAAGCTCACATTTCTTTGCATTGAAAAAGGTGTTCCTTGTAACACCGAAACACGTGTCTGCAATATTTTGCAATTTTTGTGCTTTATGGCGTTGGATTACTGATTTTTTGAATCTTCAGCATAAAGGTATTTATTCGTTACATGAATCAGTTGTTTGCGTCAGTTTAAATTGAACAGTAACTGTCAATATTTTTTTTTCAAATGATTTAACTCTGCTTACTGTTACATTTTCAGGTTTCTTAGTACGTTCTAATCGCATGATCGACAGAAAAAAAACTTATAAGACTAAACACAATACAAAGAATACTTTACTATGTAAAGTTCATTCTTGTTATATGGTGCGTTTAAGCTTCATACAGTGCATGATGACGAGATTTAAAATTATATTATTTTTCAGTTTTTAACTAAATGAAAATATTTTATCTTTTTTTTTCTTGTAAAAATTATATAACACTGAATTGTTGGCCAACTATTTAAGAAAAAAATAGTTAAAAACAGTGAAAAAAATTATAAAACAAATAATTAATTAATTTAAAATGATGTGATATGAATTAACAATACATTTACAAACTGACTGTAACAAAATATAAATTATCAACATTTACACCATTTTTTACACTCATAAAAATCCTACACTACTATTTATATTACGGAGAGGATATGGAAACCGTTCACACGTGCCGCTACATGTGTGTATTCACAAGTCCCTCGTCACCTATCTCAGAACTAATGTTTAAAAATAAAGGGTTCTTAAGGTAGGCGAACACCCTACATATTTTTTCTTCAATTTTCATTTAATCTTTTAAAAACTTTATACGATTATTCAATATAACATGAATGACACATTTTGACGACTTATTTTTTGGAAAAAAAATTCTACACGTTTTTTTTTAAATAAAAAAAACATATTTTTGACGAAAAACGGCCATTTCCATAACACTTCCAGTGCGTTCACTTTTTCATAATTTTAAAAACCTTTTATGTATATCTCTTCGTTAGATACAAGAGATTGATACGATCCTCTAATCTTTGAATATTTAACTAAAAACAGGTTTTTGTGAGTAAATGTTTGAAAAATTCCCCCGAAAACCGTGCTTTTTGCTAACGAAGTTTAATTGATCACTCTTTCAGAACCATATATTGCATGTACATTAACTTTTCGAGGTTTATACCACAGTTTTATGTTAACTTACAATTTCTGCAAAGTTTCAAATCTTTAGAGTGAATACCTCTTTCGCTAGAGCTGTTGCGTAAATAAAAACTTTGAAAACGTGGATATGAGAAAATCAAGAAAGAAAAAGTAAATTTCAGTTATAAGCAGTGAATCTGAGTTTAATAAAGTTCTTATATCTTTCTTAGTAATTCATTGATTTAAAAAAAAGTGTGGATTTAGAAAGAAGAGCACTGGGGTGCTCTTAATTTCTCAAAATCGGAAAATATATTTTTCTGTGAAAATTAGGATGTTCGTCTACCTTAATTGAATTTGAAAATTTAACCATTGTCATAAATTTACATGAATGTTCGTATAATGGTTTGCAATAATTAAGTTTAGCTTATTAGTTTGTTTAAAATATGTTTCCACTTGAAGAAAACAGCAATAAAACTCCATACAACACCAGGTAAAACAAAGAAGTCGACATCACAGTAACAAACTGGCTCATTGCTCCAAGCATTTGGCCAAGATTCAAGAGTTTTTGCTTGACGTTATCCTAGTAAAACATACCATCTTCACATGTGTCCTGTGCTCACATGTGCTCCCCTTTTCCTCTACATATTAGCATAAATAATTTGGAGAATCATTCTTGGTATTAAGAGCAAAGGTCAATTGAAAACGCTGTTAATACTATTAGATAGCACTGGGCGGCAAAAAAAGACCTTCAAAATGCATGTGACATAATTCTTGATGAGTCTTTTGTAAAGTGACCCCCTGAATCCAAATATGATCACCGTTTTCCCCCTAAACGTCCCATTTTTTGGAGATGGCGCCCCCCATTCTTAACAGTTTCATAGCCATTATTTTTATTTAGAGGGGTGCAAATTTCAAAATCATCAACATTTAGACCAAGTCAAGAAACTCATGGGGGGATCCCCCCTAAAATAATTAAAATATAATTAAAAACGATCTTTTATTCTAGGGCTTATTTTATTATTTTTACTTATTTTTTGACATAAAACCAGAGTATAGGACTCACTCCTATGAGCCCCATGTCCGAACAAATTTTCACATTGTAAAAAAAAAATAAAAATTATTGGAAGCATCGTATTTTGCATAGTCAGAGTCGCATCGCAGATCTTCAGTAAAAAAACTTTCCCGAATTACTCAACTTGCATTCCCAGATATAATTATGATTAAAAATGACCTTTAGTATGCTTAGAATATAAAATTATTGCATATTTATATTTCCGGGGTGCACGGCATACTCAAGAATTCATAAACAATGGAGCCAGTGCATCCACAGAAATATAAAATCTTTATATTAATATTACTTTCTAAGCCTATTTAAGTTCATTTTTAATCATGATTATGTCTGGAAATGTAAGTTGAACAATACGGGAAGGTTCTTTACTGATGGTCTGCGATGCGACTCTGACTATGCAAAATGCGATGCTTCCATTTTTTTTTTTTTTTTTAATTATATAACGTGGAAGTTTTTTTGGACATGGGGCCCATAATGTCCTACACTCTGGTTTTACGGCAAAAAAATAATTGAAAAATTGTAAAACAAACCTCTAGGGAAAAAAAAGATCGGTTTGAATGATTTTTGAAATATTTTAGGTGGAATAAACCCCATGAATCTCTTTATTTAGTCTAAATGCACATGATTTTGAACTTTGCACCCCTCTAGCCCCTCAGAAGAGTGTTAATGGCTAATATAATGCTCCCTTCCCCTCCAAATAAAAATAATGGTTATGAAACTGGTATTTTTTGCCGCACAGTGTAGTTAATTTGAATCACTGAATGTCCACTATGTTACATTTATATTTATGAGATTGGAACAACCATGTTCCAACTTTTTCTATTCATATTGTTCACTCTGTTACAATTATTTCAAAAATAAAGTTAACAATTGCAGTGAACAATTATACACTGAAAAAGAAATATAACTTATATGGTCATTTTCAGTGGGGGTTATTTATTTTTTCTTGTTAGTTTCAGATACTTAATTTGAGTCACTGAATTTCCACTATCTTAAATTTTTATTCATGATAAAAAGGGATGATTTTCTGAAATTTCCAACAAAATGTTTCTTTAGAATCCTTGTTTTATTTATTTTTTATTCTTAAGATTTAAATTTTATTAATTTTAAACGTTTTTTAATGGCATGGTTATCCACTTTGTTACACTTAGTATGGTGAAGCTATCGAAATAGTTTTAAACCCTTCATAAATTACTTGTGCACAAAAGGTTTACACTTATTCAAACAATTGGAAAATCAATGAAAAGTATGATTTATTGGTGGTTGTTTAAAAAAAATGTTGAAAAGGGGGGAGGAGGGGGAGCTGAACATGAATTCTACATTTTTTTTCGTGAGAACTACCCTTATTTGAAATTAAGAAACATTACATTCAAAATACATTCAAAATAAATTCAAAAACTGGTTTAAACTAGTTTTGCCACAGAAGGTAACTTTGAAAAATGTGGTAAAAATGGTTTAATGTGGAAAATGTGATATAAAATGAAATACTACTTTAGTCAAAGCAGTGCTACTTTGGAGTAGAAAAACCAAAATTTCCTGTGGATAAAAAATCGATTATTTTCATATACAACCACTATGTTTATAACTGAACCTTAAGATCTGTGATATTAAAATGGAAAAATAAAGCTTTGAGAAGGAAATTAGAAACACTTTTCTTGCTAACATTGGCGTATTGCATTCGGCGCTTATTACGAAAAAAGCTTAGAAAAGCATACATGTTTTTTTAAATTAGCCGTAATGTCTGCAACAGATATCACTTCCATGTACGAATTTAATGACATATTAATTTTGTTAACAATTCAAGCATTTTCACTTTTATCATTGATTCTGCACTTAATATGATTTATATTGTAAAAGATTATTTTGTATGGATTCTAGAAGGAAGAAAACTAACATAGAGTAAAGCGTGTGATTTTGATGCGAAAAGTGACAGCAAAGTAAGGGATACAGCTATATCTGAGTCAATCCAGAAGAGTGAAGAACAAGAAGAGAGTAAAGGATTCCCAATACTTACTATTCATGCACCAAAAATAAGCAATGGACTCTTTATAATATAATGTGAAAATTATTGTATTAAAAAACATAATAACATCATTGGAGACGTTTTTGAGTATGCGAGTATGTTTGACATTTTTTATATTGTCATTTTCATGCTAATAAACCAAGCTATTTTTCTTACAAGTTATGCAATTCCAAATGGCTGCAGGCATTTTACAAGGTAGTAGGAATACTGAAGAGGTCATTTTCGCCAAATAAAAGTTAAAGCATTTAAGATTAGTAATGGAGAAACCGTAGCAAAAAAATGCGAAATTCAAATTTCAAAATATAAATAACGACATCAAATAAAATCCATTAGTTCTAATAATCTAAATTAATTTTGATTCATTTAATTATCAAGTTTTTAACTGATTTTTTAATTTATAAAAATATATACGCCCGAGCATGTGCATGTTTGGTTTTCGGTTTAAAGTAAAAACAATAAACAAAACTTTTCTGTCCATAATAGCTATTGCATTGAATACATTGTCAAATAAAAAAGAAAGCAGCTTATCATTACCACATCAAGAATGTATCTTGAATAATGTATGCACTTTCTAAAATTTCAAACAAAAATGTTCTGTTTTGTAACTGGTAAGCAAAAGCTCTTAAAATCTTGCAATGTGATGCGATAATGTTGATAGCGTCACCCTATTAAACCCCTTATTATTATGAATTACTGCCTTTGAAAATACGCGAAAGGTAAGGTATGCGTTAATAATCGCAAAAGTATGCAAGCATCGGACCCGGATTCTTCTCTCAATTTGGGCCTGCTCTTAGCACAAACATATTGAAAATTTTGCAGCTAAGATGGCATGCGTAAAGTTTTTACGGCTGGAGGCATTTTATTAAAAGCATTTTCCTAGCGTGATTTTAATTTTGAATGTTATTCTCTTCTCTTCGTTGTCTCTTGACTTTGTCCAAAAGGTAGTAATACCAAGATAGAATTGTCATCTCATGAGTGGATAAAACCTGCCACATATTGTTAACAAAATGCAGAGAATATGATGAATTTGAAACTATGAATATTCTGCTGCCTATTAAAATTGCTATCGATTAATATTAGCATGCATTGCAAAAGATTTTAATTCATTTTTTACAGCGCAGTATTAATTTTAGAATCTAAAGGTAGTAGGGGAGATTTTTATATTCCAAATTTAAGGCTTTTTAGCACAGCTTTCTGCTGGATACGTGTTACATCTATTATGATTGAAGAAGGGTTGTAGTATTGTATGTCTAATTATGTATCTCATAGTCAGACGGCCGTAAGTCACTCAATCGCAACTTTAATGGGGAGAGAAAAAACTTTTTCTGGCCCATGCAAAGTATGGGATGCGCGCTCAATTAACCATGATAAAAAATTTAAAAGCTTTTTTTTCTTTTTTCAATTGCGTTTACATGGCTTGGTGAGGAATAGGCTTCTACATGCAAATGCACTAATAAACAGAAAACTGCAATTTTTGAATTTAAGTTAGTCTGGTTCTGAGGTACAGAATTATGACATGACCTTCGATTACTCTAGTCAACAAAAATTAACTTTTTGTCTGCATCCTGGTTTCAAATAGTCAATTCCTACTAATTTTGGGTAGTGAAAAACGAATATGGTAGTGGATCTTCTTATTAGCTCTTGTTTTCAAAATACATAAAAGCCCGCTGGAGAGAGATGCATTGCAACCACACATCGGTTTAAAGGTAAAGTAAAAAGGGGGAAAAATCCTGTGCAATAAATGATATTAAATGGATCCTGTTTTATTTTTAAAAAATGCTTATTATTATTTTTTTTTTGGAAAGCAGTGGTTGCTTTTGGCTTATTGCTGTAAACGCTTCATTTGTGATTGCTTTTTGTACGTCAACGAAGGACCATCTCTTGTAATAGTTCAGAAGCTTTTAGTAATCATATACTCAGCTCAATGACCATGATATCTTCGTTCCATTGTAAAGATATCTTGGCGAAACCTTTCCACATGCTCACTGCTCATAGCTTTAGTTTTTAAACAAAATGTCCTGGAAGAAGTGAACAAAATAGAGTTTTAGAGACACATAATTCATCAATGGTCTCAGAACTTTTGCAGGGATTGTTTGACCAACTGTTTTTAATTCTCGTCTTCTCTGCTGTTTACTTGTTGTCTGCTGTTACTACCAATATATCCTTACAGGATTCTTGGGTGTTTTTTCTCCCCTCGCATTTTTTTAAACACTGACTTTCACAAAGTTCTTCATTATTCCCAGCTGAATAAGCCGAAATGGGTAAATCTACCTAAAACTCCAAATTTTGGCCGATTTTGGGCATTTCTCTTCCCAGAATTTAAATTTATTGTAGTCCATTTCGGTATTCATGTACGTTTGTGGTGGCATGTAATAAGATTTTCTGTCTCAATCTAGAGTTGAAGTTTAGAGAACAGTCAGTCCCATGATGGGTGTTTCAATCTGCCAAGAAAAAAGACCATTAGTGAGAATTCACTATCCTAGTTGGCCTTGTATCTTGAAAATCAAGCTAATCTCAACTTTTTATGGTGATTCTCGTATTTAGCAAGGCAAAATACTTCGGAAATGGCTATTTTTGAGCCGGATGCATTCTTGGTGTTTACTAGTGTTATCGTTCATGTTGACGAAGATATATGCCAATAACAAAACAGTCTATGATTGCAACAAAGAAAAAATAGTGATTAAAAAAATTTAAATCCATTTTTCTCCGACTCAGTTATTTTCCACAGTACCATTCGATTTGTGGTGTATTGCAGCACATAAGGATTCTGCCACACATCCACGAAAACGTGCTACAACAACATGCAGTGACCTCTCACTTATACGCGACCAAAGGAGACAATGAAATTTTCGCGCACTAGTGAAATTCACGCATAAGTGAAAAACCCAAAAATAAGCTTAAATGCATAATAAGCTTTCTGCTGTAATTATCAGATTAAACGTAACATAATCGATGAAACTAAATGCAGCAAAAATATAATACTATGGGAAGTGCAGTGTCAGAAAGTACGCAGTCATTTTTTGTAGCCAAACCGTTTGTGTAGAAAATTCAAAATTCAATCTTTGACCCCACTCAGATTTCTAAATGAGGGTTTCACGTTCAATAGTGGTCTTCTATAGTAAAAAAACTACTACCCTGGAGATCAACGAACTTAAAGCAGAGTTTTTTCTCAAATTCTTCAACAGGTGGATGAAAAGTGCAATTCCCAACAATTTACATCGGAGCCCCTTTGCACCCTAAGAGTCCCGTAGCTAAAGGAGGCCCAGTAGGGTAAAGTGTTAAAAGAGGCCCCAAGTGTTTCACCTGAGTGAGAATTTACTTCTGGGTTACGTGGTGTATCCGCATTGCTAGGGGCCTTTTAGGGGATCCCTTTTTTTATCGTCTAGTTCCCTGTTACACTGTTGTCAGAAGAGCAGTTTTCATTCAGAAGGAACGCAGTTTTTTATATGCTTATGAAATCTCTACTTAAACCTCTTTCACTGCCAGTTACTTGGTTGATAATAACGAAAATCTCAGTTTTTATTTTTTAAAGTTTAAGCATGTGATATAATATTTGTTATTGTTATAGCGTCATTTATATTTTACATGACTTTGGTGCATGGTATTAACACTTATTTATTCTGGAAAAAAACAGCACGGGGATTATAAGTGTATTATTAATGAAAGCAGAGAAAATAATGGAAGATGAAAAATGGCGCCTGTACGAGTAGCAACATAAGATGAAAGGTATACCAAATGAAATAAGAAATTAGAAACTTCTTTAAATATGTTTTGGACAAATTGATATGTATTGCAAGGATAAATGTTAATACCTTTGGATGGATAAATATTATAATTCCTTATATATTTCGCGTTCTGACTCTTTTTTTAATATAACAATTAATCTCACAAGTAGGGAACTTTTGTTAATTATACATTGAGCCAAATAGCAACAAATAACATTTTATTTTCAAAAATGAAATAAAAGTTAATGAATAAAATAAAAAAGCCAGATTTTAAGATGCCTGAAAAATTTTAAGAATTTAAGAGCTTACTTTGAGTCATAGTGCATAATTTTTTCCATTTTAAGATAAAAGCAAAAAAAAAGAAAATTAATATGCAATATGGTTTAAAATTGTTCAAATAACTAAGAAATTGTTGTGTTTTGATTTGAAAAAAAAACGAAGGAATTTTTTTTTTTAATATATACTGTGTACGAATACTCAGTATTTCATATAAATTAATCACACCACGTTGTTTACCAAAGAGCCGAAGTAAAAGCACACGTAAAAATCAAGTTTGATTAATTCTAGAAATTTATCCTGAGATTAAAAATGCATTATCTGAAGATGACACTGAAAGTGATGAATCAAAAGACGCACGATAAATCAAGTATTAATGAAGTGTAAGAATGGATCTGTAAGTAGTTGGATCTTTCCTCCTGTCAGTTTTGATTCCAGATGATACCAAATGTTAGTAGCGCAAATGGCGTGTTAGTAATTCTGAGCAAGTGTGTTGCACTTAAGTTTTAGAAATGTGAAAGGAAAACAAGAAGAGTAAAACATTAAAAATTTAGTATGAGTAACTAAAATGAAGTGAAATATGGATGATATTACTTGAGATAGTCCTTCTGCACAGCTTTTCAACCAATGTGCGTACCGATGTTCGTTACAGAATTGAAAATCATTTTAACACACACATATATATATATATCTTATTTTTTGCTACATATACATATCTTTCTGGGTTTTTTTACTGTGTAAGTACATGTGTTGCTTGGTTATTGCTGTAAGAAGGTTTTTACAATTTCGCAAACTGTTTTTTTTGTTTTTATATGAAGTTTAAAAATACATGTTTTTTTTTTTTTTTTTTTTTGCTCTTTTAACATTTAAATCAGTTATCAGAAGTTCCCACCTGGAATTCAGAAAAAAGTCCGATCCAGAACTGGACAAACCTATGATTAACTTCTGTTCTCATTTTCCACGCCCCCGTTTCTTACTGCATAGGCAATTTATTTTTTGTTTGTTACTTCATGTATTATTAGATAACTTTTGAAATGTTACTATTTCCTAATGCTGTATTTGTATGATACTTAGTGTGAATAAAAAAATCTGGAAAGGAAGACTGAAAGTAATACAAAATTGTATTTTTTAAAACCAACTGACTTGCAAAACTGTCAATTTGTCAAAAACTGACTCAATTTTAAAAACTTTTTGGTCAGTGCCACTTTTTCAATATATATAAATATATATATGCTTTGTTTGTTTAAAGCTTCTGTGGATGAGATTAGAAGATCAATGTCGTAAAAAAGAAACTGGAGTTCAATTCCCTGAAGCTCCAAATGTCATGCCTGGAGGAGATGTATAGAAATAGCAGGAATCCCTCTACTGGATATCTGTTCGCTTAATTATTTAGACAACGAGATTGGATTGTTAGGACTCGGGCAGTCGGAAAACGTGGAGCTCAACTATTTATCAATAGATAGGAACGGTGAGGGGTCAGAGTGTATTTCAACTGACCACTTGCTTTCCCCACCCCTCCCGAAGTCCCAAATATCTGCCCGAAATACAATGGACATCTAGCAGGTGTATTTGATCTGATGCTACCCTGTTATTAATCCATGATAGCTAACTATGTCCCCACGCTTCGATGCATGTCCTGCCGCTCTACTGATTGGATCTTGTCAGTTGCAGCTATGCATATAAAACATAGACCGAAGCTGCCAATAACGGAGGAGATTTGGATTTCTTGCAAAAATTCTTTCCCTCTCAATAACAAATGATAGAATCTATCACTACCGAGTAAGAGTTTTTGGGAATACTGTTCATCTAAAGAGCTAGGATTTTCTTTTTGTAAATGCTGGATATTTACAAACGATGGATAAATAAAATGAGAATCTACAAAATAATTAAACCATGTATTTCACTGCGTATTAGATGAGAACATGAAAACATTTCAAGTTTTCGTCGATTATTAATGGTTAGACGTTAATTACTTACTTGTCAGTATAATTTGTTCAAAAGCTGCGATCCATTGTTTTTATTTGGTAAGGTTGACATTTAATATCAGTTAAGAAATATATTTCCTTATGATATTAACTATTGAATAAAGAAGCAGGTCCTCGATTTTTTTTCCATGAGAAATGCCAAATACGTTAAAGAGGAACGGCATTTTTTTTTTTGCCTTTAAAACAATATACAGGTATCTTTAACGTAATACACTACCGTTTTCTGTTAGATAAACCGATTTTACACAATTAATATAATACAACAGCAAATTAATACCCACTTTACATACTTCTGAAAAAAAAATAAAACTGTATATTATTATCCAAGTAGCTTTAATCAATATTTACTTGATAATTACGGGATTTAGTTTTTTAATTTTTTATTTTTATTATTTTTTATGTTGAGTAATGCATTTGGCGCTGTAAGGCATCAAATAAAAATAATAAAATTTAATCAATAAACTTAAAAGAGTTAGTTTTTTTTTTATGATTCTCATACTGAGGGCATCAAAAAAATTAGAAAAAAGGGGACAAATTAGTGAATAGTTAAGTGATAACAAAAGGAAGAGTGAGTGTATAGTTAAAAAAAACAGACATCTTGGTATTTCTTCTGGCGTTGTTTGTAAGTCAAAAAACGAAAACGCGTTCACTGTTTTCACTGGAGTTTTGGATAAAACTTTGATTTCCTTCAAATTACATTTTGCAAAAAATTTAATAATTTGCAATTGTCTAGTATTTTACATGATTTTTTATGGTATTGAATAAAATACATTTTTATAAATTTAATCAATATTGCTGTTAGATTACGATATTTTTGCCATTCTATGTGACATCTCTAAAAAAAAAAAAAAACTACATTGTGTAATGTACATAACTTTTTGAGATTTAACAAGAAATTTATGAAACTGAAAAAAATGCCCCCCCCCCCCACCTTTTTTTTTTTTTTGGTTGAAAAAAACGTAACATTATCAACACTGATAGCACATTAAAACCTCGTGTAGCTTAAATTCTAAATCAAAGGATTTTAAAATTTAAAAAAGATATATTGTTTCGACGGTATTAAATTGAATCGCTCTAAGTTCTGGACAATGCATTTTAGCAATTGGGAAATGTCAACGCTTTTAAAAGAAACATTTTAAAATCAGGATGATTCTATGTATGTAGGCAAATATATTAATATCATCAAGGATTTCTTCTAGTATATAAATTTACAACTTCCATTTTACAAATGAATAAAAAAAGGAAAAGTATTTTCAACCACTTTAAAAATTGTACTCATTATTTAAAGCAGAATATATAAAGCTTGCAACTCCAAAGAAAATCAAACAATTCTCGAACCAAGTAAAAAAATGCATACCAAAATTGCGAATAAAAATAAAATACTTATCTGTCAAATCTATAACAGAAAAAATACTTCCCAGGTGTTTTTTTGGCCAGTGTGTGTGTGAAAAATTAAACTTTAAATGCAGTGAATAACTCAGCCCAATCAATATATTATTTAACTCGCCTATTGCCAACATCTTTCGAATGCTTTCGATGCAAATAGCTGCATCAAAACTACTATTAAAATTTCAAAATGGAAATAAGACTTTTATGAATCACTTCTCGTGTTTTCAAAATTGCAGATTTTCATTTGATAAAAAACTGATGGCAAAAGAGCAGTGGTAGAAGGTACTACATTCATTGTCATTAAACATAATTAATATTTTAGAAATTATTTTTCAAAACTAGTTTCAAGGCATTCCACATTCCCCTATACTGTTAGAAAACAATGGGAAAATATTGTTGAAAAACACATTCGTAAAATGTAAGCTCTGAACAAATGAGAAGAGCATTAAAAGGAAAGAAGGAAGGGAAAATATACCAAAACAATCTCTCAAAGTGCACACACATTGCACATTGGAGAAAAATATAAAATGAAAAACAATTCAAGGTTGAAATTGACGGTTAACGAACAACTGGTTTTCAAATAGTGAAGATAATTATATGTTCACATATTATTTGTTAAAAATAAATTAATAAAGGAAAAATGAATTTCGTCAGAGAAACAAATAATATAGACAATACGAAAATATTTTTAAACCGTAATTTAAAATATGAAAAAAACAAATTCAGACGTTTCATTCGTAAATGTTGCTGTCAGAGACATTTTTAATTCCTCTAGAAACGTATTGAAAATGAGCCTAAAAAATCTGATCAAAAGTATATACACGTTTTGTATTCAAAAAATATAACTGTAGGAAGAAATGAAGATTTTTGAAAAAATACATTTGAGTGTTTCATTGTCAAACACAATGTTAAATTCAAAGTAGTAGTCTCTTCTTTTTCTGAAATCATCTCTTCTAGCCTTATAAATTTTCAAAATCGATCAATTTCATGATCGATGAAATTGATCTTCATTCTCTTCATTTTTTCTCTCACTCCTCTAAATTGAATTTCCCTCCGTTAAAAAGTGTGAAAGATATTTTTCATACCTTGAAAAAACTCCCAGCAATATTTCTGGCTGCTTTTAAGTATCTTGTTTAAAATGAAATCATCTAGCATTCATTCCAAAAATATTTTATTTAACTTTCTATAAGACCTACACTTTTAAGACCCTAACATTTACTCGAGTTTAAAAAATTTTCACATGCTTTATGTAATATAAATCACCAAAATTTCACATAACGTAAACAAATTTGATATTATGGGAGTCTAAAACTTGAATTGGCAACTGATCCATTTATCCTTTGAATGGATGTGTAATTAAAACAGCTTATCAATTGTGAATAGAGAAATTCACACTAAGAACGAAAGGACAGTTCAATATTCATGACTCATTTGAATAGTTATTGACCTAAACGTCAAGGATAAGTTTCATTTACTAATGATCATTCGAAAATTCCTTGAATGCTAATCGACGAATTTTATTTTACAATTAAAGCTATCAATAGTTATTCCCAGCAATGAATTAGACCTAAATGATGGCTATTTGAGTCTAGAATAGCGAACGTTTATGAAAATTCGGAATCTCTCAATTCCTCGTAAAATTTTTGATGGTAGTGAAAAGTAATTTTATTATTCTCATTCATTCCCATTTGTACTTTGTTCGATAAATTTTTATTCATGATATGCGTTGAGAGAAAATTTGATAACTCGTTATTTTTGAGTGAGTTATATGTGTCGGTGCAACAGCAAAAAGAGTTATTTATCAAATATTATAATTCAATATGAATTATCAGATAATATTATATATTTTGCTCAAAATTGTTGAATTATAAATCTGAATAGTAGAATTCATTAATGTGCAACCTTAACGGGAGCAAGCTCAATATTTTGAAGACAGTGTTAGTTTGTATGGTCACCTCCTTCACCCCAAAAAGAATGAAATACATACACGCCTAGTGTACCGTTTTTTTACATTAATCATATCACATTTCATTACAATGATTGGTTTTGCATATAATATCGCTTCAGGTTATATTTTTACAGGTTATAAAACTTATTTTCCAAATAAATAAATAAATAAATAAATAAATGAATAAATAAATAAATATATTTAGTTCATGCAACATTTTTCAAAAAAGTGTTTCCTCCAAGTTTGCTTTCATTATAGTTTTAATGTTTATTAATGTTTCATGTATGGTTTAACCTAAAATGTATAAACAGTTATAATTTTTACACAAAGTACTAATAAGTGTCTAAGAAGAGGGGTCTACTTACACCGCAAGCGTAATTTGCTAGGTTATGTGTTTCCCAAATAAAAGTGACGATTTCAAAATGAAAAACAACCCTGATGATGATATTTCACGGATGAAATATAAGATAATAATGAAAGCTTTGGAGGAATTTATATATCAGCTACAAAAACTCCAAAGCAGGTGAATATTTATTTGCAAAACGTGCATCAAATGAAACCATAAAGTAAAATGTATCTCTTATTTTGAATGTTGATGATGCAAATGAAAAAAATACTGTCAAATTTGCAAGAAAGAATAGAAATAGCATCGTGATTTATTGGCCTGATGCAGATGATCTGGATTTATTACTGAAGTGATAAGGATTCTCCCTCAGTTAACTTTAAATAGTCGCGGCCATTCAGGTTTTTAATTTCTTTTAAAACCTATGTTTGCTAATTTGCATTTAATCAGTCAGCTGTATTATGTTCATTCAACACTACTTTATGTGTAAAATATATAGGTGTAGGCTTTCAATGTATTTTTTTCTTTTCTGTTTTATGATTTTTCATTGTATAGATTTAAATGACTATAGATATCTCAAAAATGGATGCATTAAAAAAAAAAGTTTCATACTTAAAATTTACATACTTTATTCAGTAAAACTCATTTACCTCTTTTTTTTCCCATATACATGTTGGAAATAAAAAAATAAAAATTTGGATGGTCCACTCTGCCCTTTATGTGAGGAAAATTGTACACCCATCTGATTTTTTTAACGTTTTGGTTTACAATATTTAAAGCGTTATTTTAGAAAATAATGATGAACATTTGTTTATTAATATACTGCAGTTCATTAAGTTCATTTTTTTTTCATCGTTGGCGTTGATTTTTAGAGGGAACTTTAATAGAGGCTACTATATAATTAATACATTATCAGAAAGGTGGAGCTAAAAAGTAAATATTTTACCATTTCACTTTGCCCCACATTCCCCTACATACCTATGTAAGTAGGATTGTAGAGTAGGGACGGGGCGGAAAAAAAGTTTTTGTTTTTCGAACTTCGATTATGCGTAGTGCGGAAAAGGTGTCATTGAAAGGAGCCCTTGAAATTCCGAAAAAAACTGTTTCTTGATATTTTTAACATAATGCTGTTTCTTCATATTTTTAACAATAATGCTGTTTCTTCATATTTTTAGCAAATCTAGTTTAAAGAATATTTTTCTGTTTTTACTTATGGGTAGTTCGGAAAGATATCATTGTTAATACTTAATTCCATTCAGATTTGAGGCGTGAAATAAAATTCCTTAGTTTGCGGGAAACGCGTAAAAATTTGAGCAATTTTTATTTATTTTTTGACGTTTTGAATAAATTTTGTCCAAATATATATATATATATATATATATATATATATATATATATATATATATATATATATATATATATATATATATATATATATATATATATATATATATATATATATATATATATATGGCATGATTTATCTGAAATAATTACACAGTTTGTCACACATTATGCGTTTTTTAGATTCTCGATGCTGTTTATTGTTATTGAATTTTAATATATGGAACATACTTTTGTAGAAATTTGTACAGCTCTCAAATTGTTTTAGTTCTTAACCAGCGGAAAATAATTCAGAGCTCACCACTCCTCACTGATAGATTTTTTTAAAAAACATAAGAATAAACGTACAATATCTTAACTTTTAGCAGTCGGTTTTCAGGGTTAGGTTTGCCTCTACTATAGACAGTAGAACATGGCCTTTTAAGTAGTTTCAGTTCACAGGTGCCTATTGTACTTGCACTTTAGCACCTTGAAACCTGCAGAGAAATCCGAAGCACTGTTCGTAATGTATTTTTCCGACGATGAGAAACGACGAGGGTACGCAAATAGATCTAAGCATATAAATAATATGGCTATCCTGAGAATTCAAAATAGTTTAGTCAAAGCAATGGCAATTGGCAAAGAAAAAGATATCAAAATATTGACGTGAAAAATAACTAAAATAAAACCCGCCGCAATTCAAAGAAGAAAAAATCAACAAATTAAGAAAGTTTAAGGTTCTAAAACAAAGATTTAGGGTTAAGTAAAATGCGGTAACTGCAACCTTTTCGCTTTATTTATTTATTATTTTTTAAAATTTATTTATTTATTGATTTTTTACTTATTTTTGCATTTTTTTGTTATCTATTGCACGTTAGCTTTACTGTAAAAGCTTGCTTATTTGGTTTTCGCTGAAAAAAGCTCGAAAAAAACCCTCTTAATTCCAACATGTCTCTATTGCTAGTACTGAACTCAAAATACGGTTCTTCCAACATCTCAAAAACTCATTTATACAGGTACTACCATTTACCTGTCCACGACAGAATATCACTAACGCATGGATTGGTTCTAAACCAATATCAGCGAGTCGCCAATCACAAACTGTCTTTGGTCAGAAGAAACTGGATGAAGCAGTTTTAGGAACGTACGCGATTTGAGATAGTCCTTCGTTAGCTGTGAATAGAAAGATTAAAATAGTAACGGTGAAGTGATGGTTTCATTATAGCAAAGTTGCAATAGAAGTAAAATGCTCAAACGTCAAAATTAAATTCCAAAAAGACTTTTATAGCCTAAATTGGATATAAAACCGTGAAAAAAAAGAAAAAACGCTGTTGGAAGAGCGTGCAGAGCTTTCAGTACTATCACCTCGTCTTTGGTGAGTTGTGGGCTAATTTACTTTGGTCTTCAAATGAAAGCAAAAAAAAAAAAAAAAAAAAAGAGCTGGACTAAATTTCTAATAACATATTTCAAAATAAAAAAATAATTGCAATAAATATGTAACTTATAGCACACCCAGCATCTAAAAAATACATAATATGTGACAAATTTCACAATTGTTTCAGATAAATACAAGACAAAATAGACAAAACTTAGTAAAAATGTTTAAAAAAAAAAAACCTGAAATTACCAAATTTTCTATGGATTTGCGCCAAAGAATGATATTATATCAGACGCCTCTATTTTTAATGAAAATGTATTGTCATTAATACCTTTTGCACACTATCCGTTATCCATAACAGAAAAAAAAACGTATTGTTCTAACAACACCAAAAAGAAAGAAAAAAAAAACAATCATTTGGTAAAATATTTTGTGCCATTGCAACAGATCAAGAAATTGCCCAAAGGATTTAAATTTTTTTACGTCTACTCTGTTCCCTAACAAGTTATCAAAAATTTAAAAATATATTTTTTTTCGGCTCACCCTACTCTATAGGGTGAACTCTCCTTTTTAGCCGTAGTCAGGTTTTAGCATATTAAAAAGGCATTGCAGAAAGTCAGTTTTTACTCGAATACTGATTTTAAAAGAAGTGCACTAAATACAAAGTTCGTTGTTTTGTTTCCTTGTATTTTTTCGATTAAGTCCGGTTTATAATGTAATGTAAGACGGTATTATAAATGAAAACATTTTTAAAATAAATGTCTGAAAATTAAAAGTTTTAAGGTGCATACATATTAATTTCATGAAGTTGAAAATTTACATTTTCTTTCGAAACTAAAAATTATTTTACATGTGTTTCCTTTTTTTCTGTTCAATAACTTCGCAGCATAAAATTCTAAACTCTATTTGTGGATCATTGCGATATATTACGACCAGAAAAACCTTTTTAAGAAACCGTTAAGATAATAATTTTTTTTTTTTTTTTTTGGTCTTCGTGATGACAAACATGATGTCATATATTTGCCCACTCAATCGCACAGATTCAGCGTCCGTTAGTAAATAACAAAACAATGTACAGAAATAAAGAAAAGTTAAAGAATTAAAATTGCGCTTAGTATTGCACCCAGCATTGTACCCATTATTTGTTCTGGAAATTAAAACGTACTGCTTTCAGAACATACCCAAAATAAAATGAAATATTTCATCGCAAAGGAGACGTTTTATTGTTCATTCCGTTTAGGGGAAAGGGGGGCATATAAGAACATGGTACGTTCTACCAAGAAATGGCAGAACCATTACTACTTCTTGAGCAAAATTTCAGATCAAGGAGTAATTTTATGGTCCTGTGGTGACAATTTCTTTTTTTAGCAGATGTTGATGTAATTTTATCACTCTCTTCTTCGCGTGAAAACATCTTTTAAGCTAACTTATAAACTAAAATTAATTATTGCAAGCCATTACATGAACATTCAAGTAAATTTTAGACTATTGATTTTTTAAAATTAAATAAAGAAGTTTTTATTTTGAAAATTATTTCTAAGTAGATGACGTGCCACTAGTGAAAACAACATGCAAGGGCGCATGTGAACAGTTCCCATATCCTCTGCGTCTGTCAATATTAGTGTAGGGTTATTATATGTATTAAAAAAGGTGTAAAGATTTATAATTATGACTTTTGTACTTTGTTATTTACTTTCGTACAATCAACTTTTAAATTTATTGGTCATTATTATTAAATTATTAATAATTAATTATTTATTATCTTTATTTTTCATTCTTCAAATTATTTTGATAGTAAATAGTTGGCCAATAACCAACTATTTATATATATAGTGTTATATAATATTTATGCTTTATATTATACATTTTATAATATGTGTTATATAATATTTACAGGGAGAAAAAAAACGACAAAATATTGTCCTTTAACTAAAAGCTGAAGTTAAAAATATTTTAAAATTCATCATCATATTCTGAATTAAGTTTAAAAGCACTATATAACAAGAATAAACTTTATAGATTAAAATATTTATTGTATTGTTTAGTCTTATAAGTTTTTTCCTGTCGAGCCTGTGATTAGCACATGCTACTAGACTTAAAAATTTGACAGTGAGCAGAGTTATATAGTTCGGAAAACATATTTTCTTTTAAGCAGTTACAATACAATTTAAACTGACACTAGGTTACAAACCTTTCAATGGAATTGGTATATGTGTATATGTTTTATATTAAAGAATTTTTCGTTGAAATGCAGGTGCATTCAATCGTTTTCATATGTGTTTTTCAATCATGTTCATATGTGCCCCGGGCTTGTACACATGTCCCCCCTATAGGGGCACATATGAACAATTGAAGACAGTTTTTAAAAATTCGAAAGTAGAGAAATATATTTTTTAAACATTTGAAGAAAAAAAATACTGGGTACAAAAAAAAAAGACTTTTCAAACATGTAGACACTTTTGCTCTGAGAAGTTGTTATTGTTTTCTGAAAAATAAGAAATGAAAAAAAAAAAATTAGGAAATACACGACGCTTTATTAATAACTTTTCGAGTTTATTTTTTATGCAAGTGCAAACTATTTCTAACAACATCTTAGATGAAAATAAAAACCAGGATAAAATCTGATGATGTTTAAAAAATATTGAAAATTTGCGGCGCAAAGGACGGGGAAAATTAGTTTCAAAAATTTTCATTTAACATCAGTGATGTTCCTCTTTATGAAAAACTATTGAATTTATAATTTGTTTTTAATAATTTTTTTAGGATTAAGTTTAATGTAGCAAACAAAATTATACCCAAATAAAAGATAATTCATTAAAAAATAAAATAAATTTAACGTTGTGCTTTGTTAGGGAATGTTTCAGAAGGGACTCCTTGGACTATTTTTTTGTCAAAACAAGAACTCCACTAATAATTTAATATTTTTTGTGTTGAATATACTTTTCATTATAGTTAAATTAAAGAATTAGGACATTTCATTAAGTCATTAACATTGAAATATAATTAACACACTTCAATTATTTTGTGTAAATTTTAAAACTCTTTAGCTCGAACAAACTGTAGTGCATTACGACTATGAGGTTAAACATGTTTATGTAGTCAATATTTTGACAACATAGTTATAGTATTTTGAGTAAATATGTAGTAATACATTTGCTGAAATTATTGTTAAGTCAACATGACAGATTAAATGCCATAGAGCGCTACTTTTTTACAGATGAACACTGAAATCAGGTCAGCTTGACTTAGTAGAATTATATTTTTAACAGTTTTAGAAATTAGGGAAATGTGGGACACATTGAAATAGTGAGATATTTACTCTGCTTTCAGCGCAAACTATTTGGTTACATTTTAACTATGTAGTAACACATGTAGTCTACTCCAGTCAGAAAAAAATCAATCTGAAGGTTAAAACATATGACTATGCAAACAGTTTTCAAAAATTGATACTCAAATTGTAAAAATTTTTTGTAAATCAAAAACTGTTTCTGTTATTATCAAATGATGAATTTCTTGTTAGTAACACTTTAAATATTAATTAAGACCTACTAATATTCGGTGTAGTATTTATTTAGTTAATATTTAGCTTATTTGTGTTTAAAAAATTTTGCACAATTAGTCAAGTGCATGCGGGGCAAGATTGATCATTCCTTCACTTTATTATTCACTTATTTATCAAATAATTCACTTGCTTTCTTAGCCATTCTCTATTTCTCTATTTTTTACTCACATTTTCCCCTCGCATATTAATCAATTAAGCAAAAAACTAATAAATATTTTTTTTCTTTTTTTTTTTTCATTTCTTCATTTATTCTTTTATTTACTCGTTCATTTGATCAAAAATATTTTCTTACAATTGAAAAGAAAATATTTCATTGCAAAAATATATCATTTTTTACTTTGCCCCAGAAAGGAAAAAGTAAATAAATTCCAGCATTTTTTTTCTTTTTTCTTTTTTTGAAGTCACAAATTCACTGCCAAAAATAAAAAATAATGTTTCAATGCATGTTCTGTTATAAAATAAATTGTTTTTTCTCTTTGTACTTTCAAAAAAAAAATTTCCTGTGTTTTCGTTTTGAAAAAGCTAAGTCATTATTATAAAGTCCATTTCATTTCCTCAACTATAATTTTCCACATATGCTAAGTCTATTTCACTTTGCCTCACATTCCCCAACTGATATTTTATGAAGATAACTTTTAGGTTTTTTTTTTTTTTTTTTTTTTTGACCAAGAACATGCTTCTTGTACAGCAAAATATGTTTTTTTAATCCAGTTGAATTTTGCTAGAGGTCAAAAAAGTGAAAACAAGAACTGAATATCGCTTTTTTCCTTTCACCCTTTAGTTTTTTATGTTGTTATATTTCCATTTATTGTTTGATTATTGCGTCTTTTCTACTTTTTCACTGTTGTTATTTTATTTCTTTTTTCGCTATCTGTTTCGCAACAAAATCTAATATTACTCTTTTCCTGTATTGTCTTGTTCTAAAAGTGGTTGGTTTTGGCTTATTACACCAGAAAGTTGGTCAAAACTGTTATAATTTTCTTGTAAAAGAGCCAAGTACCCAAAAAATTGGACAATCAAACTCAAAATTTTGCAAGCTCACTAAAATCAGAGTAACTATTAAAAGTAAGGGAACGACCACAATATTTTCATGCAGTCAGACAATAGTTCACAAGTGTAAACAGAAGGAAAACTTACATGCAGTCGTAGTTACATCACTATCGTTCAGTAATCGGAGAAAAACATGAAATGCAATTAAAAAAAATAAAATAATAGGTATTCATACAAATTAGTATTTTTTTTCACGGAGAAAATAGAGGGAGAGGGGACCCAGCATTAAAGAACGTAGACCAGAAACAACGTATTAATTAGTTTTATCGAATTAATTGGCTAACTGTGTTTTAATTATCAATACCTTCGAATAACTTACTGACATTTTTGAAACAAAGCAATTCGCATTTTGTAATATTCAAAGAAAAATATGAATTGTAAAAACAACCTTTTCCCGTAACCTAACGTACTTTTTAGGATGAACTCAATGGCATAGTTAAATTCTCAAAATACATTTTGGACGATTTAATTTTTTTTTTAGATCATGGTCACTGACTGACATACTTATTTTTAAAATGTCAGTCAGTTACCATATTTTTAATAATTATTTTAAAATAATCTAAAATATATTTCGGGAATTCAACTATATCATTACATTCAGCTTAAAAAATACAATATTCCAGGGCAAAAGATTGTTTGCACAACATATATTTTGCATTGAATGTTACAAAATACGTGTTGTTTTGCTTCAAAGTGTCAGTCAGTTACCCATGGAATTGCCCTTATAGAAAGTGCTGTTGTACACTTTAAAGTTGAATGTTACGAACGTTGCTGTATGAACATGATATTTAATTGTTGTTGATCTGTAAGTATTACTTCAAGTGTATTACTTTACACTACTTAATTGGAACTGAAAACAAACTCGATATTTTTTTAATTATAAATGAACGTAATTTAATTCTTAAAATAAATTTTTAACTGAAACTGATTTTAAAAAGTTGCGTTTTTTTTTTCAAAGATTATGTTAAAGGGCCCCATCAACCACCTAGGATGCATTAATACAAATTTATAAAATGAATAATTGACACTGATTCAGTAAAATAAGTAGTAACAAAGTCAAATAGCAGAAATTGCAGATTAATGCAGACACGTATTTCGGCATCACAAGGAACGCCTTTTTTTCATTGCAAAAAAAAAAAGAGCTTATGGATGAAAAAACATCGGACAAAGCTCGTTTCTTTTGCATTGAAAGAGGCGTTAGTTGTAATGCCGAAACACGAGTCTACAGTAATCTGCAATATTTTGCTATTTAACGTTAATAGTTCCTATTTTACTTTTTATATACAAAGGTATCTGAATAATTCAGTTTTATTCTTGATATGTAAGTAAAATTTGTGAAGAAATACAAGGTCTGATTAATGGTAACAAATCGTTAAAGTAATATAGTTCTACAGTACACGCTTTTACCAATAGCTTTAATTTTTTTCTCAGTAAATGATGATTACCAGCGTACATTAAAAATTGAGTAAATGATAGAGCCCGAAGAGCTGAGAGAAATTTAAATAAATAATCTTCAACCACCCATTTTCTCTCGCATTTTAAACGGACACAGCTCCCTCTAAGTACCATTTAGAAGGATTGCATATTTTTCGATATGCTGGCCCAAATTATCATTACAGATAATTAATCACGAGCGGGCAAGCTCCTTGGGTCAGCAGCATCTGCAGCTGATTGTAAAATCGATTATCCAAATGGCTAAACCCCGAAGATGAGTTTGTGACAACCAATTGACTGCAACTGACAAAAAGGACCAAGGAAAATTGCCTTCCACATTATTTGTCTTTTCGGACAAATATTCGGTGGAAAAATGGATAATTGATTCCTTGAAAAATGGGGTCGTGAAATAACTGGACTTCTGCCGAGCATAGACGCAGATCTTATCATAGCTTATAGATTAGCTAATTACCGTAAAAATCTTTACCCAAAAATCCGTATCACACTGATTAAATAAAAATTTGATACTTTATTTTGACTTTAACTATAGTAAATGGTGTAGGACTGAATACTTTGCTCTCCTATCATGAAAGTTACTGGATTATGTTACGTTAATTAATGTATATGTTTTTTTATTTAAATACGGGAATGATTAAATGCCAATGGAGCTCCAGGACCATTATCTTAAAACTTAGATATGTGTAAATAATATGCGAGAGAAAAATTAAAACCATAATTATTTCGTCTCGTAAAAGAGGGTGATGCATGGAGGAAACAATATAAACTTGATACTTAAAAACTGTTTAAAGAAAATGACAAAATTAAAAATACATAAAATCAAAAATAAAATAGTGGTTGGGATACATGGAGAAAACGGATAAGATCCGATGCACAAAAAAAGATTTTAGGTCAAAGCTAAGGTCAATGAATATGAGGTAGACCTAGGAAGATACGGTTGGACGAGGTTGAAGGGGACTTCAAAAAATAAATAAATAAATAAAAACAAAAAATAAGTAAAGAAATAACAATAATAACATATTGGATACTTAAAAAATTTGATTGTTTTCTAGCAGGTTCGTTGGGTCAAGTATATACTAGGTCCGGGCAGTTAGTCAGAGAGACACACAAAAAATACACACATATGATTCATTTGAAGAAGGAAACTAAACATATGATACATACATGCAAAGAAATCATACACATTTTAACTGAGGTTCAATTTTATATAAAATTAAGTTAAAAATTTAAACTTTTTTTCCCCAAATCTATTACTGAAAGTCTTTCAAAAAAAGAAATACATATTGATATTTTTAGAACAATGCTTCTGGAATTAGTTTTTGAAATCAACAACTTATTTCGTATGCACATTTTAAATGCATTTCAGTCTCTGCCGCGCAAGTCTATAGAACTTTGCTATGAAATCCCTAGAAGCAAAGGGGTGTGGGTTAAGTGCGAAAACTAAATTGTGGAGATAACTATTCAAAGATAAGAGAAACTTTGATTTGTGTTGTGGCAGATAAGCTTAAGTATGTAATCTTACAAACTTACATGTTTGTAATAAGGCTAATTACTTATTATTTTGATTATTAATTTTTCAATATTAGCCTTCGCAAGTGCTGCTATGCAACATGATATACAAAAACTCTTTAGTGAATGCCGCTTTATGGTACTGAACTTGCACGTGCTTTACCATCCTTTTCTTCTCGGTTCCTCGTATGTGCTGTGAGCAAAGACCGACAAGAACTTTAAATTCTAGGTAGTCAGGAAAAACTTTTGGCACCAGACAGAATATTTATTAGAGTTCATTGGCAAACTAAGTGTAACGTGGCCTCGAAAATATCCTAACTAATAAAAAAACTGATAAAAAAATATAAAAAAAACTAGGCGCCAAGGTATTTTTTTAGTCAGCCGGTCTTTGTCTGTCCCTGATCATCAGTTTATTAAAGCAGTACTTTTTTATGAAATAGCTATGTACATTTTTGCCAAACATTAAATATTACAATCAATATTAGGCGATACTAATGAAACTGCCTGTACGTGTTTCGGGTTTGACTAAACCGTTATCAATGAAAAATAAGTAAACTTGTCATTCATCTTTTAATCTTTAAATCTCTTTTCGTTTGAAGTAAAAAAAAAAATGTTACTTAAAACCTTGAAACACGTGTCTGAAAACGTTGTATCTATTTGAGCTTCTAACGTTGATTTTGTTTTTTATAGTAGCCCACACATTTGATTGGTATGATCAAGCGATTTTGGTTTTAAAAAAATTCTAATGTTTTGGAACCATTTCAAAATATATTTTAATATCTTACACAACAAAAATAAATAGATAAGTAAACAAAATACATTTACAGAGCTGTTCCACTGCTGCATTTTTTATTCATCGACTGCCAAATTTAACCTATGTTTTATAATTCATTATAAATATTAATTTTAGGTACTTTAACCAAAGGCAAAAATGTACCTACGTTACAGAAAAAATGCTGAGAAAGGAACACATACCAATAAAAATGCGATCTGATAAGAAACAGCGATGTCAAGCCTTTAAGAAAATAACTTTTTAAAACCTTAAATGCAAAAAAAAAAAAAAATATATATATATTTTTTTTTTCTCATTTGAACATTTTTTCCAAGCATAAATAAAACATATGTTTGGGAAAAATGTGGTGGGAGTATTTTCGAAAAATGCTATTTTGAGAACCCACTGATATTGTTAATGGAATACCGATTACGAAATAGATATTGACAATAGAAGACAAACCTGCCTATTACTGATTGGGTGCCCTTAACTAGTCGTTTACCCTCTTTCACGTTTTTGACTTTAGTTTTCCCTTAAATATTATAGAAAAATATTTGTAAAAATATTTGAAGAATAATTTTAAAAACATTTAATTGACGAATTCAAAAATAAATAAATTCTAAGATATTTTTTCTCTTTTAGCTCTAATAAATTCATTTCTAAATGAAGTTTTAACTGTAAGAAATGCCCTTTTTAAGGGGGTCCGGGACACATTTTGGAAAAAAAAATTAAACAATTTAGAGTTTTGAAATTTTTTGCACTTATTCACCATTTATTTAAAAAGCAAAATCATAACATAATTATTTTTTAAAAAAATATTTAAATTTAATTTTCTTTTAAAAAATGGGATTGCTTTAAATCGCAAAAACTCAAAATATTCTTAGTCAACTTTCAAAATTTTTTCAAGAAATTATGCACAAAAATCTAAGCTTTAATTTTTATTCTGCGATTTAAAAAATATTAATTCAGTTAAAAAAAATTGAAGAAAAATTTTGAAAATTTCGAAAATTCGTTTTTTTAAAAGAATCAGATTTTGCATTTTTTTTTTTTTTTCAAATTCACCAAATAAAAATTAAAGTTATCTGTTTGAAAAAGATATGCTCCAAATTTCATTACTTTATGTTTATCAGTTCTTGACTTATAAGAGTTTGAATGCAAAAAATCGGGAAAAAAGTGCATCATCTAGAAAACCGCGTTTAAAGTTTTTAAGCTAAATATAATACATTAGTTAAATGCATGCAACACAAATAATTATATATTTCGTTCTAACTAAGGTATAAACAAGATTCAAACATCCTTTTGAGCATAATAAAACGGACAAACTTTTTAAATGATTTAAAAAAAAAAAAAAAAATCAAAATTTGACTATTTTTGTGCCCCGGAGCCCCTCAAATTTATGATTTGCTCTTATAAAGTCCTAAGAATACAGCTATAAACATTCATGCGTCGTATTTTAGCACAATGTTAAAAAAAAAGTGTAAACTTACTCCGTAAATACGGTGGCAGCATTCTGCACTTTGTGTAAATTTATTTCGGCTGCTAGCTTCCTCCATAGCAATGGAGTAACCTTACTAATAAAACTGGTGTAACGTATGAGCATTACTATGGAGGCTGCTAAGCTGCCATTGCTTTTACGGATTAAGGTTACACATTTTTTTACAGTGAGTTTTTTACTTGATCAGTCTCATAAAGTATGAGTACGAGTAAAGTGTATGGTAGTTAGATAAAATACATTTTCAAAAGTGATTGAAGGAACTTAGATATCTATAAATTTAGAAGAAACTTTGCAGAAGCAAATTTTTCTTTTACTTGTAATGAACTAAATAATTGCATTTTTAAGTGTAAGAAATATATGTTTTCAACTTATAATTAGCATTTATAAAGTCATATCATACTGCAGTAAACATTCATGCATTGTATTTAGCACTCTTTAGAAGCACATAAATTATGTGCCTCGATAAAGTATATGTTAGTTGCATATAAAATACTTTTAAAACGCTATTGAAGAATCTACGGAATTAAGAGATCAATGAATTCCCAAGAAGCTTTACAGAAGCTAATTTTATCTTTTAGCTATAATGGATGCAATATGAATTTAGTTCTTTAACTTTAAAGAAATACCGTTTTTAAATTTGTAATTAGCCTTTATAAAGTCATATTATACTGTAATAAACATTCATAGATCGTATTTTAGCACTGTTTAAACGCCCCCGAAATATGATCCCGAATAAAGTATATGCTAGTTGCATATAAAATAATTTCAAAACGTAATTGAAGGAATTTAAGGTATTAAGAGATCAATGAATTTACAAGAAGCTTTATAGAAGTTAGTTTTTCTTTTTTAGCTGTAATGAATGCAATACGTATTTCTTTTTTTAACTTTCACAAAATACCATTATAAATTTATAATTGAAATTTCTAAGGTCTTATTATACTGCAACAAACAATCATACATCGTATTTTAGCACTCTTTAGACGCACATAAAATATGAACCCGGATAAAGTATATGGTAGTTGCATATAAAACACTTTTTAAAACGTGATTGAAGGAATTTACGGTATTAAGAGACCAATGAATTCACAAGAAGCTTTCTAGAAAGCTCTAATGTATACTTAAGAAAGCAATAACTGTAAAAGTGAAAACATTCAACAAGATTCAAAACTCGCTCCTAATTTTACTTTAACTGCCTAAGAGCTTACGCTCCATGCGTTACCACATACTAACACTTCCTCTCCCGAAATGAACCACTCTTAAAATTGGCAAATATCTCTCTAAATTCTGAAGCCCTATCAGCGGAAACCTTTTGCCGAATTGTATTTCCTCTCAAATACATTCTTAAAATTTCTCTTCATTTGGTTTTAGTAGTGATTATTTTCCTTCCAAGTGACTGGTCACACAGGAGCTCTAGTGACGGATTAAATTTGAGAATAATGGACTGTTCATTTAAGTAGTCGGTTAGAAATATATATTCGAACTGTCCGCTCCACTCTACCTCACACACTCACACATATGCCTAATTTACGTCATGAAATATTTTTATGGCTAAGGATAATGAGTGGTTTAAATCATGACGATATATTATAGAGGTAGAGGATGCTTATAAATACTAGTAGTTGATATATGTTGACTTACGTTGATTTCGAAATTCTTATAAATGTGAGAAAATTTTTTGGAATAAATATAGGTTATAAGAGACGACATGTAGTGATGTTTCAACGTGATCGGCAGTAGATTAAGTACATAAAACAAATGTTTACGTAGTTGATTAAAAAATCCGTTATTTTGCAAAAGAAAAAATAACTGCCTTTTGTGACGCAAGGAATGCTTTCAAGTAGATCAAATTATAAAAATAATATAAAATTGAAAAAAAAAAGAAAAAGAAACTTAAAAACTTCCGAGATCTAATTTATCTGCAGTGAAGGAATCTTAAATAAAAATTCCTTTAGCACCTAATTAAGAAAGGTGTATTGTTTTCATTTTATCAACGTCACAATAAGTGAATAAATGAATTAATTTATAATTAAAACGAAGAGATTTTTTGAACACTGTAAAACGAAAAACATAACTTCCAGCAGAGCATCTGGACCAGAAATATGTAATCTGATGCCTTCTTGACTAAAAGTCTTATCACTCATTTACGATAAACATAACTATGCTTAGTTACATAAATATGTTAATTAGTGTAATATAATTGTAATTATAGTTCATTATTGTTTTTTGCCCACTTGTGTGGTACAAAGTAATATTTACAGTACTCGTTCAGGATGTCTGTTTAAAAATAGTTTGAAAAATACGGAACAATGGCTTAACAGTTCAGCTTTAGGTATGTAAGTATTAACCCCTTTAAAGTATTACCCCCTTCAGTTCGGGTTTAAAAAAGTCAATATTCTTGAAAACTAAATATTATTAAACAGCACGATTATTTAGGAAAAGTCAAGAAAAGAAAAAGCTTTCTATGAAAATACAGAGGACCAGTTAGCAAAAAAAGTTTGCTTGGGGTCAAAATGACCATTTCCGTAATTCTAGTGTTAAGTTCAATCGGCCTATTTCTTTCATTTTTGAATTGAATTCCAAGAAAATTCATCTGGTTTCTCTTCTTCCAGGGGAATGTGGTGCAAAGTAAAATAATTAAGATACTTTACTTTTTACAAACTCAACAAATAGAAAATTTGTTCTGAAAACTACGGTACATAAATGATGAACAATGTACTTTACAATAATACTTACATTGAAACATTATTTTTGATTTTTAGCAGTAAGTTTGTACCTCCAAAAAGGGTCGCAATGTTTTTTTTTCATGAGGCAAAGTGAAAAGTAAAATATGCTTGTAATGAAATGTTTTCTATTCAAGCATTAGGACATTTTTGATCAAATAAATGAATAAATAAAATAATGAATAAATGAAAAGAAAATGAAACAATAAACGAATACATAAATAAATAAGCTAGTATTTGAGAAAAATAAATGACTGAATAAAGTAGTAAACCAATAGAAAATAAGAGAATAAATGAATAAATAAAATAATTATTAAATAAAAAACGTAAATGAACTAACTAATAAATTAATATGTAAGTGATTTAATAAAAGACTAAGTAAGAAAATGAAATGAACTGTCTTTGTTTGCCCCATCCATTTTGCCCCGCATGCACTTGACTAACTGTACAAAGCATTTAAAATATCAAAACGCTTAGTATTAAAATAATAAATAATGTACTAAATACTTGTAGGTCTCAATTAATATTTCAAATATTAATAACAAGAGTCTTTTAATAATACCAAAAATAATTTTTGACGTACAATAAAAAATTACAGTATCAGTATCGATTTTTGAAAATTGCTCGTACTATCACAGTCTTTGATTCTCAGAGGTAGCTTTTTCTTGAGAGGAAGAAAACTACATGTGTTACTACGTAATTAAAATATTACTTTTAAGGTGACGCTAACAGCAGAGTAAATATTTCACCTTTTCGTTTTGCCCCACATTCCTCTACTATTCAGTACAATCGAAAATGAGACATGATTAAGAAATTTATTATAATAATGTTGTTGATGTTACTCGTAAATTTTTACCGTGGTCATATGTTAAAAGCATAAACTGAGCTAGATTTGAAGTAAAACGAGTTTTTGACCAGACCGAAAGGGATTTGTTCCAAAACGCTCTACGGCATGATATTGTTGAGAAAAAAGTTACAACTTAAAGAAGGAAATTTTTTTTGAAAATTTGTAGATTGAGCTGGTTTCGATACTAAACGCCCAAAGTTAAAATTGAAAAAAAAAAAACCTTTTAGATTTAAGAATTTGTTTGTACGAGAAAACGTTTTTTTGGCACATGGTGCTCAATAATTTATTAAATAACTAACATTATTACTTATGTTCATGTCTGTACATTCAATGTTACCGAATGCATTTACATGTATATTTGAATTTTTAAATAGTTTAAAATATATTACATACTCAAGATGAATAACCAACACTAAAGAAACATTTAGCTGTTACATCGCAGTCTAGCGTAATTTGTACTTTTCGGTCCCTTCGCAAAAGCTTTACATCAAGTGATTCACTTAGTCAATAACACTTACTTTTCACAAAAGTGTTCACTACAAAATGTAACTTCAACTTTTGATAATGAACTAATTTCACAAATTTGAGGGCAAGAATATAACTGCAATTTTTGTCATCTTCCCCTATTTATTATAACAGACATTGGAGTTAAATGTTTTTGTGATAAAGACCATTGAAAAATATATTGGGAAAACATTACGAAGAAAAAATAAAATCTGGTTATCCCTGTCAATCAAATTAAGATTGTCACCAATCGATTTTAATAACAGATTAATTTAATATTTTTTCCTTTTTACTTATATTTTGAGCAGAGCGTTTGAAAGCATCTCCGTGTTTTGGATGTAAAAACAAAATAAGGAAAAGCAAGAAACGTTATTTTTATATCGTTCCATCTTCAGCAAATGTCAAAAAATGAAAGTAGAGGAATGAAGTAACGAAACATGTAATTTTTTAACTGATTCATATTCGGATTTGTGTTTTCTAAAGTTAGAAACAAATATAACGCTTAGTTAAAAATAAAAACAGTTGAATACTTAATTTTCTGATTCAATACTTTTGATTTAACTTGTCATAAAAGTCTTGCCGAATAATAGTGTCTAAATCTTTAGGATATTGCGGAATGTCATTAAGAATTATTAGTTAAAAGAAATGTGCAATTCTCCAGAAAGGTGATTTTTTTTGTCTCCCACTCATGGTAAACTGTCCAATTCTATTTTTTTTTATTATTATTTATTTGTCACCGTCTCAAGAACAAAATAACAGGCTTTTAACACTAATAAATAAACCTTACTTATGTGGAGGCTTAATATAAGGACTAAAATGTTATTACCGTTTACTGTACGTAGTTAGAGTTTTGTCTTTAATGGTCTGTCAAACCAAAAAAATAAACAAATCATCTTTTTACAGTGCTTCAAGTATCCTAATTTCGGACGAAGTTTCTTTTTCGTTTGATTGCACATATTACTATGTTTCTTGCTCGGATCATATTTCCCTTACATTTTTTTCATTATTTTCTAAATATTTTTAGAGTCTTTCATGATCATTAGGTGCAACTGGAAGCTCAAATAACTTTAAGTTTCAGTAGCAACCATGATAACTTCGTTAAAAAAATAGAAATTTTATGTGTTGAATTTTTTTTGCTTCATGATTAGGTGTATTATCAAAGTAAAAAGAAAAAAATACGGCAATGCGGCAGCTATTACCATACGTACTCATAATGAGTTACTTTTAACATTCTTGTGCAATTTTGACCTTTTTATGCTTTAAAGTGATCTTGTGTTTCAAATATGTTACATTTTAACGAATGTAGCGATTATTTATGTTTTGTCATGTGGAATACGTAAAAATATCATTACCTATGATGTAAAACGTATTGATGTGTGCTTGGTAATAATAGACTGAGAATAAAATGATTCTAAGTGCATCGTTCCTAAATTTTTTATGCTTGATTTTTTAAGAATAAATTTTTTAAACTTTGGAAGTTTTATTCCATAAGTTTAATCAAAACTCATTAGAAACATTTGTTGATGAGTATTTTTAAAACTTTTAATACTTGAGCATTTTTAGTACACTTATTTTGATTTTATATAATGAATTTAATGAAGTATTTACAAATTAATTGATTGATTCATGAGTTAAAATTAAAAAAAAAAAAAACTAAGAAAAGATGCATGATGACATTTTACGTCAAATTTAAGGGTTCAACCTTCAATATCTTTAAAATAAATAAAGTTTTTGCAGTAAAAAATGCAACGTGAAATTTTTTGGCTGTAGGGATTACAGGAGTGAGTAATAAACTCTGCTTTATGCCGAAAAATAAGCAAAAAAATTGTAAAAAAAACTGGGAAAAAAAAGGTTGATTTTGATTTTTTAAGTATTTAAGTTGGGGAATATCCCCATGAGTCTTACAACTTATTCCAAATGTTAATGTTTTTTAACTTTGCACATCCTTGGCCCCTCAGAAAAGCGTTAATGACTAATATAATGCTCCCATTTCCTCCAAATAAAATAAATGGCTATGAAACTATCGAAAACTAAACACAATGGGGGGGGGGCATTTAAAAAAAATGGGACATGTAGGGAGAAAATTGCGGTAATTTTACATAAGAACCACCCATTTGCATTTTCAGGTAACAAAATTACTCATAAATGCAGGTAAAAAAGATTGAATAAAATTCCTTTATATTAACACAGTACTTTTTTTTTTCAAATACATAAAATAAAATTTAACAAGGTCTATCTTTTTTCCTCACGTGCCCTAATCCACCTTTCTCTCGTAGTACTATATACTAAAAATGACATTTTAGCTAATCGTAATGTTAGAGTTAGCACTTAAACTACTACTATAAACCAGTTTTTCGGAGAAAACTTGAATTTTCTTCTGCGACCAAATTTTACTTTTTTTCTGTAACATTGAGAAAAACGTTCGGCTTGCTAAACATGAATGTATAAAATAAAATCTTGTAACACGTACCATTTTAAAGTTATGACAAATTTAATTTCCATAACCGGCTAAAAACTCAAAATTTCAAATCTAATCTAAACCTGTTTAACTACTTAAATTTTGAATATTTATGCAACTATAGTAATAATGTACACTTATACACACATTGTTGGGATAAATAGCACAGGTTTTATCACTGAGTAGAAAAATAACCCACATGCTATAAATGAAAATGATGAAAATTTAACTTTTCCTCTTATGAATAGTGAAATCCTCTTGAATTAGAAACCAATAGTAATCTACCAACATTTTTGCCTTTCATTTTCCTTGGTAACGTTATTCTTTACGTTTAATATCTTGATGAAAGCGTTCCCCTTGCTCCTCACTAACCATTGCAATATTAGGAGGGAAATAATTGAGAAACTAAGGATGCAAGAAATGCAAATGACATTCTGCACTCCATTGTTTCATATTTTTGTAACAAGTTTTTCACTAAAAATTTGGCATTTTTAGTTTTTTGACTGACTAAAAATCCTCGAGTTACCTCCTTTAGAGACAAACCAGCCGTTATTTCTTTTTGGGTGAGATTTTCATCAAGATCATAGTTCTTTCATTCGCATTCTTATTTGTGGGTCGACAAAAATGAATTTAGCATCACTCAATTTGAGAAAAATGCTTCTCAAATGCAAAAATCCTTTAATATTTTTATCCATAGGTTTGAAGAAAAAAAATTCTTCAAGCCGACTTTTGTTTGTAAGGGTGGAAAAATCATTTTCTTGCGGAATAAGTGATAAATTAAAATATTAAGTGTTGCCACTTCAAAAACTTACCGACACACAATTCTAATTCAAATAAAATATTCTATTAAACTGTAACATTCGCAGATGTTTTTCACAGTATATACGAATAGTCTGTTTTATGCTTCTAATTATTGAAACAAAATTAAATTATTTTTATCACATTATAAGAAAAGACTGCATGAAAATGTTATAGAAGCTATTACTAAGAAATGTGACTTGTTAGACACCCATATCATTTGGCAATTTCGTTACAATTGAATACGTGACTCAATGCACGTGATAGTATTAATGTTACAAAAATCATGTCACACAATGTTTATTTCAATTTTTTTCATAAACATTCCTCTTGACTCTCTACAATTTATCAGATTTTTAATATATGAATTGCTAGACATGTTTGCAAAATAAAACTCGTGTAAAAGATTCTAACCCGCTTCTAATTATTGCTTCTAATTTTTATGCTTCTAATTATTGAAATAAAATTAAATTATTTTTATCACATTATAAAAAAAAAGTTGCATGAAAATGTTATAGAAGCTATTATTAAGAAATATGACTTGTTAGACACTCATATCATTTGGCAATTTCGTTACAATTAAATACGTGACTCAACGCACGTGATAGTATTCATGTTACAAAAATCATGTCACACAATGTTTATTTCCATCTTTTTCAAAAACATTGCTCTCTACTCTCTACAATTTATCAGATTTTTAATATATGAATTACTAGACATGTTTGCAAAATAAAACTCGTGTAAAAGATTCTAACCTGCTTCGGCAGTAGAATACAAATTTATCTGAAAATGAGACCGTGCTCTCATGTATCAACAACTACAAAGGCTAAGAGGTTTAGTTTAAAATATAGGGCAAAACATTAAACTGTTCTCAGGTGAACTTTGTCCCAAAGTGAGCCGATCTGTTCTACATATGTTTTTTTTTTCTTCTACTTTTCAAACTCTTAAAAGAAGCATTTTCAGAGTTACCATTAGTAACATTTTTTTTATATATGATTTGACGATTTTTTTTTGTCTACTATCAGCAAGAATTTATAAAAATGGGAATGGAAAAGTGCAAAAACTCAAACAATCACCAGTGAATATCAAGAATTTTTTCAACAATGTTCCTAAAATACCAATTACCATCAAAGTAACTAAAAAACAGCAATAAGGATTTGAGCCAATTACTCTTATTTGTTGTCTAGTTGTTGGCGGATTGAATTTTAGTAAAGAAGGTAAATAACACATAAACAAGAAATTGTTCTTTGGAATTTTTAACAAATTTGAGTATCGCTATTAGTGAGACTTAAGAAAATCTATGGGAATTAAGAAAATATCCATAAAGCAGTCACGTTGGTTCTCATTTTAGAGATATCCTCACTTGAATATATCAACAAAGCCTTTGGCTTTTAAAGTGCTTTGTTTTTGGACAGAAACGATCATGAAAGTTAGTGGTCTTTCTAATTTAGAAGGGTTTTGTCTGACACTAGGTCACTAAGTGAATTTTATAGTGGACTTGAAATAAGTAATTGATTTGCATTCGTTTCATGACGTGGAAAAAAAAAACAGGGCTACGGAGTCAGATTCGGACCGATTTTGGCGTAAAGGAGTCGGAGTCGGAGTTGAAAGCTCTAAAATGTTCTTGGTAGGAGTCTGATCTGGAGTCAGTCACTTTCCATTCAATTCCGCAGCCCTGGAGAAAAAGATTTTCTTAAAATGTAAATTTGAGGTTTCGTGAGCACTCACAGAAGAAATATGAGGTCGTTAACTAAAAATACTAATTTGCGTTGTTTTTGCTATCATATTGGTAAACAAATGTCCCCAAAATGCAGTTTTAGGCTACATTTGGTAGATTAAAGGGAAATAGGTCACAACCCCTCCTGAGTTCGCATTTGATAAAACTCATGAAACTTTGAAATATCTATTACATGTAATGAAGTACTATGCTGATTTCAAATAAAAAAACTTGTGCTGATGAAAACGAAAAGGAATTTATATTCTCCTGTGGAGCAATGATTGACGACTACAACAGATTCATTGAGAGAGAACTTTTTGAAAAAAAAAAAAAAGAAAGAAAGGAAGAAAGAAAAACCGGTAGGAGAATGTGGGGCAAAGTGAAATGGATAAGATGGGTGAACTTTTTCAAAATGAACCGATTGGGAATTTGGTTTGAAACAAGTACAAAAAGAAAGTACATTATTTTTTATTTTTGGCAGTATTTTTGAGCCATCAAAAAAAAGTGGAAAATTTTTCACATTTTGTTTCATAGGGCAAATTAAAGAATGAAATGTTTTTTACTTTATTATAAAAAATATTTTTGATCAAATTAATTTTGAAATAAAATTTTGAATGAATAAATGAAAAGAAAATGGTACAATAAACGTTATAGTTAAATTAATTAAATAATATATGAAGAAAAACAAATGAGCGAGTAAAAGAGTGAATAGATAAGAAAACAAGTGAATGGATGAATAAATGAGTGAATTACTAAATGAAGAAATTTCAATGAATTAATTAATAAATGAATGCGTAAGTGTTTTGGTAATTCACTTTGCCCCATCCACTTGTGCCCCACCACCCCACCGTGGCCCCGCATGTACTCTACTACTTGAGCAAAACATTAAAAATACAAATAAGCTTAATATTAACTAAATAAACATTGCACTGCATATTAGAATGTCTCAATTCATATTTTAGATGTTAAAAACAAGAACTTTATTATTTTATAATATCAAAAATAAATTTTGACCTACAACAAACTCTGCAATAAGGGTATCAATTTTTGAAAATTGCCTGTATGATCATAAGCTTTAAAATTCCGCAGTATTTTTTTCCTGATTGAAATTGACAACATGTGCAACTACATTGTTAAAATATTATCAGAGAGTAAATACGCAGAATAAATATTCCACCTTTTCACTTTGCCCCGCTATTTCATTTTGCCTCACATTCCCCTACTTATGCACTTGATTAAACTCATTAAAAGTATGTTTTGCTGTGTAAATATATAAATGTATACCAATACACTGCATATAAATTGAAATTTTCAATGTAATTTTCAATTCATAAGTGCAAATAATGAGAAGAAAGTGAACACTTTTATGTGTCTATAAGTGTATCTAACTAAATTATTAGTTTTATATGTAAGAAAAAAACATATAACTAAATTTTTGTATGACAGTGTAATTTATTATACGCTGCAATGAATATGTTTTATTGCTAAATTAATGATAAAGAAGTGATAAATATTTTGAAATATGAAGAATACTTTTATGACTTGAAGGTTTTTGCGCAAAACTACTTAGACACAACATGTTATCACTACTTTCTGCGTTGCAGTTAACTCGTTATATATTTAATGCTTTGTTTAAAAAAAAGCAAAGATATTCGAGTCAATTTTATTGTTTATCAGTATATTTCAAAAAAAAAAAGTTTTGAAAATATTTTATGACTGTAGTTTGCTTCCTGTATAAGCATGAAACCCGCCATTTATCCATAAAACCTACAGAAACTAGTAACTTCTTACAAAAAATAAAAATAAATCAAGTAAAGTTGGAAAATGTTAAACGCGTGAATTAAAAAGAATGATTATGAAAACTTGAAAATGATACACTGCATATATGTCTTATATGAAAGCAATCATTTGAAAAAAATATCCCATATCGTGGCCCGACCCTCATTTGCGGCATGCCATTTACCTTGCAAAGGAGAAGGGGAGAAGAGGTAGCTGATAATGACTCTTTTTTGATTTTTTTATATTTTTTTCAGAGTTTAATTTTCACCTCCGAGTTTAGTAGATCTCTTAATGTTAAAGATTTTATTTCCGGAAGCATATGATTGCTACAGGATAAAAGATATAACATTTTACGGAAAAAAATTATTTTCTATGATTTATGTAGTACATAAAAGGCAATGTGTATTCTGTATTAGTGTTTTTCACAAGGAAGAAGAAATTTATTTATTTTTATTTTAAACTCGTGATTAGTGCTATTCCTAATTTAGTCAACAATGTCTTGCTTTTTACTTGACCCGTCAATAGTCCACTCTTCTTGATATTCAAACGTCCGAGATTAGAATACAACGTCGCCTCAGAGCAACCGTAGGATATCTAATCCCAGAAACAACACTAAGATATCTTACTGTTTCTCTGAGGTGACGATATGAGCTGCCAAAAATGTTAGCTCACGCACATGGAGTTCGTTTTATTTATATCTCTCATTCAGGGCCACCAAACTCACGTAAGAGCCTGAAGAAAAGAATTATTTCTATGTGGCAAATTATTGAAATATGACTAAATTTAAATGCATGAATAGAAGCAAAGTATGAAAAACTGCTTCATAGTTAAACATTAATTGCACTAGAGACATATGAAATGTGACTCTGTTAGGAATGTAGATGAATGTAGGGCAAAATGAAATAGCAGGGCAAAGTAAAATGGTGAAATATTTACTCTGCTTTTAACACCACTATCTAGTAATAGTTTAACTATGTAGGTACACATGTAGTCTATTTCAGTTAAGAAAAAACTACTTCTGAAAATCATAGAATGTGATAATACAAGCAATTTTCAAAAATTGATGCCCATATTGTCATATTTTGTTTTAAGTCAAAAATTACTTTTGTTATTTTTAAATGATAAACTTCTTATCTTTACAATTTAAAATACTAATTGATACCTACTAATATTCAGTGCATTTATTTGTTTAAAAAAATCTCATTCGTATTTTAAATGCTTTTTTCAGTTAGGCAACTGCGTGCGAAGCACAGTGAATGGGGCAAATTGAAAAAGTTCATTTACTTTTTCACTTTTACCAAATCACTTACGCATCCATTTATTAATATTTCATTTACATTCATTCATTTAATAATTCCCTTATATATTTACTCATTCATTCACTTTTCTTATTCTTCCACTATGTTTTCTCATTTATTAACATATTAATTTATTTATTTATTGTTTCATTTCTTTTCATTTATTTATTTATTCTTTTGTTTACTCATTTATTTGATCAAAAATATCTTTAGTAATCGAATAGAAAATATTTCACTAGAATAATATTTCATTTTTCACTTTACCCCATGAAGAAAAGAAGTAAAAAATTTACACCTTTTTTTGGAGTTGCAAATTTATGACCGAAAATAAAAACTCATGTTTCAATGCAAATTTTATTAAAAAATAAATATTTTTTTCTTTATATACCGTGATTTTCAGAACAAATTTCCAAATTATTCATTCTGAAAAAGTAAGTTATCTTAACTATTTTACTTTGCTCCACATTACCCTGTATTAGGAATATATATACAATACAAGCTATGAAATTTTGTTCGGGGCGTATCTTTATATTAAGCATTATTTGTAAAATTTCAAACGACATTCTGGTTCTTATATCATATATTTAAGAACTTTGCATGTAAATTTGCGTAAAATTTGGTTTAGCTGTTGCGGTACGATTAAGTTGAGAATAATTAAGTTGTATTTTTTGCATGCTGAAATCAAATTTAAAACCAGAAAAATCATGTCACATACTATTAATTTTTTAAATGGAGATGAAATGCTAATTTGATTTTAAGAAAAACATAATTATACTTTTCAAGACATATATTTATTTCTATAACTACTGGAAATTGAATAATATTTAAAGAATGTTGTGTGAAATTTTCATTAATACTTTTTTGAAGAAATGAGCGATTGACAGCGACTCTCCACGGAGTTCTCAAGAAGAAAGAAAAGAAAAGCGTTACAATGCGGCACCCCTCATAGCTCATCACTGAATCACATGAAGTATTAAAAAAAATGAAAGGATTTTATTTGATGATAATTTATTTTAGGTAAAATTTGTTTGCTTGAACTGATTCTTCAATTTCTTTTACAGCACTTAAAATACCAGATTTTCATCAAAATCGTTGTAGTAGCAGCACCTAAAAAGATAAAAAAGAATTTTCCTTTAATATAATAACCATTTTTTAAAAAAATACGTGGAAGAGGAATGTGGGGCAAAGTGAAATGCTTGAGATAATTACTTTTTCAAAATGAACAATTTTTAAAATTGTTTACAAAATATTAACGGTACATAAAGAAAGGACAATATATTTTTTAATAATACTTGCATTGAATTATTATTTTTTATTTTTGAAAGTAAATTTTTACCTTCAAAAAAAAGGTGGAAATTTTTCCCTTCTTTTTTTCATGGGACAAGGTGAAAAATAAACTATTTTTCTAATGAAATAATTTACATTGACGATTGTTAAAGAAGATATTTTTGATCGAATATATGAGTAAATAAAAGAATGAATGGATAAATGAAAATAAAATTAACAATTAATGAATAAATAAATACATACATCAGATAATATAGAGGAAATTCAAATGAATCAATAAAATAGTGAGTGAATAAGAAAATAGGAGAATAATTGAATAAATAAGGGCACTTTTAAGTGAAAGAATGTAAATTTAACTACTTATTAACTAATACGCAAATGATTTTATAAAAAAAACTAACTAAATAAATGAAATGGGACTTTCCCGCTTTGCCCCATCCGCTTTGTCCCGCATGCACTTGACTAACTGTACAAAACATTTGAAATACAAATAAGTTTAATACTAAGCAAATAAATATTGCACCGTATATTAGTAAATCTCAATTAATATTTAAAATGTTAACAACATGAACTTTATCATTTAATAATAACAAAAATAATTTTTGACTTACAACAAAATATTACAATATGAGTGTCAATTTTTGAAAATTGCATTTATTATCATATTTTTTTTATTTTCAAAGGTATTTTTTCCTGAGTGGAATAGACTACATGTGTTACTACATAGTTAGAATATTACTCGGCAGGAGGCACGTAAAGCTGAGTAAATATTCCACCATTTCACTTTGCTCCGCTACTTCACTTTGCCCCATATTCTCCTACATGTAGAAAGAACAATGCACTTTATGATAAAACTTGCAATGACATATTATTATTAATTTTTGGCAGTAAATTTGTATCTTCAAAAAGAAAAGTTACATTTTCACTTTTTGTCTGAAGCAGAGGGAACAATATAATATTTTTCAAAGAGAATATTTTAAATTGGATTATTCTTCAAAGTATTTTTTATCAAACGAACAAACGAATACTTAAATAAACACCTTGAAGGAATAACTGAATAAAGAACGAACCAAAAATGAATAAATTAATAAATATATGAAAAAAATAAATGAGTTCTTAAAATAATGAATGAATAAACAAATAAGTGAATAAATAAATAAACGTAATAGTGTAAATGGATTAATTAATGAAGGAATACGTAAGTGATTTGATAAATGAACCAATAAAGAAATGCAATGGTATATTTTACCTTGCTCCTCGTGCACTTGGTAAATTGCATTAAATGTTTGAAATCAAATCATCCCTAATATTAACTAAAAATATAATGCAGTGTACATCAGTAAATCTCAATGAATACGCAATAACAAAAGCTTTATCCCTTTATAGTTGCATAAAATATTTTTCATAAACCACAAAATGTTACAATATGTGTATCAAATTTTGAAAATAACTTGCATTATTTTCCCCTTGATATTTAGAGCTTGTTTTCTTTTTCTTTTTAACTGGAATTAACTATTTGCTTGACTCGAAATGGTTCTCTTTCGACTTTATGGAGGTAAGAAAAAAGTCTCATTTACAGCCTGCTGAACGAGACAATGTTACAGTTTACATGGTATGTTAAGTATTTGAAAAAGTATCAGTTTAAATGAGAGTTTCATAATCACTTTCTGCATCAGAATCACTATTCGTTGGTTGCCTCCTCGCCCTCATCCGTGAAAAATTTCTAAATTCCAAGAAAAGAGTTTTTCTGCTTCAGACAAGATGGGTACCTACATCATTTAGGAAACAATCCAATACTTCCTCACTCAAATTGACAAAAAAAAAAAAAAAAATCTTGGCTGTTAAAATAATTCGTTCATTCGGGGTTTATTATTCGATAAGGAGGGGTTTGGGCCTTCATTTTAGTCGGAAAAAAAGGAAAAATTTGCTAAATCGCGAAATTCGTTAAGTAGAGGTTCGTTAAATCGAGGTCCGACTGTATATATTTAAGGACATAGTTTAAATATGGTTAAATATGTGGTGCTGCAAACTATGAAAATATTTTTCCATTTCACGTTCCCCGGTTACATTATTTTGCCCCTAATTCCCCTACTTGGTTGGTCTTTATGCGAAACCTGTTTATTTCAATGTCATAAAACAAACAGTGTTTTTATGATTTATAATAATCTTAAACTGTAATGATTTTGAAATAATTTTTAGTATTTACAGCTATAAAATTACTTACTTCGTAAAATTTTGATCAATAGCATTTCATATTGGTCCATACGTAAAAGTTGAAGTCTTTATCTTATGATGCACATGATGGATAAATTGTATTACTGTAAAAATAGTTCAACACCAAGGAAACACAATGTCACTTCAATGACGAGAAGTTTCAGAAAAAAAAAACTGAATCCAGAAGGAAAAATACAACATTGTTCCTTTCGAACCATTATTGAAAACATCAAAAGACATTTGTAATTTTTCAACCGGAAAGCTTTATCTTGCATATAAAAGCATGTTTGGAAGAAAGATTAGATTCCAAATCAACAACTTGTCTTAAGAAGTGTAGTGAAGCAAGGAAAAAAATAAATGTATGTAAGTATAATGCTTGAAACTAGTACAAACCAATAAAAATATTAATGCATCCATTTCAGAACGCATTCTCTTAAAATAACAACGTCTGCAGTAAAATTAAAAATTAATACTCTCAGAAGTCAGTAGCGGAAGAAAAATGAAAAATAACTTCCTGAAATATGTTTCAGTCACATAAAATGGAGGATTATTTTATGCCTTCACTTCGTGAAATGTCATGCTGCTGATATAGGGGCGCCTCAGTGGAACAACTGATAAATGTTCATTCTTAGTCGGGGAAGTACTTTGTTTTCTTTCAAGAAAAGTCCCTCTTTAAAGTAAGCACCAGCGGCATTCTTTTGCACTTAAACTCAGCTCTTATTTTGGTAACGTGCGGAAAGTACGCAGTGATGACTATAACTCTTCTTGATGACATTTGGTTGCTAACTAATTTGTTTCAATGCAAATTATATACTGGGTCCGAATATGACTTTCAAAGACCCTGGGTACTAATTTTATTTGTTGCTTCCCCCTGCCCCTTTCGCTTATACTACATACTACGAACTGTATGGCTAACTCTCCAAAATATCACATTTTCTAATTGCAGATTCTTTAGAAACGAAAGTGTTGTGACTTTTTTTTTTTTTAAATGAGTATTCAGTTTTTAGAAGGAGTTAAGCCTCATTTCTGAGCCAGGAGAGTGACATAAAAACCTTGGGACAGATTAAAATAATAGTTTATGCCTTTACGTATGCATAATTTAATGTTAAAAATTTAATTTGGGGAGTGATGGAAAAATTTTGAGTATTTTAAGTAAATTTGAGAAAAAGATCCCGACAAGCTAAAATAGTGACTTATTCTGGTTATTTGAAATTTTTATTCAGAAAAAAATAAAGTTGCTGTTTTCCTATGATGGAAATACATTGGGGAAATTATTTCTATTAATTAAAGAAAAAAAATTGTGGGTCAAACATTTCTAATGTTACTCTTGCCGGACACGAGGAGATCTTAACACTGTTATCACACAAAATCTTAACAATGTTAAGATTTTGGATAATCACCAATATACTGAAATGATAAAATATTTTACACTTATGTACTACCGCAACCAGACCAATGGTATACTAGTGTAGCAATACGTCGAATGGCATTTCAAAGTGCGAAAGTTGCTTGAAATATTACGGGGATAATTTTATTTTTATTTTATTTATTTATTTTTTCTTTTTTTTTTTTGAATTGATATTTACATTCATCTTGTGATAGTGCGTTGCAAAATTTTTAAAATGTTTTTAGAAACTTTTCACTACTTTTTTTTTGGGGGGGGGGCACTTGGTTCCCCCTAAATTTTGATAAATCTGCGCTCGTGCTACTGGTGCTTATGCCTTAGTCTGTCTTTGATTATATACATTTATGATTAGTGTGTACCGGGCCTCCTAGTAAACAAAACAGGAAGAAATATAAAATCAACTGAGCAACATAAAATAAACAACCAAATGAAAAATGAAATAAAGTACCTAAAATGAACGGTACAACATAATTTAGAGCGATTTCAAATGAGTTCTTAAATATTGTGTGAATAAGCTCATATTTATTTTATCATTTTTTTCCTTAGTGTATGTTTTTTCTTTCCTGAATGTTGCTTGCAATGAATTACGAAAATCCTATTCGGATCTGATTAAAACAGAAACAAAAAGGTAAAATTCTTTTTTAAGCTAGCAGTGCGAAGCCTTCCGATGTCCTAAAAACCGATTTTCCTGGGATTAAACAGACTAAACGGTTAAAAATGTATAAATCGTATTTATTATTATTTCTTACTCTGCAGTATTGAAGTTCATTTGAATCTGTGAGGAGAAGCTCGCAATAAATATCTCTAAAGATTCTGCGAAACATTTGAGGATTTAAACTATGAAAATATAAATGATTTACTAAAATACGCCTTCTGGTCCTACTGAAAAAAATTAATTAAAAAATTATGCTCTCTATGTGATATGATAACAAACCATATAACATAATTTGTTAGATTGAAAAGAAAAAAAATGATTAAAAATGCATTTCTTAAATTAAGTAATTTGTAGTACTACACTCTGGAAAGAATGAAGTTCTCGATGCGCAAAAATGAACTTAACATTTCCCTTACCAAACCCATTTTGTCAAAACTTTCACTACTTTCTCACTGTTTGCATCTCATCCACTATCATTTTTTTAATCAGCTGCTGTGGAGTATTCAGCAAGCTGACCTACTTGGGGAGAAGGGTTTAACAATAGTCAGTACGAGACACACTGAACTATATCCTACCTTTACACCCTTTCAGCAGCAACTTCCGAACAGATGACAGTCGGAGGAAAGACAGGAAGTTTTAAAAAACATAACTTCTGGGGAAATGGTGTCGAAAGAACCTGGGGAAATGTTTTTAGTTTGTGTCCTATCTGGAGCATCAGCATGTTTGGTATCATCTAATCGTTAAGAGAATGTCTGCGCGTAATTTTACTGGTTTTAAGCGCGCAATTTCTGATATTTATTTCTTTTTATTTAAACTGCGAAAAAACGCAACATACTGTTTACGCTTAAAAGTGCCATTACTGTTTTATAAATGAAAAAAATATCTTGACTAATTAACAAGAAAATATGTCATACATGTAGTACATATATTCACTGGTTTTAAGAGCTCAATTTCTGATATTTATTGTTTTTCCTTTAAACTGCAAAAATATACAATACACAGTTTACGCTTAAAATTTCAAAGTTGAATTCTTTCAGAGATTTAAAGTTAACTTGTGAAGTATCTAATGCCAAATATTAACAGGACTATAAAATTTTTAAAACTGAAAGGGGAAAAAATACGTTGTTTTTTTAGTCCGTTTAAATCCGGGAAAAAAATACAATTCGAAGGTTTGTATATTATAACAGAAAAAGAAAAATAAATCAAAAGCTTATGTAAAAATAATTTTTATCTTAATAAATAAGCAATATCAATTCATATATTATTCACTTATTGGTATAAGTATTTCTCTGTGTTAAACCAGTATAACTACAAATTAAACAAATTTCATTTTCACATTATAACCATCAATATTGGATCAATTCCAAACGAAAGTAATAAGAGCTTTTTGAGTATTTTTATCCATTAGTTTGGAATTCAACATTAACGACACATTATGTATTTTAATATAATGGTTAAGACAACTGAAAATATATTTCCTTCAGCCTATTTTTCTATAACTTTACTGATGTATTATTTAAGCAGCTAAATCTTTAGGATGGAACAAAACAACATTACGACACAAGGAAATATTTTTAATGAGTTATACGGTAATAATTTCTTACTCAGGGATAGAGAGAAACTGAAAACTTTAACATGTAAATGAATCATAATGCTTAAACCAGATTTATTCTATTAGACCTAACATTAAAAAAAAAATAGTTACTATAAAAGGAGTTATTTTAACAAAAAAAGTATGAAAAGGGGGATAACATTGGTTCATTAAAACAACTTTATGACATAACAAACACTCACAGAATTTTTCATAACTTAAACGATAATAATTGCGTATTTAAGCGTAGAAATTAACTCCAAATTTCAACTAATAATAGTATTCGCATAATTTTAACAAGCTATTAATAAGAAACAGGAAAACTTATTTCCTTGTCCCTTTTTTCCTGCAATTTAACCAGTTTATTATGTAAACGGCAGAACCTTTAGAAACATTAGTTACTAAACTGGTTTCTTTGAGCTTAAAAAAAAGAGAAAGACAAAAATATCGAAGTTAAAACAAAACAGCATTACGGCGTAATAAAACGCTCATTTTTTTAACTACTCAAGCACCAATAATTTCTAATTAAATTGCAGAAGGAAACTGCAAACTTTAAATAATAAACGTCCCATAAATTATAACGAGCAAACATTTTACAATTCAGCAACAACTTAGATATTTTATGATCGTTTTATAATACGCGTTTAGGCAATCAACGAGTACTGGCAAGTAATTATTCACAGCACCATAAAGAGAATTTGAAAATTTCCATATTTTGATTTCCCTTCTTGCTAGTTTCAAATGCATCCAAGCTACGTTAACTATATATTTCATTAATTAACAATATTATTATTCTCTTCATTTGCAAGTCTAACGAAATGACTAGATAATTTGAGCTTAGTGTTTTTTGAGCCGTATTTCTGGAGCATTATTTCAGCGAAATAAATGAAAGTGATATAAATTAATGATGAAAGGATGATTCTAGGGATGCAATAGGATATAGAAGAAGAAAAACCACTTTATGCAAATCCCATCTCATACCGGATAACTTAGTACGTAATAAACCTTTATTATCATAAAATAAATGCACGTGAAGAATCCTATAATATACTTTACGACGCATAAAAGCCTAATTATTTCTCGTCGAAAATTTAAAAGAATGATCACAGAATCAAGGGATATAATTGCTTTGCACGATACCATTTATTTTTAAAGTTTCAATGATTATGGCACACGCTCGATTTGGGTACTTGATTGTCTTTAATATATCGCGCAGCATTTAACTCAGTAAGTGCCTACTGGAATATTAGGGGAAACACCATTTTTAGCTAAACTGTCATCGAAATTTAGAGTCCATCAACTTTAGACTCTAAGCGTTTTGGTACTAGGAAAAGCAACAGCAACTAGACATTTTCTTGGAGAGATTCATTAGAGAGACGGTTCTCATGCTTTTCAAGAAAATGTTTATCTGGGACAAAGTACTACGCCGATGGGTGTTATCATTAAACTGGTCGCTTGGTACGCATAAAATTCTGAGCAAATCGTCGCATTAGCATAAACGGAGTTTATTTTGAGTCCGCTACCTGCTAGAGGTCGTTGGAAATGCAGGAGTCGTCTCGGCAATTCGCAATTTTAGAGCGCTAAATTGCCTCGAAACTCTTCATTTCTTAATTAGCTCGCTTCTCCCGTTTTCTTATTCTTTGATAGCCGTTTTTATTTTGCAATTCAGCTATCGTTTCGTAGTTAACAAGGCCTTGGGCTTCGTAGGAAGAAATCGCCCTTATTTCACTCGTTCCGGAGCAAATTATTTCTAAGTACATACGAGATGGAGCTCTCAAAAGATTTGCCATCTCATTGACTTTTAGATTTGTCGGAGAAGGTAGTCTAGGTTTATATTTCGTTATAAGTCTGCGTAAGAATTTTCGGAGCATGTTTTTCTTTTTCCGTTAAAATATCATCTAATGAAAGAAGTACAATAAATGTCTGCTTTGAAAATTGTTAGCAATTAATCCATGAAAACACTGACGTCATGCAAAGTATCATCGATATTGTGACGTTACGATCTTTTTTCGATATATCGATGCTGGTAGAATGCTTCAATGCATATAAGGATATTTCTTTTCTAGGTTTCTGTGCAGTGTTTTCCCGTTACGGACCAAGCCATGAACTTCTTTAAACTTTAATTTTGTGGAGGAAATTTACTTTCTAGTAATTTATTTTTTTGCTGTGTTAAAGGTTAGAGAAATAAAACATTTTGCAATGAAAATATTACCGCGAAAACTAATTTTATTGCATCGCTGATTCAGGGTGTTATTTTCGGATGCTATTAAATTAAAAATGTATCCGGTTCCATCCTACAGTAACAAATAAGAAATTTAATTTGAAATAAAAATAGAAACAATCTTTATATTTAATGAAGTAGTAAGCTATAGTAAATTACTCTTTCAAAACAATCGTTTTCAACTGATTGAATATGTGTGTATATCTAATGTAATCTTAATGTTGTTCGAATTGGTAAGTTAAAATGTGATTATATTGTTGGAAAAAAAAGTGTTTTAATATGGTTGTGTACTTGTTAGGTGCATTTTTTAAAATAATTGAATTCAGCTAGCATGACCACTACTAGCTTTTGATATGCCCATAAAACATATAAATCATATTTAAAATTAATGAAAATTTCACAGCTACAAAATAGCAATTTCTAAGTTCTTACGCCATGAGAATTAGTTTTTCCCATGAACTAGAACCGCAACATTACAGTTTGACAACAATCCAAATTAAAAAAAAAAACGATTTATCATGCTCCTAACTAGTTATTTACCCTACTCCTTTCCAAAAGTTAAGCTCAGATTGGTAATACATCGTTCACACATACACGCTACCTCTGCAGCAAATTGCATCTTCTCCACCAGTGGTACATTTCCAAGTTTGGCGGCCTGTCACAATGAATTTTTGAAAGTTCCATGGCTCCAACATGTGTGACATTTTAGGGTTATAACCAGGGCCTGATTACTGAATAGGCCAACTAGACCGTCACCTAGGGCCCACACTTTTTAGGGGTCCCGAAATGCCTAAAACTGCTTCAGCCAATGGCAAAAAATGTGAGGTTTACTACAAAAGGGCTCCGAAAAAGCGTTTGGCTTAGGGCCCCCAGATAATTCAATCGGGCCCTGATCATAACATAGGCGATAGGGGCAGGACGGAAAGGGGGTCTGAAATGAGAAAAATGAGATGAAAATTTTTGAGTAAATTTCCGAGAATTACAAGCACGATCTAACAAAAATGTAAATAGTAAAAAATGTGGAAGTCATATGGGACTCTTTTGTCTATCGCTCTTACAGTAAGAGCTCGAGATCAGGTAATTTTTGGAGCCCTTAAGTTGCCAATTCAGACTGGCTTCCGGAATTTTTATTCGTTTCCGTGCTTAACTTATGGCAGTAAATATGCTCCTATTTTATTGAAAATTTATGAACTACTAACTAAATTTTGTGTAGCTGTGTTACTGTTTGAATGGGAACTCTTATTAGAAAATAGAGTTCGTAAGTTGATGCAGATTATGCAATGCAAAGTTCTTCATCAGTTGCAAAGAAAGAAAAGAAAGAGAAGAAAATAATAGATGGTTATAAGAAATAAATTAAATAAAAAAAATAGAGGTTTTTTTGTTGTCTTGACGAAATTTTTCATTCTCATAAACTTTGAAAAAGTTATCAAATACAGCAATAACAAATACAAAAATTTAATTGGGACAAATAATGCAACATAAACTATTGCTCGTTAAGTAACTAGGGATTGCGATTCCAGACCAAAAATTCAATACCGGTATCCGGTATTTTTAAAACGCGATACCGGAATACCGGTATTAGAAATTTCTTAAAAAATGACCGAAAACATATTGTTTCGTTGCCACATTTCATAATTTTGTGTGAAAATTGTATTATTTATAAAAGGTATTTTGAACAAATATAAAATGAAGGTACAAATTCCATAATGAAAAATCAACAATTGTAAGAAACACAATACATCTATTGAATTGTCTCTAAGTCTGAAACTTATTTTAGTTCACAACTTTGCAACACAGTTGAAAATACTCTTTCTGAATTCCCGCAGGTCAGTGGTAGTATTAACAATGCTCAATACACCTTCTCTGATTGCCTTCAAATAATACGTCATCTTAGTCCTTCATCTTCAAGTAATACCTCATCTTAGCCTTTCATCTTCAAATAATTTAGTCTCGCGCGCGTTATTTTTGGATAAATCCTTTTGTGTGCGGGTGTGTTTGTGTGTTTCTTTTGTATTGAATGTTTATTAAATTCATTATTGGGTTGTTGTTATTATTTTATTTTATTTTTTGAATTTATAGCTAGTTGTAATTTCTCTTCGAAGGACAATACTTTTCCAATATTAACAACATCTTTAACGATTTTCTTTTGATCAGGATGGGCTTGTGTTTGCTTTTTACTAGCCCTTAGATTTGAAATTTACAATAAACTTAACTAAATTTGTTCTTATTAGTATGTTTTAATTGTTTTCGTTTCCTTTTTAACGTTCTTTACAATAATAACTGTAAATATCTGAATATATGTTCCAGTTGATTATGCCTTACCCCTATACAAATTTCAAGGCACTATATAATTTCTATAATTTCTAAATATTATCTTGCCAGCTAAATATCGCGACAGGAGAACAAGCCAATAGCGGTGATAACAAATTACTATTTGTTATTCTAACAAGAAAAAGATTTTGTCAAAACTCAGTATATATGAGACAAATATTTAAAAAAAATTTATTATTACAGTTGATGGTCGGAACAAAATATTTATAGGACAAACATATTCGAAATTACTCTTGAAATTAACTTTCACAAAAGGGAAAGTGAGTGATCAGAGTAATGTGGGGGGGGGGGGGGGACATGGTGCACATAAAAGCACGAAAATGCGATTCATCTCACTATCTAGTAAAGTAATGAAACTATCATTTTAATATTTTTGCTACTTTTATTTAATGATATTCTATTAATTCGTTCTTTTGAAGCCAAATTTTTTATCAGTAGAATACCGAAAATACAGGTATTTTACCTCAGCAAATACTGGTTTTCGAAATTACAAAATTGCTCGGAATACCGGTATCCTGGTATACTGGTATTGCAATCACTGTTTGTAACTATCAGTTTTGGCAGAAATGTCTATAACTACTGAAAAAAGAAGTGTGATTTATATGTGTAAAATGACAATTGGGAGAATTTTTTGCCTTCAAATTCTGCGAATTTTCCATCTTTGTTTAAATGTATTTGTTTGAAATATATATGCGAAAATGTGGTTAAAAAAAGTTTAGTGATGTCTTAAATTTTAAAATAAAATATATGATACGTTGAAAAAATATATGATACGTTGGTTTTTATCGCTTTCACCCTGGCTGTATTTTATTGCTGCGTCGAAATGAAATATTTTTTTAAAAATAAGTAATCGTGAAAAGGCAACACGTTGTGACCCAGAAACACAATAACAAGAATTTATTTCCTTAATAACAAAATTATTTCGTGCTGCTGTGAGTGTTTCGTTTGGAAAAGAAATTCGTTTCAACTCTACCAGATAAATCTATTGAATCTATTGGTAGCACACCACAGCCCTTTCCAAACGAAGCACAATCCATTTGCCCTCGACAGATAAGGGGGAGATTTTAAGGACCCCTCTTTCTTGAGATATTCACAAATACGGAAGTGATTCTTCAGAAGTAAGATGGGAACATTACAAAAGAAGCACTTTTCCCTTACAGCTGTAGAACTAGGTCAGAACTACTTCCTCATTCCATTATGCTTTGCACCCTTGCCTATTACGTTACCCCTTCTTACACCCAACCCTCCTGGGAAAATCGTTTCTGTACTTTTCTTTTTATTATTTCTTATTTTTGAGATATTGTAAAAGTGGAAATACCGAAGAAAGAGTTTTCATTCAAAAAAAAAAAAAGCAAAATCGTAACATAAATTGTATGACGTATTGTCAATGTGTTATTGTTAAATTCATTTGTATTAGTCTATTATATTTAATGATATATTGAGTTGGACTAAATAAAGAAACGTCCAGTAAAGGGAAAAAAGAAAATGGAATGCGTTTCGAAAACGAAGAAAAAAAAAAAAACAGAATAAGTTAAAAAGTTAAGAGACTTGTTTTTAATAATTAACGATTGCAAAACATTTAACCTCTCCCCCCCCCTTTTTTTTAATGTCCCAAAAGTGAAGAAACGACAAATTTGTTAAATATGATTTTCGTAATTATTTTTTATGGATTTCTGAGTTTAATCACATGTGAATTTGCCTAAAAATAGATGCCAGAGACAAGTTTCTCAACTTGAAAACGAAAATAGGCTGCAATAGTTTTCAGTGGTTTCAGCTCAAAACTACAAAATCTTTCGATTGAAGTGAATCAAGGTGAAAACCAACGTAAATAAAGCACCAATTACCATGCAGAAATTTCTTTTCTTCATAATTTGTTCTTTTTTATGTTGGTTTTATATTTCAGTCACATTCTAGCACAACGTTTTTTGGTCATTTTTCATTTAAAATGATTTTTTTTCTTGTGATTCTAGGGGGTTAATTAAATGTTGTGAGGTAATGACGCAATTCGCAGGAGAAGAACTTAAAATTAATTGTATGAAATAATGTTTTAAGGTAAAGTAAAATTCAAATGAATTTTTTGTTTCTACGAAGGAAAATTAGCAAATTTTTAATATATAACTATTAGTAATAACAAACAATACGAGAAATAGTTAATGACAAAAATTTTTACGAACAAAATTATTTTTAACAGATAATTATTTTTCTAAAAAGCAACTAAAAGGAACAGAAGATGACAATTGTCTTGTAGAATGTGAAACTGCAAAATCTAAAAGCCTGAAATTTTACGCTCTGATTAGCTTAAAGTCGTAAAACTGTATCAAATATAAACATTACAACCTCAATTATTCAGACTAACTGGGAATAAAGGAATTCCATATAATCCAGGTAGAATGGGTAAAAAGAAAAACAAATTTTTGTCGTGCAAAACGATAAGAAACCATGTTTCATAACAAATTACAGATAATTACTTACATGACATTTTAAATAATGTATTTTCAACGTTATTTCTAAACAAATAATTGATTCGCCGTATTTTGTTGGCAACACATGTGGCGTTTGAATGAAGCATGGTCCAGTAATAGCTTTATCATTGATCGATCAAAATACTTATTTAAAAAAAAAAGTCGCATGTTTCTCGTACTTATTCTTATGTTCATGCCATCACAGTTAAAAATTACCTACAGAAGGATCAAAACAGACATGAAAAAAAAAAGAAAGAGAAAAATATAGTTCGAACAGAAAATAAGGATTGTCTTGTAGAATATGGAACTGCAAAAATTGAAAGCCCTGCAATTTTTAGTCCTGATTAGCTCAGATTTATAGAACTGTATAAAATATATGCAATGCATACTTAACTGTCCAGACAGATTGGGATCAGAGGCAGCCTGGATAATCCAGATAGAATGGGTAATAAGCAAAAAAAAAATTCATTGCCATTGATTGCGATAAGAAAACATATTTTGTAACAAAATTGCAAAGAATTGCTAGCAAGACATTAAAAAAAACGTAATTTTTCACTACATTTCTAAAGAATTGTCTTTAGATTGAAACACATGTGGTGTTTATATGAAGCATGAGCACATAATATCATTGATTGATCAAATAAAAAAGTTTCGCTTACTTATAGTATGTACAAGCTTTCACAGTTTAAAATAATCTACATGAATACAGAATGTTAAAACGGGCACAAAATTGGTCTTCAGTGTTCTGCAAAGATTTTGATATTATACTCGCACCTCGTTATCACGTCTCGTTACCCTTGGGACTATTTAGAAAGTGTCGTCATAAACCGAGTGACGTTTTAACTGGAATAGTAAAAAAAATCGTAATTATACAATATTTTATGATAAAATAACTGAATTAATAAGTTAATGAATAATTTAGTGTTATTAATTAGATTAAATCAATGTAATTTTGAATTTTTGACGGAAAGGGTTAAATCATATCAAAGAAACCAGCTGTAGAACATTTCACTACGCATTTCTTTTTACCATCTCTGATGTCAAATGCTAAAATTTGTCGCTTCCTGAACTTAAGTCACACTCTTTAGATGGCGTGCCTAGGTGTATTGTAATACAGGTGTCTTATCGCTAATCAGAAATTCTTGTAATAAACTGCTTTACATATTTTCATTATTTTACTGAAAATATTTCAAATGTAAAGAAAAACTCTATCTTGTCTAGTCAGTCAAAAGTGCTGTACTAACCGGAGTTTCACAATAAAACGCTGTCGTGAAATCAGGGGTCACTTAACATTCAGATTATGTGCCATATGATCAGGACTTGTAAAAAAGGACGTGATATCTGGATTGTCGAGAAAACGAGGCTGACAATATTTCAAGATCATTTGTTCTGAAAATGTAAATTACCGATTCAAATTACTCAATCTGGTTTTCTTTCTTTTCAAAAGAAGGACAAGAAGAATGAAGACAAGAAGGGAATGGCATTCAATTCAAACCTATATACTCGCAATACAATCCAATATATTATCACTTATCTCTCGAGTATATAGCCTCACGGATTGTAATACGATTGCGTCCGCTATCTATGATGAGCCGAAAGCGTTTGGATTATCAATATACCATAAAGGGGCTAAAGCTCCCTCTCACTCTATCAGCAAGAGAAATGTGAGCTGCAGTCACTATGCCAAATTCATGTGAAGTTCATAACAATACCATAAGCTTCAATCACTGGGGCAGCCGTGCTATGGTAGGTTATTCATGGTAATATTGTAAAGAGAACACAGGAATTTAAATAACAGGTAATAACTGTTGCATATGATTTCAACGGGAGGTGTGTTGAGTTTTTCACAATGAGCGCATGGTATCCTCATTTGCATTTGCTGGGTTATAGTTTGGAGAGCATTTCACAAATTACCTAACATTTTATTTTTAGAATTAAAATGAAAATGCTTGAATTTTTGGGCAAAAAAATTTTGTAAAAAAATAATCATTACCGTGTATTATGAAAAAAAAAACACATAAATATGAGGACTTTTTGTGGCAATCTTAAAGATCAATTTTGTTGAATGACGATTTTTTCAGAAAGGTGATGCACGTTTACACTGAGAATTTAAGTATAAGTACAAGCATTACTTTTCGAGCTTTAATTAAATTTTGGAAACGTTTTGATTTATATGTGATCAAGTATATAATTGCAGGTAAAGGCCCCATCAACTTCTCCAACTCTTCGTACTTAAACATACTAGATATTTTATGTACTAAAAAGCTGCCGATCAATTAAAAATAGCAGAAAACAAATGTAGGGGAGAGTTAGTCACACACCTACTATCTATGGGAGAGGTAAGAATAGGACAAGGTGTGAAAAAGTTAAACTAAGGAATATTCCGCTTTGATAAGTAAAATCTGACAAGGCAGCCGAAGGAAACGTAAGATGGGACTTTTTTTGTGTGGTTGGAGCAGTTTTATCATGATTTCATTTTCCCCGCTACACTGAAGTAACTTTCTGTGGGGAAAAATATTTCTTTCTCATGTACTGATTGATCCATATCTCTGTTTATATCCTTGACCTAACCAATGTAATAAACAGTTTTCGTTTTTCATGAGAGCAAGAGTTTGAAATCTTCTATGATAACCAGATATCTCGAGTATTTTAATCTTCTTTTGCAACTATTTACATTGTTTTCAGTATGTTGTTATTCGACGTAATTTCTCTTTATGGGTACTTCTTCTTTCATATTCGAGTCATTAATAATAATAATAACAAATATCATAATAATTAAAAAATAAAAGACTGAACTGATAATTTTCATTTTTAATTAATAGCAACTAAAGCTGATAATTATTTTTTTTCTTATTTTAATAACTATTATGTTATTTACAACTTTATTATTTATTTTTACAATTAATGATCATTAACTGAAATGTAGGGGTAAATTGAGTTTTAGCTAGACAATATTTTTATTTGGGAATTTAATACAGAATATTTACAGACAAGGGTGTTTTTAAGTAAGTGTACTGAAAGAAAATGGAATTTTATTTTATTATATCTGTTTCATTCAAATTAAGATCGATTTTTTATTGCTATGTATTATTTAACTTCATAATTGTTAAAGTATGTTATAGATAACATGAGACGTTCGAAGGGGAGGACATGTGAGCCCAAGCTACATGTTAACATGGTATGCTTCACAAGGAAAACGTCATGCAAGAAGTCTAGAAAAAAACCTCAAATAATGGTAATACCAGTCCTACGTCTTGGCTAAATCTTTAGAGCAATGAGCAAATTAAACAATTATATAAGCATTCAAGTAAATTCATGACAAGGTTTAAATTTTGTAATTAAATTAAGAATTCTTTATATTTGAAAATCAGTTCCTAAGTACGTGACGGGGCACTTGTGGGCACACCATATCAGGACACATGTAAACAGTTCCCCATATCATCTCCATAGTATTAATATTATTGTAGGGTTTTTATTAGTGCTAAAAATGTGTAAAGATTTATAATTATTAAATCACTATAATAAGTTTGAAAACTTACTAATAATTTTTATTACATTGTTATTAAATATTTCATTAGTTATTTTAATATTACTTACTCTTTATATTATTTTGTTACTAAATGGTCTGCCAATAACTTAGAGTTCCGTAATATTTTCAAGAGAAAAAAAAAAGAGAAAATATTTTCCATTTACTGAAAACTAAAATTTAAAATAATTTTTAAATTCACCATCATATTCTGCATAAAGCTTAAATGCACTATATGAAGAGTTATAAATTTACATTATAAAATACTTTCTGCATTGTTTAGTCTTATGAGTTTTTTTCTTGTCGATCCAGTGATCAGAACATGCTACGAAACTTTAAAATTTCATACTGAGCAGAGTTACATAGTTCGGAAAAAAATAGTTTCGTAATGACACACTTTCTGTAGAAATAATCTGACAAAATAAAGGTTACAAACCCTTCAATGTAATTGGTATATACTGGTGATGTTCCGGATATCCGTATCCGTATCCGCGGATTTCCGAGGGAACATAAAGATCTGCATCCGTATCCGTTACTTTTTTGACGGATCTTAAACGGATCATTTCTATTCTAAAAATGTTTAAATATTTGAATAAAAGACTTAAATTCCGTTTAAATTAGGTTTTATTCCCTATTTAAATTATAAGATATCATTTCACCCCCCCCCCCCCGTTGCAAAAAGGAAGGGGAAATAAGTTTTAAAAGTGTGTATCAGTGTGTCTTTTTGTGGCATCGTAGCGCCTAAACAGATGAACCGATTTTGATAGTTCATTTTTCGTTCAAAAGGTGACTTGATCGAAAGTGTTCATAGCTTGGCCTCGTTTTTGTAGAACTTTAATTACCGGAGATATTAATTAAAAACCGATTTAACGTTTTTCACAATTATGGCAGTAAACATTTACCCGTACGTTAAAAATGTTGGCTCTAATTGAAAGAACGAAGTTTTCTGCGTTTGATATTTATTTGAAACTTCTAACTTATGTACAGTAGGAGCTATAATCTTGATAAGTAAATTTTAAATGCAATTCTAAGCCGTTATATGCGTGATTGTTAGCGATTTAATAGTTGGAAGACAAGAAGAAAAAGCTCAATGATTTAAAATTTCTATCTGCTGTCAGTTCATATTTGTTAACATGTTTGTTCTGACCCGCAAAATTCATCTTAATCTGAAGTCGGCTGTCTGGGACATGTTTTTTTTTTTTTTTTTTTTTTTTAATTTAATATTAGTTATATTGTGTTCGATTTGGGGTATCTGTTATTCTTCATTTTGGTTTTTCCCGGCATCCTTTAAAAAAAAGTCAGTCTAAATTCTTTATTTACTGTTTCTAAAAGTGTTCCCGGCTCTGTATTTCGTCCGTCGGAGAAGTAAGGTGGAATGGGTCAGCGCTGCTTTTATGCTGAAATAAAATGGGAAAAATTATATCTAGCCTGTCCAGTAGCAGCTTTACACTCTTGATCCTGTATCCTGCATCTACCGAGTAAGTTATAAATAATTTTTCACATTCCATCTAAGCATTAATGCAGCGCTGACTCATTCCTTCCAACTCTCCCTTAATTTTAACGGAGATTTCTTTAAAGAGTAAATCATAGTCTTGATTATATTTTTTGCCGCAGTTGACATTTTTTGAAGAAACTGCCATTATTCTGACATGAATACCTTCCGAAACAAATTTTACCCTTGTATAGTTGAATAAGGTAAAAAAAAAAGATTTGAGATCCGTATCCGTATTCGCGGATCTTGACACTAATGATCCGTATCCGTATCCGCGGATCTAGTTTTTTAACGATCCGGAACATCACTAGTATATACGTATATGTTTCATATTGAAAGTCCTGCATTATGATGTGCGTCCATCATTTTTAAATCATGTGCATATGTGACCTAGTCTTGTTCATATGTGCCCCCCACTCCCCATAAGGACACATAAGAGCAGTTCAAGACGTGGAGTAATGAAATATATATTTTTAAATCTGAAGAAAATCCTGGGCACAAAGAAAAGATTATTCAGTCATGAGGATACTTTTGCTCTGAGAGTTATTATTTTGTTTGAGAAATTAAAAAAATGAAAACAAAATAAGAAATGAAAAGAATTCATGTCTGTTTAATAAGATGATTAAACACCTCACGTGACGTTTGTTTTTCTTACTGTGACGACACAGTCATAACTAATAATTACAGTTTTTTTTCATTTTTCGTTTTGTTTATCTTTATTTTTTTACTTTTTACAAGGTCAAAAAAAACTTCTAAGCCTGTTAAGCATATTCGTACGACAAATTGTTGTTTTTCTATGAATTTTTGAAATGTGTCAATGATTTTTTGGGCATCCTTTACATTTATAATATTTTTATTTTACAAATAATATGATTGAAAAAAATGAGCTTGTATTTACTTCTTCGATATAAGAATAAGTTTTTCTGTTTTTAACACAAACACTAATGTTGATGAAGCAACAATTAGAATCAAGCAAGAATATAAAGCTGTTAATCTGCTGGAAAAACTACAAATGCATTCTCATAGTTGATAGAGACATGAACAACAGTTGCCCCATTTATGTCAACTCTCCTTTAAATGTGAAGTCAACAATGTCATAAGAGCATAAATATTTTCAAAATAATGGAGACACTTTTTTCGAAATTACAAGAAAACTCCTTTTCAGTGCAAAATATGTGAACTTAGGGATGTAATGATATCCGACAAGGGGCCTCCGTGTGGTAGAAGCTTCGTCTTCTAGGCCGGAGGTCGTGAGTTCTATTCCCGCCGGTGCCCTGGGTGTTATTTCCCTCTCTTGTGTTGTAAATCCTTCGTGTATGTGTCCGGAGGCAAGATGCTTTGCACGCAATCCTCTATGTTTGTGAAGCCGTTTAGCTTCTAAATAAATAAAGAAATATCCGACAAACGCTTTTATAATGTTGTTGACTTAAATTTACTTGCTAGCTCAAAAGCATTTATTTATTTCTTATCCACAGAAAATAGTTAACATTTCTATGCTTTTTATCAACTCCTCAAAAATGGCTGAATAGTTTAGAGTTATTACTACTTGAACCAGAGTATGAAAAATGTATTGAAGGAAATGAAACAGGCATAAATTGTATTTGTATATTTAGTATTGTTTTAATGGTATTTTATTTAACTTTTAATTTTAAAAAATGTAATTCTGATTTAATGTCAGAGTTGAATGGTATGTAAATGAAGAAAAGTTTAGTTTCTTTAGAATGTCTCAGACATGATTGTTGTTTTCAGAGTTTTGAATTCAAGAAAGAAATACTCAAAATAATTGAAAAGTTTACAATCTCCTTGAAGTTAAAGCTGATAAGTAAACAAGTTTCGTGTTGATAGTCAATGAAATAATAATTCCAAGATTTTACGATTACAAGTGGGAAATATTTATTTCTTTCACAATGATAAGAACTTTGTTTTCCAAGTCATTTACGGGTTATTTCACGTCAAATCGCCTAATGGCATGTGCCGTCATGTCTCAGATTTCGTCCATTATTTTTTTACGATCAGATTTATTTATTCCATTAAAAATATTGATCTCTGAGAAAAGCCCAAATTATTTTTTTTTTTTTAGATTTTTTGAATGAAAAATACGATTTGGAGATTTTTTCAAAAATTCGATTTTTGATCATTTTTCGGAGTCACCGTTTTGGAATGAATTCAGAAAATCTCTGTAATTTCTTGATTTTTCAACCAATTAAGCTGAATTTGATATCAATTTGAAGCAATTATTTATGTCTTTCAGTGTGAATGACAGAAAGTATTCTATGAACAGTTGGGTGTTGCCACTCTTTATCTAAAGTCAGTTTTTATGTTTTTTCAATTGGGAGATTAAATAAGTTATATCTCCGGAGTACCTACTACGATCTGCATCAAATTTTTTTTGAAGCATATTTAAATCTTTCTCTTGCTATGTAGAAAAAAGTAGAAGGTTATTTTTTTTTTTGTTTTGAAATAGAAAAAAATAAAGTTTGTTTTGCAGAAAATACAAGTTTTCTATTACTTTAAATCCCTTTTAAGCTTAAAAAAGGCAAAAAACTTTTCAGAACAATTAATACTGGACTCTCAAAGGATTTGTATCAATAGTTAATTGCTAAAAAGTTGTTTACTTCCGAAAAGAATTGTGCAAAAATCTCCGTTGCAGACTTTGCAAAAATAAATAAATAAATAAATAAATAAAACACTCTAGATTGAAAGCGTACTAAATATTAAGAATAATAATTTTAAAAATAGTATAAAATTACTTCTAATGGCATTATTTAGTTTTTTTTTTGGACAATAAAAGATGGGGGGGGGGGATAATAATTACTATTGAAAAGTGTTCATAGCCTAAATTTGTTTTTATTACGTAGCACCTGACAATGATCTTCCGCTCTTACAATACTCATGCAATACGCACCATTCTTCTTTCGCTTTGAAAGTTAACCGACACATAGCTTTCGTCGATTATAAAATGAAATGAAAGGCATGCTTGTGCGGACGGCATTTTTTTTTTTTTTAATTTACTATTTCTTTTGTATCAGAAAATGAAAAAGCCAGAATTTCTATCAATAAGTTTCAACGAGGTTTTAAAATATACTTCAATCAGGAAAAATAATCTTCTTCGGAGAAATCTAGAGTTGTGGAGTACTTACTGCAAGTGTGGAAGTTCATTGTCAAGTGTAACGTAATCCAAACAAGATTATGCTAAGAAAAATTTTCAACACTATTTTTTTTTCCATCCTTCAATGACAAAAAAAAAGCAAAATAATTCCATTAAAAATATTTTTTATACCATTCTTCAAATTATTATTCTTAATATTTAGTAGACTTTCAATCAAAATTGCTTTTATTTATTTATTTATTTTTGCGAAGTCAGAAACGGAGGTTTTTGCACAATTATTTTCAAAAGCAAACAACTTTTTAGCGATTAACTATTGATACAAATCATTTGAGAGTTCAGTATTAATTGTTCTAAAAAGTTTTTGGCCTTTTTTAAGCTTAAGAGGGTTTTAAAGTAATAGAAAACTTGTATTTTCTGCAAAACAAACTTTTTTTTTTATTTCAAAACAACAAAACACCCTTCTACTTTTTTTCTACATAGCAAGAGAATGATTTCAATATGCTACAAAAAAAATTGATGCTGATCGTAGTAGGTATTCCGGAGATATAACTCATTTAATCCCCCAATTGAAAAAACATAAAAACTGACTTTAGATAAAGAGTGGCAACACCCAACTGTTCATAGAATACTTTCTGTCGTTCACACTGAAAGAGAAAAATATTAGCTTGAAATTGATACCGAATTCAACTTCATTGGTTGAAAAATAAAGAAATTGGAGAGATTTTCTGAATTCATGCCAAAACGGTAACTCCAAAAAATGATCAAAAATCAAATTTTTGAAAAAATTCTCCAAAGCTTGTTTTTCATTCAAAAATTCTAAAAAAAAAAAATTGGGCTTTTCTTATACATATCTATCCGTAAAAAAATTATGGAAAAAATCGGAGACATGACGGCACGGCCGACTATTTAAATTAGGCTATTTGACGTGGAATGATCCTTACGTTCCTTTCATAAGAGTAAGGAATCACGAACATAAAAATCACGAAATGGGTTGCTCACAGTTATTGTTTATATCTTGCATGGAATGGCTTTCAGTTATATTGATCAATAACAATTTAAATTTTATTTATTATATTTTGCAATTGAGTACAGATTGTACGATCATTTTTCTTTGAGTAAAATAAAAGCGAGCGCAATAAATTTAAACTGTTGTCTTTAACATTTTTGTGTAATGAAAAATGTGCGAAGTCGTCAGTTTCCTGTATTTTTCACATATTTCCATAGCAACAAACGTTAGTTTCTATATAGCTAGAGGAGTGTTCTGTGATTGCTCGCATTATTTAGAGAAACTGCCTTTAAGCTCCTTTCGTGCTTAGATTTTGTACTAGCAAAGTGATTATTTATAAAAAAATATATTACATGAAGTAGTTCTTATTTGAAGTCATCTATTCAAATTAATTTTAAGTAATAAAAAAAATAGGGAACAATCTGCTCATAAATCAGATTGTAATGTTTCCCAGCTCTAGTCGCAAAATCTTTGTCTTTCAGAGGCACTAAACCCGTTTTAAATTCTCGAGCTGCATACACGATAACTATTAATCGTGCACCAATTCAAAAGTTTAAGACATTATTATTGACAGTTTGTATTTGTCTACGCTTTTTTTAAAAATTAGATCATATTTTTTGCATTTTTGAATACTATGCACATCCAAAAATTTTTTTTATCAATGGACTTGTTCATATAGTCTTCACAACGACGCATGAAAGTTTTCCCCAAACTAATTCCAGACGTAAGAAGAATAGGACGGCGAGAGGAATAAAGCAGTGCTGCATTTATGCCAATATTAAATACGAAAAATTATTTCTAGCTAGTAGATGTAGCAGCTTTAGACGCATACTGATATATTTAAAGTGCAAACTAAAAATATTTTTTTCACATTTTATTCAGGTATACATACGGTGCTGCTCCATTCCTCCCAATATCACATTAATCCCGACTCTCCCGTATGGAGAGATATTTAAGTGTAAACATTGAAATTTTGTTTTCATTTTCCCCACTGACTCCACGTCTTTTCTTGTTTAAGGGGGAAACCAGTTGCACGGGTCAAACACTCCACTTTTTTTATGTCATAAAATATTAGTGAAACTATTCAAGAATATGTTCCCAAAATTTCAGTGAATAATTACGTTCAGTGAATAATTTTGTTCCGATGCTATGAGCCCTTAAGTGACCGTGGAGATCTGAAAACGTTCACAGTAGTTTTTTTTCAAACGCGTTTTTCTCGAAACAACTTTTTTTTTTCAACTGGTGGACATTCTAGCTGAATGAATTATTGACCAATCGTTCTGAAAACTTGTGTGAATATTCTGTATTCAATTATAATCTATGTGAACCTGACTATGGATTAATATTATTAGCAAAAATATTTTTTAATGCAAGACATGCGAACAAAATGGTAGAAAATCATGACATAGTAATCAAACGCCTCAAAAACGTGCAATCTTCAACTTTTGTGTTCACAATTAGGTTCATATTCTTAGGAAATATGTTACTTACGAGAAAGAAAAATTGTGATGATTACAGATAAAAAATTGTGGCTTTGGTAATGCCCACCAGCAACGAGCTCCGATGGTGACTACCCATAGACAGCAGCTTCTAACCATACTATTTCTAATAGAATTGACTTCAAAAAATGACAAGGTGTACTTCAAAGAATGAATAAAATATCTTTCAAGTTTAAAGAAATTCTGATTATTTCTTTCTTGTTGGAAAAAATTTCACGAAAAACACTAATATTTCAGCCTCTTAAACTGGTCCCCCCCCCCCCTTAAAAAATACTTGCATATTCAGAGCTCACCGTATATACTGATGAACTTTTATTACATTTGTGCAATTTGCAATTATGCTATATTACTTCATGCTGTTCATTTTATAGAAGTAGTTTCCCATTAATTAGTCTCTTAGTCAGGTATAAATCACATAATATTTTTTCGACATCACTTTTTCATATTTTCATAATTTTTTGAGATGTTTCATCTATTTTTTTTCCTCAACGGTTTTTTTTTAATTTAAATTTAAAATAACAAAACAGATTTGAGAAATTGCTTTCATTAAATAATGCAGAAGTAATTTTGATTACTCCAAATATTTTTCGATAAGCAAACTAATGCTGAAATGCAAAATAGTAAATGATGAAATGAGCAAGTTTTTTTTAATATTTTCTTTTATACAAAATGTTTTAACAAGAATAGGGATTTAAATTCCAGTATACATGAAAATATATTTTTTTTTCATGTTTGCAACTATTCCTAATGCAGAAAGAAAAGTAAGTTTTTTGATTTGTAAAAACACTTTAAAATGCGTACTGATTTTATACCTCTTTTAAGTATTTAATCATTGAATCCCTAGCCATTTGTTTTCTCCAAGAAGCATAAAGTTATATAAAAACAAATTATTTTAAAACTTATTGTGTATGAATATGATTTAAAGTAATTTTTAATGCAAAATGTAAATTAAAAATGCAACAGTTTTTGTTTCTAATTTTCGATTTCTTAGTTTACGCAGTAAAAGATACATTAGAAGAGGTAAAACTGAAAATAACAACCATGTTTTAAAAATTGGTTGATTGTTCCTAATTTATTGTATCACGCATTCCCCGACAACAAGCTATAAAATGTATTGCATATGTATACGAACATAATTAATTTAAAATTACGAGTGTCAGTAAAATAAGACAATTCATTTTTGTTGGTTTTAAATTACCAACAATTTAATCAAAAAAAAAAAAAAAAATAACGAACAAAATTAAAGTTAAAAAAAAAAAACTGTCCAGAAAAATTAGTTACTGCACACAATGTGCCATTTTTCTTTTTGCACATTCCTTGAAAATAAAAATGTGTGTAAGTTCAATATTTTACATTGCAAAATGTAAAACTAAATGTAACTTGTGATTTTAGTAATTGTGATTTTAGTGATTATGTAAAACTAAAATCACAAGTTGCATTTTACATTGCAAAATGTAAAGTAAAATATAACTTGTGATTTTAGTTTCGTCTTACCAATAGCTTGGCATAGTGTGCGTCTGAACTTCTTTCTGATTTAATATTCTTTGTGCTTTTTATTTTCTGTGTATATTTAACTTAACAGTAGTTCAACTTACACGCTTAGATACGATAATTATGAATATATTATTTAAATCACATCTAACTAAAGGAGTTTCTGTTGCAAAAAATATTTAATTGAAGTCATTTAAAATATGGTTTTTATTTTCAGTTGTTTTCATTATTGCTACATTTTATAACAGTACTTTATATAATATAACTGCTCACATTTCACAATAATAGAAAGATAACGAATGTTTTAGGGATTACTTTATGTATCTCGGGTATATCTTTTAAAGTGTTCCAATTTATTGATTATCTTTTAGTGTATTATTTCGGATGAATACAAAATCTGATTTGTGATTTGAAAGATAGTTTGAAATATGTGTAAAATTATAACTTTTAGAAACATGGAGTAATCAACTTTAGAGTATAGAAACTTAGAAAAATATACAAACTTTGATTTCGAAAACCTTAATGTGTGTAAAAAAAATTCAAATTTTATTCATCTAACAAACCAACAATATAAATATTCAACTGCAATGGATTGTCAGTTTATTTTATTAAATTTTGCTCTTTTTACTCGTAATTTCATTGTGCTGTTATCAATAATCTACTTTTCCTCTTGAACGTGTCCTTTTCCCTCTATGTTTTTTACACAGATATCATAAATTCACTGTAACGGAATTGCTTTTACATTTTTATTTTACTTATTCATTTATATTTTCGTCTTAAAACGACTTTTTTTAAATATATGCTCTTTTTGTATTTCAAGTATGATTCATACATAAACATGATGTACATTAATGTACTGAACAAGGGAAAATTTTGTGGCAAGCAGAATGCTAATGATCTGAATTTCATAAATGCCCGAAATTCGGAATTTGTAGAGCATAGAAGTTTCCAGCTTTTTGACTTAATAGTGCACTAATATTTCATTTTTAAAAAGAAAGTGTTACTATTATCAGTACAGAGAAGTGTGATTCAAACAAGAATAGCATAAATTACGACCAACAATACAGCTTTTATATATAATCATAATAGTGATTTCATTTTCAAAATGATTCATAAATATTTCCCTTGCTTAATATTTACTGTAGTATAAAAAATTTAAATATTTTAAACATATTACCTTACTTACTTAACTTCTAGTTTTCTTATGATTTGGACATCATAATTTAAATTGTAGCAGCAAAACCCCATATAATGATTATTAACTATCTATATTTTATGTTTGGGTAAACTATGGATTTTTTTTCTAACTTTTTCCTTTTTATTACTTTATAGAACAATACACAAATGAACGAATATTTGTGTGGAATAATATTATCTTTATTTATATTGTTGAAACTTACATCAGTTATTGTTACTAAAGCATCAGTATCCTTCTATACTATATTCTATAATTTAAAGCGTTTTCTCTTTTGAATTCAAATACTTAATTGTTTCTTTGAATAACAATAAATGGAAACCTTTTTTCAAATTTTATATTTTTTATTAACTAAACACACATAAATATATGATACAAAACGTTTTTTTACAGTGATGTATTGTTTAACAATAGATTTTCTTTTCACAGGCTTGACAATAACTTCTGCATATTTACGTCATCTGAAAAAAAATGATAAGGATTAAGAGCTAGGAATAAAAATGCAAAGTTTATGATTTATTATGACTTGCAAAAATATCTGGCGATGGTAGTAAAAATCAGTAAATTAAACGTTGGATCCCTGCAGGAAATTAATGTAAATATTTTAGTAATCCAAGATGTACAAGCAAATTATACCAATAACTCTACTAAATAAACACAACTCAGCGCTAATATAACACATCACTATTACTCCCAAAAATTAGTAAACACTCTCAGCGTCAAGCTTCACCATACCTTTATATGACTCTGATGAGCTTCATGGAATGACGTAAAAGGAAAAAATTGTAACAGCATGAATAGTCAAAGCGTGCTTCGACTAAAACTGAATACTTTCACACTTCTTCATCAATGTGTTGATTAAGAGGGAGAGTGTTTATTGAATCATTCATTTAAAAAATCACAATAGAGCTAGCCAGATGTGTCAATTTTTATTATGCAGTAGAGTATCAAAATGCCCCCTATACAGTGGAGGGGGGAGAAAGGACACCTGTTGGCCCGGGCCCAATCCTCAAGGGGGCCCCAAGTTTTTCAAAAAGAGGGATAAAATCTATGTAGCAAGCACGGGTAAACAATATGGGGGCCCCAAAATTTATGTACACGCTAACTGCCCCTACATACGACTTCAGACAACTCACGTATTTCGAAACAATGTATTAAAAGTCAAAAAATATATATAAATAAACTATGAAAAAAATATTTTAAGTAAACTCTGAAATCCGAAAGTGGTGCAAAAGTCTCGAGTGATGCCACAATTGGGGTGAAAAATAACATAGTTTTTTTTTTTTAATATCAGCGCTAAAAGGTAAATAAGAATTAACTTCTGAAAGTTATAAAACGAATAACGCGTCTTTATTCCACTGGCTTGTGATGAGGGGCGTGCACAAAAATTTTGGCGTCCATCACAAATAACTTTTACGAACTCCCTGCATATTGTTTACACCTACCTACACATATTTCACCCCTCATTTAAAAATATTTGGCTCAATATCGGCTCTTAAAGTCTTAAAGCTCGGGTCCGGGCCAACAGATGCCCATCACCCCCCCCCCTGTGTACGCCCCTGCATGTGATAGAGTAAAAGTTAAAAACCTTGCACTTTAAAAACGTTTCGATTTATTTATTTATTTGTTCTTCTATTTCAGTTATTCATTCTTTTATCTAATTCTTTAATATTAACAAATAACTCATTATTTATATTTTTATTTACTTTTCCAGATTTCTAGATGTCTTTTTCGCTTTATGTATTAATTATTTAGACCAAAACAAAAATGAAAATAAAATTTGAATTTCTGACATCTTGAATTCAAATTATGTTTTACGCAATTACGAGTTGAGAGAAGACCCTACTCGTTCTGTTGAAACTAAATGTTTTGTCAGAAAAAAAATAATTTTGCCCCCTCCCTCTTTTTAAAATTAAAATCTGTTTTAGCTAAGCCGTGAATAAACACAATCAAATTGTTATCATGGTGACGAAAACGTGACATCTTAATAAATATTGTAACAACGAGCTAGACTTACTCTCGTTGTCATGGTAATCTGAAAAATCAGAGCAACATGAACCTCCGTCAAGTGAGCTAACACTAGAATTACTGTGATCTTTGTATACCTAGAAATACGACAGGGGTCATTTTGGTTCTAAGAGAAGAAATCTACATAGTTCCCAATAAAATGTTATACATTTGTAAGAAATAGTTAAATATAATTATATTTATAATAAATGTAAGTTCTTTAAAAGATGCAGAGATTTTTTTATGTACAAAAACATAAATGCTTCAAGTTCTAGTAATGATATGTTCTTATGAGGCATATTTGAGTTTCTGCTGTTTCAGTATTAGTAAACGTATTTGCATTTCTTAGTTTATCAAAAAATTCAAAATGGCTACTGTCCGCACTTTTAGATATAAGGGTATAACCCATTAGTTATGTTTAAAATAAAAAAATACTATTTTCTTGAATATTTTATATTTTTACGCAGCATGATGATTTAGGAAATGTTCAGGAAGGATTAAGCTGTTTATGAAAATAGAGAGGATCATTTAGCAAAAAATGTTTTTTTCGTGTCAAAACGACCATTCCCGTAAGTCTTTAATATACAATTCGCGATTGCTCAAAAACTGTTTGATATGGTGTAACGATGTTTTTCAAGTATGCAAATGGAAATTTCGTATGATTTATATGATGTATAAATAATAAATAAATAAATAAAAACATGATAAAAGCAAAACAATATAGAAATGCTATGATAGGAAAACATTTAATCTATGAAAAGATTTGAAGTAAATTATTTAAATGAATGTAATTATATGATTTACTCCAATTACACTATAGTCGCTGTGATTTCATAACTTATTATAAGCGAAATTGACTAATAAATTATTCTTAAGATTATAATTAACTATATGACTTTAGTTTGGTTTATAAAAATACCACATTATTTTCAACAAATCAGTATTTATGTAATTTGATAATTTTTCGATTAAAACGCAATTCATGAAGTATTGACTTATATGGTTTGACATTTTTCTGTTTTCTTACATTACTGCAAATAGAATATAATAAGAGTACAATAAATATCCGTTATTGAAATCTAAACACGCATCTTTCTGTTTATCTGATCAAACAAAGGAAATATTTCACTATCAATAACGAAGTGTATTCAAACAAATGGATATTTTATTCTACGTATCATTTCCATTAAAACGTAAAAGGAATAAGGAATGTCATCTAATTTATCCATTTTCTCTTCAACGTACATTGTTGCATTTAGATCTGCCCAAACAAAGTCCGAGCGATTAATAAAAGAATCTACATAACCCGCATTGAGGAATTGTTTACTTGGAAGACAATGGAGGAGAAAACATTGTACGAGCTCCCGTAAGTAAACAAAAATCCAGGCAACGAGCATTTATTTCGAGCAGGCCAGTCATGCATATTCATGATTTGTCGCTGGTAAGAGAGTTTTTAATTTATTTCCAGTTTAGCTAGAGCCCGAAGTTGAGCGATAAGCTACTCCCTGTTTTTTTAAAAAGTTAAACAAAATGTCCCGAAATGCATATTCAAAACTCCATCTGTGGAGCATCTCAAAAATGCAGCCTCCGCTGCTGCGATTTTGACGGTAAATCAGTCGAAAAGCATCGAAGCAGCTTAAAACTATTAGTTTAAAGCCAAAACTTTCCAACTCCATCAAACTTTAACACTTAAATGAACTTTTCTGCTTATCATCTTGACGCAAGGGACCTTAATGAATTTTCCCTTCTCCATTTTTCTTCTTAGGGCTCTTATCCCTGGTCCTCTCTTTCCGGCCGCCCTTAGTTTGGCATTTTGCCATGAATCGATCTCACAGAAACTTTGTTCCAAGACGAAGAAAAATGTCCGCCTCTCCAGGGGCAATAAGGCGCAAGCGCTGCCCCCCCCCCCCCATCTCCCCAACCCACCGGTGAAACGTCCGTCGTCGAAACTGGCCACAAACTGCTCTTCTGACCATCTCCGCACCCCCCTCTCCAAATAGCTACATTAGCAATAGCTGGATCGATGTCTTGCAGAAGAGCTTCAGCATCCAATAGATCGCCATTTTTCACGATAATTAATGACTCCTTTCCCGTGTTCTTGTTAAAGCCTGAAACTAAAAACACATGCTTAGTCTCACTTCCTTGGCTAATATTTTCGTGAACTCTCGCTACCTGGAACTACTTTCAGATTCATAGGTCCTGGAAGAATTTACGCATAATTTAGCTAACTTCTCTGGCTGCTCTTTAAGGGGCTACTCATAGATGCCTCTTGAATAATGTACTTTTATTTTCTTGAAAATCGTGTATAATCCTTTCTCTCCTATCTTATTATTTCCGATTTTCCCATAATAAGAACTTATAATGCGAAACAGAGCTTGATGCAACCCAAAGCTGTACTTTTCGTAGAAAGGTACTCATGTACCAATTTAATGACTCGTAATCGGTTTATTTTATGTTTAGCGGTAATAGTTTAAGTTAAAGGTTTTCTTTTTTCTTGGTGCTGTCATTAGGAAAAATTGGAATATAATATTCTAATCTTAATGGTTTCACCGTATATTCTCTCTTCGCCCATTGCATCGTCATAGGCTTTAAAAAATTAATGTATTATACCAGTACTATTCTTGTGTCCATATTAAAGTATTTAATCAGAAAATTGATATTTTTTACAGTCGCAATGCATGTGAAACTGGAACTTTTCGCGTTTTAAAATCTCCGACTCCAACTCATCTATCCTAAACCAGTTCGACTCCTACTCCAATCTCCCAGAACCAGTTTGACTCCAACTTCACACCCCTGAAATACCCCTTTTTGACTTTTCTTAATGAACGGATTGTACAATTGCTTTGTAAAAACCAGTAAAGACGCTTTGAAGAATTAATTTGTTTTCTATTAAAAAGCATAGTTATATCTATGTCACATCACTAAGACAGAATTGCTGATTTATTTTATATTCATAACAAAATGTAGGTTAGCTTTTTCGTAGTTCTTTAATAAACAAACTGCACCATTGATCCGTAAGTACTTTTGCGTACACTTTGAAAACATACTTTTATGATCCTACATAGTAAAATTGTATCCCTGTGGGAATCCTTAAATCAAAATTGTTTACTCATTTAAATTCATAACAAATGTCACTCCTAGACTTCATTGCTTGTTGAACGAATTTCAATCTTACTTCGTTTGGGCTTTTACACAGATTTTGAGAAGTTTAAAGTTTCTGTCCATATGCATACCTCTTTGTTAAAGCATTAGTTTTTCAGCTCACACAATAACCGATTTATGTTATATTCATAGCAAATTTTGATTTCGGACTTTTTAGTACTTGCTTAGAATAAACGAATTTCCACTATTTCTCCAAAAAGACTTTTCGTCTCAAAACACTTTTTTTGCTCAGAACTGCACAGATGTGTAATCACATTAAATCACAATTTATTTATTCACATTCACAACAACAACAAATTTTATCTTTTTTCAATTGTTTGTTGAACCCTTTTACAGTAAAAAAAATAATTGAATTTTTTACCTATTAATTAACGATTATTGATTTAATTTGGATTCATAATAAATGATAAGATTCATTTTTTTTTGTCACTGTTGTTTATTTAAAACGAGCCCAAACTATTTCAAGGACTGTGGCAATTACTTCAGTAATCCCATTTTGAATTTTTTCCTCTAAAAATAGTTTATATTTTTAAATGATTGTAAAAAGTTGTACTCGTCCAGCATTTTTTCAATACATTTTTGGTGTAATATAGTGAAAAAAGTGCTCAAACAATCCTTAAGTTTTATATTTTACTTATTTACTAATTTATATTTTAAAAAGTTTTTTAAGATAAGTAGCAAAAAATGCTGATTAAGTATTTGTAACACACAAATGTAAGAAATATTACACTAAAACGAGAGCGAAATGAAAGGAAATGATGATGAGAATGAGAGAAAAAAGACATAAACGATTCTGCTAAATCCATACAAATAAAGAAAAATATGATTTTATTAATTAACTTTTAAAACTTTTAATCATTTTTTGAAACAATACTGTAATTCAAAAACTGAAGGCAACCCTTAATATAAAGGAACACAGTAATAAAAACTTTTGCGCATTGCCACACGCACGTGTTACAGTAAAAGTCTGTCTAGCAGTACTTTAAATGTCATTTTCATCTTTCAATCTTCCTTAAGTGATGTCACGCATTCAAAAATTCAACTCCTTATATCAAGCGACAGTTATTTTAACACAATAAAACTGTCAGAAACACCTCTCTAAGGAAATTGCTTTCTTTCTGAACAAACTCATTTTAGGGCTATACTGTAAAAAAGTTAAAAATTAAAAATAAATAAATAAGAAAATAAAAGATGCTTGTAATTAAAAAAAAATATTAGACTGTTGTATGACTATCAGTCTATTTCATGCATGTTCCTTACAACAAGTCCACAATGGCGTATTTAGGGGATGGCGGAAGAGGCTGCCGCCAGGGGCGCAACGGCAAGAGGAGCGGCAATTTGCCAAAATAATTTTGAAAAAAAAAAAAGAAGAGATATTTAAGTCAATACAATAATAATCTCTTCGTAGAAAAATTAGTAAGAATCGAACTAGAGGTGGAAAAAGAAACAATCCTTTATTCTCAAAAAAGAAAAATTTTGCGTGAAGACGGCATTCTTTTGGACTGCTTAATACTTCTACACAGCAACGGAGTCATTATCGCAGCCAGAAATGCCTTCTGAAGTTTATTATTTTTTTAAATCAGAAATACCTTCTGGAGGGGATTTGTTGATCAAAAATTCCTTTTGAAGGGGATTTTTTGATCAAAAATACCTTCTGAAGGTTGTTTTTTTAAAAATCAAAACAGTCCTTTCATATGCATAAGCTACTGCATGTTAATGTTAAAAGCGATAGCTCTGGGAGGGGGGGGAGTCACCCCCTCTCCTTCACTGTGCCACTGAGCGGAGTATCTGACAAGGATGTGGGACGGCTTTCAGCCCTGGATTTTTCTTCTTCGGAAAGGGGGCGGCATTTTAACTGTTGATGGGAAAATATAGACCATAGTATCTGTTTTAAGGGACACCTCCGAAAAAGGAATAATTTTTCTATTCCCAATCCCTTTGAATAGGGACCTTCTAGTATTTGGCTCCGATTAAGGGACTCTTTTTTTAAGTGATAGTCTGAGAAACAATATACAGGGTGTTTCAATTAACTTTTTGAGAACTCTTAAGAGGGATAGGGTGCATCGTGACGACTTAAAATCATTCATCAATGCGGGGTCGGAAATTTTATTATTAAAAAAATATTTTTTGAAATTTAAATAACGCGAGTGTTTTTATCAGTATATATGAAACATTTTCAGCTATGTAGATTAAGTGTTAAAAATTTATGTTTTTTAATAAAATTATACAAAGTTAATACACAGCGTATGCATCAACACAATTATCTCCAAACAAGGGACACCTTTAAGGGACAAAATGTCAGTCCTCTTAGTGTGTGAAGTTTACTGTCTTTTGAAACCTTTCTCAAATAAAATTCAATACATTATCTATTACAATCTAAAAAAAAAGAAAACTCCTCCCAAAAATGTTACTAAAGATCATCTAAAATTGCACTTTAAAGCGACAATTTCAAAAATTTTCAAAGGGAGAGTCCCTGAAAATTCCTCCTCCTAACGTCATCGAAGGTAGGTAAAAATAAACGATTTGGGAGCTTCAATCTTGAAAAGTTTCTAGAAAAGGGGTTCGATTCTCTAATTCCTCTATCATCACCTAAAATTGCCAAAACTGCCATTTTTGAACTAATTTCGAAAAATAATTGGGAAAGATCCCCCTCTGTAGTACACTTTCCCTAAAATGGTCGAAGGCAATTTATAATTGCCTTTTTGGAGTTTCAATTTCGAAAAATTGGGTCCTGAACTCCTCCAACTCCAAAGATCGTCCAAAACTGCGTTTTTTAAAACTAAAGTTTTTAAAAATGTCCAGGTAAGAAACCCCTGGATCCCTTGTCTCTGAGAGAATATTTTACTTACGATTAGGTTCATATTGCTAATACTTGAATCTATATATAGTAATGACTTCCTTCTCCCTTCTTAACCAGAAGCTGAATTCATTATCTCTATTTACTTATATATGCGTTTGAAAAAAAAAACGGAGGGGGGGGGACGCCGAGTCCCCCGTATACTCGCAGGTACATCAGTTTTTGTCCTCGCCATAAATCTGCTTGAAATAGGGCCCCGAGTAAAGTTTTAGTTTTAAGACTCGTTTTAATTTTATAATTACAATAGCATCTTTGTAATGATTTCATTTATATTTCATATTCTCTTTCAAAGCTATTTTTTCCTTCTGTTAGCAATTGCATAACTTATGTTTATTGAACTTTTATTCTTCTGGAATATCTCGACAAAAATGCAAAAATTAATGCTAGTTGAAAAAAGGGGGGGGGGGTAATTGTTATAAATAGAACTTTAAAATATTCCCTGTCTTTGGTTCAAAAACAAAGACCCTATATCTGGTTCAAGAAGGATAGAATTTTTCATAATACTTGCTCATTTTGACCGAAATTTTCATTTTCGCATGGAATAAAACTAGAGAAAGAGGTTTGCAGTCTATATTTTTAATGTTTTAAACAATACAATGCAAATTGAAATTACTATAACTGATAAAAGTCCTTTAACTTTATTCAGAGTTATCCTCAAAGAAAGGAAAATTTCATGTCCTGAACTACAAATGTTAATTTAGCAAGTCAACCATGAATGCCTAAACATTTTACTAACATTTCTCTTTGAGCAATAGTGGAGCTGTCCCTTCTTACTCCGAAGTTTTTAATATCGCATGCAAGAAAACTATGGATGAAATAAATGCTTTTTCATTGGCTTTGTGCAAAATGTATTTTTTTTCCTCCTACCTTTTTTTGGGACTGGAAAGACATAGTTGTCTTTTAATTGCGGCAAAAAAATAATGAAAAGTGATAGTATTTATAAATTTAGTTTTGTTAATAAAATTAACAATTTAATTTCAAGGCTTAACTTAAGCATATATTAGTGGATTTTTGTACCTTAAAACGTTTCAAATAATGCAGGTTTTCGAGGATTTCTTTGATTCAAGTCATCAGTTTAAGAGCGCAATTCACAAGTTAACGTTTTGCCTTGAATTTTGCTTGTTAACTTTTATTATCAAAATTAACTTTAATATTAGGTACTATTATTTTTTTTTATTGTTTTGGCAACAGTTAAAAGGCGGACTTCGAGTTTTTCCTTTTTGTATTAATGTTCATGACCTATTTTCTTCATTAAAATATGCAATCATCATGTGAATATGCCTAAGTCAGGCGGAGAAAGAACAAGAGCTTGACATGAGAAAAACGTAGGGTTGAAATGACAGTTTAGACTGTAAAAAAGAAGAAAATATGAAAGTTTTACTTCTATCGTGCGTCTTTACAACACATTTTTGTTAACCACTCACAAGCGGAGCTACTTTTTCCAGAAAACTATCAACAAATGTAATTTTCTTTACGAAAAAAAAATCATTTCTAAGGATTGTTTTTTTAAGAAGGCTTCTTCCAGGAAATTTTTGACTTTCATTTCTGCCATAGTAATTCCATTATTAATATTATTATTTAGCAAGATAACATATACGACCCTATTATTTCCTGGGATTACTTGGAAGAGCATGCTTTCTGAATCTTTCCGTAAACTTCGCATGTTGAGAAAATTGAAGTTGCATTATTTTGCATCTCTATACAAAGTTAACTTACTAGCTTCCCAGCAATTGATTCTGATTTCGTGATCTCATTTTTGATTTCTCAGTCTTTTATATTTATTTATCGTTTTTTAAAAATTATTTTTGTATTTATTTATTTATTTATTTATTATCGTAATATTTGCATACGCTCTGCTGATTTTTCCTGTCATTTTCTTTTTGTTTACCTGCCATTTTTTCTCTGCTTTAACTCTTTTTTTCTTATTTTTGAGCAGCCGTTTTTTCCATAAAACAAATCCCAAGAAAAGTCCGCAAGTATGTGTTAAAAATAGAGTTATTTGTTGCAAAAATTACAGGTCACGTTTCCTGAATGCTATATAGTTGAAATTTACAAATTATTGTTAAAGATCTTCAAGCAGTAATTATTCCACGCACGGCATTTATCTTGAAAAAGAATTTACCAGATTCGAAAACTAAGATTGTTAGATCTAAAATGATGTATAACACATTGATCTTGATTGAGTCTGAAATTTTGGCCTACAGGTTGACATTTTAGTGGAATGATCCGAGTCTCAAATTTTCAGTCAGAATATTTGTTACGAAGTTCATTGTTACTGAAGTGCAAATTTAATATATTTAAATTTCCTGAAGGAGTAGAAGCTTCGGGAATATATTAGGAGAAAATATGAGTGTTAGTTTTCAACAGCTAAAATTTATCCCTAAAACACAGTAAAGATGTTTATAACCATCGAAATAACTTTTGTTAAAAAAAGCCATATTTATTGCCTTCGCAGAAATTTTCATCAGTTTATAGATAGATAAGTTTCAGGTGTTGCAAAGATTTTGACAACACTTTTGAACTGTGAAACTTATTAGATAGGGAACGTGAGAAATTTTCATTTTTAATAACACTGAGCGACAAAATCAATAAATACATAAAAAACATAAAATAAAAGAGCAGAGAAAAGTAAAGAAAAAGGAACAACCTCTGAAAAGGCTTCGGACACCGTTCTTGCTGATTCTTATGCAGAATGACCACCTGAATTACGTACGTACACCATTTTCCTACAGTACCCAAACCATTTTAAAGGTAGTATTTTTTTTTCTTTTTTATTTTTCAATTTTTGCCATAGCCATTATTTTTATTTGAAGGGCGGGGAGCGCTGAGGGGCTAGAGAAGAGAAAATTCCTACAGCATGATCATTTTTATAAACTCATGGAGACCCCCCTAAAATATTTAAAAACCCATCAAGAACAATATTTTTTCTACATTTTTTTTTCTAACTTTTTGGTGTGAAACCAAAGCATCAGCCTTACTTCTAGGTTCTCCGTTTGTGAGAAAAAAATTTTACGTTGTAATTTTTTTTTTTTTTGGAAAAATGTTTCGTAGCAACGAATGTTGCTTATAAAACGCATCGCAGATCGTTAGCAAAAAACATCCTCGTATTATTTATGTTTATTGAAGTTAAATTCACAGATATACCTAAGATGAAAATTTACTTAGACACAGGTATAATATAGCATTGATATGTATTTATATTTCGAGGGTTACACGGCCCCCATTGCTTATAACCGTATCAAGAAGTGATAAATAATGGGAGCGGTGCATCCCCAAAAAGATAAAATGTGCTTTAATACTATATCATCAACATACTAAATTGCATTTTGAATATTAATTACATCTGTGAGTATAACTGGAATAAATATAAATTGCGCAGGATTGATGCGATTCGTATGCAGCATGTGATGTTTCCAATTTTCTTAACTTTTGTTTACAACGTGAAATTTTTTTTTCGGACAGGGGTCTGGCTTATAGAAGTGAGGTCGATTTTACACTGAAAAAAAAGTTAGAAAACATATCAAAAAAAAAAAAAGACGAAAAAAAAAAAAAGGTCAATTTGGTGGGTTTTTTTTTTAAATATCTTAGTGGGGAGTAATTATGGGGAGCATATTTTATGGTGGACCTGGATATACATGAGCAGTGGCGCACACAAGGGAGGGGTCCAGGGGGTCCGGACCCCTCCCATAAGTCTTGATATTTTTCCTGATTGATTACGATTTTATGTATTTTGTACGTAGAATAGTTTCAAACAAAGGTAAAAATATTTTCAGTTCCAATGATAAGTGAAAAAATAAAATCCTCATGTTAAAAGATTTAAAAAATATTGTGAACTTTTCCTATAATGAATTGTCTCTAAGAAGCAAAATGGGGGTTATAAATGAATACAATGTAATAACCATATTTTTAGTTTTGTAATTACAGATTAAAATTACATTCTATGAACTTGAATCAATTTTTAATTATAAAAAAAGTAAAAGCGTAAATTATTTTGCTTTCTGATTATTTATTTAAGCCCATTTCCTTAAATAATGTTAATTATTATTCAGTAGTTTATTTTTTACTGTTTTTCGTTCTCGAGAATTGATTAAATAAATTCAATATGCTTGACAGCGAATTGGGGTATGATATGAGAATGAGGCTTTCGATCTCGGACCCTCCCCTTGCAAAATTCTTGTGTGCGCCACTGTACATGAGAATTGTTGTTTATTTCAAAGATATTTTTAATACAAAATTGATGGATTGCTTCAATTTTTTTTTTTTTTTTTTTGAATGTAAGTGATAGAACAGGACTTCCCAAACTGTGGTCCGCGGAGCCGTTGGGGGTCCGCCGATAGTTAGTAGGGGATCGGAAAAAACTGTACAAAAAAAGTTAGACGATATTTAAATAATACCTTTGCATTTGACAAGCAAAATGATGATCTTCAAGGTATAGAACTGCCATTTGAGCACTACTTCTCGACATATCGAGATACAATGCTGCAAGATCGTGCATAGGGGGGTCGAACTGTTTTCTACATTAACAAAACCATGTAGCCTGTCGTCATGTGAGTTTAAATGTTTTCAGACTGCACCACACCCTCAAACCTAACTTCCGGAATAGTTTAATTGAAGCCCAATGTATTAAAATTATGCCAGCTATAAGAATATCACTTTTATCCAAAGGACGGATCCAGATTTTCCTTTCGGAAGGGGTCATTTCCGGAAGAAGGGTCATAAGTTATTCTTGCACATAAATTTGGGGTCTGGACCATTTTTTTCGAACTATAAGTCCCCAAAACAGCTTTAAGTTCTCTTTGATTACTTAAAGAGGGGTTATGACCTCAATGACCCCTCCTCTGGATCCGTGCCTGCTCTTCTAATTAATTCAATGCTCAATTTTGAATTTTAACCATTTGTTACCAATTGGTCTCTGTCTTCTCGACTTGATTTTTGTACTTCTGAATTTGCAAATAAAAATTCTAACTAACTGCATTGTAAACTACCTACCTAGTGCCTTTTTTCAAACGATGATGGTCACCTCAAAAGAGAAATGGCGAACTTAATGAAGTTCAATTTACTAAAAACTAAAAGTATCTATACACTTTTCGGGGGTCCGTACTAAATATTGGTCAATGAAAGGGGTCCGCTGGCTGTAAAGTTTGGGAAGGGCCTGATAGAGCATAAATAAGGTTTTAAAGTAGTAAGAATAACTTTTAAAAATATTTTTAAATTTATCCTATTTATTTATCCGTCAGCATTTTCCGTACCTCTGGCTGTCCTTACCATAAGAACTGAAAAAAATACTTCTGTGCTGCGAAGTAACCGTAAGAAAAGTAATAATAAATGCCCAAATTTGCTGCAAAAATGCGATTACTTATGCGTTATAAGTGCCAAATTTGTGGATTTATAGTGTTGTTTTTCATAAAGTCATTACTATCATCACACATATTTTCCCACATTTTATGCTTGTAATTGCCACATTTCAATGTAGAAAAATTACTAAATAAATTAAAACTGTGACTAAGGTAAAAGGTTTCTGCTCGTAATTGCTTTCATAAAAGCAGATATAAGTCTTAAAAATGGGAATCAAAACAATATATATATATTTTTTTTTCGTTATTTAATTTTTTACCCGTACTGAGAAATTCATTTATATATAGCATCAGCGTTTGATAATGTACTAGTTGCTCTTAAATTGAAATTGCAACTTCTAAAAATTGTCAAAATATCATATGCCAAATATTCTATAATATAATAGAATTTTAATATAACATAAAAACTGTTAAAAATTCACTTCGTATGTTTTTATAACCATCTCCCCCTAAAAGCACAACATATGTGTATAATTCTTGTACCTCATGTTTAAAAATTTTGAAGTATAGTTAAGTTATATTTTTTGTGCCTTTTTATAATCATTAATGAGTTTGTTGCAAAGTTGAGTACTTATTTATTAAACATTAAATACGATTTCATTTCAATGCTCATTTCAGATCTGCAATTGATATAGTACACAGTAAGAGTAAAATAAATATTGTAGGTTTTGGTTTTCCATCATTTAAAATTCTTCGGAAATAAAAACATACAAAAACATCTTATAAGGCAAGCAAATATGCCGCTCTCTTCGGGAAAGTTTAAACTTAATACAAACAAATAATTTTCTTAGTATGGCATAAAACTTTAGAAGTTAAGTGTGGAAGACTATCAGTCATTTATTTCAGGGAGTCTCCTTTAAAACTAATGTCAAACAGTGCTTTTTTTTTAATGGGTAACTGAACTTTAGTCTCATAAGCTAATATTTTTAAGATCAGAACAATTATGTATTAGATTATGTGATATTACAGCTTTTTTTGATTTCGTATTAAAGAATCAAATCTAAAATACTCTGGGAGAAGCATAAGACTTTTTTCAGAACATTCAAAAAACATTTTTAAAATGTTTTCACCGTCTAAAATTATAAATTTACCTTTTAGATTGAAATCAAATTAAATTTCAATAAATGCTTAGTGGAATTTTGAATTACAATCAAGCAAGGGAATTTGCCAACTTGTGAGTATATTTGAATTCATAAATACGAAGTAACGAAGTTGAGGGATAAAAAAAATAGTACTTGCAGTAAGTGAGCTTTTTGGACAATTTTCGTTTCGGAACTATACTAAGTTCTCTTTGTAGTGCAGTTTCATTTTATTTATTGCTCAAGTTTCGTACAAGTAAACCACCTAAAGCATCTGAATTCTTTTAAAGAAGAATTACACGTAAAACAAATTTGTAACCTAAAAAGTTGTTTTGGGAGCACTGCACTATCTTTTGATGTTTTGAAAGTAGTAAACACTTATGATTTTTTACTCGTCTAAAAATCAGGGTTTATATTTTTTAGACATTGGTTTGTAACTATAGTAATAAGCTAGGAATTTAGAAGAGGGAAATTGTTTATAGAGATTTTCTTATAGGATGGGTCCAACAAATCTCGGGCGGTTAAAAAAAATGCCTTGGCAACTATTTCTTTCGGAACAAGAATATTTCAGAAGCCATGTTACGCTAAATTTGACTATAAATTCAGAGAAAAACATTGTCGATCTCCCTTTCGTTTCGACATAAGCTAGACTTTCATACAACTACATAATGGTCCAATTTTTGCTATACTTTCAAAATATTCTGATAATTTTTAATAAATAATTAAAAGCTGGTCAAAATTATAAAATATCCTTCATACAGCTGTATCAATTTAGTTCAAACTTTAATAATAAGCTAGGAATGGAGTAGCCGGAAATTTCTTAGGTGGATTTTCTTATAAGCAGAGTCCAAAAAATCTCAAACGGTTGTGAAAACAACCTAGCCACTAGTTCTTCCATAACTGGAATCTTTTAAAACCCTGTTACCCTGAATTTGACAATAAATTCAGAGAAACAATTTGTCTTCCTCCGTTTCACTTTGACATTAACTACACTTTTATGCCATTATGAGAGGGTCAAATTTTTGCTATATTTTTTTTAAAAATATTCTCACAATTTTTAGATGCATAAGTAAAAGTTGGATAGAATTATAAAATATCCTTTGTACAGATGCATCAAAGTAATTTGCAACTTTATTAATAAGCTAGGAATGGAGTAGCTGGAAATTTTCTAGATGGCTTTTCTTACAAACTGGGCCTAAAAAAATCTCAGCCGGTTGAAAAAGATTATCTTGGAGACTAATTCTTTAGAAACTGGAATCTTCCAAAAGTCATGTTACGATGAATTTAACTATAAACTCAGTGAAGCAATTTGTCTCCCCCCCCCCCGTTTAACTTTAACATTAACTAGTACTTTTATGCTATTGCACGAGGGTCCAATTGTTACTATATTTTGTTTTAAAATATTCTGACAATTTTGAGATGCATAAGTAAAAGTTAGCCAAAATTATAAAATATCCTTTTTATTGATGCATCAGAGTAGTTTGCAACTTTAGTAATAAGCTAGGAATGGAGTAGCTGGAAATTTTCTAGATGGATTTTCATACAAACTGGATCCAACAAAACTCAGGCGGTTGAAAAAAGTATGTTGACAAATTCTTTGGAAACTGGAATTTTTCCGAATCCATGTCACTCTGAATTTGACGATAAGCTCAAAGAAACTATTTGTCGGCTTCCTTTCACTTCGACATTAACTAGGAATTTTGGGCTATATTACACGAGGGTACACTTTTTGTTATATTTTGTTTATTTTGACAATTTTGAGATGATATGAAAATTATAAAATACCTTTTTAAGATGCATCAAATTAATTTTCAGCGCACATGAACATTATCAGAATAAGACTTTTTTGTTACATGCGGCACACATATACTCAAGAATGATAAATTCTGTAAAATGACGTTGCTTCTATTAATTGCTCAAATTAACGCTTTCTGCTGTCGATTAAAGTTTACTTTCATGATTTATGCAGAATCGAGAACTAAATTTTGTTTAGGTTTAAAATTTTATTTGATTTGTACATCATTATTTTACCACAATTATTATATCGAAAAGTGTTACCATACCTTAAATTGATTTTGCGTTAAGCATATTTTTGTTTTAAACGAAGTTCGAATATTTTTTCAGTGACAAATTTCAGTGTTTAATAATTTCTAATTGCTTAGTTGCTTTTTAAGCATCAAGTCACTCAGTGCTAGAGATTTTTAAGACCTTGAAAGTAATGGGCATGAAAAAAAAGAAAGAAAAATAAAAAAAAAAGAAAAAGAAAACAAATAAAATAAGACAGTTGAATACTTCACAGTGTGGTTGATTTTTTTGTTTGGAGGAATTCAATTTGATTTGAAGTCTTCTTGTGGTAACAATCATAGTTTTGGGATATTATAAAATTAATTAAGTAATTAATCTTCAAAAATAGAACCAACCATATGGCTGAATATTTATCTTAATAATCAAATAGATGAACTTCGTGAAATGGTCTGGGAATGGGAAACTTCATTTAATGTAGCCCATTGCTTTAAAATCCTATTAAAGCATTAATCCTAAAAGTAATTTTAGTCTATGTATATATATATATATATATATATATATATATATATATATATATATATATATATATATATATATATATATATATATATATATATATATATATATATATATATATATATTTACAATTTAACCTATACGTCAGGAACCAATTTATATTTTTTAATATCAATGATATGTGTAGCATCTTTGCTTTTAAGATACATTTTGATTAATAAATTGGAAACTAATTTTGCTTTTAGCTATCATTAATGAAAACACGAATTGTATTTTAAGACTTTTTCCAGATCTGAAATAGTAAACTTTCAGTATTATTCTAAAAAATACCATTGTAAATATAAATTAAGCTTGATCAATGATTTTTCCTCATTTCAATTTATGCAATGCCACTGAAATAAAGTCATAAATAATTAGTTTTATAGTTGTTTAAGACAGTGTATTAAAGCTGAAATCAAATTAGCTTGATATCCTGCACTATGTAATGTCTAACACCATTTTATCTTGTATTCTAGTTGAATTCCATTTGTGCTGCGTGTCAAAATGGGCTATTGTTTTATTGTTAAAAAACTAAAGCAAAGATAAAGTAAAAGTTTGCATGATCCATCTTAATTGTAAAAAAATCGCTATCATTCAATATACTTTTTTAGTTAAATACATCCAACATACAACATTAAACTGTAGCAGATTTACAGTATTTTAGCTGTGTGCCAGTGAATGAATTCTTATCTTATATAGCTCCAACTCAGAATGTTATGTAAGCAATCCAGTTTTATCCAATCAAGTAGTCTAGTCCGAAACGGAATCTCAATTGCTATTAAGTAAAGACTAATCCAGACCTTAGAAGTTTTCTCTCAGTATCAAGTGAAATTGGGATTAAACCAGGCTAGTTTTCCCAATTGATTGTCATTTCTTAGCTGCGAAGTGAGTTATTACGAGGTACTGAGAGTCGACTGAAGGACAATATCGTCTAGGTATCAAATTAACTGTGATCTGACATTGTATCTGCTCAAGACATAATAAAATAAAGTCTGAACGAAAACAGAATATTTTTGCTGTGTCATGCCGAAAGCTATTATTTGCTCCAAAGAATACTTCAGTTTGGATTAAAATGTATCACGCATCTATCTAATGATCTTAAGGCAAATAAAGATTGTTTAAATATTTTTTCGCTGTTCTAAAAAATACCAACCTGTGATCTATTAGTCATAGTTTTTCTGATTTCGAAAGAAACCTTTCCCAAAATTAAATATCACTACAAACTATAAACTGCTTTATCAGTAAATGCATTATATTTTATTTTTCTGTTAGCTTATTCTCGGTTATACCTTACCTTAACATCCATTAACAAGAGACATTAGACTAATCAGGTTTTCTTGCGTAAACATGGAAGAAATCCAGTTGAAGTTATCACTTACCACAATTTTGATGGCGACTAGTTATGTATAAGAAAAATAAAACTTACATTATTTCCAGTCCAAGATAACTCCGTCAAAAGAGAAATGCAAGACAAATAAGATTTAAAAAAAACTATTCCCCAAACCGCTTTTTTTTATATAAATCCAATCTCTCTCATTATACATTCATCATATTTTCCTAACTTTGAACGAAATCTTTACCAATATTCGGGAAGGGGGGGGGGCATGCTATCACTACAAATTAGAACTCTTTTGATACTAATATCATTACATTTTAGTTGTATGTTCGCTTATTCTCGGCTTACCTTAAATTCCATTCAAAAGTGACTTGAGACTATTTTTAAACAAAATAATATAAGGTTTAAACAGCTTTGCAAAATAAAGATGGCTTGAGTTAACATTACAAAACGTCGGTAAGAATTTTTGTTTGCCATAATTTTGATTGAGACTAGTTATTAATATGAAAAATATAACGTACTTTGTTCCCAGTCCAAGATATCCAGTCACGAGGTTTAGTTTTCAAAGCAAGGTCTTACACCTTACACCTAAAATAAAAACAAATTATTTCAAGTAAGGGCGTAAAATGTAAAAACAATACGTTCAAAAGGATATAACTGGAAAGCACAAATAAAATATTGAGGTGAAATAGAAGTTGCAAAATTATAGAAAAACAAATGTGCATTCACTCAAAATTGATGGCATCAAGAAATTTCTTAACTCATTCATGCCATTTTTTTAGAATGTTCCTGTTCGGCAAGGAAACGGTGAAACGTAGTGACCACCCATTTATTTCGATCAGATATTTGTCTTCAAAAGGTATTAAAAAGTGCAGGAAATTTACCTGTTTGAGTTCAATTTCCCATCAAAAACGTTTTAAGAGAAAAAAAAAATAAAGCATTTCTTCAGTTATAAAATTGCCATAATGACTTTATGTGTGTAAGTAAAACCAAAGTGACATAAAGACGGATGTTACCTTAGAATACAGTTCTATGTGAGAAGTAAAAATAATCATCATTATAATCAGAGCAATATATCGATAGTTTTTTGAGTTAAAATGTCTGTGAAATAATTATTGTTAATCATTTATGTATTAAGACTTCTCATTTGATTAGTAGGGTCCTCCCTCAAAGATCTTGGTGTACTGTGTCTTAAGGGGGGGGGGCTCCTCCTCAAGACATCGGGGCAGCTACATTTTAAATTAAGTCTTTGCTGAAGCATATGTAGATAAAAAGCAGGAAGATCTTACTTTTAAACAATTTTTCAATTCATAGATGATGCATGTAAGAATGAACTGTATGTCATTCTAGAACTGAGCTGTAGGCATATGTTGCACCTTGGGACAAGTTGAGGGAGGCCTTTGAGGACACAAGATATTCTTAACTAGTTTTATTCAAAATATTTTAAGATAAAGATATGTTTTGTGAGTTTTTTATACATATGACCTGTACTTATTATTTTTATACCTGAAAACCCAAGTGGTCATTAAAACAGTAATTATTTATGCTTTATCTCACACCTTTAGTGTAATATATTAAATCATGCATCTTTTCCTGAACAGTTTCATGTGTATTGCAATATTGTAACAGTTCCGTATAACTCTATAATTCAACTCTTATTGTCCCTTTCAACTTTCCAAAAGTGCCTTTACCAGGCATAAGATGCATTCTTGGGACAAAGAAAAAGCTCACTAAATACAGTAAAACTTGTAAAGTTGACCCCCCCCCCCCTTGAAAATTGACCACCTGTCTAAGTTGACCACTTTTTCAGGTACAGGATTTGTCCTATATTGCACAAAAGTAAATTATCCTCTATAATTTAACCACTAAAGTAGTGCAAATGGTTGACTTAACACATTACTGTATATATATTTTCTGTTACAGATACAAGATTGGAACCAAGTGAATAATGTGGACAAATTTTTATGAGCACCAGGTAAAATTTTTGCCAGCTGAATATTATTTAAAAAAAAGAAAAGAAAGATAGGAAAAGAAATATAGGATAGGAAGAAAAGGGTGCCCCAAAGTAGGTCACTCAAACCTACAATAAAAAAAAGTCTTAATCGTTCTTAATCACCTAATCATTCTTAGATATGAAGCTTATTTTTTAGTGTAGCATAAATATTCATGTTTTGTAATTAATCTATTTCCCAATATGTCTCCATACATAATTGGAGTTTTGGTGAAACGAAAAAAGAAAACTACGAGAGAAATTTCATTTTGTTTTATAAGTTGTTGGTCTAATATTTCCCAATTTTGGCTTCAACTAAAAATTTTCAAATTTCCTTTACAGAAACGGTAAAATATATTACCAAATGTTTATGAAATGCTTGCTTGCGTACATAAAAAAGGTTTCAATTTAATGTTTCTGCAAGAGTTTTAAAAAAAATCTTGCCGCTCTTTCTTACATCGGTGAGTAAATTTTTATGACAATAGCGAAGGACATTTAAAAAAATTAAAAGTGATTAAGAATTTTTGTTCATCGTTTTTGCATCTTTCATCAGCAATTTCATATCTAAGTAATAATTTCAACTTTGTTTTACCGTTTTACTAAATCGCCCATGTATCTGAAAAAACGTTTTTATTATTAAAATTTTATAAATCTTGCTTTAAGTGAATTTAAACTTCCTATACGAACTTGCAAATTTCTAGAAAAAAGAAAAAGAAAACTAAGAAACAGACGTACAATAATTGCCTAGCGTTATACATTCAAAAATAATTTAAATTAGTCAGTTAATTAAAAGTAATATTGTGTATTTATTCTTTTTTTGTTATATAGAGGGTCTAAATTCGTTTAAATCATCAATTATTTTAAAAGCATCTGGAGCAAAAATTCTGCTATTAAAAGTAAATAGAGATGTACAAATGAAAAATTTAGTTCAAGAAAACGATATTTCAGGGTAATTGAGTAATATATTCTGTACTAGTTTACTAATAAACGTTGGCGCCCATATGTGTAATTTTAGAAGGGGAAGGGAACAATTTTTTTTTCAAAGCTTTAATTTTAAGAGAGAAAAATGTTTCACCTTCTTCGATTTACAAATTAATAGAGAATAAGTTCGATTCGCTAAGATTTTTAGTTTTGTAATCCTGACGGATTTAACCCTTTTAAAGAAATTCGTGTTCTTGTTTACCTTAGAAGCAACGGAAATTTGTTACCTAAAATATATTGTTACAGATCTGAAAGAAAAATACGGTGCAAACAAAAATAATAAAAGTTTTTAAGTAGCAAAAGTTTTAATTGCAGTCATTCGTTAAATGCTTATAGATTGTGTTAAAATGTTTAATATTTAAGCTCAAAATTTATTTTTTTAAAATGGCAGCATTGTCCGGAGGGGTGTCCAGTCCATGTTTATGAGTTAAGAGCATATGAATTAAGACCAAAACTTATGATTTAAGAAATGAACTTCATGAATTCAAATAGCAATCATTAGCTTGTTATTTTAATGTCGAACTTATGCGAAGAATCACGAAAAATAAACCAAGTAGTATTATCAGCTACTATATTCGTCCTTGAAGTAAAATTTTGCTTCAGATAGCAATAAAATTGCGCATTGAATCTAAATTTTACCAAGCGAATTCAAAACAGAACAGCCTTTCAGCAAATATTAGTATTTTCAATACCATTTAATTTTGTTCAATTTAAATGGGAAAAAAATAAACAATTGATGTAAATATGCACAGTTTTTATTTTCGTGTGAGTGCGTGACGATCAATCTGCTTTTAAGAATATTCTAGTGCACTGAAACCTGTGTAAGTAGACCACACTTAGCGCAGTATTTTATTGGTCAACTTAGACAAGTGCTGAACTTATAGAGGTTGATACATTACGTATTGGAGAAATTCTGTGCCTAGCAAAAGCGGTAAAATTAGACAGGGGGTCAACTTATAAGGGCGGTCAATAATCATATGTTTTTCTATAACAGTGAAACTTGTCTTATAAAAATGTATTTTAGCATAAATAATTTAAAAGATGCTATTAAACAAGTGTCCAAAAGTTTGTAGTCAATGAGAACCCCCCCCCCCCCCCGCTCAGGTAAACGAAAAATCTATGATACTTATTATATTTCAATATCTTAACGAAGCAAAATCTTTTTAACTGGTTCGGACTGGACGAAAGACCTACCCCAGCGCCCTCTATTCTTCCAAAAGGGAAAACGTTTTCGTTTCTTTGCGACTTCTCTTGAGTTAGAAAACTTATACAGGAAAACAGAAGCAAATGTATTATGTCAAAGTTGACAGCTTTTCAATAGCTGGGAGGAGGGGGGTATTTTAATTCGCTCTCTATCCTATTTAGCGCTGTTTTACTCTCGTAGTAAAGATAGAAAAAACACGCTGTTTTGCAATTTAAAGTTTTAGTTTAGTTCTGTGAAAAATGCACTAAATGTGCTAGTAAGAAATACAATCATTGTCTGAGATAAATGAAAAAAAAAAAGAAAAGAAAAATGCTATTGACTTTAAAAGTAATGAACATTTATGTAGTAGTGCCCTTAAGTGTAAAACTTTATACATCTCAAATACTTGTAATAGAAAGATAATCACAAATGAAGTATTAGATATAAAACATAAGAATATCTAAAAGATATAGAATTTCCTCCACTTCTACCTTGTTTATTGTAACTACTTTAAATTATGATTATTAAACAAGCTTTACTTATTTCGGTATAATTATTGTTTTTAAATTTTTGACGATGAATGTGGAGCCGTATCTCAACTGCACGTGTGAAAGTTAGATTTCTTTAAAAATAATCTTTTATTTTTCCTTTCACTTTTCTATGCAGTATTGTGCTTGGCGTTTTTAAAAATATAAAGTGGATTTTTTTTAAGTGATCATTTTGAATCGTAACACAAGGAAGTGTAGAGTTTCCATATTTACATCATCCAATATATACTTTAAAACACATTGCACAATACTTTCTGTTTGAGGCTGCTTAATATTCACTATAAACATACATTTCTTAATATTTGATGGGGCTTAAGTATTACATTTGAAAGTATCGCTCACATGCGGCAATTTTTCCTTCTTAAAAGTATTGCACTGCTCACTTTTAAGTCTTATTAATAACATAAATTAGTGCGATAGCTTACTTACTGATTACTTTAAAGTTAATAACCGAATTCAAAATTAGCATTAGGAGCTATTTTATTTACATTGAAAATAAAAAGAAAACTGAATTCAAATTCAGTCTGGTGCACATTCTAAATAAGCATAACTATAGCTTGCTTCGGGGCTTAAAACAAACTTTTCATAATTTTTCCAAACTATTTAAACAAAATATTGGAAATTCAACAAAACTCGCATATTAAATTCATCATTATAGATTAAAACTCAATTTCTATTTAGATTCTGTGTTTATTTAATCTGTAGCTTAGAGCTTAATGAATTTTGAAAGCTCTTTCTAGAAGAGGAAACTTTAATCTCGCTGCCTAGCACATTCTTTTTTGTTTTGAACGAGCAGAAATTCTTTCCAGAAGATTAACGATTGGACGAAGTCTCGAAAATTACGGACAAGACAAGTACACAATACTTCGCCCGTATTTTTAGTTTTAAACATATCACATTTGCATAAACAACATGTGTAGTGAACGTATAATTTGTTTCGAATTAAATCGGCACAATGTATAATTGTCATTCAAAGCCGTAGTTTCAAGCGAGAGCTTGCAAAGAAAAATCTCTCCCGCGCAGCAGCATTCGTGGATGCAGCCCCAGCATAATGAACAGACGCAGCATTCATAATCCCCTGCAGCGTAGAAGCAAATTCTTTGCTAAAGTTTCGGGCTTCTTAAAAAATGCACAACTCCTCAGGGCGGAATCAATATTCATTATAATGGTGCATTCCATTGCTGAGAGTAAATCCAATTGCCTTTTCTCCCAGCTCAGCCTCTTAGAATCCTTCCCTACTCCCGGGGCTCCTCCTGTAACACAAAACATGCGAGCTGGCATCCAATGAGCTCTCTTCTCCTCCATCAACTTCATCCTCGACACCCGCCCCTTCTTTTCTATCCCCGTCAACACTGCGCCCTCCCCCTCTGACCCAGCCTCCATCTCCCCCCTCCACCCCCTGCAAAAGCAAGAACCTCTCCACAGGATCGCTCTTTGTTTGCCGGGGAATCAGATAGATAATATTAGGAAAATTTCCTTTTACAAGTTCTTATCTGCGTGTTTGGACTTTTAGACGTTTGGGTCTACGGGAAATGTGTTCTTGCTGGGGGAACTACAAAGGGGTTGGCACAAAGGACTCGTCCCTCGCTGGGATGAATCTCATGTCAGCTCTTTTCGAATAGATCGTCTGTAAATTCCGGATATGACAAATGCGTGTTTATCTTAATGGAAGGTTGCCGGACTTAAATTGGGCAGCTCGTAAATTAATAAAAATGTGTTTGTTGTTTCTTGATCCATCCTTTTACTTGAAATCAAAAAGAAAATTAAAATGAATCGCCACCCCAAAATGTTGAAAAATACGCAATTTAAAAAAAAAAAAGAAAAGATTTTGTTTCAAAGAAGCTTAAATTTAAAAAAAAGTAAATAAAAAAAACTTGAATTAAAACATTATTTCGAAAGAAGATCGAAATTATAACTTTAAACAATGTTTTAGAAACAATGATTGAAACAATATTTTTAATCTATACTGATAGGGTGGGATATAAAAATAAATAATGTAGGAAAATATTGCAAGAACGTGACACTTGACCTTCTAGTGTCAATTTGGTTTCCCTAGTGACAGTTTGAGTAGAAAAATATTCTCTAGAGGTATAGCTATCTTTATCTTTTCCACAGCAAAATTATAAGTAAAGTCAAATTGCATTAACCATTTCATTGGAGAAAAAAAGTACAAAGAGTAAAATTGACATTGGGACGTTAAAAATTTACCGATCCCAATGCAAATTACACAGTGTGTGTACATGTAGCACAGAGATTATAAAAGCCTAACATGTACATATGTTACCATACTAGGATTGGTAGAAGTGATAATCAAGGAATCTAGGTTTTTTTTCTTTTTTTTTTCTACCAAAGCTTTCCAAAAATAAAAAAAGCCTCTTTATATTGGATTTTGTTTCTTTATTTTCCCTTCATTAAATTTTGTTAACAGTTGTGATATGATAAATTATAAGAGCTTAAACTGATAATTTGTTATTTCAAACTGCCAATTTAATTAATTTAAATGGTGCTTTATTATTTTTTTTAAATCAACCTTACCCATTATACTACTAACAAAACTAAACTGACATTATTTTAAAATGTATGCAAAAAATATAATTAAATGAATTTTAAAAAAATAGAAAAAAATGCTAAAATTTCCCCCGAATATAACGTACAAATTAATTAAAAACAACTAATTACATCCCCTTCATATTAACAGCAAGTAGAGCTGAATATTTCAGAAGTGCCCCCAAAACAATTTTTTTAACAAAAGTTTGGAGAATTACTACCTTAGGCGCTGAGCGTACAAACATGGCGAACTTCCCCTCATTCCGGGGGAGGGGGAATTTTGCTTCTCCCAAAGTACGCTTAAGTACCCCATGATTTCCATGAGTACGCAGTAATAACAGCCGATCCTCTAATAGGCTAGAAGGACTGAGGAGGCGTTAATATTTAATGAAAATTCCCTACCGCTTCAGAGATCACCGTACTAGCTTTCCTTTGCTTAAAATGATAATGAACGCAGGCGTTTACAACGTGGAAAATATTTTAAAAATTTATTTTTAACTCTCGGGTGTATTTTTCTGCTCGATCAATCACGGAGATAACTAAATTTGCATTTGAGGAAGATAGCGTTTGCACGGGCATCCCAATTATTTTTTAACGTCCTCATTACTCTTTAGTGTCTAATTACTTTGCAGTTGTTATATAAACATCATGCAATGAATGCAAATTTTGAAATTAGGCATTGCAAAGGGAAGGCTGCGTTGGAGAAAATCGCTACTGCTTTTAACCATTTTAAATAGGCGAGATTTATGCAGATAGGGGCTTAGTTTTAATAACGTTACATTTTTAAAAGAAAGAAAGTAGTCACGCAGATGCTGTTATTATGTAGGGATATTGCTTGAGCTGTTTATAAAATATTTTTCTTTGCCTATTTTAGAGTTTTCAGAGCTGCATTTTTATTTTACTTAAATATGCTAGTTAAATAATTTCTAATAATAGTAATAAACTCTAGTCTTTGTTTACAAGAGACAAACGCACAAAAAAAAAAAAAAATCACCGTGTAGGTATTAAAATATAATTAAGTTAAAAGTTTTGGAAATACTTTTAGTTTTAGCGTTTGCTACTTGGGGAAAATGAAGAAAGTTTGCAACGCAGGGATTTATTTCCTATATACGTAGGATCCGTTATTAAAATATTTCGTATTGTTCTGGGCAGAGTGTAATTGTGTACTGCGTTTATCTAAATCTGCGTACTGTGTACTAACGTGTCTTTGTGCTGTGTATACGGCCCATTGACAAATTGTGTACAGCTAAGTTCTTACCATTAATTGAGCCAAACGTAAGAAAAAAATTAACATACTTAAGTTTAACAAACGAATGTAGAGATACATACGTATCTGTGTGACTAAAATATTTAAATGCTTTTGTTAACAGAATTAAATACAATACATTTTACGTATTTGCTTATTATTTGAACCTTTATTTTAGTCACATTGTTTAGAATAATGTGTACTTTTTTTCCTTTTTTTTTTTTTTTTGTCATTCAACGCGCTACTTTTATTTTTCCAATGAAATGAAATCATTTTTCTTTCTTTCTTTGTATTTTTTTTTTGGTTTAATTAAAGTATAAACAAATCTAAAAATTTAAATATTTCCATTATTATCAAAATTGCTTATTTCACAGTATACTGAAGGTATCCAGAAACCATGCCTTTCAGATTAACCATACAGTAAACATGACCCATATAGTCATAAGATATTTGAATGGATTTCAATGCAATAAGGGGATCCTATAAAGTTTAAAGTCTCCATTGTTTGATGTATAGAACAGATAGCATAGTCATGAGATGTCATGATTGACAATATAGTAAAAATATCTCATGAAATCATAAGGCGCCCATATGATTGATAATATTGGAAACGTGTACATAAATTAACAGTTATTAAATGCATGTATGATTGACAACAAGGTGAAGGGGTTTTATCAAATCATGGGACATTTGGGTGATTGATAACAGAGGCGCAGCAAGAGGGGAGGGAGAAAGTCAGTGTCAACCTTCACCAAAATCTTTGACCTCATATGATTTTGCCAAACCCAGTAAGCTTGTATTGGAAAATGTATACACTGAGGATTTTTATGATCTCAACCCCTCCTCCCCCCGGTAGGAAAACCGCTCGTGTCACTGATTCAAAATAATAGCAAAATGACCCTATCAGGTCTAAAGGTATCTGGATGATTAATAGTATAGCAAAAAGAACTAGTACGAAGATGCTTGAAGGATTGTTAGTATAGAAATTGCATTTTGTGAAATAATTGTATGATTGACAATCTAATAAAGGGATCATATGAAGTCATACGGTGTCGAAAAGTTTTAAAGCGTATAGAGTTTAAAAATTATGATTGATGAAGAAAAGTAAGAGTGATAATATAATAAGGGTCGTCATAACGTCATCGGTGTGATTGACAATAGCGAAAACAAATAAATACATAATGAAAAATAATGAATAAAATAACCTAATGAAAAAAGTAAATCAAACACTTTCTCTCTGTCTTTTTCTTTTCCGAAACAATATCGAAATAAACTTCTCAATAATATATAAAAAAATAGTTAATTGACAATGTTAGGCTTTTACACTTAAATTAAACCTTTCACAAAGGTCATCAGAAAACGCTTCATGTCAAAAATAGATCATACAAAGCTAGTATATGTAAAAGCTAGTATATACAATAAAGATGTTACATAATGAAGTTTTGTTATGCAATCATTTTGAGTAAAAAAATAAACAATACACGCATAAAAATTGGTTATTTTACAACTTATTTAACAGATTCAGCCCTTTAATGCATGGTAGGAAATCGCGAAGTATAAAAAAAGAAGTCCTTTATGAAAATGTCCGAAGAATATTTCAAAGAATAATCTCGAAACTTCGAAAAAACCCGAAAAACCTTTATGTTCCGACGAAAAAAAAAAAGAAAAATATATATAGTTCAAAAAAATAAAAATAAATAAATAAATTTTAGTATTCATGAAAAAACCGGTTGGTACTTAATCAATTTTAAATCTCAATTTACTTGTTTCCAAGAAATAAATGAAACGAATAAGACGAAATTATAAACGAAACGGATTACTTTAATGAGAAATTTAGGGAAGCAAAATCCTTTTTTGTTTAAAAAGAATTCTATTTATTTATTATTTTGCCACTTTTCGCCTCTTACGCATCTAACGAATCATCAGCTGTTTATTAAAATGTATATTAGTGTGGAAAAGGTTGACTTATTAACTTAACTTTTTTTTTTTTTGAAGAAACATAAATTAAAAATGAGGTATATAAAACTTCACACATCTGTTTGTAACTTAGCATGTAGTATTACAAACGCACTCAAACACACACACACACAAACACATTACACATGATAAAAATGGTAGAGAATACAGAATGCTTAGAAAGAGAATAAGCAGTATGAAACAAAAGGTAAACGAAAAAGATCATAAAAGGCAACCCTTTTAAAAAATCATTTATTTAAAAAAATCTTGACTTGAAAACACTATTAATTAAAGAAAACTGTAGATAGATATGTTCATAGAAATTTAGGCTTCCTCATAAAAAATTTTAAAAACAATAAATATATCTTTCTTTTCAATGTGTCTTGTATATATTTAAGATAATTCGCAAGATATAAAGGAAAACCACAGTTTTCAGTTCTTCAGTTTATAAAATGCAAACTCTGTCTTAACCACTTGTTTCAGTTGATTATTATCTCTTTAATATTTCTAATTTGTGTCTTTAAATAATTCAAACAAATATCTTTTTCATGTTATTTCTTTGGGAAATTGAAACACAAAAATGATAAATGATGCATTCATGCCACATGCACATCTTCGCTATCAGAAGGTTTTAATCGCAAAATTTTTATTTCGAGTACCGTACATCAGCATTTGTCATGAGGTACATTAAATGACAATATAAATCACCCGCCGTACGCCGTTATCGACATCGCAGTTAAATTCGCATGTCAATAGAACCTGCGTGCAATGTTATTGACATAATTAGACGGCAGTTTTGGTCGTGGCAAGATTAACTGCTTTTGAAGAAAATTCTCGACTTAAAAACTTTTGCTCGATATAATGTTTCCTACATACATATCTGCATGTATGTGTGTGTGCGTATGCGCGCGCAGCTACTTATGTGTTTGAATGCCCATTTACAATTAAATTTTTTCGTGCTCCTGATAACAACAAAAAGTGGTTACATTTTTTACTTTTTCTTTTTACTGTTTTATCATTTAGTTTGCTTTTTTAAAAATTTTGTTGTTCTTCCAAATCTCTTCTTGTAAAAGTATAATGACTGCAGCTCTAAATACCTTTTTTTTTATTGTCATTTTATTGTGCATTTGTTGCACTTTCATGCTCATTTTATGAGCTTTTTCTGAAAATTAAACAGCTTAGGAGGACAATTTCGAATTCTTAATATAATATCATTATTTATTAACTCAGCTATATTTCATTTTCGATTATAATATATATTTTCTATATTTTCCCCGATTTCTTCCAAAATGTAAAACGATGCTGTTTTAAACTGTTACTTGTAAATTATTTTTATCTGCTAAAGAGTATTATGCATAGTTAGAACATTTTATTTTCATATAGCATTTTTATTTATATAATATTTTTATATGATATATTATTTTATAGAATAATATTGTTGAGTACTATTATGTTTCATAAAGTGAAATTTATTGCGTCCTATTTTATGAAAATACGCAGATAGTGGTTTTTCTTACATGAATATTCGTATAATTACTAAATGACTTGATTACGTAATGACTCAACTCAAATAGCACAGGTTTTAGGACCATTAAATATTTTGAGAGAGATCACATAATTTGTCTTTCTGAAAATAACCGTGCAATTTATAAGTAAGTATAGTAGTTATATTTTAATAATCATACATTTACTTACCTTCATATGCTACGTAATAAAATTTTAAATTCTTGAATGACTTTCCTTTCCCTAAGATTATTTTTTAATGTTTTCCTTTCTTTTATTAATCAGTAACAGAAACGCACCAATGGGTTAAGCATTGTATGATGGTTGTCAACAAGTTTATTTTGGTTGGCAATGCCTCCCCCCTCCCGTCCCCTTTCGTTTGGTTTTGAGCCGTTTCTTTCAGGGGAGGAGCTCAACTAGTTTTATGTCTTGTCACACTATGAGTAATAAATTACAATTCGATAATAGTTATTACATTCTCTGAAAGCATATTTAATTAATTGTAAAAACAAACTGCTACTATAAGCCTTATCAAGTTTAAATACTGTTATTTGGCGTTAATTTTCCAAACATACTTTAATTAATGTACAACTTTTAGTATTTCAAAATACATAAGAACGAAACATCTTTTTTAGTAAATGACTTTCATTAAAATATTTTTTCATTAATACTAATAACTACATTCCTATTCACCAGTCGAGCACACAGGAATTTATTAAAGGGGGAGGGGTCCAAATCGAAGGCCCGATATCTCATATCATACTTCAACAAGCATCCAAACATATCATTTTGATTTTATCGATTGTCGGGAGTAAAAAACATTTTAAAAAATGTATTGAATTATTACTTAGAATTAGTTAATAAAATAAATTTATGAGAAACAAATACAGTCGGACCTCGATATAAGTTCACCCCTCGGGACTTAACGAAACTGACCTTATAAGCGGGTTGACCTTATAACCGATTCATATATAAGATTCATTAATAAATAAACATTAAATTACTTCAAAATTTAATACGTTCAAAACTATCAGTAAATTAGGTTATTATAGTTAAATTGATTTGAACCAATTTAAATTTTTGGAATCAATCAGAAATTTTGAAATTATTTTTTAAAACTTCCATTTGGAGTAAAGCTGCATTCAAATATCCCCAAGCAAACAACTGATGTGCAACTTACCTTACTTAAAATTGTCATTAATACAGGACTAATGTGTTTTTTCTTTAATTTAAACAAAATGGTTTCTAATTATTTTCTGAAAATTTCTTCAGTTTCTCATGACTGGTAAAAGATTGCAATATGTACACGCTGAATGGCCGCATTACTGCTTCATATTTTAGTATCACTGTCGTAATGCTCACTTGCTACTGCATTCTGTGCACTACCTGCTACGTTAATAGGAAAAACGACTTTTCACTTTTTAAGGATCGTATATCGCGGTGAATTCTTGGAAGTGAATCTGTTAGGCACTAAAATCATTCAATGAAATCTGACAAAAGTGACCTTTTAAGCGATTAATGTATTATGACCTGACTATATATCCGATAATACATGACATAGAATTCCTATTCAGTGAGCCGGGACTTTAGAAAAGTGACCTTATATGCGGGGTGACCTTATAAGCGGGTGACCCTATATCGAGGTCTGACTGTAGTATATTAAAACACCAGAAAGAACAAGAATGAATGTATTTACTTTTATCTAAGTTAAAAATAAAAACAGCGGAGCAAAATTATTATTCTAGAACAACTTATGTTCACATACAGTAGGGGAAGAAAAAGAGAAAATACATATTTTTTTTTTCATTTAGTAAATCTGAAATTATTGTTACCTTTGCTCGGAACTATTTTGCGTACTACATACATTGAGTTATAGACAATTAAATAAACTCAAGGGCCATGGAAGGGATCTGGACCCCCTGTACCCTCCCCTTGGGAGCACCACTGCTATTTACTTCATTATTCCCAAGTACTAATCTTAATGATTGTAAAAAAATATGTAAAATACCCTAAGCAAGTAACATCAAAAAATGAGGATTTAAAGGACATATCTTTTATCCAAATGGTATAAAATGTGATTAATTTGTAAAAAGGAACATATATTTGAACATAATTTTAGGAACTTGGCATTGGTGCAAAATGAAATTCAATGTTAATAGAATTTTGCTCCCTAGTTATATATGTTCGTTTACTAGGTTTCCGTCTCATTTCATTGCAATACCCATTTAAAACCAAACACAAATTGGTTTCTAAATTTTCTAAAAATAATTACTTGGCTTCATGAGTAAAAACCTATCAAATGTTACGTGCCAAGTACAAGTTTTGGAAGTTGTTAGGATTTTTTTAAAATAAAATAGTGCTTGACTCTTACGAGTTAAGCTACTTTATCTGATCTTGATTTAGCCAAAATTCTACAGCTATGATGGTTTTAAGGTTTTAATCTCTAAAAAAAAAAAAAAACTTCACCGGAGCACTTTTTTAAACAGAACTTGAAATCAAAGGGAATAAAATCTTGCAAAAATATCTATACTCCAATGCTGCATAAAATTACTCAATGATAAGTTAGTTCATGGTCGTGATTTTTAAATTTTGTATCCTCAGGGTCCACAAGAAAAAAAAAAAACTGGTGCTATGGCTATTTTAAAACAAATTATCTATATCTTTGCAAAAACTTAAGCATCCGTTTTAAAAACGACCCTCCTCGTTTTCTTATAAAAAAAAGTTTATCAAATTGTTTAATTTTTAGTCTGTTAAATTGTCCAAAAGTACATTAGCATCCTTTAATCGTTTTATGTCGACGTTTTTTACATAAAATAATTCAGTTCAATTTCAGTTTAAAAAAAAAGAGAAATACATATGAAAAATACTTTATCTCAACATGAGGATCAATACAGTTTTTTTTTTCTTTTTATTGATATAATTTATACCATGTCAAACCCGAAATCCATACCCAGGAATCAAATATTGCAACAACTACTGTAGCTATAGTGCAGTTGTGATTGTTGGAAGTACATTCTAATGTTGAATAAATCTCTAAATTTCTTACAATTTATTATGAGCAAGAATTGCATAATCAATACTTAAATTATTTATCCTTTTGAGTTATATTACTGCTTAAGTTAAAAAGGATGCTATTACTTTGAAAATTCCTTGTAGACATAACCTAAAACATCTAATTAGATGTTCAGCAATAACACTGAAACATCAAGAATTCAAAACACACAGTAAATGTATATGAATTTTTCGTTAGATTCAATGTTTTAATGAATGCATACCTGATAGGTTATTTCACTTATTACACTTTCTGTATAATTAGACTGACCTAAGGTGGAATCTTTCAACTAAACTCGTATTGGATTCTCGTAACAGCTGTGTCGCTATGGATTCCACAATATTTATTACTCCCTGATAAAATTTGCGTTACGAGCTGAGCGTTTTATATTTTGCAGCTGTGATTCTTGCCAATTAATTGAAGTTTTCAATAAAAGTCCGCTACACAGTCAGTAATGTTTTTGAAAAGATAAAGATAATTTACCATCCCGGAAAACAAATCGATAGCTTTTGAATAAAATATTCGCATTCGATTGAAACATTTATATCAATAATGTAATGCATAATTTAGCACATAAACTTTAGATAAATGGTTTTACATATGCATACAACATAGTTTTTGTCCAGCTTTGCATTAAAATATATATATAATTGACATTTTTTTAATATGAAAAATTATGAGACTTAACTATGCATATTTTAAGCTTATGAATGAATATATAATTACTTTCTGAAAACTATGACACATAAGTTATGACATGAGACATCAAAAATGTTTCTTAAGCATTTCTTAGAGGCTTCTACAAAATAATTAATTAAAAGTTTTTTTTTTTTGAAAAATAATTCACTAAAAAAGAAATAATTGCAATTGAATATTTTTCATTTTCCAGAGATTTGAGGTTTGCTTTTTCTAAACTAGAATTTGAAAAATATTAAATAAAATGAATAAATTAATTTAGAGCGATTAAAGCAGTATTTTATACTGATTTTTTTTTTAAATAAGTTTTCATCATCATAACAGAAGGGAAAAAAATTGTTCCACTGCAATTTAAAAATATTTATTTATATCAATGAGTTTTTACATTATTTTGACGATCTTATCTTCCTCAGAACTGAGCGAAAAATAAAAGTATAATATTTTGTAAAATGTACTTAAATAGTTCTTGCGATCAGCATGAAGTAGAAAAGTGCAATGCTTTTTTTTTTTAATTGTAGGGGGGATGTATCGTATGTGATACAACAGGAACCAGACCCTATAATCAGAAATGTTTTATTTCTGAATAAGATTGGCTTAGTTAGTTTAAGCTGAATGCTAACCCCAAAATATACACACTGCATAAATATTGAATGAAAATGAGTTTTATTAGTACGTTGTGGCATGATTAGTGCGTTGTAATTTCATGAAATGACTCGAAACAATTTTTTTTCGCTCCTGAAACACCCACGAAAAAAAAAACCTTTCAGTCTGCAATACAATATGGAAATTTGCACCAAAATGTATAGCAAGCTCTTCGAGTAAAACATAGAACGTAAGAAATGGTTTTACCAACCTTAATTTCTTTCGTAAATACTACCCGGAAAATAAACTAAAATTTATTTCCAATAGCTATTAAGTTCCTTTGCATTACATGTGATACAAATAAATTTGTTAAGTTACTATGCTGCAATATTTCAGTGAAGAAAAAAATATATTTTTTTGCTTGAAACTAGTGAAGAGTACATATACAAAGAAAAAATGTACGTCATAAATAATGTGTTTTAAATAATAAAAAAAAACGATTCCACGGCGGGAGGACATCTTGTTTTCATTAAAATTGATTTTGGAAGCTGCAACCGTGGACAGGTACTATCAAATGTCGACGAATTGAGAAAATTTTCTGAGGTATATTTCACTTTGTATCACATATGATATAACCAATTTCCAAACTGTTACTGTAGCTCATATTTTTTTTTTAAATACAAAACTTTTGTATCGCATGTTGGTGCTTGGGAATTGGGGAGGATAATCTGGTTAAGAAAGTTATTTTACTACTAATTGTCTACATATTTTCACTCAGAGTCGAAGAAAAAAATATTTACTGCAATTATTTTACCAAAGGACACCAGGAATACATTTTACTTTAATAAATAAGTGTTGAATGGGAATGTAAAAAATGCTAGAAATATTACTGATATCGTACGGGAGAAAAATATAACAAATGAACGGTTCAAATGAAACTCTGAAGAAGTGATCCCGTCTTGAAAAAAAAAAATTGATGGAAATACTCATTAAAAAATGTTCTAGAAAGATGCGACTGCTTGTTGACAAAAATTACTTGCTCAGATGTCAGCAGTAAGAATTCCATACGCGAGTTTCGGAGTTACAAGAAATCATTCAACGTGTCGAAGGATTTCTTGGAATACGAAAACCGCAGAGTCTTATACAAGATGTTAAATGCATCAGGCATCTATTAGAAAACGAGATGGACATGAAAATGTTCATTGATTTGACCATATCAATAAAAATTGAAAAACCAGTTACAATAACCAATGCCAAACTCGAGAAAAAATCGAAAGGATGCTGCTTCATTGATAAAACTGAGAGCTCATTTGTCGTGAGTTTACGTGCTAGAATTTTTTGAGACATGTTTTGAAGAACACATGCAGTTGCTGATTCATGGTATTGAAAGAATGAATGAAATTGATCGATATTTCGAAATATTTTATAATTTTTAACTATATCAATCATAAAACACAGAATAAACTACTATAATTTTTGCATGAAATTATGTTACTATTAAGAAAAGAAATCCTCATATTCCATTAATAAGCTACAAACTGTCTTTTTATGGGGAATATTAATAAAAGCATGGCTTCAATTTTACCAGAAGGACATAGTTACTTTATTTTACACTCGCAAAAGTAGTGTACTTTTACTCCAAAAATCGAGAAAATTACAAGCAATCAAAACCTAGCAAAGAAAACTACAACCATTCGAGAAATATTGGTTCATTATAGTTGTCAAATGTCAATATTTAATTGAATCGCATAGACTCTATTAATTACTCGCTAATGAGATCCCGAAGAAAACTTCGTAATTAGTACGAAATTGATGAAATATTTTGATTAACTTCATTAAATTAGTTAAAAATTATTGCCAGAAAAGTAGAGCGTTCTTTCTATTCTTGAGACCAGAATATACGATAAGACTTCAGTGTCAAAGAAGATAAGGGAAAGTGTAATTGTTTGAACTCCTAGCGCTATCAGACTTTTGAATCGGTCCCAAGTGCCGTAGATAGAGGCATTGCTTTTAAATAGGATTCATACTTTTAAAGGAAAACATTCATAAATTTCCTTTAAGAAGCTCACAGTAATATGTAACCTTTATTAAGATTTCTCCACGCGCTGTCCTGACAGTTTTATCTATCACACGATACGCGCACTTTTTAATGAGGCCAAATCATTAGTCTCTGAGGACGAATCATAAATATTTCTGAAAGTCAAGCTGTATGTTAGCATGGCGAGGTGTCACCGCTATTTCGCACTACAGCCATTTTTTCCCTCACAGTTGAAAGTTTAGATTTATAATGATTAGAGGCCAAATTATATTTATCAAAACTTCAGAAATAGGAGAGCAAATAAATATATAGCTGTAACAATGAAAACTCACTGAAAACGTAACACAAAAGACGTATTTATCATTAAGTTTTGCATGATTAATGGTATAAATGAATTAGATTGTATATATGTAAGAGTTTCTGTAATTATACGTATAATTTAAAGGTACTTTTTGCTATTTTGCAGTGTTTTTATTTATTATTCCTCGCATTTTGTGCATAATTTCGACTAAGTTTAAGTTAAATTTAACTTAAAACTTAGATTAGCTTTTGAGGAAATTTTTTTCACTACAACTATTTTTCCCGCACAATTTAAAGTTTAGATTTATAACGACTAGAAGCCAAAATGTATTATAAAACTGTAGAAATGTGAGGGCAAATAAATATATAGCTATAACAACGAAAATTCTCTGCAAAATGTAACACAAAAAAATCAGTTATCATTAAATTTTGAATGATTAATGTATATAAGAATGAGATTGAGGGAATACGTATAAGAATTTTTATAATTATACGCAAAACTTGAAGGTTCTTCTTGCTACCCTGCAGTGTTTTTATTTATTATTTCATACATTTTGTGGTCTTTTCAGACAGTTTCAACTATTTTTTTGGTTAATTGGTTAATTTTTGTCTCTCAAAGTTGATGAGTTTCGAAATACTAGACGAAAAAAAAATATTGATATTGCCGAATGGAAATAATGTAGGAGGAAGACGGTAGTTCATTTCTTTTAAACTGAATTTCCGCTAGTCATATTTTTGTAAAGACAGTAATGTTCACCGTAAAGCTCAATACTTAAAAAAAAAAATATGCTGAGTTTCAGTAATTTTCAGTTTAAAATATCAATTAGAAATTTTATGCGAACCGAAGGACAAAATTACGTTTGAATATTTTCCTACTGTTTGTTTGCTATTGTTGATGTATAAATGTATAGTACGCTACGTAGAACAAATGTTCGATATGGTTTTCCATATTTCCCTTAATGATGAAAAGTTCAATATTTTCCCCACATATTTAAGGATTATGTTTAAAAGCTTAAACTGCCTCTTTTTTCCCTGAAGACAATTATTTTCATCTAACTTGGATAATTTTTTTGTTGATATATTTAAACTCGAGAAGATTTAAATATATTTCAGAATTCAAATAAGAGATTTAATTTACTTGCAAAACATTAAACATTCACGAAGAAATGAGGTGTATAATTTAGAATTTTTTCGTCAGTCAGAAGGTAAATCTTGTACTAAGATTTTCTTTCACGCGATTGAAATAAGTTTTAAATTAAAGTGGGAAAAATAATTAATTTCAAGAACTACTTAGTTTAGAAGTAACACTAGATTGTAGGAGTACACACACTTTAGCACACCCGTTAATGTTTAGAACGGCTGAAGAAAATCTCTGCTAACCAAAAACACCCAGAATCGAGCTATTACTTATTGTATGGTATATTATAATATATTTTAAAGAGCTATACGATTTTAAATTTATCATAAATTTAAAATTAAGCGGAGGTTATGCTCTATTAAATATGTCGTATGCGTTTTTTCTCTTTCTGAGTTGAGCAGCATATTCTAGTTCACCTGATTATTGATGTAAAATGTAATGCAATTAAAGGAATAAAAAGAGAGAGAGAGAGAGAGAAACTAAAAAATTAAATGAAAGCAAATGCTAATTCATGGAATTACAATAGGACCCCTGGAAGTGCATAACAACGGTTTATCTAAGTTTAATTTAAACCAACCTACTAATTACGTATATAAAACATACAAATTATGGTTTAACAACATACGTTTTATTTTTATTGTTATACCACTTATAGTTTTATGAAGTATTGCAACACATTTTGCTTGAAGTTTTAGCAAATAATATGTGATTTGTAACAAAGCAGGCGATTGAGAAAAATATAAGGTTTCGTAGTCTTAAGAAATACTTTAAAACTTAATGTTATTTTAACAGTCTAAAAAGCTTTCCACCGTGTCAAATAATAACGGATCCATCATGTCCTGTTTACTGACCCCCCCCCCCCCCGTGATACACAAATCAGTTTTATTATTATTATATTTATTACTTTTCTTTTAAATAATATTGCTTGAAAAGTAATTTTGATAAAGAAGATAGTGATAAAAACTAAAAATACCGTTGGAGAAAAATATTTTGCAATTTTTTTTATAATTAAAGATATCAAATGCCTTCAACACAAATTTCACATGTTTGAAGTAAAAGTTGTTCGTCATTTTGTCTAGACAATGTTCTAGACTAAAATATCTTATCAAGTAAAACGTGATGAATTCATAATTTTCTACTAATATTATCTATTATCTACTATTTTATTGCACACAATTTTGTGAAGCGTTTTCATTAAAACTCCAAGAAATACAACTTAGATAAGAACGATAATGGCTTGTTTTGCTCTCAAATATTGTCAAGCTTTTTTCTTTTCTATAATTTTTTTTAGATTTTCTTACTTATTCAAATTGAATTATTTTTTTACCTTATACTATTTCGGTATTACTTGGCTCTTCCATGTTTGTTAAATATTTAAAATTAAGTATCTTTTTTACCTTTGAAGATTAATGTTGAGAAATTAATTTCAATACTTTAAACTATTTTTACATTTTTATTTGAGAAGAACTTGTAACATTGTAGCAAGTTAAATAATAAATGGGGACTTGAAACTTTCCTTTAGTTTCTCATTTAGTTATTATCATGCAATTTTTTGGTCGGCTAAGAAATATTATCACCGAATTTGAATACTATTAAAAATAAGACCAAGAGATTTTTTAAACGGTTTTTGGCACTGTTTACGGTATTTTTCTTTTTTTAGGGTGTGCTTTGAAGCTTTTTTTACTTACTCCGAATAATATTTTAGAAGAGACACAGAATCATTATCCCTTTTAAAGATTTGTGTCTTTGAAAGCTCTACCAAACACTAGCATGTGTGGCAGTTAATATATTGATTAGAAAAAGTGATGTGATCAGTTCCTTTTTTTAGTTCTCGAATGATTTTGAGTTCTTTCTTGGGGACTATATTTTAAAACATGTGTATTTCGTTTTTTAAACAGTTGCTGTAGCCACAATTCTTTATTGCTAATTGCATTTTTTTTGTGCTTTCTTTTCTGATACATTTCTCGTACAATGATATATTTTAGCACTTTTTTGACCATGTAATTTTGATTTATATCAGACGAATCTTGTTTCCATATTTTATCTTTCAAATATAATACCTACAAATTTTCTTATTCTATAGTCTTATGCATCTCTCTGGGATATTTTAACGTTTTGAAAAGAAAATGAGAAACAAGGAATAACATTTCGTCTCCAAGAGTTAAAGCTGTATTTTTCCATTTAAAAAAATGCATCATTGCTCCCTCATTTGAAAAAAAACATCTTGCCTCCTTTTTTTACGGCGTTTTGTGAATGAGAGAATAATGATGTTTTATCTTTATTTGATTATTATTTTTTAATAGACAAATTACAATTTAACATTTTATCGCCATGAATAAAAGCTGTAATTTTTTCATTAAAAAAGCATCATCACTCTCTATTTTACACAACGCCGTAACTTTATTTTATACTTTTGAAAGTACATATTTTTTCATTAAACTCATCTGCACAACTTTCTTGCATTCTCAGTGTTAAGATTTTATGTCACATCGGAAAAATCTGTCTTCTCGAAGACATCTTAAGACAACTTATACAAGTTTAAAAGTATACGGAGATATCGATTCTATAAAAGTAATCTTACTTTTGATTGCATGTTTTTGTTCTACTGATTTAAACCCAAACAAAAGCTACAATTTAATGTTTGGAGAAAATTTATTATTGCTAATAAAGTGAATTAAACTTTTTTTTAAAAAAATAAATGCTCAATTGAAAAGTTTAAGCACTGGTGTAAATATTTTGAGCTGTTAAAAATACAAGTAGGGTTTAAAAATTACAGAGCAAAACCATGTTTGAACGAATTACTTAAGACAAATACCGGGTGTTCCAAGTTGCCATTCGGTCTAAATTTTCAGATCCGGTACCAAAAATTTGTGGCTAAAAAATCTCAAATTGAATTCCACCAATTTAATTTCGCATTAATCATATGATGTCATTTAGTAGTATTTTCTTTTTAAAGACAAGTATCACTGCTGGGTCACTTATGATTGTTTCGTGATAGTTGCCCAGTTTCAGAAATTATACAAATCAATTTTTGGAGAGGATGTGAGGCAATGATAAGCAAAGGGATGAAAGTGGAGAATTTTAAGTTTTGATTAAAACGCGTTAAAAGAAAAGGTCTTAGGTAAGCTTTTATTGACCTTTTCTTTTAACGCGTTTTTCTAAATCATGCTTTATAACAAAACCAGGGCTATTAGCACCTTCTCTTGCCCCAAGACAGAGGAGACTTACACCTACCATTTGTTCTGGTTAGACCCAAATTTTTAATTTTGTCACTTACATCCCTTTGCTTCTCACTACTTTATATGATTTTCAGATATCAATTTGAAAGTTTTCTATATTTCACGCACACCACATGATTCAATAGTTATGTGATTTGTGAGAGGTAATTAAAAGTTAACTATTGTGTGAACAAATAATTATATTTATCAGTTGCTTTTGAAAAAAAGATTACAAACATATTAAAGGATTAAAACGCGGCACCGCACAGTGGGGCGAAAACGCCAAAAAGCGCTTAAAATGTGTTTTAACCTTTGTCGCTTGTTTGCTTACACAGGCATGTTATTATCTTGTTTTTTCAAATTGTTTGGACTCAGGGTCCAAAGTTCGCAGGTTTACTCTGCTAATTCCTTTTCAGGGTATTTCTACAGACCATTTATGACTAATTAATGTTAATTTCTAAGAGGACATAAGGAGATATTTTTTTCGTCCTATTACTATCATTAGACACGAGAGTAATTAAATATACCCGCCTTTAATAAGAAAAAAAAATATAGACTGCTTAAAAGCAATTTTTGTAAATTTCCGCTTAATGGTTCTTCAACTTTCTAAAGACTCCCTTCAGCTTTGTAATGACGAAGGGCTGTAAAATTCCAGTTCTGATTGCCTAAGAGGTAGGGCTGTGAAAATTTATCAATCCTCAATTGGCCGAATATAGGAAAAACAAAAAACATTTATATATAAGCACTTATGGCGTTTTCCCCCCACTGTGCGCCGTGTAGAAAGTACGATGTTGAAATTTCGTAGCTTGCTGATTTTTAGAAAATTTTCCAAAATTAAAATTGCAGTACAGTGTATTGAAATATTGTCCTTCGGAAATGATGTTACACGGTTATATTGCAATTTTGTTGAAAGAAAATCTTAAGTTACATTTTACATAATTTAAGAAGTGTTTGTGTGGTATTAAAATCCTGCTTGAAGAATTATATGTTGTATCAAATCCTTGCCTTCAGCACATAGTGGAAAATGTAAAATACGTTTAAACTTGCTTGAAGCTATGTATATAAAAATAAGGTGGGTACAAGTTGCAAAGGATGACCTTTACAGCATCTATGTCTGAAAACATGCAAATATTGCTTGACAAATGCTTGAAAGAAAAAGTTTACTAAGTGTTTTAGTGCTACAAAAAACCCTTTCATCTTTAGAATGAAAATAAAGTTATCCGAGAAAAACTGCTATATTTCAAATATTTTTCTTTATAACTAGCTCCATTTCCTAAGCAACTTGACTCAGGCGCGTCATTTTAAAAAAATCTAGGGAGTCAACATGTAAATACTATCGGATCATATTGTATCGAAAAACAACAAAAATCACACAAACATATATGGATATACAGTGATTGATCAAAGCAGGAAGGGGGTTAATTACACCCTCCTGACCTCCCCCCTAAATGATGGGCTCGACTTGACACTTTTCTTGCAGCACAGAAACATGTTAATGCAATGTTCATCGCAAACTTGTAAGTTAGTTGCGTTTTTAAAGGACAATTTTGAATGTGGTTATGTGTACTCTATGCGTTAGAAATTATGAAATTAGGTAAAGGATGCGAGCCGAAGGTGGGCAATGTTCCGAAGATAGACTGCACCACAAAAGTAGAATTTTATTTGCGAATGGCTGGATTTGAAAAGATCATCTTTATCAGACACCGTCGTATGATATGATACGACGGTGTCGGATGAAATGATACGACGGTTAATATCCAAGTAAAAGACGAGTGGTTCTAATTTTCAGGTTGGGATAGATTTTAATTTAAATGTGTTTAAATTCTTAGACATTTAAGAATAACACCTTTTTTAAAAAGATGATTTCTCTCTCTATAACCTCATGCATTTTGGGCTTTAACGAATTTAACACATTAACATGTTTTACATTGTGTTAATAGTGATTGTATGCATTTTTCTGAGGTGGTCGCCTTCAGGGAAAACAATATACGTAAAAATATGTAGTACGACAATTTTCGGAGGTTTATTGTGCTATAATATTTTTTTTAACATCACAAACTGCTATGCAATCTGTTTTCTAAATCAAGTGGAGTCATGGCAGCACTCGATCAAAAAATGTTAAACGAACCCTATTCTTAGTAATTAAAACTGGAAATTCTAATGCTTTTCTTGAAATACAAACCGCTTGGTGTTTTTTTTTTCCCGTGACATTTTAGATGATTTCAAAGTATGAGCCACCACTTTGCTTCAAAGGGGGCTCACAAGCTAACATTTTAAAACTGTACTCTAAAAACAGCTACATTTTATCTTGTCTTGATGTGTGTTACAAATAAATGAAAATTGTACATAAACATATTCATCATGTAAAAATAAAGTTTCCTTCTTTTTAAAATAACATTTAAAAGTAGCTAAGTTGAATGCTGATTGACGAAATTGATGATTTTGACGGAACGGTTTTAAACAATGATAAATAGTCATGTTTTTTAGGATTTTGACTTTCATTTGCTATCCACTGATGCCTCATATGTTTGTGTAGACGTTGATATGATCTGTAAGATGACCTTTGAAAAACATAAATTTTAAGTTTACACTGAAGTTCGCTTAGTCCGAATGTGAAAAAGATGTGCCATTTAAATAAATCGGGTATTTACACTCGACATGAATCTGTCAAATTATAAGGACCGTAGCATTTTACATAGGGTATATACTCTTACTAAGGGGTAAGTAAGTATGTGATGAGATGTGAGGGATATTCAAGTTTATTAAGTAATACTGTAGGTTATCAATAGTAAAGAAATTAAGTTACTTAAAATTATTAGACGAAGATGTACGATAGATACCTGATACCTTAGATAAATAAATTGTGTTGCATGAGATCTGTTTTAGAATACTAAGTCATGTTTCATGAGATACATTAAGTTTTTTAAAGTTGTTGAGCTCAAGTTTGCGGATAAGCATTCAGCAATCTTCACTTCAAATTGAAAGACCATTGATAGATCCCGTGCGACATTTGAAGCTTTTGATGCTGTCATCTAAAAGACAAAATTATCATATTTTGGATTGTTTTGAGTTTCTCTATTCCTATGTTAAAATGTTAAGATACTTTAATGATGGGTATACACTTTAACAACTTACCAAGAAATGAAGTATGAGCCAAAAAAAAAAAAAATGCTAAGACAAACGAATTAAGGTTATTTTTTTTTAAACTTACGTGACGAATAACTTCAACACTTTGTGCACTTTACTTTGAAATACGAAAATACTAAAAAAAACGGCAAATTGTTTTCTCTAAAATTTGATTTTTTAATTGTCAATTACCTTTTTAGAATATTTAAAATTTAATGTGCACAGTAAAAAAACAAGCAGTTTAAACACATAATTCCTATTTCGTTTTGTCTCTCTTCACATTGTTACGGACTGAACATTTAAATCATAATGCAATTAATAAAAGTAATTTAGGAATATTTTGTTTTTCATAAGTTAACTAAAAGTTATTTGCTAAAGCTATATTCTATTTCAGTCAGCCGTTCTATTTCATAATACATATGATTTTTTCCTAGCAATTGACTGAAAAAAAGATCCATGGTATTTAAGTACCACTGGAGCAATGTAATTCACTAGTTTTTTTTTTAAGTTTACCTTTTTTTTCCATATCATTTTACGTAAAATGTAAATTTCTTTGATTAACAGGAGAACACTGCATCATAGACTAGTAATAATTATATATAACATTTTTGGGTAGATCACTTTTTCAATGCTTCTTTCATGATAAAGTAGTTGAGGAAAAATTTTTCATAAATAAGTGTTCCACAGCATTGAACTATGTTTCAACTGAGTATTACCATTCATTAAGCTTTTAAGAGCATTGGTTTTTAAGTTTTCTTACGATATTTTTGCTTTATGAATGTGTAAACATTGCAAATAAAACCAAATTTATGATTTCTATTTGTTAAAATGGGAAAAAATCTCATTCTATATTTAATTATATTTTCTATTTCCGGACGGCAGTAGTTTGAGGAACAGTTTAACTTATAACAAAAATATAAATATGTATATTTTTAATTACTTGAGATATTCATTAGACGAAATCGCCTTTATTTATTGTGTTTCAAAAGAAAATTCGTAAATTTTACCTTTAATATGTGAGAGAGTCACAACTTCTTAACAGTTATTTCTCAGTTGTTTCAGCAAGGCTAGTTATTGTATTTTAGTTCTTTGATCGGTTCTTAAGGTCTTTTTAATATTAAACTCTTATTAATACCAACAAATTTATATACAAATGAGCTTTTACTCATATTTTGGTTCATCGACATCCTCAGGTCAAATTTTGCATCATAATCCTGTTATAACTACCATGATTAATGTATTGCTTCAGCATGCTATAAGTTTTCTGAGCTATCCTTTTATAGCTATAACTGTTTGATTCTCTATATACCTTTTGACTAAATGAATATCATCACATTTACTCAACTAAATTTTCATGTCTAATGATTTGACCTTTAAAGACTTTAGAAAGTTTGAGAAAAAAGAAAGAGTAGTTTGGATTTGTTTTAAATGTATACCAGTATGTTACACGTTTACACTACGAAAGTTTTGATGCGCTTTTTGTAGTAAGTACAGCAAAGAATAGTACACAAGAAATAAAACATTATTACCTATAGAAATATGCATCAAATAAAGACTATGCATTAAGGTTAACACACCACCAGTGACCAGTACTTCAGTAGTGGCCACTTCAAGTTTACTTATGAACTTTGAAGAAATAAATGAACAATATTAATGCAATTAATGTATTGGCACTTAATGTAACTGTTATATTGAATCTTTTTGATCAGTTATTTGAATTCTTCAGATGTGAGAATGTCGGATGGATACTGCTGAAATTTTCAGATTTTAGAGTAGCCCCTACTGGATCAAATTCGAAGTTTGGGAAAAAATGGATAAAAAGTAGAACAAATTGAAATTCTGACAGCTTTCGAAAATAGGACGATTAAGGAAGAGTTGGACTATAATACGCTCATTGAGTTTCACAAGAGGTAATTAATATTGTAGACCCGCAGTTTAAAAATATACTTCACTGTGGTTACTAATAGTGTGTTTTAAACCTTGAAATGGCCACTACTAAAGCACTGGCAACTACTGGTGTGATTACCTTATAGCTTTATATTTGGTATACTATTCGGTGCATCTCAATTTACGTGGTATGTTGCACAAGACTAACTAAACTAATGTGCTTGCTAGTGTTTGAAACTTTGAAGTACCTTTCCTTTTTAAAATTCTTGAAATGTAGGTGTGTTATTATATATTAGTTCGTTTTTCTTTCTATTTCTTCAGCAAGACTACTTTTACCATAACAAGCGCAGACCATACTCCATATTAAATCAAAGATAGGTCAGATACTTTATTGAATTGAAACTTGAGATAAAAGCTGATGGGCACATATAGTGCATTTATTTAAAAGAAATATATTAACGCACACTTTTTAGTGTATAGTTTCTAATCTTTTTCTTTGTATTGCTTACTTGTTATGATAAAAGCAATAATGACCGAACCCTTCATCAGCAAGTTTTATTAAAAAACAAGTAGAGACAACTTTAGGAATCTAATTGGTTTGTGCATTTAAAGTTTTGAAACCAAATGGGTTACACTAAATAAATACAAATTAAGTATAATTCCGATTATTTATATTTCCTTATTAGTCATATGCCGATTTCTGGACATTTTATTGAAATCTAATATCAAATACTTAAAACCAAGGCAGTGCAGCGTAGCAAAATTGTAAGCAGATGTGTAGTTTTAAAGACTTAAAAGTTTTGGTACATTTTATCCGTAAGTACCCAATCTTTATATATTTTAACAGAAAGTACGCAATTATTCTTTTCAATTTATTCTTAAATCTAAGTACCTTCCAGTGTAACTATTTGTAAGTGTTCTATTAAGCGCAACTGGTATGCGTAATTTCTGAGTGTTTTTGTAATTGTAAGTTAAACGACAGACTTCTTGAAAGTGAATCTTTTGAATGTCTTTTTGAGTTTTGTTCCCCTTTGTTTTTTTGAAGTAGCTTTTGAGGACTAATTAAAATGTAACCCATAGCAGCAAGAGGTCTGTCAATTTTTTAAATACCCTCAATTAAAAGAAATCATCAATGCAAAAATAGAATAGCTTTAACATTTTCGTTTTGCTTCTTGAGTGTGGCTAGTAAAGTAATATATGTTTTTTTGTTTGAAGCATTAAAGTAGATGATATCGTACTTCAAAGTACGCACGTAATCTTCACAATTTCGAAATAAGTCCATCAATTCATCTTTTGAATAAATACCCCCCCCCCCATTGGTTTCAATATTAGCCAAACTCATCGTAAAAACTAAAAACACACTTTATTCAACTTTGTTTTTGGCATTCACAACTTTGACACTAATAATCTTATAAAGAGCAATAGGGAACCAATTGCAGACTTCAAAAATGTTTTAAGCTTGGTGAATTTAAGCAAGTTTTATACTACAAGGCAAAAAACCACACAATCTTCTCTCTAGTAAGTTCAGAACAAAACAGTAATAAAAAATTCGCTCAGTCTTTGAGACTACTGCACAAGAAGTCATATTAAGTAAAAACTTGTTCGTTTTTCATTAATTATTATGTTTTAAATTCTGTTATCTTTATGTTTTAGCTTCTAAAAACAAAACTCATCATTCGTGAGTTTTGAGACAAACATATAGCTTTATGCATGCATCTTGTGCTTGTTTTGAAATTGCAAAGCAAAACTATGTTCCTATCTCTTTTTTTTTTAAATCTTTTTTTCTCAAATTCAGAATGAAATAATTCACCGTTCGAAAGTTTTATTACTCAGAACAGCAAAAGATGTTGATTTCATTCATACATAATGAAACACTAGCGTCAATGCATGGCATAATATTGTGACATTTTTCGAAGAAAATTTTATTATCAGTTTTTTGACGTACATTTGCTTGAAATTAGGGAAAAACTTATGGTTGTTATTAGGTCTTGAAATATTTTTAAAAAATCCGTCTATATGTGTAATTTTAACGATATGCTTGACTGTTTGCTTCTGATTTCTTTTTTAACCTACTTTTCCTTTTTGTTCATTGAGAGTATCTTAAAATTCAACGATTTACGTATACATGTATGTTTTAGAAGTAAAGGTTTAAAAAATACATTAATTAGTTTTATTTTAATATTTTCTCATTATTTTTAGGGCACCATTTGGTTCATATTCTACTTAGAGTAAATTCTCTGTTTACGCATCGAAAGCCGTTTTCTTATTTTACATCAATCGAAAAAAATTTTAATAATGAATATATATATTTTTAAATAGTTAAACTAGTCATGAAGTTGTACTTATTTTACACAGTTACTTATGAATAAATATTAATAAGAACATTTTCCAAGGCGTTTATCATACATTTTCCATGTATTATCTTTATGTTATTCATGAAGTGATTGTAAAACTTACAAGCAGTTAGTTATTTCGTATAAAATCTTTTATTATTATACATAGCTGAGCTTGAAAAGTGATCCGTTCCAGTGACTAAATCTTGCAATAAATTAAACATAAAGTAAAAACCGTAAGTAGACCACCTGTCACTGTTTACCACTTTTTTCAGGTAGAGAATTAATCAGGATCTGATTAACACAAGGTACTGCAGGACCATAGACATGGGAATCATAATTTTATATGCACCAAAATAAGGTAAATATCTTTATTTCTTCCACTTTTTCTAAACTACAACTGTAAAAAGTTGTGAATTTTCTTGTGAGAGAGGCACCAAATTTTTCCAGGACCTCTGAATCACCTTGATCACCATAGCATGATCGAGTCTAGGAAATATTCTTAGATCATATTACATCAACCTGTATAAGTTGACCTCTAAAATAATGCACCATAAGTGGTCAACTTCGCAGGTTTCACTGTATTCCTTTAGTTTCAGTGTATAATGCGGGGAATTTACACATGAAACTTTTATTCCTCATTGACTTGTACGACCATGGACACTAATATTAATGTTGTTATAAAATTATCCGCTGACTAATTAAAACTGGTCATACTAGACTGTATCACATTATTTTTTCATCTTCCGCTCCAAAACTTTTCCGTACATCTACTTTCTCTGCAATCTCGGTGGTGCTAGCACGTGAAACTTACTATCAGGTTTTTCCTTATTAAAAAAAAACTACCAGTTACTACCAAATCGTTTTCACACGATAAGCTAAGACCTGCAACACCTGCTACCAGTTGTTATGCATGTGTGGATGTATTCGTAATACAAATTAATATGAATACATTTTTCGGGTGTTGACTAATAACTTTCTTTTTTTTTTGCAGCAACGCTTCCTAATATTCTGATTCAATGAAAAGAGTAAATTCAATAATCTCAATCTATCATCACAGAAGAAAATGTTTCAGATGAAACCTAAAGAATATGTTAAAAACATGATTCGGTAAAGTTAATGATTTACGTTATCTTTTCGAAAATTGAAAGATTTTGGAAATGTTTACAAAAGTCCTGTATAAGAGCAACGAATAATGGGCAAATACATTTTCTAATAGATAAGTATAACCTACCTATTTTTCGTTCAACAATCACGATCGTTGAATTGAGGTAGCATTTAAAAAAACTTATAATTGAATATTTTTTAAATATTTTGACTCCAAATATACAACACTAACACTTGTATACAAGCTTTTGGGCAGTCATAAAATGTGTTCATAAAAGCTAAGATCCATTAAGTGAAATAGTTTCATGAATATGTGATTATTTTTGTTTGTTAATGTGTTGTTATGGGTCACAATCCATCAAAAGGTAAGAAACACAATCCATCAAAAGATACATTAGGTCCGGTATTTGTATGCTTATTCTTTATTGATGAGATTGATTAATGTAGATTGGTTTTACAATTTTCATTAATGTTTCTGAATTTCAGTGCTAAACATTTCGATAAACTAATCTATTAGTTAATTCACAAATGCCTGTGATATAAGTTTAAGTTATAAAAAAAAAATAACGAATAAGAAGGAATGATAATATAACTGATGTTCGATGAAACATAAATCTGGTTTCAATACTTTTTAATGCTAATGATAAAAATATACATAATGATTTGAAATGAGAATGGATGATTTTAATCGAGGAAATATAAAGTAAATATTGAGTATTAATACTTATTTGATGATGAGTAATTGCTCAGAAATGAAAAAAAATCCTCAGATGTAAAAATTTGAAATTTTAATGAACAAAAAGCTATTTATTGTTTGTTATTTATCTATTGACAGCAATGAATAGTCATTAAACTGAAGTAAGAACAAAGGTTGCATTATTTGGTGATATTTTTCAACGTTTTGCTTAAAAATTTAGTAGTAAAGTAGTTAAAAGTAGGATTTTTTTCCTAAGATATAAAGTGCACACATACAAGATTGCCACGATTTATAGTAGTCCAGAAGTTGTTTTTTTTTAAATTTATTTTTAATAATGATTAGTAGTATACACAACGGGTAGAACAAAATTGATCTTTTAATAATTTCTAGAGGAAATAGTAACAAAAGGCAGTGTTTAACAGTTTGTCAAAAATTTTAGAAGAAAAAAAAATATCTTATCTAAGAAAAAAAATGTACACATTGAACATTTGTAGACATTTTTCAGAAGGTTAAGATGCTATTTATTAGTTACTTATTTACAGTTATAAATAGGGAATAAACTAAAGTTAGAATAGACTGACTTTTTCTCTTATTTCTAAGCAAGGTTAACGTTTTGTTTACAAATTTAACATAATAAAATAGGAAATCTAATCTTCGTAAAAAAGTAAACATATAGTCCATACATATAGTTATCTATAGTTTATCCTTACTAGAGGGTGTTCCAAAAACTTATAGAGTCGCTTCAAAAATTATATCAAACAATTCACTATTTATTGCTTTTCAAGCCCAACTATCCTTAAGTTTATCATAATGAGAATAAACGACTTATCACTCGTTTATCCCAAGCGTGGTCAAGGAAAAATAATGCATAAAAATTAAGATTTCAACTCAAATTGTTAGGCATATGCTGTTTTCCAGAATATACCCATATGCCCACTCGAAACATTTATTTTACAGGAGGAGTAAGTTAACAAGCTAAAAAGGTGAAATATTATGTTGAAAAAAATATTGCTCAAAGTCTAAAGAGTAGAAATCATTTGTAAATTATTCGGCATTTTAATGTTAAATTAATTACTACCTCTACGTTAGATTTTTTTGAGTAAAAGAGTTCTATTCAATTGTATGTGACGTGGGTAGAACAAAAATAGTTTTATTTTCAAGTTTTTGAATCAAAACCTAAGAAATTGATTATTTTCTAATGGTGCAAACACATTCAATAGTTAGCCATTTTAGCGTTTGTAAACAAGCTTCTGGAAAATCCCCGTTCGCAGAATAATAAAACTACAATTGCAAACTACTTTTTCAATGCTATTGATCTTGACAAGGAAAAGTTTAGAAGTTTTCCATTTAAGGTATCATATATAGCGTATTATTTTACTGGCCTTAGGCAATTTATATGAGTGAGAAGAGAGTGTGTAATTAATATATATTTAAGCATCGATGATCAGCGTATAAAATATGTTGTTAAACTGAATATTTGAACCTATTATCTCAACAAATGAAAAATTTTACGTATACCAGTAAAAGATTGAACTTAACGAAACATTGTCAATTTTCGATTGGAGTTACTATGAACAAAAAAATACATTACGCACAAATATTATGAGCATCAAAAAAGGGAAAAATTTTACATTTTTTAACAAATTTTATAGAAAAACTCTAGAAATACAGAAATATTTTCACTTACTTGGAGCGTTGTGATAAACCACGTTTGCGCGAAGCGGATTTACCTCAATATGTTCATGTCTGTATCGTCGTGTATTTAGGTCTAAATATAGGTGACTCTAGTTTCACCCTTTTTTCAAGAATTTTGTTCCTTTCCCGAAAGAAAAGACAGGAAGCCGACACAGGTCTCCCCACCAACGAAACGAGGTCAAATTGTGTTCCGCATATGGATTGAAAGAATTCCTTCCAGTGATGCTATTTTCTCCCCTCAGATTTCGTTAAAAAAAAAGCCAGTTCAAGAGTTTTATAGGTCACTTTAAAAAAATTTAAAAATCAAAGGGTACGTGTTGCGTATGGGAAAGGTAGGACCGCAATAAATCAGCCATTCCTGAAAGGATGGGAAGTATGAGAAAATGCAACTGAAGAAGATACCGAGGGGGTAAAGGATTGAAGTCAATAGGCAGTTTTTTCTGTGGCACAAATATCGAAACAGGAGGTGAAGTAGAAAGAAGAGGGTTGCACGGATTTACTGTATCTAGAAAATAGTTGAAACTAAAAATCTGCAGTTGCATGGAAAACGAAGTGTTAAAGAAGTGTAGCTTGTGTCCCAATTTTCGAGGATAAATAAACTGAAAGCTTGTGATATTTTGTCGATTTTACACGTGTATGAATCGAACTTAAAAAAAGGCGCAAATTCAAAATGAAAAACAAACAAGCTTCATGATTAATATAGCTATACTATTATTCTCGCAATGAAATTATTTAGAGGAAACTGTAAGTATTGAAAGATGTAAGAAAAATAATTATTTTCTCCGACTTAATGCTATGCATGATAAAAAACAGACGTGATTGTTTTGCAACATGCTTGAGTTAAAAAATAGAGTAATGGTTTACTAGAAAAAATCTAGGTGATACAAATCAAATAGCAGGTTTAAAGGTCAATGACTAAAGTTGTCTCAAATAACCTGATATGAGCAAATGAAGTAGTGGAGAAACGTGGTAAAAAATTACTCACTTTTCAATGCGACATTAATAACAATTTTTACCTAATGAGAATGAGATTATAAAATACGTCAGTTACGTTTATGGCAAACGATTACGTTAAATGTTAGATGCATTCTGTATAGTAAAAAAATAGTGTATTTGTATATAGCGAAAACAAATTAAGAATTAATTTATTCCTCGTTATTCTAAAAATATTTAATTGTTATATTCGGTTGGTAACTGTTGAAGCTTTTTAAGTCCTTCTTTATATTTAAAAAAAAGGCACGGATTCAAATTACAGTAAAAAAAAATTCCAAGTAAGATCAGAGAGGGAAAAGGTTGTGGAACACGAATAGTTATAATTGTGTGCTAGTCGGTAAATTTTTTGTGAAGCTTTACAACAAAAAGTGAAATTTTATTATTGTTTGTCCAACAATCTCTCTGATATTTATATTTATTATGAAGGCCGTTTGACTAAGTAAAGCTATTTTCTTCATTATGAAGAGCTTATATTTTTCTTCAGTAACTTTTGCTCTACACTACTTTTAGAGTATTTTTTATGTGGCGGTGTAGTTGATGTACTGCCTACATAACGGTTAAAACCAGCAATACGAAAGTATAAATAACGAAGGAATTCGAATGAACCAGAGGGCGCTATTAGATTTTTTACTGTGGTTGTTTTAGGATGTCTTGGTGTCTTCTTTGCTGGGAATCGTTTTTTTCTGAGAGGAGGGGAGGTAGGATGTCTCTAAGCAGCCTAGTAGCTTTTGAAAAGGTGCGCAGTTATTCTTGGGGATTGGGTAAGGCAAATAAACTTAAAGTGTTTATTTTATGCATTGCCTATGGTGAATTTGAATGTATGCTACCAAACATTACAATTACTTTTCAATTAAGTAATTAAATATTAGGTTTCCCAATTTCAATCAGTGTCAAATTATAAGTCTTACTTAAACTCTTGCATTTCTATATACGCATGTATACACATGGCTATTGAATCACCCGAGCATGAACAAGAGCAAAGAGCTCTGTTCATTATCTTGTTTATAACTCCCCTCTTCTGGAATACTTATCAACGCTAATCGCCTAATCCTGATACTTAATGAAATTCAGAAAACGAGAACACACCAAATTCCGAAATGAGACTTTTTTCCCCCATAACCCATAGTTCCCCTCTCGAAACGAAACTTCCCTCAAAAACAGGCTGAAAATAATTTCCAATTCCTTTCCTTAATTGAAAGATCATTGGATAATCCCCGAACCCTGGAGAGGATTAGATGAGACGAAGGGAAGACAACCCCGAGGAGGGCAGGGGGAGTGAAAGTGCTCGAATAGACGGAAAATCTTAGTTATGTGAAACGTAATTTGGTTTTCTTGAAATTCGTGATCAGAAATGTCAATACCCATGCAGCTCGTAGAGCACGCAGATAAGCCCCTATGGCTACATGTGGACAAGCGATCAATACAAAGTAAGGAAGGTCTCGGAAAAAGCAAAAACCCTCCCCTTCATCTACAGACATTACCTACGATAAATACTGCTCTAATTACTCAAACTTTGATTATGTTAAGCTCTGACGTTGGCTTTAATTAATGTCGAAGAGAAGGGACTTGTAACAGCCCCAGTACCCACTCTGAAAGGTCTTTGGTTAATGCTTAACATAAATAGCCACGCCTCCACCTTTTGCTCTCGCTGCTCCTTCAGGCTTTTCCTTGGACAAAGATGGCCGTTCCCTCAGATCTTGTAATTCTTTTTCTTCTGCGCTCTCACTTTTCATTGATTTCCCATGCAGTTGTCGTGAGCACGGTGATTGGTCGTGAGATGCAAGTTATCGAAAAATACGACGCGTTGCTGCATGTTATTAGTAATTGGGAAACGAAGTTGATGTCGATGGAATTTTGGTGACGGTTAAAACTTGTAAAAGTTTGCCAATTAAAGTTTTTCGATAATTTATTGCTCTATAAAACTTCAAAGTTTTTGTAACTAGGGGAAGTTTGACCGCGAGGGTTATTTTTGAGCAATAAGAGCAAATATGTGTTTCACTTAAGGAAAAATGTTTTACATGAAATTTAAATTTGGGTTTATTGAGCAGAAACATATTCTACTCTTAAGGAAGTATATTCATCAACTAAATAATAAAACCATGACTGTGTGCTCGATGGCGGAACTGAGGTTTACTGGGGTACTGAGTACTGGGTTTACATTAAGCAATGCAGTAAACTTAACAAAAGGAGGGAGGGGGACTTCAAATACACAATCATGGAAACGATGTTGAGATTGCACAATTCAAAAATAAGAAGTTCAGACACATGTTTCAAGGTTACAAGGAAGCACTCTTTTTCTTAGCTCTTTGATGCGCGGTAGCTTCGATTTACGCCGCCCTTTTTTATAGATTTTTTTTTCACCCAATTTTGGAAGCCACTGCGTTGGTTGTTTGAAAGGGAAAAATGTTGGCCTGAAAAGAAGAAACCATGCTTCGAAGGGTTGAAGAGGAATTTGGCTTAAACCTAATTTCGACTGTTCCGTTTATCAGTTATTTCATTTGTATTAAAAAAGGGCACTTTGCAATACCTTGATTGCAACCAATTTTTATTAATTTTCGTCAAGTTTAACCGGTGTTTTTATGACTTTGATATATCGCACACTGGTAAGAATTTTGTTTGTAACACATGAACTGCATTAATGCTGATTTTAATAGTTTCTTGAAGCATAATTCGTGAAAAATATAGAATAAAAAAGCCATACGTTGTAAAAAAAATTACAAACGGATTGAAATAAGCGACTTTATTACCACTGCGATCATACGCAAATAAAACCTTAATAAATAATATTCTTGTGTGCATGCACTGAAAACGATTTCCTTTACGCCGTTTACATGCAACTACACTCAAGATTTTCGCAGTAACAAGGAATTTAATTAAAAGAAAATGTATCCATGGTAGTGAAATAGCGAAGAGTTTTTTCATGCATTAAAAAAAAAATAAAAAAGGGGATGATGTAGATAAGTTTATTCTTTTTACACAAGCATTAGAAGTTCAGAGCAGTAGCAGAAATAACTGGTAGGCTACGAGCAGCAGAAAATTTTGCACAAAAATGAAAAAAAAGAGAACTAACCCAAAGAGGAAGGCATTATGCAATTATATAACATTTTCTGTCCTTTTTTTTTCAAATTCGAAATTTTCAATGAATCTAATTTTAACTAATTTACATTTTTGGTATAGTGTTTTCTGCATCTAAGCAAATTTTCATAGGTTTTAACAATATTTCTGCTCACGAAAAATAACATAAATAAATGTCTAACAGTGTTTCATTGCACCTCCTCCTCCGCTATACATTGAAGAGTAGCATTAAAACACTGAATTGACTCTTTTATAAAATTTTACTTTATAAGTTATGTAGACATTTAGAAGTTCTTTGAAATTATAACAGGTCAGCAGAGCATTATATTTCATTCTTTTTTTTTTTTTTTTAAATTGACTATAAAACACTTGTATGAAATGTTAACCTACAAATCGCAATTGAATTTAGAAATTAACATAAATGTAATTTCCAAAAAGTTCATTATCGTAAATAATATCGTAAAATTTAATACTGTATGAGTAAATAAAAATACCATACTTACTTTAATTGTTCATGGATATACTTCAGAACACTAAAGTTTTATTTATTTTTACTATTTAGTGAAAACAAGTTTCAAGTTTTATGAATAGGTTACTATACATAGGTAATATGACAGGAGAGTTTTAAGAACTTGCAAAATTTGATAATATTATAAATTTTAATTCCAAATAAGTAAAAAAAAAAAGAAAAAAATTGTCACACTACTTCTTCTTTGACATTTTGTAGACATGTTTCCCAGAATAAAAGCTTTCTTTTTATATTCTATGAGAGAGATTGTGTGAGTTTTCTATTCTGTGTGAGTGATTGCAAGTTTCATGAAAATGAATTCACACGTAAGAATATATTCTATGAGAGGATTTTAAGAATGCTCAAAAGTTAATATAATAATGTAAGAGCTTTAAAAAGAAATTTGTCTTATTACTGCCTCTTAAATATTTATCAGATATATTCCCTCTTAAAACAAAGCATTTTTTTTCAACTTAGAAAAACAAAGTTTTTCAGTTTGTAAAAACGTAACATAATAAATGAAAAATATCGCATTGTTTTTGAAGAATCAAGAATCTTCAAAAGTTTAAATTTCAAAAATAACAGTACAATAAGGGTGAAAGATGAATCAAAGAACTTGCAGCGTTACTAATGTTTAATATTTCTCAGATACGTCTCCCAGAACAAGAAAGTTTTTCTTTTTCCAATTGACTCAGAAACACGTTGCAAATTCCATGAAAGTATAGATGAACTTAAAAAGGATATTAACTGGGTTTGAAGAATTTTGACAAGTTCATAGCTGCATAAAGTTTAATTCTATATGAGTAAACACAATATGTCTCCAATATTTCCTAGACACGTTTTCTCAGAACTACATGAATTTCTTTTATGAAATTAAGGTATAGTTTTTCTTGAAAATGCATGCAACTACAAGTAATATCTCAAGAGAAGTTTAAAAACTTCAACGTGTTTCTGATTAAAAAGACAAGTATAGAGGAGAAGTAACTTGTTCCATTATTGTGGTTCCCTTTTTCTTAGCTAGAGTTATGTTTAAAAAACCAAGACATTGAAGGACAAAATAATGTATAAAAAACTTATAATTTCTGTAAGCAGAATGTTATATTTACATCCACACTTTGAATCATCCGGTGGTTTTCATATCCCCTCTCACACGTTTCTTTTTTTTTTCTCTCTTTTTGGTAAGCTTTCCCAAATTAAGAATTTAAAACTTTTTATTCTTTTTCTGCACTTTTATCTTACCTTAGCTTGTGTCTGCTTTGTTTTCACGTATTTGATTCAGCCAAAAAAAAAAAAAAAAAAAAAACGACTACACGGACTTTTATTCTAAATACCGTCGCATTAATTCGATGGATCTTGGCTTATTTTGAAGCAAATAAAGTACTAGAATACTCGAACCTTTGGCCCTTAATTTCACCTGTAACTAACCTGATTTCTGCCGAATATGTAAAAATTTACACAAAACTGAAAATAGTTACAGAAGCTGAACTCATTTGTCTTGTGATGCAATCGAAGCCCTGCTGCCGAATTTTTATAAACTTAACATTATATAAAGATTTTTACTTTTAAAAATTTATATTGTTGTTATTTGAACTACCTTCGTAATTCAATCTTAAATATTTCTTTGGATTTTATATTGTCTCGTTGCTGAGAAAACTAAGAGTTAGTTATGATAGACGCTAAAATAGAGTAATCTTAACGCATCATAGTATGTTTTAGAAACCTACTCCAAGAAAGCTACAGAAGCATATTCATAACTTGCCTAAACAGTTCCAGATTATAGAAACTAGGCAAATAATGGTTCTGCTTTCAGCATATCTAATATGATGTGATAATCTCAATTAAAATGAAACGTTTAATTTTATTATAACTTTAAATTGTACTCATGCTCAGATTCAACAGTTCAAATGCTGAAGAGATGACAGAAAAAGGTAAACTACAACTAACAATAAAATTGAAATATTTTCAGTAAGTCATTCTCAAAGTAAACCAAAAAAAAAAAAAAGAACTATTACATTACATTAGAAGTTTAAGGGAAAAATTCCTTAATTCTACATTTACCACAGATGTATGAATTACAAGTTGCGTGCATAGGTATCATTACGGAAAACTGTTGCATAATTATACTTATTCTCCTGTTTTAAACTGGATTTTATACATAAAAGCATTGCGTGCTATACGCACAAGAAAATCAATTAATTTACTTATAATTGCTAAATAAAAGCTCTAACTGCATCACAATTAGTGTTATAACTGAAACTATTGCTTGTAATGGCTAAATGTCTTGCATACAAACTTGTTTTTCAATTGCTGATTCTCATGTTGCTTTCCTATTATTCTGTGATCGCAAGTAATTAATCATTATTATTATGTTTATTTAGTTGCTTAGAATTTTAATTACTTTGCTACATTAAGCAAGGGTTAAAATACGAACAATTCGTTTACTAAATTATTTGCTGTTTGTAGCTGAAGGATGTTCAAAAAGGTACAAAATTGTATTACTTATCGTTTACTTTAGACAGTAGGGTAATTATTCATTTTAATAGACACGTCAATTGCTGCTCAAAATACCATACAAAAGCACCAGATATGCTTGAATTAATATTATGAAAAACTTGGACTCTTCTTGTATCTAATTAAATTAAATTTGAGGATATCAAGAAGCAATATCTCAGTAACGGGCGTACCTTATGAGATACAATCGTTATTTTTCAGAAAACAAAATAATAATAATAATAAAAAAAATGTTTCTAGAAACATTCAAAATAATAGTTGCATTGTATAGGAATAGTCTATGTGTTGCAAAAAAGTTAATGCAAGGAAAAAAGGATCTAACATGGTTGAATCCTTTGTTTTATTGCATAAACTTTATGAAAAACTTGGACTCTACTTGTAGCTAATAAAATTCAATTTTAAGGATTTTAAGAAACAATACCTTAGTCACTAATTTTTATTTCAGTGACAGACGTACTTTATGAGATACGTCCATTATTTAGCGAAAAAAAATAAAGAAACAAGTAAATAGAGCCTTTAGAAATCTTGAAAATCCAATTACATTATTAGGAGTAGAGACTATGTTCTGCACAAAGTTTATACAACGAAACAAAAATGTAACAAATTTGGAGCATTTTGTTTTTGTTTCATTGAATGCACTTAACAAAAAACTTTCACTCTACTTCTAATGCACTAATATTTTAAATTTGTGGAAATCAAGAAACAATATTTAAGTCATTAAATTTTACTTCAGTAGCGGAAGTACCTTATGAGATACGTTCATTATTTAGTAAAATTATTATTTATCAAAAAATAAATATGTAAATATTGTTTATTGAAAGCTTCAAAATTTAATTGCATTATGTAGGAGTCAAGTCCACGTACTTCATAAAGTTAATGCACTGAGACAAGGATCTAACTAGTTTGGAGTATTTTAAGGTCGAATTGTGCAATAATTAATGCATCTGCTACAGTGGCATGCCCAGCAGTCCATTTCTTCTAAATGAGCATTAACATTTTAATACACTTTAATAACTGAGCAAGTAAGCGTTAGTTTATCTAGGCCAACTCATCGTCATTGTCTAACATGTAAGTCCCAGACTTTTCAAAGCACAAAGGAATTCAAAGAAACTTGGTTGCAATGAACAATTTGTGAAAAGATTTTTTCCCCTGTAAATCGATTTGTGCTCTGAAAAAGTATGGAAGATAAACTTCGAACTTTGATTAATTTTCCTTTTTATTTTGTCACTGCCAAGTTACTATAAATAATCCCCCCCCCCCCCACTTGTTACGAAGCATTGCATTACCCCAGAATTCAAATAACCTTTTTTAGATTTTTGAAAGCAGTAAATCAACTTTAAAGTGAGTTTCTATCAACTTAAGAAACTTTTAACATTGTACTGGGCCGTTCTACCGTCACGTCCGGGACAAGCTGACTGGATAATTTCACCAACATTTTATTATAGATCTTAATACTTTAATTAAACAGGAATAAGCACAGGAAGTGGTGCAAATGTGGAAACCCTGTTTTAATTTTTGGTATATCTAGTTTTTTTATCAATGAAATTTGTCTAAAATCTGGAAAACACGTCAAAAAAAAAAAGATTATAACAATAACCGCTTTCGGTTTTATGCAAAACATTACGTTTACATTTGTATTAATAATAGTTAATAATAAATTAAACCTTTAACCCAATTTTCAAAATGTGCTGGTAATGTGGAAACATTTGTTTTCTGGATAAAAACACTAACTAATAAAATTCATTCTTAAATGTGTATTTATTATACATAGCAAAACTAATACAAAGGCTTAAGAATTAAACGTTTTTAATAAAATAAATAAATAAATAAAATGTTCACTTGCAAAAGTCACAAATGTAATGATCATTTACACATCCAGGGCACAAAGCATAGCACCAAACTCACAAACCAAAGATCTGATCCAAAGTTCCCCTTGAACATCATTCAAAAAATTACCACATTAAACCCAATGTAGCGCTTCCACATTACAAGCATAGCCATATTGAACTATGAAGATAAAACTACGTTATATTTTCAAGCTCGGAATCCACTTAATTTTACCTGATTGTAGAATATTTTTCGCTTAACCAATAACTGCCTAAGTACTAAGAAATAGCTTAATGAACTATGTAATTAAACCAACTTTAAAGACTTACCTCAAAAGTTTGAAAAATCAAGGAAAACTTAAAACAACAACTTTACTGTTAATAAACCACGAGTTGACTACCAACGCTTCCACAGGCTTACTAAACAAACACAGTAACAAGTTGATGCGTTCACCGCATTAGTGCAACGCCTCACAAGCCGTACAGGTTACGTTTCCATATTACCAACACGCTTTCACATTTGCACCACTTCCTCTACATTTTTTAATCTTTGCATTTGATGCAAAGATACTCCTGACACAGTATTATTTTTATTAAATAACTTAGTTACTTAAAATTTAATTTATTGGCATGCATCACGAGCGAGACATCCAAAGTTAACCCCTTGTATTTTGCTCTATGCATTACTTAATAGTTTAGCTATTTTAATATAGCAATGACAAAACAAATCGCAGGCTATTGAAAGCTAAAGTTCCAGCGTAAAGGAAACATATTTGAGAAATAATAAGTTAAACAGTTGAGAAAAAATATGCACATGGCCATTCCACTGAAAACGTTAATTTTGTCCCGAATGTGAGGGTTCCTGTGTTTCATAAAAAAGAAATAATTTTATAAGGTGTTAACGAAATGTTTTGCTTAAGAAGTCACATATACGTTTGTGATTTCTTAAGCAACTGTATTTTGTTCATTATCCTTTTAAACTATTATTTTTAATGAAATGCATAGAGCGTCACGTGCGGGACAATATTACCGTTTTCCGTAGAATGGCCCTATTGTGATCTATTTATTGAAGAGCATTTCATAAAACTCCTATACCGCATTTGAGTTTCACGTTCAGAGTGAAAAAAGTTTCAACATTCTCTACTCACAGGTTATTTACCGAAATAAATATATATATTTTTTTTGTTTTTTTTGGGGGGGGGGGATTATTTTGTCCTCTGGATCATTATGCTTTGAGTTTTTTTTTTTACTGTTGATATTGCTTTAGAAACACGAAGGAGAAAAAATGTTTACACATCCTACACAAACTAATTAATAATTATACTCAAATTGACCTTACTTGTTATTTTTTAGACAGAGGATGTGTGTTTGTTTGAACATTTTCGCATTTTTTAGTAAGCGAAACAGTTTTTCTGATTTAAACTGAAAAGAAATGCTAAGAAGTAAAAATAAATAAATAAATGAATAAATAAATAAAATAATTACCACTAACACAAGTGAGTTACTTAAACTTTCGTGAAGAGCAATTTTCAGTAAGTTTTGTTTTCATCTTTTTAAAAATCATCGAAAATATTAATCGTTGCATTTTTTAAAGTAGCTATCTGTAGGAACGCAGGAAAACAAAGATGTAGTAATGAGAGATAGAGTGCACTACTTTCAGGTGTGTCGCCCTAAAAGTAAGTACATCTTAGTAAGCGGAAGATTTGTTAAAATAAAATTCCAATAAGCGGTCTTAATTGATTCCGTATTTAGTGTTTTGTTGAGTTTTGTTCTATATCCTACGACTCGTAGCGAAAGGCTCTTTCCAGAGAATCATGAGAAAATGCGCTAAACCTTAGCAAGTATTATTTCATTACACTTATAAAAGGAAATGCGTAATCTCTTTTAATTGTCCTGCAGTGAGTATCTAAGAATCCTTTTCTATGCAAATATAAATTCGATAGTTCCTTAAGAAGTTTATACAAATGAAGACACACACGAAAGCACAAAGTAAGATTATCGATGAATGACTATCGATATCCTATGAGCGAAAAGTATCGATAAACTGCAATAAATGCCCCAAAACCAAATTAGTCGGCTTCCCATCTGAAGCTGTAGCAGAGTCAAACAATTTTGGTCTGGAGATATTCATTGCACATCAATTTTCTTGTATAGTTGATGCATTAAGGGTTAAGAAATCTGCTGTTAATTACAATTTGACAAGTGGCACTGAAATGTTTAAATCATTAACAATTGTTATTCAAATAGCTAGCATTCATTACAATTCAATCGTGTGATAATAAGAAAAAAATGTGCATCTTCCCAATTCACTTTACAACAATAAAAACGTGTTATAAATAGTTAAAATATCTTCATTTATTGAATAATTATTCAGTTATTTCAAATGCTAGGCAGGTGCTGCTCAAATTTTTGTAGTGAATGAAATCTTCAAAAGAAACTTAAGAACAAGAAATTAGACACACTTACAGTGCCGGCAAAAAAATCTTTACATTTGGTTGGCAATTGAAAACTTTACATGCAAAGTTCTTGTCATGATTTTACTTGGCATACTCAATAGTGATTTTTAAAATCACGACAAGAAGTTTGCATGTTAAGTTTTTAATTGCCAACTAAATGTAAAGATTTTTTGCCGGCACTGTAAATCAGTATCACTTTCAACGATGAAAAAAAAAATCACTTTTAAATTTACTTACTTCATAATATCAACAATATGTCAATTATCATGGATGAACAAATTTTTTACAGTTATTTAGTAATAGAAAATAAAAGATATGTGACAAGTGTTTTGCAAGCATTTATTTATGAGTCAAATGTGTACGGCCAAAATAATCGGTTTGAATTTTAATGTTAACTAAAAAGAATTCGTAAAGGAAAATTTGTGAGTAAATGAAGGAATTAGATGTCTTAAGGACAGTTTAGCTAATAAAAAATTAGATGAATAAATATCTTTGTGCAATAGTTTGTGTTTGAAATACTTTGTTTACTATTGTTAAAAACAAATTAATTAACAGCAGAAACATATAAGTTTAATAAGCACATTAAGTGCAATTTGTCTTATCTACATTAAAGATTTGTACATTGATTGAAACTGTACATTAAAAGGTAATTAATATACCACCTGAAGAAAAAAAAACCTGCATTTTAAAGTACGTTTTTGAGAAGTTTATATAGGTTCTTGAGTGCAAACTTTTTTGAAAGAACAATCATTTATCCAAATGGCTAAAATATCCTTATATATTATTTCTGTAGCCTGTTTTTGATTTCTACGCCAGGTTTTCCTCAATTCCTGATCGATTTCTTTGATTTACACCTTATTTTAAAGCTTATGCTGCTGTGTACTGACGAAAAATAGACCCACGGTCTAAAAATTGATTTTTGAGCCGAAAAACCTGTTTTAAAGAACCAGAATGAGATTTTCGGTTAAACTTATAACTTTAACTTGCACTATGCCCGACAGAGCTGAATAGCTTGATCGGCAGAGCGTACTCCTCGCAACAAGGAGATTGCGCGTTCGGGCCCACGTCCGGACAATCTGCATCAAAAAATTAGAGAACTATCGTGTATTACATGAATACTTAATTAAGTGAATAACAAATACGAGGGAATAGAATAAATGAGTAGGAAACGCACTTTGCTGTTGTGAAAACTTGATGTGGTTTTGTGCTAAAGTACCTCTGAATTGTACGTTTTTTTTTTAACTTTGGCTCTTGTAAGAAAATCCTTATATATTATTTCTGTAGCCTGTTTTAGGTTTCTACGCCAGATTTTCCTCAATTCATGATCGATTTCTTTGATTTACGCCTTATTTTAAAGCTTATGGTGCTGGCTACTGACGAAAAATAGACCCACGGTCTAAAAATTGTTTTTTTCAGTCGAAAAACCTGTTTTAAAGAACCAGAATGAGGTTTTCGGTTAAACTTATAACTTTAATTTGCGCTATGACCGACAGAGCTGAATAGCTTGATTGGCAGAGCGTTCTCTTCGTAACCAGGAGAATGCGTGTTCGGGCCCACGTCCGGACAATCTGCAACAAAAAATTAGAGAAATATCGCGTATTACATGAACTCTTAATAAGGGGAATAACAACTATGAAGGAATAAGTAAGAAGGAAACGCTCCTTGCTGATTTGAAGTGACTTTGTGCTAAATTACTTCGGAAGTGTACGTTTTTCTTTTTAAGCTTTGGCTCTGGGGGAAAGAAAATTAAAGCATAATGTAAGCGAAAATATAAGTAACAGGTTTAAGATTTCAGACTACAATAGAATTGTTTTTTGTTCAGAAAAAAATAATAAATCGTATATTGAAACATATATTCTTCTAATGAGTTTTTGACTCTTTGTACAAATAAAAAAATTACTACCTCAATTTGAAGGGTAAAATATATATTTTTTCTTCTTTTTGCAAAAAAACAAATAGCTTATCACATTTTTACTACATTCGAAAAGCTACGCTTAAAAAAGAGCATAGTTTAATTTATTTTGTATTTTAACCGTGCTGTTAAATGATGAACACGTGCTGCCATCTAAGTCATAACGGTTCAAGCAGCCTGCGGTAACAAATTGTAAAAATTTTCAAAAATAAAACCATTTTTCTTCAATATCTTATCTTATATATTATTCCCCTCTCATTTTAAAACTTATCAGGCTGGCTAATGACAAAAAATAGACTTACGGTCGAAAAATCAAGTTTTCGAAAACACCCCTTGCTGTTTCAAAACCTTGATGCCTGCAGTTCTTATGATTTTTTTTTTCCAGTAAAGTACTAATGCAGTTTTCCAATTTTTTACGTCGCTTTCGGCAAAAAAAAAAAAAAGCCTGTGTGTGTGTGTGTTCATATTTTAATAAAGCTTAAAACCACCGGACTTAGTTGTTCGGTTAAACTGATAAGTTTTTTTCGGTAGAGCGTTCGGCTATAAATTATCTGAACTTCGGGCAAGCTTGGGCTGTCCGACATAATATCAAATTTACATTAGTATTACGCATTACATGTACACATAACATACACACGTAATAAAATAAATGCAGTGGGAATGCTACTTGGTGTTTTGACTCCTTTATGCAGGCTGTAGTTATCATTCGGATAAGTTGACTGTTAATCGAAAGGTGTTTTTCCCTTTTTTTAAGCTTTGACTACATCCAGACCACTCAGCATAATGTAAGCATAAAAAAGTATTAGAATTACCTAAAGGAAATCCTTTTTGCGCAGAAAAACATTTTCATTGTATGCTGAAATGTAGATGTTTCTAATAGCAGTGTTCGACCTTTTGTACAAATGAAAAAATAATACGCCAAATTAAAACTACGAGTTTCGCCCAGTAAACCTTTAATTTTTTATTCGCGCGAATACGATATAAAGCATTAAAATTATTATCAACTTCATTAGCAAGAAATCATTTTCTACTCCTCTGCTTTCTGCTGGAAAAAAAAAACATCTTGTCTACTTTCGAAAAATTACACTTAAAAAACGGACTCAATTCAACTGGTTTTGGTTCTGAATTTTAAGTGTTCGATTAAAAGAGAAACATGTGCGGGCATTTAAGTCGTAACGGTTAAAGCAACCTTCTTTGTGAAATAGTTCAATATTCAAAGATAAAAACACTTATTTTCAATCTACCTTATTACTTCTCTAGAATGTTTGTTTTAATCGCTACGTGAGATCTTCGTCATTCTTTATTCAAATTCCATGCTTTACAAACAATTTTAAATCGTATCGTGCTGTTTAATGACAAAACATGGAAGTATGCTCTTATTATTATTATTATTATTATTATTTTGGCAAAAAGCTTTTTTGCTGTTTTTTACTACGCATTCCTTCAATGAATAGCTTTCAAAAAGGAAGGCGCACATACTAGGTTTGTTGGGGTGTCGGGTTGTTAATCAGACTGGCGTCAATTCGAATTCGTGCCAATAAATATCTCTTTAATGTTTCTTTTTTTCCCGTCAGATGCTCACATGGGCAGAACTGTATTTTCCACAACCTGTTTTTTCACATGCACAATTATTGCTTTTTCACGAGTCAGTACTCAGCCACACTTTTAATGATATTTATGTTTGCATTGAAAATATGTACGACCAAAAGGTGAGCGATGATCAAATTATCACAACGTTGTATTTAACGAGGTTTTGTTACTGATGTCTTTAAATTACATGCCTTCTCTTCTGCGCTTACTTTTTTTCGGTTCTTCTTCATAATGTTCTTTCTTTGAAAATTTTAAAGAGCGAAATGTCTTATGAAACGATTCGAAGCACAGTGCGGAGTTCCGCACGGGTCGACTAGTCTTTTCCTTAAAAGATTTGTTTTAAAAAGTGACAACACTACTGCAAAATAAGAATTTGTTCATTCTTGTTAAAGTTACATTATAAAAACCTGAACTCCTCTTTTTTTTTCATTCGTAACAATTTTAACTTAATTTTGGACGTGCGTTCTTTTATTCCCTTTCTGTGAATGACTTACGGAAATCCAGTATAATGCAAATATAATCACATTTTAATAATATACAGTAATAAAACTTACATATTTTCATTCTTGCTCTTTAGTTTTGATGCAAATTACACTGTGCGCGTATTTTACATAAATTAAGCCAATTGTTTACTCTTTTCTTTCTGAGTGATTACATTTCAAGGATTCAGTAGGTAACATGTGACCATAGGACAACAGATTCAGTATTGTTGGAATGGAACTTCTTAAGATTCAAAACTAATTGTGTATAGTGCAATTATCTACCTACACCAACCTTATGGGTTAATAAATGGGGTGTTTATATTTACCCTGTAGCCTTTGGAGTAAAAGTTAGTACGATTTTATTTACTAACAAGCACTCATTCGGTGGGATCACATGTGATCTACGGAACACAGATTGAATTTTGTTGGTGTTGAACGTCTTAAGCTGCATAACTAATTGTGTATAAGGCGAGTACCTACCTACATCAACCTTATGGGGAAATAAATAGGGTGTTTATATTTACACTGTACCCTCTAGAGTAAAAGGAAGCACTATTTCATTCACTAACAAGCAATCATAAAGTGAAATTTCTCGTACTCAGTTAGTTACTCTCCGAGAGTGTAGTCTTGGAAACTGCACAAAGGGTAATGTCTCAATTTATCCAAAAGAAAGGAAGTTATCTAAAGTTCAAGCATTAAAATTTCGTTTTTCTTTTACCCCAACTGCTCCTACTTAAATATTGCTCTTACCCGTCCTTTTCTCAGCTAATAATTTATAAATTATTTTTAATACTTGCAAAAAACATTCTCAGATCTACCTATTAGTAATTATACAATGCATCGGTTATTATGTTTATTGTAATTATCTATAGGCTATAAATTATTCACACAGTAGGTACATTAAAAAACATTTCATTTAAGTGTCCATAATGTCACTACCATTTAATTTTTCGAAGAAAGTTATATTGTGGGTGAGCTAAAAAAAAAGCCCAGTACACCAAGAAAGAAAATCCCTCGTTTTTTGAAGTATTATAAAAGAATCGCTACGTCGTGTCTTCATGCTCATCAGAAAGATTTACTGCTGATAATGCTTTATCAACAAGCAGTTTTTTTATCAACAGACAACAGTTCACTAATAAAATAGTGCACGTACAGCACTTTAAGACTACACTAGACATTATTTTACAGTATGTTTCTTCCTGTGTCACTCTAGTTTACTATTGTAAAACACATTGTTTATTGTTCTTGAAGTCTATTTTACTTAGAAGACAAATTTGAAAAGAAAAATGTCTTTGTATGCCATACTTTTTTCCTGTAGTTTGAAAATTTAGAAAAATAGATTGTAGCCCAATAAGAAATAAGGCCATGGTTCGTCTCATTAGGACTCTTGTGTCCTCATTAGAACATTGGAGTATTGGGTGAAGAATATGCTGCACATACTCATATGTGCACGAACTGTGCTCTGAAGAGGTTATATAAAAAAATCAATAATGTTTTTGAGTTTATCAAATGTGGTGTAATGTTTTTTCATACTGACAAAAAATAGTTTTTAGAGTGATTGTAGATTTTGGCATTTTTTCAGAGTTGGCCTTTTGGGTGGACCCATATACCTTCTAAGGCCAAATCATTTTTCTTTATTGAAAGCGTTGACAAATAATATTGAAACAAAAATTTTTACATTGAGTTAATTTTTCATCTTTTTAAATGAGCTTTAACCAATTGAACTAGATACTACTCCACCTTAGAATGATATCATTTGGCGCACTTACATTAATTGATAGAGATACATGTTAGCAAGCAACAAATCACCCTCATACTTCTAACTAATTAAACTGAAAATTTTGAAAAATCACCAAAATTTAACTTTTACTGCCGTTGACTATCATCTTTTATATTACATAGTTCAGGATTTTTTATTAGAAAAAAACATTTATTGCATTGTTTCCAACCCGATTTTAGGTTCTTAAAACAAAACAAAGATAAATAAAAAAAAATGTCATTCTTGATGGAATTTTATAGCAGAAAGTAATAAACTATTTTAAAGCAATAATTTAAGGAATTATAAAGATACAGTGAACCCTGTGTAAAGTGACCACTTGCGATGCATTACTTTAGTGGTCAACTTATAGAGGTTGAATTATATGATATATATCTAATTCTGTGCCTGAAAATAGCGGTCAATTTAGACAGCTGGTCAACTTTACAGGTTTTACTGTGTTGTGATGAAAATCGTTAGTACAAAAATTAAAAAATAGTAATAATGCATCTTTAAGAAAAAACTACATCTTAGGTAAGCTGAGAAGAAGATAGAGATTCTGCTTTCAAATATCGAAATATTTACTTGAAGGAACAAAAATGATGAAAAAAAAAATGCAACAAAGAAAAGAACGAAACAAAACTGCTAAGATTATTAATACATGTTTTAATATCAGCACGTTCTTTGTACGAGAAATAACACTGAAAGTTGAGAACAGCAAAGAGAATACTTCCATCAAAACATGAAAACTGGATTAAAATCAGTAATGTAAATTTTGAATGAATGTTTCACTTGAAGTCAATACTTTTAATGATCTTTCCAAAGGGCTCTTGAAACTAATGCAGAATTTTTAATTTCTTCGTTGATGGATTTCACTCTTTCAATAAAGATGACTAGAGTACATTTTTATATTATGCCTAACTGGAAATCAATTCGGAACCCCAAAGTCTCATGCACTTTGATCTAACTCTGTTTTAGTGAAATATTAGTTCAACAAATATTGATGTAATTCATACTTTTTTAAATCAGAAAAACATATTTGATTTCCTTTGCACTGCAAACCATAATGCTAAAAAATTTCTCGGCTTAATGTTAATTTATATATATATATATATATATATATATATATATATATATATATATATATATATATATATATATATATAGTGTGACCCCACTCATGTTCTTTTCAAACGTTCAAAACAAGAAAACAATAACATTAATAAGAAATGCTTAAATGCTTTTGAATGGGCTTTGAAGGTTTTTCTTCTTTTTTAAATCATTGAAAGATATATTGAGAACGAAAGCATGCTTATTACACCCCTTTAAATTAACAGAACACACCTTTGTTACTTATATGCAACTTCTTCCAGCTAGTTTTCCCCTTTCAGGCTTTCTCTCTATCTCCCCTTCCTCTCTATCTTCCTCTGTTCTCTAACCGTTCTTTCTTCATAATCTACAGCCTTCAATCTCATGCTGGAGCCAAAGCACACACCCCCATTCCACCCTCCCATAAATTCTAAATCCCATGGTTATGTTCTCTCGGTTCATTTCTTCTCTTCAGACGTTATCGAGAGTCTTACGTTCCAGAAATTCCTTCACGCTGGCGGGTATTGATGATCTGTCAAACTATATAACTGGTTCTACTGACCTTTGAACAAAATTCTAACCCACCCACCCCCCTTGCCCGCGGGCAGCTTTGCTCGGGAGAGCAATTCTTCGAGTTGCCTTCTCGTAATCTATTTTGAGCATGCTGAAGCACGAAAACAGGCGCCTCTTGGATTGCATGTTGTAGACATCTGGATGAAAATGTTATGATGCTCTTGGATGCCTAACTAAAACCTCAGCCGCATAGTAAAACTTTAGCTATTAATACTTCTCTCACACGTTCTAAGTGCTCTTTTATGTGTATGCAATATACTATTTTATATGTATACATATATATAATACGGAAGCATAGTACCTGCAAATTTTTATTTTTTCCTGTTTCTTTTCCTGCATTTTTATCATATGTTGTTCATTACTTTTGTTGCACAATCTTGCATAGTTGGTATTAAAAAAAAAAAAAAAAAAAAAACTCCGACATTTCCCTATTTTAGTACTGAATGCAAACGTGTTTCTCTAAATATCTCGAAAATTCATTTCTACAAATACTGCCGTTTACCTGCCCAACGGCAGTAGGGGGGGGGGGAGTGTTGTACTTTGGGACATTGCTAATTTCTAAGAATCTATTTTTAGCAGCAATGTTTTTGTAATCTCTAATAGGTAATCTCCACCAATAAATGGTGCCATAGTAAAAATTAGCATCAAATGAGTAAAATCGGCGATTTTGTGAGAGAAAAAAAAACCATGACTCCAAAGTAAATATTTTCTTCATTTTTATATAATTTTCTGTCTTTGTATTTGTAAATTTAATCAAATGAATTTTATTATGTTATAAAAGAGAAGTACTTTAAATATTTTGATTATGAGAAAATAATAATTGTGCATCTAGATTGGCCTTCACTTTGGCCTTTCTTAAACCTCGTGGCTGTTGTACCTGGGGACAGATAAACATTTTGTAAATTAGGACACGTTCAAAGGTACAACATATGCATGGTTCTTAATAATTGAGATATGCTTAGGAACATCGAACAATGTTCTAATCTTATGTAGTCTTTTAAACACATTTAATGTTAGATAATAGTTCATATTTCAATTTTAATAGTTCATAACTCATGATTTAATTCACTACCGTGAAAAATATATATATTTTTTTGTTTTGTTTTGTTTTCTTGTGCAAAACTGGTTCAAGGAAATGTATGTGTCCTGAATCATGAAGATTTTTCCATAGTAAAACACTATGTCCCAAGGTACAATAGGAAGTTGCACCTTGGGACCGGTTGAAATTTATACTTTAAATAGCTGGTAATATTTTTTCAAACTGAGTGAATTTAAAAAAAAAATATATATTGCATAGAAGTATGTTGGAATACCTTAATGTGACTTTTAGATTTTAAATTTGATCCAAATATTTGATGTTAAAAATTAAAATATGAAAAGTATCCCAAGGTACAACACTTTCCTCTATACATCGTCTCCTAAAGGCAACAGTAGGATACCTTACTCTTATTAATGGGATAAGACATCTTACTGATGCTCTGAGGCGACGATATATCTATGGTGTTAGAGTGCTAATACAGTCTTGCACAGATACTGAACATTTTTTTAAAATGCTTCAGGCTTATACGTATTTCAGAACTTTCATTGTTCTGAGATGATCTAGGCCAGTGACATTGAAACCGCGGGTCAAGTATGACCTAATGACAATGTTTTAAAGAGACACATAGTTTGATTGTTACAAAGTTATCTTATATCGTTAAAGAAAAACCGCAGGCAATTATAACTGTTTAAAAATTAAATTGTAAATACTTAATATCAGAGGGGGGGGGGGGAGATGACGGGTACTTGGGTTTTTGCCCCAAATAATCCTCACTAAGCAGCTCTTTGAGCCGGGCAAAATTGTTTTGTTGGATTTTTTTCTTTCATTGACGCCATTCTCAGTGTCCGATGTTGGTGCCCCCTACATCAATTTAGAAACTACTGTACATAGGGGACAAATTTGAGGTGTCCCCTTTTCAAAAAAGATCAAAATAATAGATTTTTTTAAGAGCAAAATAAAAATCTATATATAAAAAAAGAAGAAAATACGCAGAAAGAATATACGTATTAATCAGAAGCAGTTTTTTAAATAATTTTATATTTTTTTTTTATCAGAGCAAAACTTTAAAAACATCCTGTATATTAATTGCTAAAACATTTGTATTATTTACCTTACGTTTTAGTACTACATATTTCACAATTTTTTGGGGAGAAGGTTTAGCTTTATTCGTATTCCTATCACAACTAAACTCCCACCTGCATTTTACGTGTCACCCTTTAGGTGGCGATTAGAAACCAATTCCAAAAATGTTTAAAATTAAATGCCTAGTTTTAATTGCTAATTTCCACTGACCAAACCAATTGCAAGGGACAAAATTTATCAGTAAAGTACTTCTCTTACTTTGAACTACCACTTCGAACTTCTTAACTGTATCAGATTATTATCATTCTCCCCGCTCGACGTGGAAAAATTTTCTGTTCGGACATAAACTTCAAGCGAGCTTGTTCAAGCCCAAATGAGGCTCCACGGTCTCTGAAGTTTCCTAATTCATTTTTGTTACGCTAGTTAGCCTCTCATCCTAATATCTTTTCCTTCTATCAAGAGAATAGGTTGGACACCATATTTCCTAGCCTTATCAGCTAAACCCATTAGAACTTGCCCGTACTCTTATTGCTCGTCCTTGTAATGCGTTTTTACCGAAAGGACATTTAGATACCTGGGGTCTAATGAAGGCAGATACTCCTGCTTTCGTGCTTGAAATTAGGCGCAGCGTAAGTATTATTGTATCGTAAAATTTTAAACTCAAGGGGTTTTTTTTTTTTGCAGTACAAAATTGAAGCGGAAAGTAAGGAGGATTCTTTTATTCAAAGAGTTTGAGGAAGCTTTAAAAGGAAAATAAGGATTTTTATTTTATTAGAGTTTTATAATATTTTTCTCTCTATATATATTAGATGACATCAAATTTTAAAAGAGAAAGAATTTTAATATACATGTTTGTGAGGAACCCAATTTTGAAGCTCAAAGATTAACTTGAAACTAAAAAAAAAAAAAAAATCTTTCTTTACGAACGTTTAGAAAGTGATTTTAAAATCAGAAATATCTTAATTAATGAGTATAAAATAATATTTTTCAAAACAACGAGCAGTTTTTAGGTACATGATTTTAAAAAACAAAACAAATAACTGTTTATTAGGCATTTTGAGTTACAGAAGATTAATGCAGGATATAAAAAAAACAAAAAATAAAATAAATTAAATTAATAAGTAAAGTAAAGCACAGTCCTTAATTTAAGACTTTTCAGGATAGATTAGGTACCATACTTCTTTACATATTTGACAGCCAATATCTTCAGTTTGGTAACTACTTAGTTATTTTATTAATGGTTTTATACAATCTCTACAAAAGGCAGATTTGACTCATGGGCAAGATAAAAGAAGACTATGGGTGGAGTAAACGCACGAAATACAGCTTCAACTGATTTTTATAGCAGTTACTTTAATAACAATGCGCGCCGAAAAATCTCTGAAAATGCTTTTGCCACATTCTTTGTTGATTCTGATGTAAAAGAACCCCTGACTATAAGTATGATCATCGTTTTACCCCGTCACCCCCCCCCCCCTTTATTCCAATTTTGCTTTAGTTTTTGACAGTTTAGAAGCCAGTATAGTTATTATGAGAAGAAGAGGGCATCATATTAACCTCGAACATTAGAGGGACCTCGAGGGGCTAGAGAATTGCTAAGTTCAAAAAAAAAAAAAAAAAAAGAATATTTGGTGAGAGAGTGAGAGACTTGTGATTCACCCCCTAAAATATTTTAAAAAGCACCAAATCGATCTTTTTTTTCCTGAATTTTTTTCAGTTTATTTTACTTTTCAAAAACGAGAATATGGGTCTCACTCCTATGAGCCCCATGCACGAAAAAATGTTCACTTTAAAAATAATAAATAAATGAATAAATAAATAAATAAAAATAAAAAATAAATAAAAAAACTTAGAAGCATCGCATGTTGCATACGAATCGCATCACAGATCTTTAGTAAAGAACTTTCCCACATTATTTACATTTATTCAAGTTACTTTCACATAGATAAGATTAAAAATAAAATTAGGTATGCTTATTATAATACAGCATTAATGTATATATTTATATTTCTCAGGTACACGACCTCCATTTTGCATCATTTCTTGATATAATAATATACAAGGGGGCAGTATATCCCCGGAAAAAATATATATACATTAATAGTTATTATAAGAAAATTTAATTTAATTTTTAATCAACCCCCAGCCAAAAAAAAAAAACACCAACATTTAAAGATGAAACAAACAATATTGCATACAGTCAGAGGAAATGCAGAAGGGAATCACGACAGGATCTCTCGCTGCATTTGTTTTCTAAATTGAAGAAACAGTGTTATTCAACTTTTGTTGGTACGTATAAAGAGAACAAAATTGACTTGAGGAACGGGTTAATCAAGGTCCTTTTTCGGCGAAATTTTCGAAATTGACGTCAAAGATTGCACTTTATGCCAATTTAAACAATGGTGGAGGAAAACAGGATAGCCCTCCCATTTTTTTTTTCAAGTATTTTAAGTAATCATCGATGCCGTAAGTAGTGCAAGAACTCTATCAGAAAATTTCGGCATTAAACGCTGAACAATGCAGTTGTAGCTAACCTTTGCTGAGGGTGGCGGGGGGGTTTCTTTGAATAAAAAAACTAAATCGAAGTCTTTAAGACGCAATTATAGGCTTTGGTCTTTTTGGAGGATGGATCTGAAGGCTCTCCTTAGAAAATATACTCTTAATATTGCAGTTTTAAAAACACTTTTTTAGGCTATACTTGGTAACCATACAGGAAAAAGAAGGGGTTTCACTCATGTAGCAAAAAATATGTTTTTTATATAACGAGTAGTATTTCTGGAAAAACGAAAATAACAATTTTGGAGATGCATATGGAGAAAGATTGTTTTAAAACGCGTTTGTATTTTGTTTTCTCTCGTGGATGCTAACAGGTTATCAAGGGGGCTTAGCCCCCTTAAGCCCCCATTTAACTCCGACCATGCTTTAATGTTAGTTGTATCATGAATGTTGAACAAATATAAATAAAAATTACTTCATTAAATAATTTTTTTTTAATGATGTTTTGCATTCAAGGAATACAACTACTTACATTTTTTAAAAATAGTGATCTCTTGTTCAATGGTGATGCAATTTCTTAAAATATTTACTAAAGAACTGCGATGCTACTCGTATGCTACAGGCGAGAAGGCCAAGGTTTTTTTCTCCTTAATTTATTGTGTGAAAATGTTTTCACATATAGGGCTCATAGGAGAGCGGCCGATACTCTAGTTTTACATCTAAAATAAGTGGAAAGTTTGCGATGACAAATTCAGAAAAAAAAGACCGTTTTTGATGTTCTTTTAAATATTTTAAGGGGAATTACCCCAATGTCTCCCAAATTACTGCAAATGTTCATGTTTTTGAACTTTGGATTTTTCTAGCTCCCTCAGAAGAATTTTAATGGTTAATATGAATACATGTGTGGCAATAGCTCTGTTTCCCTTCAAATACAAATAATCGCAACGAAACTGTCGAAAACAAAAATTGAATGGGGAAGCGATATATCATGTTGGGTGATTGGGGAAAACGGTGAGAATATTTAAAATCAGGAGATCATTTTACACAAGACAAAACAAGAATTGTGTCAAAAGCATTTTTAAAGTTTTTTTTTTTTTTTTTTTTTTTGGTGCAGTGTAATTAATATTGTTTCTATCTGATAGTAGAGCGTATTACACAAAATAAAGAAGTGTCGGTTTGAGCCGACAGCAGGTTTTGCCATACAGGCTTTGCCCTTGTTAATCTGTTCAAAAGATAGTTTATTTGTTGTGGAAAATTCATAAGAGTCAAAGTTTAAAATGCTTTTTATGCAAAAAATTCGAATATTTTCATCATTTTATCACCACTGGATTTTGAATAGCTAATATTTTACTCAATTTCATACAAGTAATGTTTTAAATGAAACTAATGGTTGTTTAATACGTCTTTTATTTTTCATTCAAGCAATACAACTACTTACTTTTTTTCCAAAAAAGTGATTCTTTGTGGCAATGGTGATGCAATTTTTAAAATATTTGCAGCAGTTAGCCCAACATTTGGTATAGTGTTTTGCAATATATAATACAGTCAAAAAATATTTTAAATGCATCATTAAAGTTTCTCAACGGTATTATTGGGATTTAACTCACTTATTTTCTATATCTTTAGAGTTAAAATAATTGAATAATGAAAAATTTTGTAACAACTACTTATAAAACCGCTGTTACTTGTCTAAAAGTTTTATAAACTTTTAAGGTTAATAAATTAAACGTATCTTTAAAAAATGAATTCGCTTTCCATTAAATTACCGATCTGTGAATTCACTACGCATATTGCACAGAGCATGAACATGACACCGAATTTTCAATGCATAGAAAAACCTAGTAGCAAAATATTGTCATCTTAAATTGGAAAACTTATATAATAAAACTTCAAGTCTGTAGTAGCACAATAACTCTGCTTAAGTTGCGATTTATGTCTATATTTTTTTACAGATAGTTTAACTATTTTACTCATATTGTGTAGAAATATTAGGAAAGTATTTTATAAAACCTTCGCAGAAAAGTTGCTTAGAAGTGATTTTTAAACATAGAAGTTTATAAATGGTTTCCGAATTGCTAATTAATTGGTTTCATTTACAATTTCTCTTATGAGTAGATTCTTTTTCATAATATTTATTTAGGAATTCAGTTATACGCAGGACCTCAAAAATATTTGCGCACCTAACGAGTTTTAGACAAGAGTGTTGATACTTACTAATAACTTTAGTGGAAATCTGAAGAATGCTGCTTTCAGTTTTTGAGACGTTGACCAAATTTACAAATCTGAAAAAGAAGTAAAAATGTTTAAAATTTCTATTACTTACATCTAAAATATTCTTTTCTCACACATTTCTTAAAACATATAATTGAATGAGAAATATATCAACCTAATTTTTATAAGTGAACTAAACACTTACAGATTTGACACTATAATTTGACATTTAAATTTGAATTTTAGTGTCAGAAAGATCTAAATTGCATGAACTTCATGCTCTCTTAAAATGAAACTTTTTCATTCACAGATTAAAATTATCATAAAGTTATTTAATCATATTGTGATTGAAATTGAAACACATATGAAGTGTGAATTTGAATTCAGGAGAGTTGAAAATATTTTAGCTGATAGGATTATAAGATTTAAAGGAAGTTTTGAATACATGTTTTAAAAATCTTCATATGTTAACGATCTTGCGTTTAGATGCAGATGTTGTTGATACATATTGTATACAAATTTTTTGTTGCTTTGAATGGTTGAAACTGTATTCTTGGTAATTAATAAAATGCTATAACAAAACTGCTACGTATAAACAAACTTAATTATAGGCATTAACCAATATCTACTGGGCACCAGGTCAACCGAGAGAATCAAAAAGAACATTGGTGACTAGTTCTTTCAGAACGACATTAAAAAATCTGTACAACGAATACTTATTAATTTTTTGTAACATCAATGTTTGATTTGTGTTCCGAATTGCAAGTTAAGCGATATTTAAAAATTAGAAATAACACTAGAAATAATTTAGATTTTTCAACTATTTACAATTTTCTACTTTTTCTATCATATTATTAACATATGGCGAATCTATACCCTGATATAAAATTAAATAAGTTAGTATTTTATAAGTAATTAGCCAGCAGTTAAGTTCAGTAATTTGTCAATTTACACGAGAACAGAATGGTGCCAATCCCTCTATACAGTGGTGGTATGCTTCATATGAATCAAAGCATTCTAAGCTGGACAAAGAACATTTCTTCAAAATTCTTGATCAAAAAGTTTTTTTTTATTATGTGAGATTTCAGATGATATAAATATTTCGAAAATTGAAAATTACAAATTAATCTAATAAAGTGTTTACCATGTGAGATTTCAGTTTTCGTATTATGTGAGATTTCAGATGATATAAACATTTCGAAAATTTAAAATGAAAGATTAAACAAATTTAGTGTTTACCAAAACGTCTTTTAAATGTTTTTTAATTCTGTGTTCTTTTTTTCTGCATTAAAAAGTTTTGTAGTTCATCTCAAAAGGGTTTTTGGACTTGGCACACTGAAATTTTCTCTAAAAGAGATAAACTCAAAAACTGTAGCAACTAAAAAAAATTCTGGTGCCAAAGATTTTACGATTTTTGTGAGACTCTGGGCGTTAATGAACTCATAGCTTTTTTCATAAACCCAAGCTTTTCCCTTAAAGTACCTCAAGAATTTATCTTTCCTAAATGAAAAGAGGGGTGAAGGTAGGAAAGTTTTAGTTCAGATCATCATAGATCAATTTTACAGTAGATTTTGCAAATTTACAGTAGATGCAACTAGAGCAAATACAAAATAATCCGTAAAAATTTGTAAGAAAATGTTTTTTCTCCATTTATAGCTATTTAAAGTTCAGCAAAAGACTGCCGTTTTTTGAAGACCAGAGAAAAAAACCTCTTGTCACAGGAACTGTTTCAAAAATATTAAACTCACTGAATTACTTATGCTATTTTTTTACGCAAAACAAAACAAGTTATGTGTCTAATTTTTATGTATTAACGATAAGATTTGATTAAAAACAAGTAATTAATGATGAAAGTTATAGAATAAAGTGAATCAAGAACGCGAAAAGAGCTACAATTATTAAAATTTATATAAGTAATCAAACCAGATAGAGAGGGGGCCGCCAAGATTAGTTCTCATTTGTATGCAAACAGACGTACTGGTCGCCAAAAGCAGCTCGTTACACACAAAAATTACATACACAAATTACAGAATGAAATTCGTTTCCAGTAAAATATTTTTTTTTTCTTTATCTTCTTTATCAATCATGCCAACTGCATTTTGAAGAACTATGCCAAATTGAAACTGTAGCTGACAGACCTGTCAATTAGGGTTTTGAGAGGGGCACTTGTCCTCTGCATTTAAGAAATTAAAGTTATTACATGTAGGTGTTCGTAGTTTTTGCTGTTTTCGATATAATTCACATTGAATATTTACATTTTAGCCTCCCTCCCCCATGGAAAATTTGAAATGACTGGTTTGTCGGTTACTGTTATAAAAAAAGGCGCGCGAAGAAATAGTAATTGAATCGGTTAAGTTAGCCCTTTTCGAAATGAGTCTTTTGTTGATTTACTCAAAAGGGGCGATTTTGAAGCTAAATTTTAAATGGTTTTAACTGACAAAAAATGTGCTTGAAAAATACTTCTTTAGACAATTCGCGTTGCACTTAGTCGTAAATAATGTAATTTTTGAAAATAAATCTATCATAATCTTGTAGTTTTAATGCTGTTTACCTGATTAAAAACTCAATAACAACCATGCATTTCTCCTTTGTATGACCCGGCAGACGTGTGCCAAATTTATTTTTAATATGAAAAAAAGGATATATTATTCATACATAAAATGGAATATATAGTACAGTAATTAAACATAAAAATGTTATGTAATGCATCAAGCACTGATACTCAGTACGTACACTGTGCATATAATGCTATTACCTTTTAAAAAATCTACAGTCGGGTAGGAAGGCGTTGTCTGTATTTTAATCTTTACGCGAAATCGAAAGTTATGTTCACGTAGCGCAAAACAACAAATACAACAAATGCTATTTTGTACTGTTAAATAAAACGCTAAATTGAAGAAAAAAAGAAAGAAAACACGTTTCGTCTAATGAATGTTTTAACCCATTATTGCGTTTCAGTACCCCTATCAAGTCTCGTAGTTGTGCTCATTAAAAAAAGCAATGCAACATATTTCATTGACTAGACAGAAAAAATAAATAAATGCTGAGATAAACAAGCATCCAGACTGTCTGAAAAGGTCGGAAAAACAAAAACCGATTTTGCGTTATACCTTTTCAACTTCAAGGCTAAAATTCCATAAGCAAGAAAAACCAGGAAGTACTTTTAGCACGTTTCACTTTAGCTGTAACAATCTAATTGATATTCAACGGGGGTGGTTATTCTTGGTTTTTGCGTAGTTAGTAAACAAAACTTTCGTTACTGGAAAAAAAGTAGATAGCTGCGTCAAGATAAGAAGTTTAAAAGAATTAAAAATCTTTAAGTGCGTGGTTTTGAGGCGAAAAATAAAAATTCAAACTTTCATTACGTATATCATTATTTAGGTTAAGGTGAATTTCATTGCGTAATAAATATTTCTGAAACTCATTTGTATTGCGAAACTTATATTTCTTACTTCGTTTTTTCTTTCTGAACAAGGTAAGAAGAAGTAAAATCAGGTTAAGTGGCTGCTGTAACTAACATGGGCTAAAACATTTGTCACGCTTTTATGTACATGTTTTTAAGTTCTTAAGTGCTTCAGTAATGTGTTGACGCCTTGTTTTACACTCGTTACTTTCTTTTTATATCAATTTGATATCGATTACTAACTTTCGTTGTCACAATGTAATAAATAAGTATAAAAAGAGCACGTAATTTCTTTATTCATTAGAATTAATACATAAAAAAGTACTCTGAAATTATTTTCTGTAAACAATTTATAAATAAATATGTAATTTAAAATCACTCTAAATGAAGAAATGTACTGTTAATGCCGAGTAATTAAACTTTTGCAGCACCTTTTACAGTTGGTTTTCCTAGTGAACTTCTGGTTCAAGAAGCTCTTGTTTTAAAATTACCACTTTCTTAAGTAGTAACCCATTCATGGGAAATTTTTCAAATTTTACCTACACACCAGCACAAATAAGTAATCAACATGGCCTAGGAGAAAGAAGCATGAATGATATATAATTGTGTTTCAGCTTTAATTATGTTTGAAGGTAAAAAACATATAGGAAAAACTCTGGAGTAAAGAAGTTTTATTTACATAATTTTTTTACCTACACAACGTTAACAAAAAATGTAAGATAAAACAAAATTTAGCATACAGATTTTTGAAGTGCTTCAAAGTACTTCTTTTTTTCGTTGCTTCACATATTTTAAAATGAAAGTTTCAATTTCATTTCAATTTTCAAGTGGTGAAGCCAGAACAAAGGCATGGCTGAGAGATAATTCTGTTAATGAAAGGTTTATTTTTAAAGCATTTGGTAGGGATTTTCATAAAACAAATTTAAGGAGAGGAAAAAAAGTAGAAAAGCATAAAGTAGAGATAATTGCGTTGCTTGGTTTGAATTTGCGATACGAATTAATCAGAAGTGTACCGGAGTTATATGAAAATCCGTCTTTACTGTAAGGCACAAGAATTGTGTATGGGGGGGGGGGGATCTGGTATACATAAATAAATTCGAGCTATTTCCAAAAATCGATGACTTAAAAAAAAGGAAAGAAAAGAAAATATTTGAAGAAAATTTTCTAAAGCCAATAGATGTGTTACGTGGTGACACATTAAATCATAAAAAGTTGGATGGGATAAGAATTTATAAAAAAAAAATTTTAAGATAGTTTGATGAATTATATTCTACTAATGATTCTTAGACAAGTTTAATCTACTTTGTTTCTTGTCAGACTTTGCACAAAATTTGAACATTTTTCCTCTGATCAGTTTTGCTATTCATCCAGGAGAATTCCATTTTTTCGCCTAAAGAAATTGCTCCTTGTAACTCCTAAACACATGCATGCTTTGCTTTTAAATTTTTGGCCAAACAATGGTATATATTTCAATGTACGCAGGTGATTCAAATTCATTCTTTTTAATCGACGTTTCCTCTATGTCAAACTTCTTATTTTTTGTATCATATTCCACAAAATGTAAAATAATGTAAACGTTTAAAGTATTTAATAATGCAATTTTATGAAATAATTTTACTACATAATTCTTGGATATATGTAGCAACTTTATTATAATTATAACAGGATAATCATCCTCTAACATTTTCTTTCATACTCTTTCGTATAAAAAATGATGCAGTTTATAACCTGAGCTAAATACCGATACTAATAATGGATATTCCAAAGTATTCAGTGTCATTAAGATAATTTAAATACGCTGGTTGTTAGAAAACTTTTTACTTTTAGGACTCAATAACTCATTAGAACTAATACCCTAACCCTTCTTCGAACAAAGTTGCTTAAAAGCGCGATTATGAAAGGCAATTATCATTTAGAGGGAGCGCATATGAAACTCCACTTTTGATTGGCTGACAGAGGGCTGTAGGTAATCATAAAAAGATCAGAGAACCGATACAAAAATTCCAGAATTTTCTCGTATCCTATTAATAGCAAATAAATGCAGCTGCAGCCCTAAGTTCCTTAGAACTTCAAAGTACTTAAATTGAAGCTCGGGATAAAGTATGAAGTGTAAAAGAGAAAGGATATTTAGATATTTAGAGGGGGAAAAAAAAGCTAAATTTCTCTCTCCAACTTGCTTTCAGCTCCAGTATGGAATCTTCTACACGAGTCGTGAATTTGTAAACCTCATAAAATAGCGTTAATACATTTAAAATTCTGTACTACCATTGGCAGACAAATAGCGAACAATTTACGCCTTTTAAAAATGGCAAACGGAAAACAGTCATCTGCCAATCCCAACCATTAACTCATTAGGCCATTGCTGTTTGCTTCAAAGCGTGGATTCAGCTCTTAATAAGCTCTTAGAGTCTAGAATCCAGGCTCAAAGTAAAATGAACATTAAAAAACGTGTTATGGATTCATCTATGCATGATCACCACTAAGTCATTAAGGGCACATTTGGTGCCCGGGGCTTTTTGTTAGACTGCTAATGCGTCTTGTTTATTGCAAGGAAAGTAATTTATGTTACTTACAGATGGAATCATTAAGACCAGAGCCATTGGTAAACTTAAACTTAATGTGGTGTATTTCCAAATTGGGTTTGAGATTTTTATTGTTTATCCATTTATTTTTTAATGTATCGTTACTAGTTTAAAATTATCTTCACAATTGCTAGTGCTTTCCCTAAATGAAGGATTTTCACTAAATCATCCTTTTAGGAATATAATGATATTTATCTGTTAAGAAAGCTAGCATACAGCATACAAAAACCGTACGTTTTCTATATAATTTAGTGACTCACAATTATTGTATTTCAATGCCCTTATTTAAATTGGCAAGTTAAGCTGGGATTCTTAAGTTACATTTAGTTACATTCTTAAAGTAATAATATTCCAGTCAAGATAGTTATAAAATAAGGAAAAATATAGCTTCTGTAACGCATTGAAAATTTAGTTTTAACTAAACAAGCAATTTCGCCAAAGGGTCGGCATGAGTACTAATATCTAAATTTAATTGTGATTATTTTTCATATAAAGCAAAAAATGTTCTGCTCGAAAACGTTAATACATATAAGGCAGTGAGAAGCAAAGGGATGTAAGTGGACATTTGCAAGTTTTGAGTAACACACGTATAAAGATTTCGTCCTAGGTAGGCTTTCATTGATTTTTTTTTCTAAATCATGCTATACAACAGCAGCTACCAGGGCTACTAGTACTATCTCTAGTCCCAAGACAGAGGAGGGGTTCACCTACCATTTGTACTGGTTATCTCCAAATTTTTAATTTTGCCAATTGCAACCCTTTGCTTCTCACTACCTCATATGTTATTAAAAGAAGATATTAATTAATAAAATTAATTAAAGCTGAATATTTTCACTAAACAAAATTCTTTAATGAATAAGAGTTCAATATCTAAATTATTCGTATTCGTATGTACCACACCGTTCATATTTATCTAAGAGTTAAAATTTGCTTGTGTTCTGACACATTTTGCCTCATGAAAAAACAAGGTTTGCATGCAAAATCACACTTGTAAAAACTACAATTTAAGAGAAGAACAGCATTTTTTTAAAAGTAGGACATAAGAGTTTTGCATCAATAAAACTCTTTACAATTTTTAGTGATCTTCCTACAGTATAAAAAGTATTCATGTGTTTTATGAGTAAAGTAGCATACATAATTCAACTTCAAATAAACGAACTGTATTAAAAGTAGCAATAATGGCTTAACTAATTAAATTATTTCTTTTTAACTAACATTTAACAAAATTGATAAAACATATATTTAGCTTCTTTCAACTTCTTCGTCCCATTTTTATTATCATTTCAAATTCTAGATCCCCGCATACGCTATTCTATAACAGTCGAGATTTCTTCTTCTTCGTCCACGAGCATCAATTTTTCTTTAAATAATATCTTGAGCATCGAAACAAATACAGATCGAATGCCAAATTTAAAAGAGAAAGTTTTAAAAAAATAGCAAATATTTAGAACTGAAACTAAATACATTATGAAGTATTTTACCTAATCACTGTACTGTATTTTCAGAAATAAAATTTCATTTAACCATTACTATTTAATTTTAGTAATTTTGTGTTTGTTCCAGGATGCAGAAGTGAGCATTTAGGACTTTGGTTCATAAGTAATACATGTATAAATCTGCATTTAATAAGCAATTAAGTAAAGATTTTTTTCTGAAGACTTGACTAGATGACTTGTTTGAGCTTTAAGAATAATCGGTGATGAACCAACTGATCTGAATTCCAAAAATTTATAGCGCACTGCATTCAAAGAACATGACAAACATCTCAAAATGAAAGAGAAAGAAGAAAGCAAAAAGAAAAGAAAAAGAAAAACACGAAAGGAGAGAAAAGCTCTCATTCTTCAACTCACGGAAAGGTTGAACTCCAACGAAAATCCCGGCAGTCATGTTCTTTGACTGTTAGCGCCCTCTAGTGGCTTCTTTAAGAGATATATTTTTCGCTTGTTTTTCTCCAAGTTTTCTTCTTTTTTGGATAAAATATTAGCCAAATATAAAACAAAATTAATTCGTTGTGATATTTTACGACGTAGTTTCTGAAAACGAAATAGTAATAGTGGTGGAAGGAAGTAAATTCATTTTACAAGTAGTTTTTTAGTTTCAAATAACTTAGAAAGTAAATCAAATGGATTCTTAAAATTTTGAGAAAAATACCCAATAGTTCGGATATTTTTCACAAAAAATAATTTCAATTTTTTGTCACTTAATTTATGTTTTTCAAAATTGAAATTTTGCGTGAAAGAATGACTATTTTTAACAAAAACTGTTAAATACAGGCAAGAATGCTTTTCTTCTAAATTGGGCTAGTCAATAAAAATTAGAGTCTAATCAAATCAGTTTACATGTACAGAGTTTTTCATCTTAAATTTTTTTTTAGATTATACTAAAGTTTAACTTTTACGAATGACCTTTTCTAGTCTTTCTTATAGGTTCAAAACATGTTTTTACGAACAAGTTTTTCAGTACGTACGAGAGAGATAGAGAGTAGAGAAGAACATATCAATGTTATCCTTCACATTAATATCTTTATAGATCAAAAAAATATTTTACGTAATAAGCAAGCTTCATACGTACAAAGTTAATACGTTATTTCAATCAGTGCAAAGCAAAAAAAAAAAAAAAAAAACAGTTAAAAAGCTCTTTAAGTCGTTTCAATTTTACAAAAAAAAAAAAAAAAAAAAAAAAAAAAAAAAAACAGGTATGCGTCAAAGATCATTAAATTTATAAAAGAATCAATGGAAGAGTAGGTTAAATTATTTTCCTGCAGTTCACGGATGATAAAGAGATATCTAATGGATTATCTGCACAAAGAAGAATTACATACAATTAAGAACATACTTTGAAATACTTTGAAAGAATGTCAACTTTTCATACAGTATGCGATTAATGCCAAATGCCACAAACGCGCCTTTACAGTGTAGAAAATACGTAATAGATCATATAGAAAACGTTTCGATTAGCTCTTCATTAACTTTATGTTTCATTAAAATAGTATCATAATAGTTTAAAAAACAACAACTACATGCGTCATTTCTTCTTTAAATATCTTCGGTCACGTATATATGCTAATTTATCCTCTTTTTCAGCTAAAGTATTCCTTTCAAACAAAATAAAGTCATTGCCTTTTTTTTTTTTTTTTGAAAACCTATACGGCTGTGCTAAGCGTAAAAGTGGTATCTGCATCCGAGCTCAAAGTGGGAAATTGCTTTTTGAAGTTTTTCAACTCCATACATTTTATTCTGATTCCACTTTTTCAGAATATTAAAAGCAAGAGATTTCCCATTCTCGAATGACCGTAAATCATCGTATATAGGTAAAATGTGTTAAATTACTACTAGGTAACTCAGCTTTGATAAAAAGTGTAGACACGACTTTTGTGCTTAGCACGGCAATATACTTGCAATCATGCTTTCAAAAAGAATCTTTCTGACCTTCCTTTCTCAATTTCATCAAAAACTAACCTTCCACAGTACATTGAAACCTGTATAAGTTGACCACTTACGGTGCTCTACTTTAGTGCTCACCTTAGACAGGTGGTCAACTTATAGAGGTACATACACAATAGGACTGACTATGTACCTGACTGAGGTGGTCAACTTACATGGGTGGTTAACTTACAAGGGTGATCAACTTTACAGGTTTTACTGCACTCTATTGTTTGGCTGTAAGTTTCTTGACAAACATAAAATTCACTTTATTTCAAGTAAAAAGTTATTCTTAACCACAAGCGCTCCATTGGAGAGAGGTTTAACCCCCCTCCCCCTCCAGAACCTTTTCCACTGAGCCATGCTCATCAAAACTTTTATGGGCATATTTTTATATAGAGAAGGTTTGCTATAAACCAACACCGCCTAGAAAAAGTATTGTTTGTACATCTGTTCAAGCAACTACAGGGTGATTATCAAATAATGTGAGGTGTTCAGAGCATTCTAGCGAGTGTAGTATTGGATATTATAACATTACCAAATTTCATGAGCATACACAGTAGACCATTGGATTCCAAAAATCGAAACCAGGGTAAAGTTTGGAGTTGAAAAAGTGTGTATTACTGTTAATATTGAAGGATTAAATGCTAACTGATCAAATATATGCGTCAATTTTATTCACAAAATATGATTTTTACTTACAAATGAGGTTCCATTTGACCAACATCGACATTTTCCAGGTACTGCATGCAATACACAATATTTTCCACACATCTAGGGTAGGAGGATGGGGTTAATTTCGCCTACCTGTAACATTTTTGTAGTTTTCAAAGTTGAGCTATCGGGAACAAGTCGTAGATACAAAACACCGTTAAGAAATCCCCATGGCCATAAGTCACAAGGTGAAAGATTGGGCGAACACGGTGGCAATACCGTAGGAAATGCATGACTAATAAAACTGCTATCAAAGCAATGTACTACTTATCGCTTTCTTTTGACATACTGAAACTTGTGTATTTATTACTTTGTTTTCGGACCCCCCCCCATTTAAAAACTATATTTTATTATCTAGTCTAGAGCTCCGAACTAAGGTTATTTTTGACGTAAACTTATTCAGTGACGTATGTAGTTTTTGATATTAGTTCAATTTATCATCTTTAATCTTGGAGTAAAAACGTGGCTGTCAAGTGTCATAAAGTTTTCATCCCATTCAGAAATTAAACAGGAGTATGAATTAACTTTTGAGATATTTCTTCACTTGTTTTAAAAATTAATTAGTTCTTGGTATTAGAGTTAAAGCTCGGCGATATTTTGCTCTTTAAAAGAAAATTACTTTGCTAAAGTACACGTTTTGATTCGTAAATGGCTCATACAGTGATAATCTTTTATTTATCAGGACGCTCTTAAACCAAATCAACATGCCTTTTTAAAAATTGAGTTCAGTGTTATAAATTATTTTTTGAAATATTTTCATTATCACCCTCCTTGAGAAACTGCACATAATCATTTCTTTTTAGGGACTAAATTTGATTACGTTTTCGTCTTCAAAACTTATGTAATTATTTTTTTTTATTTTTTAAAGTTTTAAATTTTATACTTAAATAACACATGCAATTTTATTTCTACGCGTAATCTTCCTTCTTTTAAGAAGTAGTTTTTTACTATGTCAAGTAGTTATACCTTTTAAAAAACTAAACTAATGTACTAATGTTGAAGAAAAAGTTATTAACCGTCAACTCATCTGTTAACTTCCTAGCTAAATTATTGCAAAGCATTGTTAAAAAAGACTTTGTCGAAAAGTTTGTTTTCAAATTAAGCTAAGTAGGGCACCTACTTATGTCTGTATTAACTGTCTGTATTAAACACTTGTACCACTGTCTGTATTAACTATAGACACTAATATCACCATAATTTCAACTAAACATTTTAGTAGAGGAGCCTTTATTTTTTAGCAAAACGCAATTACACTGTAAAAAAAAAATTGAAACGTTACTGAGTACTTCCGTGTTACGTCTCAGGGTTTCAATGATTTTTATGCACTTACTGGAAAAAACAAGTATCATAGTCAAAAAGTTTCCTGAATCGCTACAAATTGCACGAATGCAGACTTTTCACTGTAGCGAAAAACATTTTAGCTCCCAGTTTAAAGACTAACTGAACGTATTTATAAAGTGTATCGGCCTCAGTTTGATTAAGGCTCGTCCGGACTACTTAAGCTCCCAAAGGGAGCGAATAAGCCCATAGACAACGCAGTTTTGTAAGAATTACAGGGGAGAAAATTTCTTGATACTTGCTTGCAGTTCTGTCTTAGCTTTGGCCATGTTTGCAGTACTGCCTATGAAACTTTTTTTGATCAATCAGAAAAAAAGCTCCCTAGCTATAATATTATACCTTCCTTAAGTTACTCTAATTTTCCAGAGACACAATAAGATTTAAACGGTAAGATTTCTTAATTTTTAAGGATGCTTCCAGGATAATATTAGGAAGGTTACTAACTTTTAGCGGAAAAGGTTTCTGGTTTTTGCAAGATGTGTTACTGTCAGAAATTGGGCACATCAGCTGCCCATTATTTTCCAGGAACGTTTCTGAATCGTTTTTACGGTGTATATTGAAAATAGTATTATAGTTTAACCTTTTGTATATATTTTTGCCGATACTAATAGGATGAGTAACCTGAAGCTACATTTTCAATTGGGTTTTATATTTCGTCAACTTCTAAGTTTTGTAAAAAGTAGAAATTAGCTTTGCAAACAAGAGCTTTTTGTTGATGAAGTAGATTTATTATTTGTCAATGAAGTAATAACTATGAATAAGGTTAGTATTTTTAACTTAAAGTCAGCCATGTTAACTTTGACCCATCATTTTTCTAATATCAGTTGCTCTATACGTATTTTAACAGCGTTATTATATCTATTGACATAAAATCAAAGAAAATTCCGAAAGTATTGCATATAAGTTCAAAATTTAGAAATAATAATGATAAAACCATGCACTGTAAAAACGATTCAGAAACGTTCCTGGAAAATAATGGGCAGCTGATGTGCCTAATTTCTGCCAGTAACAGAACTTGCAAAAACCAGGAACGTTTTCTGCTAAAATTCAGTACCCTTCCTGAAATTATCCCGGAAGCTTCCTGAAAAATTCAGAAATCTTCCCGTTAGAAGCCAGTCGTATCTCCGAAACTTTAGATTAAACTTAGGAATGTATAATATAATAGCTCGGCATCTTCCTGATTTACCAAGGTAGTTCCAAGAGCATTATTGGAAACATGGCCAAAGCTAAACCAGAATTGCAAGTAAATGACGAGAATTTCACCCGCCTGCAATTCTTGCAAAGCAAAGTAGTCCACACTTATTCGCTCCCTTTGGAAGCTTAATTAGCATGGACGGGCCGTAATTGCGCTGAAGCTGATGCGCTTTATAAATACGTTTAGTTAATCTTTAAACTGGGAGCTAAAAATATTTTTGACAACAGTGAAAAGTCTGCATTAGTGTGACTTATAGCAATTCAGGAAACTTTTTGACACGGATACTTGATTTTTCCAGGAAGTGGGTAAAAACCGTTAAAATCCCGAAACGTAACTCGGAAATACTCAGTAACGTTTCGGAATTTTTTTACAGTGCATTTCAAATGCATTATTATCCTGGTTGAAATCTAGTCCTTTGCTTAACAAGGCTTTGCATAACAAGATAAATGTGGGGTAAAATAAATTATTTTGATAAAACCAGTGCATAAATAAAATTATAATAATTTCTAAATGTTACAAAAATCTGAAATTTTTACTTTTTTACATCATAAGTTGTATATATTTTATTACATTTCATTGTTTTTGCAATGTAAGACGAGATTTCAAAAACCTTAAATCAGCTTAAGTTCACAATTCTTGAATAAAATAATGAGCTTTGTAGAGTGTTGCCTACTAATTCTGTACAATAAGAAATAGAAAACTGACAGCTGACCAACAATCGACGCCTTTTCAGGCGAGAATTGAGTTTTTTTTTTTTTGAACTGGTCCGGATTCAGCTGCATTTAATGTCTAGGTTCTTCGATTTAACGATATCCTTGATTCAACGATAACTTTTTCCAGTCCCTTGACAATCGTTAAATCGGGTTTATGCAATACTAAAAAAATGAAGTAGGTCAAAGTTTACCCACTTGGTTGAAGGTTAACTTCACTGCTATTAGAAGACTTGTATATTTTATTTTTACTTAACTATCTGAAGTTGTGAACACGACATGAAAATGTGAATGATGTGAAGTGAAGCAGTAGCATTATGTGTTTGTGTGTTCAGAGTAGTAACAGTTACTTCATATATAATAATGAACGTTCACCAACTTGAGAGTCATTCTCTGAGAACGTGAGCACATAATTGCGGAACTTCCGAAAGTGAGAAATACATAGCTTTAATATTGCATTTGATTATTACTTCTTGCATTTAAGTAAGATGCCTCCTATAAATTACTTATTTAAACTACAATATTGAAAAGTATATTGATGCGCAACTTTGCTTAACTTACTTTGCAATAAGTTAATAGAAACTATTGAAAATATTGAACGTTCATAAAACGAACATAAATTGTTTTTTTAGACACAAACGATACGAAATTAATAAATTTTAGTTCCAGCATAGTTGTAAAATTGACTGTTTTGAAAACTAAAATCATTAATTGTTTTCATTTTTTGATGTCAATTGAGTAAAAATCATATTTTGTTTCATAATTTATAATATAGAAGCAGCAATCAATTTAGGCTTTTAAAAAGGTAAAATCTTTTGGTTGTTAGTGTTTACGTTTCAAAATATGTAAAAATTTCCTTGATTGGATGGATAGAGAAATTGATTTTAAGAAAAAATAAAAAATAAGAAGGTTTTAACAAAAAATAAGTTAGACAGATATAGTTCATAAAGAAAATTTAAATTCTATAAAAAAAATAATGCTTGTTAAAATAAATCTATTTAAATAGTTCGTGTTGTTGTGTGCCTGCTAGGCTGGCAATTTGGGGTGCGCTGCTTCACTTTTCCAACTGTACCGTAATTTGGTGTGAAATTCGACTTCTACAGTACACACATGCCATAAGGGCCCGTTTATAGGGTAGGCAACCATTCACAGCACAACAGCACATTCTCACAAAGAAAGGATAAGAACAGGAGAGAGAAAAAGTTCGTCCATCCATGCCCGAGTCGGGATTCGAACCCGGACCTTCCTATCACAGTCAGACATCTCTGACCACTAGACAAGGCAGGCGGCAATAGTTCGTGTTAAATAAAGAAATTAAAAATAAGAGCATAAATAATGTTTTAAAATTATGCGTATAACCTCATAGCTATTTTGCTGTATGACCTTACGACTTCAGTTACATAATATTTTAGAATAAACTCTTAAAGATCCTTTTAGCTAATTTTACTTGAAAAATAAATATATTTAAATTTAAATCGTGTGTTCTAAATAAAAATAATATCAAAACAGAAAATGTAAATCAATTTTTTAAATTCTACACATAACTTAATAAGAACTTTGCTGAATGACCTTACGAGTAAAGTAAAATAATATTTTAGAATTTTATCCTTTAAGCCATAAAATGCATTTATCCTCCGTTAATTATAAACGGCATTGAATTAAGAATTTATAGACGAGATTAATGTGCATGCTTATAAAAACAAAACACCAGCACGTGATGAAGTTACATACCTTCCCACGTCTAAAATTTTCAAGTTTGTAGGCACTCTTGTCCTAATTTTTAAATCGCGGCAAACTTCAAGCGATTAACTACGGGAAAATTAAGCGGATACGTATAAAGAATGCCATTGTCCCCATTCCTTCCCAAGAGTTTTCCTTAAGTTAGTGGAGGAGCTAAACTTAATGCACAAAGCAGAAAACAAACTAGAGCACAGAAAGTTTGTAATCTTAAAAGCCAGGAACATGTAAAGAAAAGACTTAATAGCCTTGATTCTATCCAAAATTTGTTTTACCAAATTTTAAGATACATTTGTTTAAGTAAAAGATTTTCAAGAAGTGTTTTCATTGCAACTTTGTAGATGTATCGCAATTCGCTTTATCATTCATCAAAAATACACCTTCAGTAAGATTTTCATCATCGTTCCTTAGTTATTTTTTCATCTTAAGAAATGCTTGAAAAATCTATGATTTTGCTTAGTAAACATTATTATACATTTTAAAGACATCTTTGAACTGATGATATGTAGCGAATTTTTTCTCACAAACGAAAGAAGCAATTATAAATTTGAAACAAATATAAATTATTTTACATGTAATAAAGGTTTGCTTTATGAGCAGTTGAAAATATTATTGCATTTTGTGAGTTATATTTTAAAGAATCAATAAATCAATTTAAAAAAAAAAAAATCCTTTCGAAACTGACTTCGTATGGATGAAATATTTTTCTGAAGCTATTACTAATACATTGTTTAGAGCTAAACAAACAAAAACGGAAAATATCTCTAACTGTCCGAAAACTTTTTTAGCAAGTTTTTCTTTTGAAATGATAAAAAAAAATAATAATAAAAAAACATTAAAATCGTACATTTTGAAACTTTAATCTCTAATAATATCAGACACTAATAATATAAAAACCGTTTCAAAATACCTTTGAAATTTTTTTTATGATTATTTTATAATTCTTCGACAGTCAGATGCCATATAAAAAATAAATGAATTAAAATAATAATTAATTACAGAAATCGAAACCCTAATTACGCTTCTAAGCAAATCATACTACTTTTTTCTTCTTAAATGTTAGGCAATATCTCTAACTGGCCGCACTTATGTCTTGTGAAAAGTTCTTGCAAAAATGCTATAAAACCAATTATATATTACAGTGAAGCATTTTATCTCTAAAAATGTGCGTTGCCAAAAACAGATTGAAATAAATTTGAATATTTAAAAGCTTCCGCGAAAATAATTTAAATTTAATCTTTTGCGTTGGTATCTGAATTAAGATAAAAAGGTTAACTTTTCTTAAAAGAACGAATCGACCTTGAAAGTTGAGCAATAAGATACGATTTAATTTCCTGTTCTTCTGCATTTAGTACAACCTTGACTTTCATTTTTAGCCTTGAATATTTATGCTGGATGTATTTCCGGCTTCACTTTTTCTGCCCTCACTAATATTGTTTAGATTTTTTATTCATGCTCTTGTTTTTTACTTGAAAAACAGGCAGGATCCCAAAAGGGCGTAAAATTTGGTAAAGTTAGTTAGCGAACCAGGAAGTAAAATCTGTCAAGGTTACTTTTATTAAGGCACATACATTATGAATGATTTAACTTTTCATTTTTCCCTTCATATTACGCAGTATATTAAGTCTTTTTGTTTCACTATAACTAAATATGGCGCAACATTTAACTATAAAAAGATAATTTTCCTCTTTCAGTGGAAAGCTAAAATTCTTTTGTTGCATTATGCAACTGAGGCGCACTCATAAGGACACAAGCACGATAATTGCAGGTGTAATAAGAAACCTTTTTAAACAGCTCGTGATACCCCCCTCCCCCCTCCTTTTTTTTTTGATAGCAAAGAAATGTTTACGTAAAGTATTTGAAATATTCGCTTATGTGACTGGAAGTTTCAACACAACTTTTCCTACTTAACAAATCTGCACAGAATTGTTGTTAGGCTCTAATAAGCGTTGTTCAGCCCTAATTTGCAATAAAATTCGTAACTTGCCATCTTCTTTGAGAAATAGCGCTGAAAAGTGTAGTACTTGCAGTTAGTTGCCTGGAGGCCGGCACAAAGTTTAAAGTTATTAATTAAAAAAATAGGATAGTTCGATTGTAAGAACAAAAGAAAAATTGCGCACATTTTGTATGGTGAAATGTTAAATCGTATTGCTTAAGGTGAAATTTAATTCTACAGGTTTCCTTTTTGTGATTTGCAAATCATCTATATTCGTTTTGAGCAAGTAAAACATTTCATTTAATGCGTAAAAATGTATTTTAAGATTAAGGGGTGTCAACTACTAGGTGCTTAAAATGCTATCAGTGCCAGTAATTGACCCAAACGGTAAATTGCTTTCACGATTATAATTATAACGATCAAAGAAAAATTAGATGCATCATCATACTTGATATGTACATAATGCACTATGGTCGAATAAATTACTATATAGATACCTATTCGCTATATAAACTTAGACAAAGATTTAACTAACCTCCGTAAATTTATGTAACATGCCATTTGTCAAGCATAGAATAATCGTGATAATCCTATTTTTGTGCAATCACAGTGATTCAGTGTCGATTGTTATATTAATTTTTTTGCGATTAAATACATAGCTATAAAAATCATAGAGACTCTTAGTTCAAAAGAAAAGGGAAAGAAGTAAACTTCAATTTAAATTCAATTTTCAAAAGAAAACAAAGCCCCCTAAAATTTTAAAAATACGTTTGCATAAATCTTCTTTACTAATCACAATCACTATCCCAAATTTCGCTTTATCTGAGTTCCAAAAAAGGTATTTCCAGTAAATGACAAAAAATGTGATGTGCAATCAAAATCGCAATAGTTGATACTTTCTGTCATCGTAATCAAAATTTCTTTAGATTGTAAATGATAACACAGCAAGATTCAAAGAACGTGATTTATTCTAGTTTGAAGAAATGCAATAGTTCTGCTATGATCGTTGTTGTTTTCAAAAAAAAAAAAAAAAAAACTATATCATCCTTTTCCACAAATTATTCAGGACTGACATTTTTTTCAACTATACATATTTTATATACTTACTTTTTTTACTAAATTAGCATTGCAAGCATTCATTTTTTAAACTGTAAATTATGATTTTAAATTAATGCGAAAATATTCACACAGAGGCGTTTTTAAACTCTACTCTAATTATAACTTAATAAATTAATACGGCGTTAATTGACTATAACCATACTTAAACTGTTCTAACCATCTACCATTCTTGTATGTATAAGTAATTAGTGACATGACATGGTGACAGTATTAATATTCGATGTTTTAGTGACAAAAGTTCAAAATAAAATAGAAATCAATATTACAATTATTTTGATCCAGATCTATTTTCTCTGAGCGTTTTTGTGATCGCAATAGAGTCATTCCATTTCAAATCAGGCAGGCAGGTATGAAAAGTGTCATATGACCATCACCGATTTTTTTGAAAAAAAATACAGTAGTTACAACTAAGGTACATATGAACTATCCCAAAAGGATTTTGCAAGAAAAATTTTTTTTCTTCAGTTACAGCCTATTAAAATTCTGCACAAAATCCGCCATTTTGGAAAAAACCGGCAAAACACTCTATTTGAAATGGACATTATTTCAAAAGTATTTAACCTATTCGAATAATTCTTTTTTCTAAAAATAAATAAGGACCCATATATCCTCTAGACATCGTTTTTGAAAGTTTAGTTAGGTTTTTTGATAAAGAAAAAAATTCATTTTTGCCGCCAAAAAACTGCATTTTTACCAATTTTATGATTTTTTTTCTCCATGAAAAAAAAGTTTTTTTTACTAAACGGAGATGGCAGTCTAAAGCCCTTATATGATAGTTTCATAACATATTTTATTAGAATCCTTGAGTGCATACAGCCTTGTAAATAAAATTTGAAATTTTGAAAATTTTCAAAAATTAGCGATTTTTGAAGTGATTTTACTCAAAAAACCCATTTTTTAAAAATCTAAAAATTGGCTCATTTGAACCCCATATAATGCTTAACTAGTGGATAGACACCGCATCCGGTATTTTTTCCCATAAAATGTTTTATGGTTTTTTGAAAGTGACCTTATCGCAGATGGCATGCATGTAAAATAAAAATGTTTAATAATTTCAGTCACTGAAAATCTGATTATATTAATGCCTAATAGCTACAAAAACGGTGCACTTTATCAGGAACAACTAAAATCTTACTGACTTTTAATAATATATCAGTAACAAACTGCTTTTGATGATCCAGTCAATTCGTCTTTTTGTAAGACTCTGTGTGTAGTTTATAGATAGAAGAGCCTTTGGTGATTATATTAATGACTAGCTATGATAATGATGTACTTTATCAGTAACAGTTAAAATCTTTCCTTTTTTAAAATAAATATTAGTTTATTTCGTCTCCAAAGCTATGTATTCACCGTTACTTTCATATGCAGCAACAAATCATATTTTTTCTCTTTCAATAGTCATTCTCTTCAACTCAATTACACGACAGGGAAAATCATCAAAGGGAAGAACAATACAATGCATTTAAAACGATTAATTTTAATTTCGTGCTTTGGTTGTCATTGGCGAATGTTGTCACATAATTTTTGGATCCTACCTCGTATGATTACTTTTATACGTAAGAATATTTATACTAAATTCAAACCGTAAAACTCACTTGTAGTTTAAGAATTTAAAAAGCCCACCTATTTTATGAGAGAAGTAATCAATTGAACATGGTTGTAAGTTGAGGTAACCAAACAGATCTCACTAAAGGTGACTATTATAGCCAGGGATCCAATTTCTAACAAAAGAAGTGCAGGATCCCTATAGTCTTCAGAACTTGTTTTAATGCTTAAGTGGCCTGAATTCGGTCAAAAATACAAAAATTCGAGTAAAACAAATAAGGAAGTATGGGAGCTCAGCTCCCATAACAATTAGGCGCTGATCAACAGAAAAATATATTTATATAACGAAATACAAAAAGGCGAATTGACTGAGTCATCAGATATTTTGAAAAAAAAAAAAAAAAAACTGCTGGGTTTTATTCAGAATGGCATAGGAATGATGTGAAAAAAAATTGGACTTCATAGTCGAATTCAGTTTTGCGTTATTTTGGTTTTACTACAAAATTTCAAGGTGTACGAACGCTTTTGGGAGCCACTGAATTAGTCATTAATATAATCACCAAAGGCTCTTCTATCTAAAGGCTACACACAGAGTCTTACAAAAAGACGAATTGACTGGTTCATCAAAAGCGGTTTGATATTGCTATATTATTAAAAGTCAGTAAAATTTTATTTGTTGCTGATAAAGTGCACCATCATTGTAGCTATTAGGCATTAATCCATTAATATGATCAGATTTTCAGTGACTGAAATTATTGGAAATTTTTATTTTACATGCATGCCATGGGCGATAAGGTCACTTTCAAAAAATCATAAAACATTTTATGGGAAAAAATACTGGATGCGGTGTCTATCCACTTGTTAAGCATTATATGGGGTTCAAATGAGCCAATTTTTAGAATTTTAAAAAATGGGTTTTTTGAGTAAAATCACTTCAAAAAACGCTAATTTTTGAAAATTTTCAAAATTTCAAATTTCATTTCCGAGGCTGTATGCATCCAAGGATTCTAATAAAATATGTTATGAAACTATCATATAAGGGCTTTAGACTGCCATCTCCGTTTAGTAAAAAAAACTTTTTTTTCATGGAGAAAAAAAATCATGAAATCGGTAAAAATGCAGTTTTTTCGCGGCAAAAATGAATTTTTTTCTTTATCAAAAAATCTAACTAAGCTTTCAAAAATGATGTCTAGAGGATATATCGGTCCTTATTTATTTTTAGAAAAAAGAATTATTCGAATAGGTTAAATACTTTTGAAATAGTGTCCATTTCAAATGGAGTGTTTTGCCGGTTTTTTCCAAAATGGCGGATTTTGTGCAGAATTTTAATAGGCTGTAACTGAAGAAAAAAATTTTTTCTTGCAAAATCCTTTTGGGATATTTCATATGTCCCTTAGTTGTAACTACTGTAATTTTTTCAAAAAAAATCGGTGATGGTCATGTGACAGACCCTGCCTGATCTGAAATGGAATGGCTCAATAATGCACTTAAATTTTTTCATAATCGATTCAATAAATGAAATATTGTTTTTTAAATATATCTGAGCTACATTCGTAACATAACTCTGAAGTTTCTTCTTCTTATTCTTTTCTTAATCATAAAAGCCATTATTTACGTTTAATTGCTATTAAATTCATGCATTGGGCTAGCAATTTCTTGAAATAGCACGTATACATCTCTGAGCTTAATTGCGGAATTAATTTTTTACAATAAGTACAGTGAAACTAATAAAGAGTTTTATTTATTAGGGTTGGTTGGGGTAGGTGGGACCCCTACGGTGGTTCAAAAATACATGTAAAAACAACAAAGTTTCTCCAAGATAACAGGACACCACTCAGTATGTTTAGACTTGTGGATAGTAATATACTGGAAGACTTTTAGCTTCCTGTTTCAAGTGAAAGAGAGTGCTTAACCCTCTCCCCCCAAACTTCATAAGCATGAGGAGGGGGGTTAATAGTACATTGAATTGAAAAAAAATGATACATTTTATAATATACATTAATAATATGCATTTATATTGCAATAAAATAATTATTTACAAAAAAGAAAACAGCTGGGGAAATAAATGTTTCTTATTTTGTGCCATTTTCTATGGTACTACCAATGTTAAATTAAGGGGTCATTGAGCACCCTCTAGAAATTTGAGTAAGAAGCTAACATTTTTACAGCATAATACTATTCATAAGTCTAAAAAAAAATTAGGGGCTGTCCTGGACTCTAGCTGAAAGAAAGTTTTTTGAACCACCCCCTTCTAAGAACAGTTCGTTTTTGAAACCTTATACGAAGGTTTGAAAAAAAAAAAAACTTATTGTCTTATTTTATCTTGGACATTACTAATAGACAAAAGTCAGTCATTATTTTCTAAAATAATACTTTAAATATTCTTAACGATTATGTTTAAATAAAATGGGTGTCGCACTTACCCTATAATAAGGGGTAAATGAATCACCCCCTTTAATTTTAATTTAAATCAAGCATATCTGAAAAAGGGGTAAGGGAGTTTAAAAAGTAAGTATATCTTTAGTACGAATTATTATTTTTTGTAAATGCATCCATTTATGAAATATTTAGGTACAATCTTTTAAATCTGTATGATGGAAATTAAAAAAAAAAAAAAACTGTGAAATTTATTGAAAGCCTAGAGGTACATATTTTACTTTTACATGTAAACGTGTTTTGAATAAACGTAATACAGTTGGTTCAGATCAATTTTGGTAAATTACCGAAAACTATAAGCTGAAAAGAAATTGGAAGCACTTAATAGTTGCGTCAATTTCAATTTTGCTAAGAGGAAGAACTATTATCACTTCATCCTCAGTAATAATTCCAAAGTCATCTGCAACAGGTCAATAAAAAAATTCACTATTTCTATTCGTTCTTGCAAATTCAGCAATATTTTCTTTTATTTTTATATTATCAACTTCCAACATTAGACCTATATAGTACTTAATGGTTTTCTTTAATGTGAATTTCACAAATACATAATCTCTAGCTTTAGTAGTTTTGTAGCTGAACTATCAATTCCTACCAGATCATCATAGTTGTCTTGTATTTCACTAATACAAATATTTTATCAGAGTTGTTTCCGATTTTAAAATTATCACAATTATGGTGGGGGGAACCCACTTACCCCTTATAGAAAAATTCACGGGGTACCACCCCACCTCCTAAACACTTATTAATAATATTATATACAAAAATTCTTGTTGAAATGTGCACTTCAAGTTAAACTTACACGAAAGTTTAATGATCGTAAAAAAAATTAATACTAATCTGAAAACACTCCTTTGAGAAATGTTGTTTAAACTCGGAAAAAATTTTTACAGATTTTTTATTTATTTTTTTTTTTTTACTAAGTACTATGACCTAGAAAAAAAATCCATGAAACCCAAATTTATGCAAAACAAATCACTATGGTGAAATCTGATATGATCAGTGTAAAAAAGTATGAAAACCATGTCCATATTTCAGTTTTAGGGGGGGGGGAGACTCACTTACCCAGGGACCCACTTCCCCCAACCAACCCTATATGTATTAATTTAAAAAGAAAAAAAAAATCCAAAGTGTCTGATTACTTTTCTTCATCTTATCTTTCCTTAAAATAACTCAAGTACTATTACTGTGAGAATAATGGTTAGCTAATTTAGTTTTTCGCGTTCCATTATCTTTGAACCCATTTTAAATAAATATAAGGAATATCTATGCTATAGAATACTCTTATACTACCATTTCGCTTTCAAACTTTCAAATAATTATTGACAAATTTAAAAAATTGTAAATCGATAACAGCAACTCATCGACTTTTACATAAGCTTTCGAAATCACCTTTGAAGTTTAAACTCATACCTCAAATTTTTCTTTTCGTACACATTGTTCTAAAGTTTACAATCTAGATACTATCTGTTCTTTGAGTTTTTATCTCAAAAGTGGTCCATAGGAGCGTCCTAACTTATCGCAAAGAAGCGAGAGGAGGTTTTAATTCGTCAAATTTCAAAATGTGTACTTTGACAGAAAAATTCTCCCTCACCAAACTATTGTCCGTCTTAAAAATGGGAAAATGCCAACTTGAGATAATGTAACCCAAAATTCCGCCTTAATTTTTCACCCATTGAGTCCATGAATGGAGAAGAAAGATGTTTTTGGGCAGAGCGTTATCGCGAAAGTCCTTTATTTTGAGAGTTAAGATTAATGAGAAAGGGTTGGTGCTAGGATGAGAAAATATTGTCCAACGAAAATTCAGACGAAGTACCGCTCCGAAGCCATGCCAAGCTGCTACAAATCTGGGTTTTCAGATAAACAGCTTAGAAACGTCTGACACATCTTTTCTATGCTCCATTTTTCAAAATAATCAATCAAGATGGAGCAATAAATTCGGACTCTGCTCCTTGGAGGTGGAGCTCTGACGACAATCAATAGTCATCCTGAAAGACATTTGTTTGTTTGTGGTCTTGTACTGAAACGATTCATATTGTTTGGTTAACGATATTTTCCATGTTTGATCCATATAATGTGGTGAAGTGGACAAGAATATTAGGTTTGAAACATCTCTCAATGATTTCTTTTCTTCCAATTCTTCCTCTTTCTGGAAGACATCGTAACAATGTGCAATGATCCGATTGTGCCTGAACAAATGAATCGGTAAATTCTGAACCCCCATCCGGTTTCACTTATCAATGGGGAAAGATAAGCTTTGTTTAAAGTTGTAGAGACGAGCGACTCACAACCCATTTCTTTGTTATGCCTTTTTGTCCCGGAATCCAATTTCTGCATCCCTTTAGCATTTTTCGCACATCGTCAAGATCGCGGGAGAAAACCTCGGGGAACTGCGAACGCAGGTGGCTTTAACTTAAGAGATAGCTGCTTATTTTGCATAAACAATCATAATAAATTCTTGTTTGCTTACACAAGTGACTTGTTTCAAGATTTCTGCCTGGCTAACTTTTGCATTCTTCCGATGCTTTAATACATGGCATTGTTTTTGTTTCAATATGTTTCACGAATTGCTGGTTTTATTCCATCCCTTCTCATTTTTGAATATTCCGAGTTTTGAATTCGCAAATGCAAATCATTTGGTTTTGTGCAAAATTTGGCAAACCAATTCTGGGTCACGCATAATTTAAATAACTTACAAACGTACGTTGCTTAAATTTTCTGCTTCATTAAGAACGGGCTGAGTTTTTTTTTAAAGATGAGTCGCTTTGGATGCATTAATAACTGATATCATCTTAGATTCGTTTCGTCGTTTTTAAAATTGCTCGAAACTGAAGAAACTTTCACTACAGATTGTACGATCACTTCGAGGGGATGATTGGGCGCTCACTTCGAAGGATGATCGTTACCAGCAGCGCAAGTATAATTTACCTTTAGGGAGGGAGGTGGGGTGTCATAAAGGTCCTTACATGTTGCCGTATTAGTACTGGCAATGATAGTAAAACAAAGGGCTTTGGGGGGACTTTGAACTCCCCCTCTTCTTGCCGCACCCCTGCTTATTACCGTATACTTTGCAGTGTTTCTAAACGTAGGTGTAAAATAGTGTTAGTAATAGTTATTTTTTTGCTAAATCATATGAAAAATAGTTTAATATAACTGCTTTATGCTGAAGATGTGCAACATTCCACAGTTTTACTCCCCTATAATTTATGTGGGTCATAAGCGGATAAAATAAATATTTTTAAAAAATGGCATAAATGCAAGCCTTTTTGTTTTAAAATTACTTAAGGACATCCCAACACCAATTTTTCAACATAAGGAAAAGAAATACACGATTAATAATAATTATTATTGTAAAGTTGTAAGTATATAAATTGCATGCGAGATTGATGTGAGACGATTATAAATTTTATACAACTTGTGAACTATTTTAGTACATTTTGAATGATATTTAGTATGGCTTACATTGTGCACTTAGAAATTTATAATTTCCATTGAATTTTTTCTTAAAAGTAAAAGTTTACAATATTTACATAAATATTGTTACGGTAAATTGTTTTAAATACAACACGAAACATATTTGCATACGTACTCTAAATGTTATAAAAATGAAAGCGAAATGACATAATAGCTGCTTGTAAAATGTTTATGATGATATTCGTAGAAAAGTAGAACTATAAGTTGGATAATTTTATCACTTTCCCAAATAATAATTAAGCTGTCGATATAAGCTTTGACTTTACATTTGCATGCTATTCACTAATTAAAAAAGGAAACGTACTAATAACTTAGTTCAATATATAACTAAAAATTAAACTTGATTCTGTTTAATAATTATGTTAAGTGTACAAGTGCAACCGAAGTGGAGAAAGAAATTAAAGGATTGGATATGGAAGAAAATTATAAAAACAAAAGTTTAAGATTGAAAATAAATATAATTTCTCATCTGAAGAGTTGATCTCCTTTCTTAAGAGCCAATACTTAAAATAAAAGCACAATTTAAATAAATATGCAAAATAATTTACTCTTGGATCGCTGAAGATTACGCTTACATTATCAATAACCATTTTAACGGACTAAGAATTTTTGGATGAGCAGGAAAGTTTCAAACTTTTTGGATGTGAAGCATAAGTTGGTGCTTTAATTTTGCGCTGTAACATCAAAGTTAATTCAATTACATCTTATTTTTAACGTACATTTCAAACGCGTATTTAAAAACAAAAATGCGTTTCTTTTTTTAGTTGTATAATGTTCTGGTACAAAGTACACGCAATTACAAACTGTTGATGCGGTAAGAAATTTAAAGCTTAAAAAATAATAATATTCCAAATTTGAAGTTTATTATGCATTAGAAGCGTACGCACTCAATAAAAATAATACTTTGTTTATTTTAAAGTATATCCGATTAATAAATAATAGGGAGCGCAGCGAGGGGGATTGGGAGCTATTCCCACATAATCCCTTGGAATAGCTCCTTGGAATAAGTCCTACTGCCGATCCTAGTATGCATAATTTATCCCTGACTGCATAACTTTTTTAAGCAAGGCACTTCAAAATGTGTACATATTTTTAAGATAAAATTATAAAAATATGTGAACTAAATTTACACAAATTACGTTAGAAATTACGCTTAGTACAATAAATTCAAGGGTTTAAGAAAATATCTTACGTCGCATTCAGCGTGCTAAATCTTTTTTGCAGTTTTCGTTTTCGGTCCATTGATCAACAAGTCTCATTCTGCAAGAATCAGTCTGCAAGACTTTTTCCAATTTGAGAAATGAGATTTGTTTCTCGATAAATAACAAGATATTAGACTAAAAGCTTCTACAGATATTTTAATGATGAAATAGCGAGTTATGGTTTCCAACAAACATAAGAACTTCGATTATCCGAAAATCTCTCAACCAGAACCTCGTTTAACCGACAAGAGTTTCAGTACATTTTATTTATTTTACGTATTTATGTATACATTTATTTATTTATTTTGTTTTTAGTAATTAAGCAGTATGACTTCATGGTAACTGTAAGTACCCATTCCTACTTCGACAAGCGAATAATCTGAGGATTTCAATCCCTTGAAATGTTTCCTCCCGAACACACCAGTCAATTTTTGGAACACTAATTAATTTCAGTTTTGAAAATGTTTGTTCATTCAAAAATAATCGAATCTGAAGGTAAAGTTTTTAAAATTTAATAATAGTACTTTTAACAGCGTATTTATGTTTAAAATAAAGCAAAGAAATGCAGTTTACTGCTTTTTTAATAACACAATAGTGATTAAAGTTGACTATATTATGGCTTATTAAATTCACATTGAATTTTCTGATTTGTGGCATTTGTTTAATAAATTTTTATTTTCTAATTCTAGTAATCTTATTTTCATCATCCCAATTAGTCGTCAAAAAGTGAATGTGAGCATGTTTAATTAAACTCGGTTAATATTTCTACAATTTGGAATTTTTGATTTATCCGAAGGGGGGGAAGGCCAGGTTCTGATCAATTCAGTTAATTCAGGTTATAATGTATATTTGAGGCAGTGAGAAGCAAAGGGATGTGAATGAACATTTTCAAGTTTTGAGTAAAACGTGTTTAAAGTTCCGGTCCTAGGTAGACTCTTATTGAAAAGTTTTCTAAACCAAGCTCTACAACAGCACCTACTTGAACTACTAGTACTTACCATTTGTACTGGTTATTTCCAAACTTTTAATTTTGTCACTTACATCCCTTTGACTTTCGTCACTTACTCATTAAAAAAAAAGCTAATGCACATGGAAATCACTGGACTGCGTTTTCTTTTTGCAGCCTGCGGAAATAGTGTGATAAGTAGTTAAAGAATTTATATATAACTACTGTTAGTGAGTTAGATACTATATGATCCAACCCCGTTAAAGAGAGTTTTGTTTTTAACGTCCTCCTCCTCCGAGGAGAAAATTCTGACGGCACCCAAGATATTAATTGATATTATACTTCATTGCTGTTTTTATGCCAAGCTTAACTGGACGCCAGCAAATTTAGCAGTAAAATTTCGATTTAAAGCGTAAAATTTCAGCTTTCCAGACATTATATTACAGCTTTATCGTTTTACGAAGTGCTCTTTAAGCTTAAAGTGCTATAAGAGCATGCCATCACCACATTTACAGCTGATTTTAGAATTCTACAAAAAGTACACCATATTTTGTACGCTCACGACTTAATTTTTGAGAGTAATTATACAGTCACTGTTGAATGAAGTTCATGTTCTTCTTCCGCTTTAGATGATCAAATGGCTATCTTTGTTTGGAAGCATTTCGGAACGTCTCATTTCAGTCCAAGGTATCACTAGGATATCATGCCAAGGTCAGAGTCCACGGTTAATCTGTAGGTTCAAGATCGTCGAGGGTCAAGTTTATTGTGTCATTTCTCTCGGTCAATGTTCGACCCAAAGTCATATTAAACAACGCTTCAAATAATAAAAATAATAATGGTATGATTCCCTTCCCATGTAAGTCTCCTTAAGATCAGTAGCTAAGAAAACGAGCAAACATCTGGCCATACATTGTGGTGTTTGTTTTGAATCCATTGTATTTCTTTGCAACGAGTGAGACTTGATGAAACAACTTGATGAAAGCATTTCGTTTTAGAAGAAAGAAAAAGAGAAGACTGTAATAAGATTGAAAACTGATTTTTTTCCTTTTAAGAAATAGCTGAAACAAAATGTTAAAAGAAGGTAGGTGAGTTAAAGGGGGTATTCTAGTCTAGAAATTCAAAACAAATTGGTTTTTTCCCCCTTCATATTCTCAAAGTTTAGACCTTTAAGAATAAGTTTCTAAAAGAATTTATGGCAATTGAAATTATTTTTGGAGTTACAGTTAATTTTGTTAAAATAAACTCTTTCGCTGAAACGACACTTTAAACTTGAAACGTATTTTTCTCGAAACTAGTTTCTTCGATACGGTTGACAAGAGATCTCAAGTTCTAATGAACCGATTTACCTGAAATTTGGTATAGACTTTCTTAGGACAATCAAAATTGTTTCCACGTAATGGTTTTTGTAATTTTTGTTTTTATTATTTAAAAAATAACATAATTAAAAAAACAGCCAAAAAATGAACTTTTTTTTCTCTCAAAAAGACGCTATTTTGTGAGGATTTTTTTTTTTTTTTTTCAAATCGGCTACTTCCAGACAATTCTACATCCTTGTTTAATAAGAATTAACCTTAACTTTATGTTTCAGATCACTTGGTAGATTGTAATCACGTTAACCAGGAGACCCCCCCCCCCTTTTTTAGAGTCTCCAATTTGCCAGCCTCTACCAAGTTTAATTTTGATTTTTTTCAACCATTATGCATTTTTATACTTTTAAAGTATCAATAAAAAACTGATAAAAATGGGTAGTGAAAATAGCTACTGTTTTTTTCCCTATAACGCCCGTAAAACCACCTTAAAATCAAGCCTCTAGACTAAAATACCGCCATAAAGGTAGCCAATGTTCCTAATATAGCCCATCCTCAAAAAGCTGAAAAAATATTTTTTTCATCACATGTTAGTGATACTGCAATGTAAATTATGAACCCACAGAGCACATGACTGAATTTCAAGAACTCACCCAAATCGTCAGTTATTTTTTGAGGAGGAGTTGTTCTAATCGACAAGTAGGAAAATATCTTTTTTTATTTACATGTTTTGAAATTATTAGAACATGGAATTATGACACGTTTCTTGAATGACTATTTATTTTTCTTCACCCACAACTCCTTCAATTCTATTAAATTAAAAAAAAAATAACCTTGCACCGGGTGATTAGATTTATGTTTCTAAGGTGAATACTTGAAGAAAAAATTATTAAAGTTAATGTAGTAGACTTTTCGGTGCTCTACACTATTACATAGTTTGTTTGACATTTCTAATGTTGCTCCTTGCTCTTCGAACATTTTTTTTTTATTTTTTCAAGATCAAGGGAAGCCAAGATGTCAAGAATTTAATGATTTTTTTTTTTCAATTGTTTTGTCCTTGCAATTTTATGTACTTAGTTTATTTTATTCTTCTAGAGGTGACCGTTTTCCGTGAACAATTTCTGCATTTTCAAAGTAGGTCACCTTTGGAACTCCATGCTTATATATATATATATATATATATATATATATATATATATATATATATCCCAGTCGCCGTAATGTCCCAGTTACGACGGGTTATAGTAAACAACTTGTTCTAGCGACCCTGGATCATAGGTTACCTCTCTAAATGGCCACAATTTATGCAGAATATCAAATTTCTATAAGAATTGAGTATTTAAATGTATTTTTTAAAAGAAGAACACACGAATGTCATGAGATAAAGTACTTAAGGCTCATGTTTGCATGTAAAATTATCAGCTTCATTCACCTTGTTGCTTTTCAAACATTAATTGACAAGGATTTCATAACCGTCATCAAAAACACCTTTAAATGAGCACAGACAACAAAGAGACCCCTTTTACTACGAGTCAAAGCAACAAAATTAATGGGAGAAATTCCAATGCAAACTTTTGATAGCATGTATTACTTTAAATTACAATGTATAATTTTCAATAAAATGTAGTATTTTATATCCTATTTAATGAGATGCCTTCTTTTGCATCTAAATTAGCTAATGTAGTTCAAAATTTATTTTCAAGAAAATGTGAAAGAGATATTCTTATCAAGCATTGAACCTAATGTGAGTAAAAAATAAAAAAAAAACTTCCATCCCCACAAATAAGTTGCCTTTGTTAATACAATAATCTAATGTTACAATACGATACATATGCGCTTGATGTAAACCACCTGTCAAGAGCAAGCGGAAGTGCATTTCCCACGTGTTTAAAAACCAGTAAACATTTTATGAAGTCTGTCTAGACGTTAAAAAAACCAACTTGAATTATATCAACAAAAGAAGCAATTGTTTCAAATGAATCAGCAGAAAACCAAGCAACATAGACAGACTAAAACATTTTTTATTGGTATCAAGTTTTCCTTTCTACCAACGGGAACGGCTTTCTATATCTATTTTATCTTTCAGTTAAAAGGGGAACAGGAAAAAAAAAGGACAAAATATATTTTTCCTTTCAAGCAAATGGTGTTACAAAGTAAGTCCGTTGCAGAAATTATTTCAAGAATTAAAAAAATAATAATTACTCAATGAAAAATGCAGATACTACTCAAATATATTGAAAACAAAAAATAAAAATGGCACATTTGAAAAAAAAATCAGTTTTACTTTATACGAAAATTTACTTTAATGGATATAGTAAAAAGAAATAAATATGATGACAACTACAATATTTAACCTAAGAAATTCGAGAAAATACCAGTTATAATTTATTAAACGCACATCTTTTCATTTACATTTTTAAACACATATAACTTCATTAATAAATATGAGTTATTTGAATCAAAGAATCATTCGTCAGAAAACGTTTATAATCATATGATGTTTATATATCTGTGGTAATGGTGGATGAAAACTTTATTTCTAAATGTAGTTGATTAATTATACCGTCGCGTATGGGACACCTGGACTAAATTTTTCATTATATTTTCATATAGATGCCAACTATTTAGGGGGAAAAGCTTAAAATTTTCAGATTTAACGAAAGTCCTGCACTTACGTCATGTTTCAATAAAAAACCAAAATCTAATTCTAATATCTCTTTCTTTTGTTACTTTTCAGATGAAGCTTACCTGTCACGTGCCGGATACATTTTTGGCTTCACAATTCCATAAAAATATCCTCCGAACCTGTTGGTGATCTTTTAAATACATCCTTTGCTTTCCTACGAATCACATTTTAATATTAATTTCAAAAAAAAAAAAAAAAAAATACGTAGTGGAACTTTCCTAAGAAATCAGACATTTTGTCCTGCACTTGAAGGGTGCGTACATTTTACTTCAAAAACAATATTTAAAAAGTGCACTGTAAAAAAAAAGTACCCGAAGAAATTGTCCGTACATGTGGGATTTTTTAAGCCAAAAAAAAAAAAAAGAAAGAAAAAGAAAGAAATTTTAATTTTCGATTTGCAATAGAGCAGGAAAGTTTTGACCGGTGATCCCTAATCCCCTCCCCCCCCCCCCAAAAAAAAATTTTTTTTTTGAAGCTTTTGCGCAACGAGAATTGAATATTTTTTAAAAAATAGATAATTAGAACATTTTTCTGTGTTCTCCCCCACCCCCAAATTTTGCAAAACGTTCCAAAAGACTACTACGTAAGAAAAATAAAGAAAAAGGGGTTCCCCTGTAAACTCCGAAACACGAGTATTCGGTAATCTGATTATTTGTACTAAAAAACGTTGGATATTTCCTGTTATAAATATCTAGGAGCGCTATTTAGAGAGGGCACTTCTAAATGGGTGTTTTACAATCACGATAAAGTTCTGTTTTTTTTTTTTTTTTTTTTTTTTTTTTTTTAACAAGAACCTTTGGGAAATAAATTTCCTAATTTCGAAAGTATGTTTAATTCCTTTATTGCAGCATGGATTTATAGTTCAAATGCGGGTCGAATAAGTTGGGAATCATGAAGTATGTCTTAGACAAGTTCGTTTCCACAGTTCACAGTTATAGTTACATTAACGGTCCAAAAAATCTTAATAAATGAAAAAAAAATAAATATTAATTTAAATTTTGACATTTGGAATTCAAATAATGTTTTTTCGCAGTCACGAGTGTGTGTGTGTGTATGTAGGCGTGTGTGTTTGTGTCTGTGATCAGGTATGAGTGTGTGGTTAGTTGTGTGTAGGTGTGTAGGTGTGTAGGTGTCTGTATGTGTGTATGTGTTTGTGTATGTGTGTACGTGCGTGTATGTATGCGTGTAAGTGTAGGATATTGACGCAACCTGGAGACGGTTTTCGCTATAGGAGCAGCATCGTGAGGAGTCGGTCGACGGTGATGCTGCAGAGGGTGCTGGTGGGAAAATAAAATGATAGCACGCAATAAGCAATCGTGATTGCTCAAAAAAAAAAAAAAACAATGTCTCAAACTACGCAAAACGAAAAACTAGCATTGATATTTCTGGATTTGGGGAATTTAAAGGTGATTTGTAAGCAGACAAATCAATTACTTTTCTTATGTAGTAGTATCAGTTGCAAATGTTTTGTTCCATAACGATAAAAAAAAACATTGAAGCAAAGTTTGTAAAAATCATGAAGAAACAGTTCAATTCCCCATTTTCTCGAATTTTCGGGCTAGTTGCGCAATCGAAATTAATATACATATATGTATATTCTTCCCCAATCGCAACTTTTTCGCACTATAGTGATTCAATAACAAATATTTGCGTTTCGTTTGCGCCACTCTAGTTTACACAAAATGCCAACTTTTTGCTCGGCAAAATAACGAGTAGAAAATCAGTTTTGAAACCGCTCCAGGAATATGTAGCACTAGGCCTTCTAGATTTGTTTTAAAAGTCAAGTCTACTAAAAGTATGAAGTGGCGCAAAGTCAATTAGTATGTCTCAAAGTAGCCTTAAATCGCTGTAATACTATAAGAATTCTCGGAAAATGTTCCGTAAAGAAAATCATACAACGCACTTAATTTAAAAATAATTAAAATCAATCAAGAAATTAAATGCTATGCATGTACATTCAAGCAAATTATTATACATTTTTATTTGCAATCGAACCTTAAGTCCCTTATTTTGCCTCGGTTTATCCGGATCGCCGGTTAATCCAAAACAAGTTTGTAGCTTTTTAATAACAGTTTACATTCACTTAAATAATAATTAGTAGTATGACAGTTGAACTAAAAGTGCGCCTAACATTTGCTTTTTGTTTTGATTGCACAACTCCTGCATGGATCGTACAATAAATTATAGTAACTTAACAAATATTATCTTTTTTCGGGGGGGGGGGGGCATCAGTCCGACAACACTGCAGTCGAAAAATAAAAGATTAAGTGTGGGAACGAAAAGATTCTACGTAGGTTTGTTACAATTTTTTTTAAATTCTGTAATAAAACATAATTCTTCTTATTTAAGAATTTGCTTCCCTAAAAAATACATATATTACTCGTGTTATCCGGATTTTCGTTTATCCGGACTGTCTTTGGTCTCGTTAGTCCGGATAAACAAGGTTGTATTGTACTTTACATTTTTTTAAATAGTTTAATTTATTACCTCTAAATGACAGTTGAATCTCGTAATACCGCAAGTAAAAAATTATTTTTAAGTCAAGAAAAACCTACATTATAAACCAATTTCGTATATATTTTTCATATTTTAGTGCTCTAAATATTATATACTTATGTTATCAAATAGTTTTTTTCTGAAATGTGTAATACTATTTTCCATTTGAATAATAGCATTGCTAAAGATGGAAGGAAAGATGAAACAATGCCTAAATAACGCTAGTGAATTATTAATAAGAAATACTGAATGCACATACTGCAATCAAAGCACTACATTTCATTTACTATTGACCCAAAATGATATTTAATTAAATTGAAGGAAAGTTGAAAAGAAATAAAATGTAAGCATTTTTTTTAGTCTGTTCCGCCTCTTGGACTTAATCTAATTGATAATAAACCATCAATTAATGTTCCGATGCAACTTATGGCTTATTAATTAACTTTATTAATGTTATAATCAAGTTTACTTAGGCCTGTTAAAACTATAAAGAATGTTGAGTCACACCTAAAAGCTTACATTTAGCCTTTATATAGCTTTAATATTTTATACATGTATGATTAGCCTATTAAACGTTGCTGTGGGGACATATTTGTTCTAAAAATCGCTTACACAAATTTAGAAATTACTAAGTTTCTGCAGAGCAAAAAAAGAGTAATTTTGGTCGTAAGAGCCCTGCAAATGGGTAACTGCCTACGTCTTAGTTAACACATATAGCCTGTGCAAAGACAATACAGTAAAACCTGCAACATTGACCACCCTTATAAGATGACCATCTATCTAAGTTTACTTCTTTTGTCTGGTACAAAATCAGTCCTATATCATGTAGATACACCTCTATAAGTTGACTATCTGTCTAAGTTGAGCATTAAAGTATTGCACCGCAGGTAGTCAGTCAACTTTGCACAGGTTTCACCTTAACTTACAATGCAGTAAATTACACAATAAATAATATAGTTTCAATTTTGGAGAAAAATTCTAGGTTGATTTCAAGAAGGTTACTGACTCTTAGCGGGAAACGTTTCTGTTTTTTGCCTGATATGTAAATGGCAAAAATTAAACACAATATCTGTCTACTTTTTTCTAGGAATGCTCCTGATATTTTTCACAATGTATAGAGGGAAATATAACCATACACAAAAATAACTTTTACAAAACAATTAACATTTTTTTTAATTAAATTTTGCACATTTAACCTAGACATTTTCAGAGTAAATGCATGAAATGTTCTTCCCTTGTTGTAGACGTAAGTATTTGTGCAAATAAGATGAATTTGTGTAGTTATTTTTTTGAAATTAAAAGGAGTTTTTGTGTACTACAATGTTGCATTTTCAGATATAGAAGCCATTCGTAATGTGTATTTAACGTGCCTAAACATCTACCAAGGTAGTCAGTATTCAACTAATTAAATGGGGCAAAATAATTTAGTTCACAAATGTCAATAAGTTAGATTTATAAAACCTAAATATATTTCTCATAAACATTTTTGAAGAAACAATATTATACTAATCAACCACGGACTTTATTTGTCAGATGATAGATAGTAAAACTCGTTTTTGCTGTCAGGAAATACCTACTATGATTTATAGTGTAAAATTGATGTCCTTAATGTCTGTTTGAGAGGTAAATAATTAAATAGTCAACCGCAAAATATGTCTAACAGTTGTTTTTGCATGTTATATATTAAAGATTGATTTGACGATACGAGTATTGAATTAACATTATATGATGATTACTACTGCAGTAGAATATGTATTTAGCATTAGTTCCAAACTAATCGAAGGACAGGGAAGCGCATAGCCCTTGATAACTTCGTAATTACAAAATTAGAGGGCACATATATTCGAAACGCCCTCTCTGACTGCCTTCCTCTATTATAATGCTAACCGAATGTAATCCTGATTGGTGAATAAATAGATCGTATTGGTAGTAGTTAGGGTGCTTTTAACTAGCAAAGCAATGAATTTCTCATGGGAAGAAATAGTGAAAAACCTCTTTCCAAACATAATTATAGTTTATCATTGTCGCATCTAACCTTGGATAAACTAAATGTAAGTTTGAAAAGTAGTTTTCAGCACCGAAAGAATAATTTTATACATGTGAAAACTGTATAAGAAACTTAAACAGTTGTGTTGTAGCCCATCAAAGCAATAAAAACGTACAGTACTTTTGCAGCACAATTATTAAACTAATTTATATTTTTTCTTACATTTTTTTTACCAGTTTCATCATAAAGGTTTGATATAAGGGAGCGTAGCAGCTATATGTCTTGGCAAATCTATGTACATTTTTAGGGACAGTTGGGAAGAGTGGGACAGCTGTATTTATGCAAAATAAAAAGTGAAAAACTATTTCTAGTTTGTCCAGTGGATGTAGCACCCTTATTTGAATCAGAACTGCTACATCTACTGCGCAGGCTAGAAATTCCTTTTCGCATTTTATTTAGGCATAAATGCAGCTGTCTTATTGATCCCAACTCTAACCTTTATATTGCACATCATTCAGCCAATTTATTTACAGAAATTAGTTTTGAAGACTATAGGGACCCTGTAGATATTCTTACAAAAATAAGTTCTGAAAACTAAAGGGACCCCGTAGACATTTTTTGTATTTCTTTTTACAAGTTAAGTCATGCTTACAGGTTGCTAACAGTTCCAAAATTATGTAAAATAACTTTAGTCTTATACCAAGCTAATTAGTCCTATTAAAATGAGCTTTTTTACCGAAATCAAATGTTTAGGAACTGTCAGAAAAAAAAGCCGAGGTTTTTTTTTTCACTTGACGCAAAGTAAATAACAGCAGCACAAGCATTATGTTTAATAGAGGCTTTCCGCATGACTTAGTGATATCAAAACTAACAATTGTGGACTTTCTCTAATAATTTAAATTTTAAACAATTCTCTTTACTTTTATCTCGCGTCTTCTCACTTTTTCATGCATTGTGACAATTAAGGTTATAACAGGCGATCGCGGACGTCTATCATTAAACTGAAGTCGACTTTTATCAACTATTAAAAAATAAAGCAATAATTTTATTATTTTTTTTAAATAATTTTCAAGAAATTATTTGATATGAATAAAATGTTAAAATTTTATTTATTTGAGAACTTTAATAAATTGGGGACTCTTTAACAAGTCCTTTTTTTCTTTTTTGCTTTTGTGCCCATTGGCAGTCACCATACTATAAAGTGCTAAAAATATGCATTATTACACATGAACGTTTTTAATCAAATGTTCATGCTCTAAAATTTTACTTATGAATATAAATTCAAGCCAAAAATTTCGCCTAAATTTTGCTAGGAACAAGCATATTAGATCCGAAAGTCTTTTATTCAAAATACGTAATATGAAATTTCTTTCATCGATGTAGATTCAAACAATTTTTACACTCAATTGTGTAAGAAAAAAAAACACTAATTGAAACGTCTTTAATTAAAACTCAAAGTTTGAGATGTCACACTAATTGGTGTTAAAAACAAGTAGGTAACATTTTGTTAAGCGTCCCATTGCTCTCAATGGGACGCTTAAACAAAAGGAGCCTTTAAATCGCCAATTTCGGCAATAATAACCCTTTTGTTCATGTAAATGTAAATATTACATTGTGTACTTTACATACCTTGAAGTAGAAGTAACAATTTTTAAATGATCAATAAATATAAGAAAAATATAAAAAATTGTCATTGCCTCAATTAAAAAAAAACGGTCACCTTTATTGTGTCGGTTGTTATTTCATTTTTTTGACAACAAAACACCTTAATACACGTCCGTGAAATGCTTATAAGTGTTTCGAGCATGATTCGTAAATGAAAAATGCTGATTAAAAATAAACACGGACCACAAAAAACGTACCGTTAATTTTTTTCCAAAATTCTTCAAAAAGCCGAAAACATTAAATATTATTATTTTTTTCATATTGTTCCTCAGTGGGCTCCTAAATAATCGATGAAATTAACCAACATTTTAAAAATACCTGAAAACGTTGCGCACAAATAACTAAATTAAAAATTTATCAATGCAACGGAATATTAAGCAATTATATAGTACAACATTTACATCTACTTCCCGCAATGCTTCTTTATGATTGCCCTAATACAATTCAGATAAAAATCACCTATCTAAACGCTTAAGTGCGTCCTACTACGCAATGTGTTTGCATAATCTAAAACTCAGCATTAAAACACAATGAATTTCATGATCCTCTATTCATTTCTCAGAAATGAATTCTACTTCATTGCTCTGAAGCCTTAGGAATACAGCCTCCTTTACGAGATATAGGTTGGAACAAATCAATTGCTTGCAGTTTCAATAAGCGACGACATACTTCCAAGTCAAGTAACGAAAGATAATCTATGTACAACAAACATATTGGTCTAAATTGAACTAATCTTTGCGACAAACCAAAGCGTTAAATCCATATTACCAAATGTATGGATACTATAGATTGAATGAGTCAATACGGTGTAAGAATGGAGCCTACGAATAGTCATAAAAGGCAATTTCTCGAGGTGATTAAATGATAACGATTGTTAATTATTAGTAATAGATATCTTCATTTCATGAAATTGTCCGAAATGCTTGACTTTCTTACGCGTGAGTGAGTGTTTTTTACTTTATACAAAATTGATGGTATAATTTTTAAGTAATACTTTTTTAAAATCATTTATAGCTTAGTGTAATATATAGATGAAAGGGTCGGAGACATGTGATCACGCAACATTTGAGAACTTAGCATGTTTTACTATGATAACCTGAAGAAAAAAATCTTGAGAAATTCTTTGAGTAAAAGTGAGCTGTACTAGGCATAACTTTTTGAAAAACTTTAAGATCAATGGGCAATTTTGTGTCTCTGTTTTGACAACTTCTTTGTTTTAACATCAATTGCTTATCATTTTATCAGTTATCTTCACTAACTAATAAGCTAAATTTAATTTTTGCAATCATTGTATGAACATTCAGGTGTATTTATGACAATGTTTAAACTTAAAAAACAGTATATTTTTGCAAGTTAGTCTTAAGGGGGTACTCATGAACATATATGGCACATGCAAACAGTTTTTCGTACTATCTCCATAATATTAAAACTAGTGTAAACTATTATACATTGAAAAAATGGGTATTTTTTATAATCAATATATAGCCAATTTATTTAGTTCAATAAATTTGTTAAATATATTATAAAGTAAAGGGGAAAAAATGTAATAATTCCATGACACGAAGAAAACACTACTCAATCATGGGGGCATTGTTGCTCTGAGAAATTAATAACACATTTTAAAAAAATAGGAAATTAAAAAGATATTGTTTACACGTGCCCCTTTTTCCCCTACACTGTCTAACTTATAACGTATCATTTGGACATTGGAGAACATGTCGCTAGAATTACATCTTCAAAATATGATGTTGGAGTTTATTGACGATATTAGACAACATATGCATTGAAATGCGTACGTATGGTCTAATATCAATGAGATAAAAAACAGTTTAATCAAAATGATGTATTTTAAACAGTTTGAAGTAAATATAAAATTTAACTCAAAAGTAAATAAGAAAACGATATAAATAAACAAAACATTTAATTAAATTGTATTAAGTTAAATAAAAAACAGGAGATTTCTTAAAATTATTAAAACATTCTTTTCTGGTTCATAGTTACGGGGGAACATAATTTCATGTCGTAGACTATCAGAAGGTTAAATATTATAATAAACGTAAAGAAATGAAGCATAAATCCAAAACATTACTCTTCTAAAATAAACTTATACTAAGATCAAAAGCTTATCTATTTCGAATGGTAACTGATTACCTTCGTAGTTTTGCACTTACTGTAAAAGTAAACAAATGTAACGGGATTCGGGATTCTTTCCGATATTTTTTAACTTCACTTTTTTGGATTTTGCCGATCATTAAATGATTTTACTTCCATTTTTTTCCTCTGAAAACTTTCGCAGATTCAAGGTCATTGAAAGTCAACTTTTGGGAATAAGAGGGAGTGGTGCAGTTGTAATCTCATATTACAAGATAGATACAGTAATTCAAAAATCCCTATAATTAAATTGTCATTAGTAAAATTGGAATCATAAGACTTGGAATTTCATGAAAATGGAATCATGTGTGTAGAATCAATTTGTGAAAATGGAATCATAAGACTAGGAATTTTAAGACTAAGAATTTCGAGTTGTAAATGTTTACCTTTTCAGTTAGTATTCAACTAACCCAACCCAATGTAATATAAATATACTTTTTCCTTCACATTTAAGAATCAAGTAACATTTTAAATTTTGCTCCAATACTCTTTTTTTCCTTTCATGTCTCAAATCTGCTCTTCAATCAACAAAAAGTTAATTTTTCTACCTAGTTCTTGAATGAGGTTTTTTTTTTAAATAATTTTTCCAGTTTTTTCTCCGTTTGGAAATTTCTATTCATTCATTTTTTGTACTCATATGTGCAATAATTGTCTTCGAGAAATTGTGCCTTATTACTTTCTTCTTGTTCAGTGTTGCAGCAAGTAGAGAAGATCTTTTTAATTAAGCTTTTATCTTATAAAAAAATCCACGACCTGAAAATGGAATAAATGATTGGTTAAAAATGAAGTTAGTGTTGGAAAGTAACATAGAAGTGCTTTTAGTGATACAAAATATATTAGTGCTTCCATATTGACGAAATGTGTGTAAATTAGAGTGACTTTTCTCAACTACAGAAATAAATGTTGCATACGTTTTACATTTTTTCAATACGTAGTGTAACCTTCTCTTTCTAAAATATCAAGAATAAATTGAAATTCTATTAGCGTGGAGTTACAATCAAAGATTTTAAATTATTCGATATTTTTTTGCATCTTACAAATTCTGCGAAAATGTAACACTGCTTTATAATAGTTCAGATGAACTTTTTTTGCAACATATTTTTGGGGCTAAATAAAATATTTCAAAAATAACCGCTTTTAACCCCAGAAACAGTTTATTCAAATTATTTTTATAAAACTCTTTTTCATACGGAAACTACAAAAAATTATCAAATCGATCCTCAATACATGAAACTATACCCCTCGTTAACAGAGACAAAAATACTGAAGAAACAAAATTGCTTTTTAAGAATTAAATATCGCTTCTTTTGCAATACATTTCAAAAAGCACTTGCTTTAGTGAATTTATTTCCTGATCTAAATTTCTTACGGTATAAAGTATATTTTGCCTCAAAATTCAGTTAACTTTTACGGTAGTTAAAAAGTCAGTTCTGAGGAAAAAAAAATAATATTAATGCAGTTCCAGAGCATTAACAACAAAGTGTTTGTGGAAAAAATACTTAAGATATTTTCAGTAAGTTAAAGCCCTATAAGCCAGGGCTAAGGCAGAAATGCAGGAAATACACCGCCAACTCTGTCATTCCAGCCGAGGACTGCAGTTTCGTGCTTATTAGCACTATCAGTCCGGCATAGGAAGTGACTGACATGGAGAGGGAAATTTCTTAAGGAAGCCAAGAGTGCCAAACAAACTGGTAGCTAATACAGAATTAGCTCTGACCAGCGAGTGACCGAAGCAATGATTCGGTTCAAATCGAAGATTGAAGGCAAGGCATGGTATATTCAGTAAGTTACCGCCCTGTAGCCAGGGCTAAGGCAGAAATGCAGGAAATACACCGCCAACTCAGTCATTCCAGCCGAGGACTGCAGTTTCGTGCTTATTAGCACTCATCAGCCCGGCATGGGAAGTGACTGAGCTGGAGGTGGAAAACAACTCTTCTTGGAACTCTTGGCTTCCTTAACCCTTTCAAAGGCAGTGGTTGCACCGTGAAACCACTAATTTATGATTTTTTTTCTCTCTTTTTTCCGAATTTTTCGAATCAAAATCGCTTGAGTTCTCTTCTTTTAAGTTCAATGAACAACATTAGATGGCAGAATAACAAAAAAAAAAAAAAAATGTTTTTCGTAGGCTCAATTTCTTGTTCAAATCATCAAATTTTCAATTTTTCGTTTACCCCAAAAATTGGAATTTTTTTCAGATTTTAAAATTTTTAATTAGCGCTGAAAGAGTGAATCATTTTTCTTCTTTTTTCCTTAGGTAGTCAATCATATTATTCGAAAAGATTCAAATTCATTTTTACATGCATAAACATGTTTTTGTCCCTCCCCAGGTGGGGTATGTGAAAAAATGGGGACACCACCCCCAGTGAAAAAAATTCTGAAAAAATTTTTTTTAACTGAAAAATCTATGTCTAGATGATCAAATAACCCATTTGTGGTGTTTTTTCTTAAGATTTCTCAAAAATTAATGACGCGCCCCTGAAAGGGTTAAGATGTTTTCACACCTCCAGCTCAGTCATTTCCTATGCCGAGCTGATAAGTGCTAATAAGCACGATACTGCAGTCCTCGGCTGGAATGACTGAGTTGTCGGTGTATTTCATGTATTAAAGACATTGTTTGCAAAAAATAATGTTTTAAAACTTGAAACATCATTCCAAACATTTAATTTTTGCACATAATTTTTAGTCGATCTTAATTTATTTCGTAAGCATTTGCTTCATATCGAAACAAAAAGGAGGTCACATAGTTCCACTTTTTGAGACTTACGTGGTAAAAAATGTAGTTAGATAACTATTTCAAACATAATGCCAATTTAAAAGCACGATTATTCGAATACAAATTAGTTTTTTTTTTTTTTTTTGTTTTGTTTTTTAGCAAAATTGCATGTAAAAACGTTTTCGCATTTCAGAATCAGTTTTATGAGTTTTCTCTAAAACAAGTGCTTATAATAGCCTATACACACGTACGCAGCATCCACAGAATGTTAAAAACACGAAAGAAAAATTCATTCATTGCACCAACAAAATCTCAAGCCTTAAAATATTATTCTTGCCCGTAATTACATATACTTTATAAAAAGTCTGTGAGTCCTGAATTCCTGCCCATGAAAAAAATCATTTCTTCGCCCTATGCAGCCGTCTTTTTTTCTTCTTTATTTTTTATGGAGGTAATAAAGCATAGATTCTTGCAGGATGAAACATTTTTTTTTAATCAGAACTTACATTACCATTCAGTAAAAATTACTTTTGAGCAACGGTTTATTACATTCATTCTCAAAAATCATTTCTAAAATTGCACTTCTTTCACGAGTTGAAAAAGTAGTTGATAGAAATTTTCCAAAGTTCTTTAAAAGTGTTTTTAAAATTGATGGAAAAAAATGTGCTCCCGAGATAAAACTTAACGAATGTGAAACAAATGCGGTTACTCCTTCAGAAATGATTTTAAGAAAAGTCATGAAGATGAAGTTTTCAAAAGCTAAAACATCTTGACAGAAATACGTTAAACGGATGTTTACATTTCTTTGAGAAATTCTACGGAACGTGTCCTCTTGCATTTTGAAATTAATAGCGTTTCAATGTGAACGATAATCGCAAAATATGAATATGTGTATTAATATACTTAACATAGTTTAGATAAAATATAATTATTGTCTTATCACTTTTGGTATCACTTTCAAATACTCTTAGTTAAAAATTAGAAAGTAATTTTGATACACGTTGAGAAAGCATTCACTATTTTATATTTAACTCACTAATACATTGGAATTTTGGGTAAAATGTACGTCTGAGCGCTGGAATGTTTACTTAGAAATATCACGAAAAGCATTTCAAAAATAGAAGATATCCCCCATTCTTTGCTTGTAGTTTTGAAGAGAAGGGAGGAAATAAGTCAATTTTAGATTATTACTTTCAGTTTTTTTTCTCATTACCACTAATGAAAGAAAAGAAAGAAAATGAAATAAAGTTTTTATATATGAAACCTAAAAACTGCTTCTAAGTATTTCATCAAATCAAAGCTAAGGCTGCTTATATATATAGTGGAAAACGAACTTGTTAAATTGCACAATAGAATTTTCTAAATAATATTAAAGAGCAAAGTTTTTATTCAATTGCTAGTTTTGCAATTAGAGAAAACTCAGAAAAAGGTCAAATGATATTATGTATGACTTGCATTCATGACATAGGTATAAGGGGCTTTAAACCTTAAATAATTTTCAGTTTAGTACAAGACAATAAGTATATCACAATAAAATTGACACAATTGTTCGTAATTGTGTGACGCAACTTTAAGCAGTCAACTTTAAGCAACAATATTTAAAAAAACTGATGTGCTTTTATTTTTTGATTGGTGAAATGTTAGAATTTTAGTAAGAAAAATGACAGCATTACAATTTGTTGTGTAGTAAAATACGTTTTACTTTGTAAGAAAGCCGTTCGATCAAGTGCTACAATTTTATGTATTTTGTTAGGAAAGATATTAACATTGAATTTCCATGCTGCAAAAAGTTGGAAAACAAATCATTTTACTTACTTGAAGTTTCAAGGGAGAAAAAACAGAAAAGGAGGGAAGGGGGCGAAGTACCACCAGAAATGTAAGACATTTAATTTATAAAACAAGACAAAAATAACTTAAGTAGTTCCTCTGGATAAAGAAACATGATTATTAGAATTACTGGTTGGAATATTGTCGTGGGAAAGTAAAGTGCAGTATCTGCATAAATGAATTTCTGAGAAGTTTGAAGAAACGCCTGTTGGATTCCATTCTAATGATAGGGAAATGCTGGAGTTTAATGCATTTTTCATACTTTATTTTTAGCAGAAATCAAATATACAAGCTTGTACAATAAAGCTAAAGTACAATATAGGGCAAATTTCCAAAAATAAATGAAAGAAAGAAATAAAAATAAAAAAATTGCAGATACTGTGTTTTTTCTTTCCACGACATAATACTTTTCTATTACAATTCTTTCTAAGTGTGGTTATTTTTGAAATGCGCTAACTGGCAAAGTAGCTTTATATGTGAATTTAAAACTGTCGCAAAAAATGTTTTTTATTCTAGTACTTACAGCAGAAAATTTATCCTTTTTACACTATAGGCTATACATTTATAATGTAAAATAAATGATTTCATGAAATCAATGACATTTTTGATGCAAAAGTAGAACAATATCATTGAACGTATATAAGTTTTTTCAATGAAATTTCCTAAAATATTGAATTGTTTTTAAACCATTTTCTTAAGCATTTTGGTCGTTGGTATTTTTTAAAGGCTGTAAGCAGTCAACTTTGGTTCAAATTCGTAATCTTATGCTTTTGAACCGCCGCGTTAAGCATAACTCATTTCGACACGAACTTGTATAAGAAGAAGGGCTAACCGATCAGTATAGGAACACACTCAGTGAATGAACGTTTCGTAATTTTTTTCAACAGCGGAAAGTTTCAAAGGTTTTTCTTAAAAGAATTGGCAAAACAAAGACTTCCTTCTATACAATTTGAAAAAAAGAGAGGGAAGGAAAAAGTCAAAAAAAAAAAAAAAAATATTGTCAATGATAAAAAGAGTTTTCAAAAAGCGAAAAAATGCAGAGCAGAAAACAATGAATACGAGATAATAGTTATAATCAAAGAGTATATTAAAAAACATTGAGTATATCAAAAAATAGGATAAAAAATTCTCAATGAAACTTTTGTTTAACGCAATTCCTATATGTTCTCTGAAAGGGAAATTTTGCCTATGTTTTCTGTTTAGGGGGGGTCATTTATGGGATTTTTGCTCAACTTTTTATTTAATCCTAAAGAACTATACACATTTTTCAGTTTTGTGATTATATATGAAAACATGTCATGCCATTCATGTCATCATTAAATTTAAAACACATGACGATAAAACTATTTTAATTAATGTATGAAATGTTTTTTTTTTTTTTTTTCTTTTTATAGAATAGCTTTTACCGTTCTGCGTCAGGCTTTTGGGAGGGATGAAATGAAAAAAAAACCGCATCGACCAAGTGAATGAACACCCTCAACCACAAAACAAAGACAGCAATTTCTAGTCATTTTCTTTTTGAACATGTATAGAAAGTCTACTGCCATGTCTCACCCCCCCCCCTCTAAGACAAACCTCTTGAATCTTATTAAAAAGAAAAGAAAAAAACCTAACTGCTCATTCACTGAGGAGTGTTCATTCACAGGTCGACCTACCTTACCAAATAATAGTTATTAATGTTTCGAATTTCTAAAAAATAAACTGAGATTAGCTGGTCATACCCTACTGATCATACCCTAATTTACTGGTCATACCCTAGAACTGGAATATCTTAGAACATGACAAAAGATTTGTGAAAATTAATAAGGGACGGGGTTGCATTTATAAGTGATAATTTTTAATCAAGAAACTTTCATGAAAACATGATTAGTTCTAGCGTTATTGTTAAACAAGGGGACGCGAATTACACGAGCAACTACTTAAAATTGGAATAAAAACAGAACTGCACTTCAAAAATGACCATACGCATGAGTTTAACATATGATGTTGTGAATAGAAACACCACTTTTTTGTTTCATAATAACAACTGCATTCTCACCAAAAACATATTTAGGGAAGGAAATAATATTTACAATAAGATTTTTTTTTAAAGCAAACAAGTGTTTTGATACCATAAGATACCGCTACTTTACTGCAAGGCCCGATTTAGAAATTTTAGGAAAGCCAGGCAAGCGTACCTGACAAAAATACTGTAGAGTTGCAACCGCATCCTTTTTTTTTCTAATTGCATATACTACAGGCTAGGGTACACATAGCAATAGGAAATAATTTCTTTTATTAGATGTGATGGTTTTTAATCTGATATTTCTGTACCTTAGGGTCAGAATAACGTAGTAAGTTAAAAAATGGCGATTTTGAGGTTTATACTGAATTGTATGTAAAATCTTGTTCCGCATTGAGACATAACAACGTAATTGTCCAAAAAAAAAAATCATCTATAAAATTATTTACCAGTGTTTTAAGAGCGCGATTCCCAATCTTTTGTATGCACGCTTGGGTTTGTGCAAACGTTTTTACGCTTCCCTGAAAAACGGTGATTATTTACGTTAGTGTCTGGCTTTGAGGTACTGATTTGTTTCAATGAGAGACAGTTTAAGTTACTTTTTTTGTTATTTTTAACTGCTAGAAGCACACCAACTACTAGAAAAATCCAAATTAAACTTCAAATTTCATTATAACTTGCTTTAGATCTTTTAAATATAGAGTTGGTTACTAGGTGAATACATGGATTTACTTGTGTTTGTTCCAAATCACGCAATAAAACTGCACATTTATATTTCTCGTAAAAATAGTAAAATAAGGAAATAAATAACATTACATAAGTGTAAGAGGTAACTTCAGTCACTTGAGTAGCACATAATAAAAATAGTGCTTTTGCTTTACATCATGCATCAAACAAGGAATCATTATTTTGTTAAAAATAAAGTAATCAATTACTAAAGTGAACAACTGCAATATTAACCACGGAACTACTACATTTACATAGAGAAAAACTCTTAAAAAAAACTACTAAAGAATAAAATTTTCAATGCTTATTTTTTACAAGTACAGTGTCTTGTGATGTGGGGAATTCGTAAAACCACTGAAATTTGCTTACTAAAGTAATATTAATAGTTTGTAAATAGTAATAAAAGTAGTAAATATTACGATATTTTCACTACTATATGTATTCAGGCGAAAATCTAAACAGGAAAAAAAATATTTTTTGTTTCAGTTATCAACACTGCAAAAAAATTTTAACAAGAAGAAGAGATTTGAATATTTTGATAATTTTTGAGCAAGTTATTGATGAAACAGTAATGTTAAAGTCCTTTGAGTGATTCATGAGATCAGGTGAAAATGAAGAACAACCTCGATCAGATAACTTTGAAAGAAAGGGGATTAAAGCATAGAAGTTGAGGAACTGTTTGATGAAATTATCTAAGTTAAGAAAAATAAGAATTTATTAATTCATTGGTTGTTATATTTTATTAGTAGTTCTTTCCGCAATTGCTAAATAATTAAGCCTCTGAAGAACTGACGATCCGGTTAGTTTGTTGAAAACACTTAAAAATTACAATAACTACTGTCTATAAAATGAAACCTAAAATGAAACCACTTTCAAAGAGCTTTTTTTATATATATTAGAGTCTGCATGGATTTAATTGAATATTAAATATATGAAAACACTGATCATCGACCTCAATTAAAAGAAACATGAGCAACGACACATAGTTTAAAACAAAAAGTTTAAGCTTTTACTCATTTCACAAAGCCATTAAAAACACGGTAAAAACTTGCCTTTAAATAACAAAATTAGACTAAAAATCATTACAAGAGTTTAGAAAAACCAGTATCCAGTACGAAAGTCGTGGATTAATTTTGCCGTAAAATAATGACGAAGTCCAAACCTATAGATCACGGGTTACGTTGATCTAAACAATCACTTGCACCTAAAGCCAAGCAACTACAGTTTGATCAACTTGTAGTACAGCTTTCCATTTGAAAGAAATGCAGTTTTGGCAATTCACAAAAAACACATGTAGGGTTGGTTGGGGTAAGTGGAACCCCTTTTGAGAATAGTTCGTTTTTGAAACGTTGTACAAAAGTTTCGAAAAAGAAAAAAGTTTAAACTTATTTTCTTATCTTATCTCGGACATCATTAATAAAGAAAAGTTCATCATTTTCTAAACTAATGCTTTAACTATTCTTAACGCTGATATTTTTTTAAAAAATCGAATTTGTGTCCCACTTAACCCATAGTAAGGGGCAAGTGGGTCATCCCCTTTTATTTAAATTTAAATGAAGCATATCTAAAAAAGGAGTAAAGGTGTCTAACATGATAAAGTATGCAAATTTTTAGTGTGAATTATTCTTTTGAAAATGCTTCCATTTATGAGATATTTACTGTGTTTTAAATCTGTATCACGGAAAATTTTGAAACGAAAACAAAACAATTTAATTTGTAAAATTTATTGAAAGCGTATAGGTATATATTTTACTTTTACATATAAAAGTGTGTTAAATGGACGTAAAACAGTTGATTCAGATCAATTTTGGTAAATTAGTCAAAACTATAAGTTGAAAAAGAAATTGGAAACACTAAGTGACTGCGTCTATGTAAAGTTGGCAAAAGAAGAACCATTATTACTTCATCCACAGTAATTATTCCAACATCATCTGCACCATGCCAATAAAAAGTGTCATTGTGTCTATTCGTTCTTGCAAATTCAACAGTATTTTTTAATTTGTGTCATCAACTTCGAACATTAGACCTACTTTATGGTTTAGTTTGATGTAAGCACCCACTTGCGCCACCAAGCAATTAGTTTTACCAACTTGCAATAAAGCTTTCCATTTGAAACAAAAGTAAAAGCATTTTTAGAACTTCACAAAAACGCACGTACATAGATAAAGCTAACTCAAAAAAAAAAAAAAAAAAAGCAACCAATGATCTTTCAGAAGTTTTAAATAACATACAAGCATCAATACTCCGAGGATATAAGGATATAACAAAACATACTAGAGGGTTCCAAACTAATGAATTGTTTCACTAAATTGCAATTTTTTACCCCCGCAAACCACACATCGTCGCCTCAAAGCAACAGTAGGATATCTTAATGTTATTACTGTTATTAGATGTCTTACTGTTGCTGTGAGGTGACGATATGCTGCAAATATACTATTAGAAAGAAAAATTATAGTTATTTCGGTAATTAAGCTTAACAGCGCAGTCGTTAATACCTTCTGGAGGGGTTGTTTGGTAAAAAATACCTTCTGGAGGGGTTTTTTGATGAAAAATACCTCCTGGAGGGGGTTTCTGATGAAAAATACCTTCTGTTTTTTTTTTTTTTTTTTTGATGAAAATTACCTCCTGGAGGGTTTTTTTTTTTTTTTTGTGATGAAAATTACCTTCTGGAGGAACTTTTCTTTTTTAAATCAAAAATACATTCTGACCGGTGAAGGTTTTTTTTTTGTAGATCAAAACAGCCCTTTCATATGCATATACTGTATTAGAATTTCCATTTATGTTAAAAACCAATGGCTCTGAGTTTTTTTTTCACCCACCTCCCTTTCCTTCACTGCGCCACTGAGCTGAACACATAAAACTAGAAAACGTACGCAACTCAGCAAGGTGTTCAAATAACGAGCAATTTGCATGCTCAGTGCTATGGATCCCAAGAAAGAAAATACTGTAACTCTATACTACCTTGAAGGTAAACAGCAGTATCCGAAATTTCTTTATTTTTAATTTTTTTGCATTTTTGTCATCTGTTTTACATTAGCATTACATTAGCTTTACTATATAAGTTTACTTATTTCGTTTCTGCTGAAAATAAGCACGAAAACAACGTAAAATTTCAGCAGTTTACCAGTGCTAGTGGATAACCAAAACTGTGTATCTTCAAACATCTCAAGAACTCATTTTTGTAGATACTGTGGTTTACCTGAACAGCTGTCTACAGTCGGTATTATTATTTATAATTATCCTGAATTTCGTAAAATATATTTTAAAAATCACGTAACACAAATAAGAAATACAAGATCTGAATTTCCATGAGTTTCCGTGAAAATTAAGACCCACGCAGTGTAAATTAAAAACAATCGTATTACTCGTAATTAATTAATCAATGACAGAAGTTCAAAAAAAGAGGAAAGTATCTGAATTTAGTGGCAAGGCAAGTCTCTAATAATTTGCTAGAAACATGCGTTTTGGTAGCAAAATTATGATTTCAGTGATTGATGTAGCACATACGAAAGAAAAACTTATCCAAACGAAAAAAGAAACAGAAACAAGCGAGCTGAAAAATGAGCAAGATTTATAATTAACTGAATATAATATTTTTAGGTGGAATGTTTTAGCTGAATTACACCATTTCATCATTGGTTTGTGTCGGACGAAGACAAGCAATTATTTGAAACTGGAAGTCGCGATCAGCCTTCTGGACGGAGAAGTCCACTGGCTTTCTCCTCGCCAGTCCACGCGTATTATCGGCATGGTTTTGCTCCGAGACCTAATTTCATCTTCAGCTCAGAGTTTCTTATTCGTATTTCAGATCAAGTTACAAACATTTATAATGTACGAATTTATAAGTGTATAAATATACACTTTACACCTTTTTCTTGCTTGACAGCTATATCTTCTTAATTTATACTGTAGATGGGTAAATATATTTTTTTTTCTCTATGCGAAAATCATAAATTTGTTTTTAGACTGTAAAACGTAACATATACAATCTCAACAAAGTATTTTTTCTCCGTTATAAGCGGAAATAATACAACATAAAGGTTTATTGTCAGCTTCTTAAGTTCCATAAATATAATTACTTTCTGGAACGATTTGTGTAAGTTATAAAAGTTGATGTACACTTGTGTTGGTTAGATTATTATAAAGCTCAAGAATAAAAAGAGCTGAATCGTGTAAGCTGAAGCTTCTGTATCAGCTATAGCTTAACTCCTAAGCATCATACTATGTGAGATGTAAGTGCTTAGCTAAATTTTGTAATTTTTAACTTTGTTATCAAAACAAAACATAGTATGCATCAAAAACTAAAGTAATCGAGGAACATCTTTATTGTGTAGACTGGTACCATATCAGCTGCATCAGCACAAATGTACAAGTAAAGTGCTTTTAGTACACAAACTGAAATGATTATTTAAAATATGTTTTTTATACACTCAGGTATATGGCGTGTTAGAATTGTGTCTGCCTTTCTCAAGCATTAATTGATTATATAAGAGGAGAGAGAAAAAGTGGAATCAAACATAATAACTGTAATTCTTAACTGAAAAAACAGTAATGTGAAACATTGGAAATTGGTTAGTTTTTCTATATTAACATTTATTTCAATTTTAATCATTTCCGCAAGTTTTTGACCATATTGTTTTCTTATTTAATGATAAAATTTTTATTATTGTTATAGTATGTTTGTATCACTTTAAGTAATAGTAAATATATTAGCTCACCGCAAATCATTTTCATACTGAGTATTTTTTACTAATTTTCATCATTACGAAAGTTTTAGGTTAATAAAATAAAACATGAGAAAGTAGTTGTCTTATACAGTTAATACTAGCAAAACTAGCATTTTCTGCCTACTGTTTTGTTATTTAGCGAGTTAAATGCTTAAAAAAAAAGTTCAATCTTCAATGAAACTCCACTGCTGCAAATGCTTTGAGAAAATTAAACCGTTATGAATAAACGACATGACCAGCAGCATATTTTATGCATTTTACTCATTCGAAAACTGTATTTGGACGAACTGCAGCAGAATAAGTGGGATGCAGATTCATTGAAAAAATGACCATGTAAGATCATCTATAAATCTCCGAAACTACATCTGTAAATAACTGTAGTTATGTTGCCCAAAATAAATTTTCAATCCAAAATTATATAAATATTTTTTAATTACGTTTATTGCTCCTTTGCAACAGAAAAACGTAAATAAGCATACATTACGTCGCGTTATATATTTTATGTTTTAACAGTAGTTTTTTTTTTAATGCAATGATGAAGATGATGTAAGTTTATGATGTTTTTCATAAAGCTGTTATTATTCATGCGCACAACTTCCCATTTTTGTGTAAAACTACTCTACTTTTTACCGAAATAGTTATAATATTGTTTATTTCTATTTTTCTGGAGAGCATATTACAACAAAAGTAAATGTTGAAGTAAATGTTGCCTGCAATTTCATAAATAACTTCAGCTCAGTTCCCAACACTTTAGTTCAAAATTCGAGTCACTTACGTACTAAAATGAGGAAAGGCAGAAAAGATGCATCAAAATAAGCTATTTATAAATACTATTTGATTTTAACTAGTGCATGAACTCATTCGTTTCTTTCATGAACCTTAATAATACATTTATGTTTTAATAATAGTCTTTACTTCTTTTTTTCCCAAAATTTTTCATTTAGGAAAAATACAATACATGTCAGCATAAAACATATAGCATTGAATATAGTTTTAAAAAGTAAAATATTCCTCAAAATATAACATAAATATGAGTTGAATAAATCCTAGATTAAAATTGAAATGTATACAAATGTGCTCTAAATTTACCCAACACCTGTGAACTAAAATAAAAATCAATGCGCTATTATTTTTAAAAAACTCATATACAGAAAAAGCGTTACATCTGATTTGAAAAGAGACTAGACTTTCAAGACATTGCTTTTTGTATTACATTCCTAAATCAGAAACTAAGAATTCAACTACTACAAATGTTATAGAACTTGATCTGAAGCATTCAAATTGTGAAATATCAGTTGAAAGACTCATGTCCTTACAATTCTAGGAAGTTTTTATCAGTTTCGGATATTTCCCTCAAATAATTTGAGTTCTTTGAATTTGATTTTTTTACATATAAATTAGGGTGGACCCACCAGTGAATGAACACTACCGCGCAATTTCATTTTCAAAAATTTATAACATCTATAAAAAGTACATCAGGGGTGCCCACCTAGGGGGGCATGGGGCAGAAATTTTTAGCCATTGAAATTCTGAGGGGAGGGGGGGTGTTTTGATTGGTATTTTTCTCATTTGCGGGCGGGTGGTCTTGTTTTTGGGGAAGGGTGCGCCCTTGCTCTTAGAGGGGGGCACTCCTGTGTACATGACAGTCGAAACATTTACATTGATGCATGTATGTATTTTTTAACAATTTCGAGAACTTTTACTATTATCCGTCAGATTTTTGATGAAGAAAATGGCACTTATTCCTTGAATGAACACCCACAACCAATGGACAAACATAGCATTTTCTAGTCGTTTTCATTTTTTTTTTCCATAAATTTATAGAAGAAAATTACTATCGCCAATTTTTCTGAGAAAACACATTTGAAAACATATTTTTGAAATAAAACTACGAGCTCTTCATTCTCAAGGGTTGTGTTCAATCACTGGTTTTTGTACTCAATGTATGTGTGGACATTGACAGTTGATGCGTTGTACCATCTGTAATCAAATCCATATTAACGCTTTAAAGATCAAATCAGTGTTCTAAAAGTGGTGTTATGGCATTGAAAATAAAAAATGTAAGTAATTCAGATCATAAATGTGTACTTGCGATAAATGTAATCTCTTCACAGATCTCTTTATTTTTGTTCTTTGAGAGAAACAAAATTTTTGTTTTTAATCTTTCATTTAAGTAAGAAAAAATCTGAAAATTAGTGAAAAGCTCAGTAATATGAATTTATTTTTTTTTAAGAATGTCGTCAAGAGAAGCGAACATATGTAACTGCATATGCACAGATGCATTCACATATAATTTGGGCTATGATGACATTCTAAACATATTTTCGAAAGAAAAAAAATATGGATGGTAAAAAACGAACAAAGAGAAGTTTCATCTTCTGTGTGATTACAATATTATTTTTCATGTTTTCTTCTGATAAAAAAACACACAAATAAATATATTTTTCCAAGTATATAAAAGCATTTACGAAGAAAAATAATTTAAAATATCTAAGTTATAAAGTGTTAACCTAACTTTCAAAAACTCAATCAAGTAAATAAAATACTCTAAAAACACCTAATTTTACCTACTTAACTTTCTTCAATTAGATGTATGTTGAATGGCTTTCATTAAATTGTCAGCTGTAAGGCTGACGGTTTAGAAGTAGAATTAATGGTAAGAATTTATGAAAGTTGAATGACGTCACATACCTATTACTTAGTTCAGCTTTTGAAGTATTTTTCGCGCACTTCAAGAGCCAGCTTTCATTAGTGTACAAATTAATCCGTGCACAGATGTTATTCAATGAAAAGTAGATTTGATTACAAAAAAAAAAAAAATACATTGATGAGAAGAAGATACTTTAGAATTCCAATTACATTTCTATAAATAACTCAATTGGTTTTGGGATAAAAGTCCCCAAATTAGCGTAAGAGCATGCTATAACTATTTGTATTGAATGGTCGCGTGCAAACTTTCTTTTTTACATTATATTTGATATCCTGTGAGTATTTAAACTCTGATTTTTTGGAGGTAGTGGTGTATGGGGAAGAAAATATGCGTTGACTTAGGCGTATCAGAGATAACCACTTCAAGACTTAACAGAACAGGCTTATGTCGGAGATTGAAGAATAACTGGTATTCCATAATACCTAACACCATCTTGAAAAATATTTTAGCTTGTGGTATAACAAGCTATTATTCTTTTGGTGTGTATTTCATGATTAATGCCGGTTTTCAATGAAATGTGAATTACTAGATTAAAATGTTTGAAAACTTGCTTGGAGTAACTCACAAAATACTCTACTAACAGGCTGCTGTTGTTCCTCTCTACCCAGTGGTACAGCAACAACAACAATCGATCAACTTTTACTGCACACTATCATGGGAGTATTTTTTAAAGTCGTTCGTAACATTCCCACGTGATATCGGCTCAAAACATATCCAAAACAGCAGTATTCCACACTACTCGACTATTGCATAGCTACTTTCTTCACATTTACTTATACTACTATTATTTTTTCAATTAATATGGCGATATTTTTCTTTTAATGCTGTCACTTTTATAGTTACAATTAGTTTTCTTGCGCCCCCCCCCCCTTTTTTTATAAACTGGTACCCAAAAATTTAAAATTGGATTAAAATCAACAGAGCTGCCAAGACACAGTAGAAGTCCCTTGCAGTACATGGCAACAACTCCCGTAAGAAAGATTCGATGCTCAATGGAAACTTGCTTTGAAGTGATTATACAAGTTAAACTTTAGAAGATGTCTTTTGTTTATATATATATATATATCTTTTTTTTTTTTGCTAAATTTACATCTGCCTAGAGATGCACCTTCCTATGTAAAAAAAAATTCCTGAAACTGAATTTAAAAGAAGTATAGGAGATAGTTGGAACTAAGCTCGAATATCTTTTCCAGCTGACGCTTTTTAAATGTAGTGGAATGAGGGGCAGGTAAGATAACTTACTTTTTACAAAATGCACAAGTTGGAAATTACCGTACATAAAGAAAGAACAGTATTTTTTTTTAAATAAAAAACTAGCATTGAAACATTTTTTTAAATGTTTTTAAAAATAAATTCGTCTCTCCAAAAAAAGGTGGGAAAGCTTCACTCATTTTTTTCATGGTGTAAAGTGAAAAATAAAGTATTCTTCTAATAAAATATTTTTTTATTCGATCAGTAAAGGTATTTTTGATCAAAAAAATGAGTACGTAAAATAATGAATGCATAAATAAAGAAGGAAATAAAACAATAAAAGAATAAATAAAAAAAGAGTTAATAAATGAAAAAATAAATAAATAAATTAGTAAAATAGTGAGAAAGAATAAGAAAATAAATGAATGATTGAATAAATAAAAAAAAGGAATTATCAAATGAAGTAAAGTAAATGAAATAATTTATAAATGAATGCGTAAGTGATTTGATAAAAGACTGAATAAGTATATGAAATAAACTATTTCATTCTGCCCCATTCACTCTGCCCTGCATGCACTTGACTACTGCACAAAGAATTTAAAATACGAATAAGCTTATTATTATACAAATAAATTCTGCACTGAACATTAGTAGATCTCAATTAATATTTAAAAAGTAAATAACAAGAACTTAATCATTTAATAATGACAAAAATAATTTTTGACTTACAACAAAATATTACAATATGAGTATCAATTTCTGAAAATTACTAGTATTATCATATTCCTTGATTGTATGAAGTAATTTTTTCCTGACTGGAATAGACAACATGTGTTTCTACACAAAGTATTACTAGATACGTGGTGCTAATAAACAAGCAAATATTTGACCATTTCACTTTGCCACGCTATCTCAATTTTCCTACATTTCCCTACTTTTATTTTTTGTCTGAGGAATATAAGGTTGTCGAAACGCATATATATGTATGTACTTATTTTCAGTTTTTACTGGTTTACTTAGCATGCGTTTTGTACCAAGCGAGTCCTTTAGACAAGTTGCGGAACTAAAAAGCTGCCGTTTGCCTGACAGTCGAGTTATCCAGGTTGCAGCAAAAAGTAGTTAACAGTTGTCACAGGTAAACTTGTGTTTCTTTAAGAGGGAAGGCAGGGTTAGGGGGAGGGCAATTGTTTTACCCATTTAAAACCAGCACTGTGTTGCAATACAGCTCTTCTTTCTCGCCCACATTTGGATTGGTTTTGAGGTAAAAAGTGCCAGTGTACTGAGATTTTTGAAAAATGTAATTCAGTCTCTAATCCACCACCGCACTCAGACACCGGTTTTCTTTGTATCCACTATCAGATTAAAAAAATTAGCAACTTTAGAACACCTACTTGAAGCTATTTCATTACTGTTCTTAAGTCTCTTTCTAGTATACTCAAAAGAAAACAACAGTTTTGAAAGCTTTCTTGAAGTCCATTATGGTGCAGTCAAGAAAGCTAGAACAAAAAAAAAGTTTTTTCTTTTGAAATTTGTTATTAGCTCTAAAAAAATGCTAATAATATCATGAAAATCGCTATACAAGAGAAAAGAACAAAAAATTCACTTAATTCGCAAATTATAAAATAGTTACGTTAAACAAGGTAGTCATAACATGGAAATAATTGATAAAGGGCTAGTGTTCAAATTAATTTGCAGTTTACTACTATTAATTTACAAACATTAGATATTTATTAAATAAGCCTTTTTTTGAATAGGAAAGATATTTAAAAAAATGTAATGCATTTTTATAATACTACTAATTACTAAACGGTATACATTAACTATAAAATCATGATATTTCTTTTTATCAATACGAAAAGATATTTCTAAAATAAGTTGAGGTTTACTTTATTTCGTTTTCCAGCTATAATTCAGAGCTGAAACATAATCAAAGATGCAGATTGCTGATCAAGAATGGTTACCTTCGTTCTTAAACCTATTTATTTTTAATCATTTTCATCTCATACATTTTTTTATTCACTGACATATTTTTGTTCAGAGGAAGAAAAACAATACACAAAAATAAAAAAAAAAAGCATCAGTGAAAATAGTAAAATAACAAAGCAATACTTATTGCAGTAATAGAAATTATTGAAAAATAAATAATAAAAATACCAGAACTGTAATTATAACAATAAATAAGAATATTTTAATAATTAAATACCATTTTTAAGATACATATGGTTTTCGCTTTTTTGGTTTAAAGAAATGTCCGAAATTTAATGCAAATATTTGTATTTTTTTGTAAAAATAACTCAATCAACTGAAACAAATTAATTATAAAATTACAATGCATGTAAGTATGTTGCAGAATAAAGTTTGAAGAGTGATATTGAAGGTTACAGCGTAAAAGAGTAGTCTTAAGTAAATTTGCTCTAAGCTCAAGTTTTTAAAAAAATATTGCAGTTGCTAAATTACAGATTTTTTTAATGATTTTTTCTTTTACGGAAAGTTTTTAAGTAAGCTTTTTTTCTTTTTGTCTTTTACAAAGAAAAGGTTAATAAAATTACTAAGACTTCAACAATGTATTTAGCTATTTAATTAGAAGAATAGTTAAGAGCTACAATGGGTATTTATGCACTAATTATATAATTTGGGATTAGTTTATTAAATTTTATTTCTTGCGAAACTAGCATTAATTTTTAAATGGTAATTTTCAAATGGTAATGGTGTTAATCCATTCCCAAATATATTTTAAAAAGCACCTATTTTAAGAGAAAAACGTAAAAATTAAAAACATAAAAATTACTCTTAGTAATTATTATTTTTGAAAAAGCATGGCTTATTGATGATCAGGTTTATATCTAAATTTTATATTTTGATGCAATTTTACTGAGAAATCAATTTCTCCTCAATAGCTTTCATTTTTTTCTCAATATTTTATTTTAATTTTAATTAGAAAAATCAATTTTAAGAAACTTAGAAAAGCAAAATTCGTTTTCTGAAAAATTATCAAGGAATTACGAATCTCAAACCTGGTCATAACTAAACCTCTATCTTTGTTCATTTAGTCGAAGAATATTGAAAAATTGAGCATGTTCACATTAAGTATTTCTCACTCAAGTCTTTGGAAACTATCTGAAACACATGTATACATACTTAGGTTTAGGATATGTTTAGGCTATCTGTGCGTCAAATTTAACAAAAGCACAAGAAATTATTGATGCCGTTTTCAAGCACCTATGAATATTTAACTTAAAAAACCCACTAAATGGGGACACGTTGCATTAAAAATGACTCACTTAGGAATGGAAAAAAATAAATAAATTTTATCATCTTGCGTTACAACTAAAATGATACAAAATACAAAAGTAAAATTAATATTCTCATAACGTGTATGACTCGATTCATATTTGCTGTGATTTCGGTAAAATTCCTTCGTAATCACGCTTTTTCTTTGTTTTAAAGTTTAGTGTTGGATTGATAGAGCACAAAGCTAAAACATATATCGAAGGTTTAATTAAATAATTTCATGAACAAACAAAAGTTTCTTCTATTTTAATTAAACAAAAGGAAAGGCATATATTTTTGCATTGTCACCAACATGTTCTCACACTTTTGACAACATTTAACTATTCAATTGAACATTATTTTGAAAAATATTTATAAAAATGCTCACATTGCGCTTAAAACATTATGTCACTATAAATGCATTAATTTGATTTTCCAAATAAAATCTTTGAAGAGCTTATACCTCTTCAAAGGAATTTATTTTAGGAGTAAGAGAAGGGATGAAATCTTTGAAAGGAATAAATATGAATTGAATGCTCCTTTTGTTTTAAACATACGAATGCTTTGACTTTTCTTTGTGCCATGATATTTATGCTTTTACACATAACATTTTAGCTGAATTTAAACTGCTCAGTATTCAAATATGTCTAAAAGCTTTAAATACGTGAAAGCAAACAACATCAATCTTTTAAAAATATTCACTTGAAAGCACCTAATGATGAGTATTGAAAACATCTAATATTTCTGTGGGGGTAAATAATTACATTATTACTTAAGTACAAGATACATGCGTTTATTATATACAAAGTAATGCCCATCACAGAAAACTCGTTACGTGTATTCCTATTTATATCTTTACACCATTTTTCAGGGATTCACAGTTATAGATAACACGAGCTAAAATTGGATAATCTTTATTTCCTACATTCCTTTCAAAAATATTCACTTAAAAGCACCTAATGATGAGTATTGAAAACATCTAATATTTCTGTGGGGGTAAATAATTACATTATTACTTAAATACAAGATACATGCGTTTATTATATACAAAGTAATGTTCATCGCAGAAAACTCGTTGTGTGTATTCCTATTTATATATTTACAACATTTTTCAGGAATGCACAGAATAGATAACAAGAGCTAAAATAGGATAATCCTTATCTTCTACATTCCCTTCAAAAACTTTCACTCGAAAGCATCTAGTCACGATCATTGAAAACATCTAATATTTCTGTAGAAACAAATAATTACATTATTACTTAAATACAAGATACATGAGTTTATTATATACGATGTAATGTCCATCGCAGAAAACTCGTTATGTGTATTCCTACTTATATCTTTACACCATTTTCCAGGGATTCAGTTATAGATAACAAGAGCTAAAATAGGATAATCCTTATCTCCTACCATAGCATCGTCTCCGCCTATTACAACCTACGCAAGGGATAATAATCCTACCATAAGCATCACTTGTGTCTTAGCCAGTGAAGGTGTATACGCATTACCAATCTGTTCTTTCTGAAAGGGCTTTTGAAGACTAGTTCTTCGTGTAAACAATGTAATGCTTGTCTAGTAGGCTCATTAGTCGAGGAAATAAATGCATATTCTTCTTTACCGGCTTGAAGCTTCTTCGCAAAATAACAGCTCTAATGGGATTCGTTTTACTTGCTGGGTGGCTTCGGGACGTAAAAATTAAAGGAGTAAAACACACATTTGGTGAAAGTAGGGCATTTAACTCCCGGCTACTTGTACCTAGGGATCTTCTTGAGTAATTTAAGCTTTAAGCATAATTTGGAAACTGAGTAAATTTCTTTCGTAAAAATGTTTCTTGTTTCCTTTGCAAGGTTTAGAGCAGGACATTATCATTATTTTAGTGCGTTTCTCTAAAAGCGAAATTTGCTCCCCAAATCCCTGACAGGTACTCCCTTTTAAAGTCTCCAAAGATAGTGCCACTTACGTTGGAAGGACAGAAATTTAAATCTTCAAAGTTTTGCTAAAGAAAAAATGCTTTCCCAGAAAGTTTAGGTGTTGAGGTATAGCTAAAAATTCGTTTGAAACGTCGATTAATTAATTCATTTTTTCTTAAAACTGTTCGAAAGCGTTTTTAGGAAGTAAAATGTATGCTAATAGTTTACATTATGTAGTACTTTGTTAAGGCTTGTGTAAAAAGGAAAGTATATTTATTTTCTCCTTGGAGCACAAATGCTGAAAAGAAAAAAAAAGATCACTTTTTATTTATTCATTTTTTTAAAATTAAGTTTTATAGTGCGAACTATGCTTTGAGAAATGAAGACTTCAAATATTGAGGAAGGCTCCAACACTTTTTATTAGTATAACTAAAAGTTCGTCTTCAACGTCGATTAATTAATTCACTTTTCTTGAAAACTGTTCGAAATTGTTTCTAGTCTTTTGTGTAGGAAGTAAAATTTATGCAAATATTTTACACTATGTAGCACTGTGTTAAGACTTGTGTACAAGGGAAAAGTACATAGTTATTTTCTCCCTGGAGGGCAAATACTGAAAGGATTTTTTTTTTTTTAAATTCAGCTTGATAGTGAAAACAATGCTTTGAGAAATGAAGACTTCAAATATTTAGCCAGGCTTTAACACTTGTTATTAGTATTACTAAAATTTCGCCCTCAACGTTGATTAATCAATTATTTTTTATGGAAAAAAGTTTGAAAGTGTTTCTAGTATTTTGTGCAGAAAGTAAAATTTATGTTAATCTTTTAAATCATGTTGTACTTTGTTAAGGCTTTGATGAGTAAAAATTCGTTATTTTTACCCGGCGTGCAAATACTAAAAGAAAAAAATGATCTTAACTTTTTTTTCTGTTAATTGGAAATTCAGTTTGATAGGGAAAACAATGTTTTGAGAAATAAAGACTTCAAATATTTAGCTAGGCTCCAACACTTGTTATTCGTGTTTTACTGAAAAAAGTAACACATGTATTTTTAGTTTGACAAACAGCTTGAAATCTTACTTCCAAAGTTAACAACTTTGTTTATGGATTAAATAGCTGAAACAGTAGGGGAAACCAGAAACACTTTTCATATTTTGATTATTCTAACTTTGTTACTAGCGTTACGCACCAAAATAAAATTTCATGCATTATAATTACAATTTTGAAATCAAAAATTGATTTCAAAATATTCGTCAGAATTGTTTTCACATTGAAGAAAAATGCTTTTTAAGTGTAACTGAGAGACACTTATTCTCTCTTTAATTATTAAATTTCAAACAGTAAAAACATCATGTGAAAACGCTTAAATGTTTTAAGCTAATTTTGAGCTAAGTTTTATAAGAAATAGTAAAAAAATGACTTTCAATGAACCAAACAAGGTAAAAATAAGTACTACTAATTTCATTAAAAGGCATGTAGTACTTAAATAAAGTGTATAGTTTTTTATGAAACTTAAATTAACAATGCACCCAGTAGAATAGATACCTACGGAGAGACATATACGGAGTAATAGAAATAAGATTATCACAAATTAGTTGCCTTCGGATTTGTATGTAAATTAAATGTATATTTGTAAAAGTATAATCGTGTTTTGATTGCTTATCGTACCTTTTTGTGAGAGTAACATGTAGTACCTATATTTATCTATAGCTGAAAGTTACAAATTATGGATATATTTTTTTTCTAGAAGGTAGATGCAGCGTTTGTTATGTTCCCCAATATTCTAAATGTTATGTTTAAATTATTATTCTTTCTTTTTTCCAGCATATGCATGCTGTATTATATATTGTTGACCTCTGCGTCCTCACTGCTAAGTAATTAAAAGCTTGCTTAAAGGTTAAAGTGTGGAGAAAAAGAGTACGTTATGTTGCAGTGAAGGTGCAACGGTAAAAAAACTTATAACAAGAAATAAATATATACATTTCAGCTTAAAAGTAAAATGTATAAACAATAGAATTATAAAAATAAAAAAGAGATGTTAAGTCCACAAGGCGTTTGTCGGCGGTCTTTTATATATCCATCATTTAATATCTTACATCCAAAAATATTTTTTTTTTATTTTTAAACTCTAAATTACGAATATGCTTTATTTTGAAAATTCTGTGGCTTTTGACGATGATGTTGTCAAAATTTGATTTTTTTTCCCTTGAAAAATTTGCATAGCATCCAGTAACTTTGTAAAAGTAAACTTTTTCTTTTTTTCAGTGTCGAAAGGAAATCCATGTCCTATATTTTATTTGACTTGTGTGATTTATTGATTTAAAATTTTCTTTCATACAATTGTTTATTTACGTTATCTAAAACACAATTATGTTTCAGTTATTAAAATTAGATATAAATAAATGCCCATTTATTTGCTTTTACGCACATGTAAAATAAAAAACAAATGTATTTGAAAAATAAAAACTTAAGAACTGTGACGTTAAGAAGCATTAAGTTTAAAACATAAGCGTTTATTTATGGCCTTACGTTTTCCATTACGTCTCAAGAATAAATATATCCAGGAAAATATAAGACGCTTGGGGAGACATGTGATAAATTTCCACGAAAAATAAATATCGCGTTTTGTGCTGTAATTTATAGCTACGGTAATCGTAAAAATAAATGCATTGCTGCTATAAATCTACTAGAGAGCTTCGGGCAATAAATATCGATCAGAAGCAACTAGTATTTACCGAGAGCAAAATACTGACAAAAGAATAAAATTTTTAAATTCGATGCTGTTAAAATCAAAAAACTATTCCAACCAATTATTAATCAAAACTTAAATTTCAATAGAAAAACAGTTTATTAATGGTTAATGTATTATACGTATAGGGATATAGTATGTATAGTACAAGAAATTATACAAAATATGTGTAGATTATCACGTGAAATAATTATATATAAATATTATATTATAATATCAGTTATTCATGTCTTGAAATGAAAGACATAAACCATTTTTTTTATTATTTGATCAATTATGAAGATTTTTTTTTCATGTCAAAATAGTTTGAAAAAATCGTTACTCCGAATGAGCATTTTTAACGGGACTGATTCAATGGGTTGTCTTTCTAAAAATATGAATCTTATATTACTTCACATATGTTTAAGCCATAAGAGTTGCATTGCTTGATGCTGACTGATATTTGACTGTATACTTGACTACTGGGATTTAGACTTCATCTGTAACTTTTGCCGTCAAGTCCAGTTATTCTGCCAAATTGTGTTTATTGTGTTGATATGAAAACAATGTCCCTGTTATTTTTTGTAGTATATGTGTATTGTTGTAAATATCGATATATTGTGATTTAAATGCGTTTAAAAAAATAGATTAATAATAAAATGAGCACAAAACTTCTGAAAAAGTATGCACAATTATTTAGTACTCAAAATGCCTAGCATGGCAAATTAAATAACTGTGTAACCTTAGTTTTTATAATAAAAAAAATGACAGCCGAATTATATTTCTTTTGCCAGGTTTTTAGTCATATCGTGGCAACTTAAATATAACATATTTTGATACAGTGTTTTTTGTAGTTACGTCATAACTTCCTTAATACTTCATCAAACTTCTGTCTTCTTATGGGGACGGGACACATGTAAAAAGTCGCAGACATTTAAAAAAAAAACATAAAGTAAAGAAATATTTTTTAAAAAACTCTCAAAAAATTGCATGACACGAAGTAAAGACTATTCAATCATGGGGAAAATTTTTGCGCTAGGATATTGGTAACATTTTTTTTTTAGATGAAGAAATGAAAAAAAAAAAATGTTCACAAATTCCCCTTCCCCTATATTTTTCTGCCCCCTGACTTTTCCCCTGCATTCTATATAAATACTGAAAAAAATTGTATGAGTGTTGTTTGACCAAAAACTATCCACATACCTCATTAATTTCGTTTTTCAAAGCAATCGAGGAACTCAAATCATAGCTTATAAGCATCGCGAACCCTATGTCCTGTCACCACTAGCGCAGCCATAAAACCCATCTGGGAGGGGAGGGGTTGACCAAAAATACCTTCTGGAGGGATTTATTTTTGAATGAAAAAACCTTTTGAAGGGGGTTTTCTGATCAAAAACACCTTCTGAAGGGGTTTTTTTGAACAAAATTACCAACTGAAGGGATTTTTTTGATCAAAACAGTCCTTTCATCTGCATAAGCTACTGTATTATAACGCATTTATGTTAATACCATTGCCTTCGGGGAAGTGGTTTTACCGCCCCCCCCCCCCACCCCACCTGCGCTGCACCACTGCCTCCCACTGAACTATGTATGGATCTTGATAAATATAATTTCGAATATTTTCAGCTGATATAGAAACAAAGATTAGTCAAGAACATACTTTCTTGAAAAATAACGATTACCATTTTATATAACTTCAATACCAAATACGAATTTTTCCATCCAGCAAGAATGTTCAGTTCTAGTGATTTCACTTTCCCTGTCGCTCGAACTACAATCTTTATAATCTTTGTTTAATTTATATCTAAGACACTGGCACTGTAATCCCTGCTGAATGGAGTTCCAAAGAGACAGAACCGAACCTTTCAGTGATTCCTAGATTCTTAATTTTTACGTTCCTTGTTCGAATCGTCGATACCTTTTGTTTTTTGACTCCGTCATATCAAATAAATTTTAATAAAGGGAAATATCTGATGAAATATTAATGAGCCAAATCCCTGTCAAGAGAACTAAGTCTCTAATAAAAATGTCTCCCGTCTAAGTCTTTTTTTCTTTGTCGCTTTCCCCATTTGATTTTTAATCCCGAAAGCGACGATCAATAATCCCTATTAATTTGCGACTCTTGTTCTGATGAAATCGAGACCTTTTCCCAGAGAGATTGAAGCAGGGAATTTGCTTTCATGTTTCTCTGGGCCTGTCATAGAATGCAATTAATGAAGCTGCGAATTTGGAGAAAAGAATAGGAACTTTTAGAGAAGAAATAGATACAAACAGATCGCATTTGCCCTTTATTCCCCCATTTTATCTTTATTAAAGTCGTAGTTTCTTCGAGAGAAGAGTCGCATCTATCCAACATTTTCTCCGAGTGATTCTGTGCGCGATGACTGTGAATGTTCGTTAACCATTAATCTAGTGACAGAGTCTGGAGAAAAGATCTCAGCGTATTTTTGACAAGCAGCTTTTCCAAATCAAATCTTATCTATCTCCAATAAAGAAACAAACCCGGGGTACATTTTATTTAATAATAAGGAGAAAAGTTTCCTTTATTCCTTATTTTCCTCCTTGTTATCATTATTAAAGAAGGGAGAGTTTCGCATAAATTGACAGGTGTCATCCGCCTAACGGCCCTTCGATGCTGTAAGAAATATTGAAGTGACATCTAACAAAGCAAATTTAATAAAAGCTGTCGTGATTCTTACTAACATCAAGCTACTTTGATGGGGGACAAGCTAATATTCGGTGCATTTATGTACCACACGATGACTTGTTCTTCACAAGTTTTTCTTTTGAATAACCCTTTTGGATTACTTTTTGAGCACGCCCTTTCATTGTGCTTAAATTGAAAAGAAAATATTTGGAGGCGTGCAATTTCCACTTAGAGCTAAGTGAACAGAATTTACAACTTCCATGCCCCTCGTAGAAACTTGTGTTTTTATTAATATTTTTTCTTTTGTTTTAAATCACTGATCTAACCTAATCTAGTTTTAATCACTACACTATTAACGAAATTTAATTTATCATTACTATCAGAAAATATTTTGAATCATGTAGCTCCTTTAGAATTTGGGAGTTTATTGTGAATTCCCCAAATAACCTTTGTGTTTTGGTGTTTGATTCACGGTCAGATTGGTGTAGTGGTAAGACGCTGGTCTCTTTCTCCCAAAGGCGCAGGCTCAAATCTGGCTCCAGTCGGTGGATTTTCATGATACAGAAAATCGACAGCGTCCATGTCATATGATTATGCGGCATGTAAACGATCCCTTAAGTATTCGTTTACCTTCGAGTGGTCTTCGCAAAATTAAATTCCTAGTAAAGTTTCGCATCGAAGAGAGCCCAGGTGTCGCCACCCAGTGGAAAAACTAGGCATCAAAATTCTCGTGGTAAAAGCAGCAGCCTATAGTGGTGTCATGTGAAGGAATGGATGCTATATAGGGGGAAAGCCCTGTCTGCAAAACTGAGCATCAAAATTCTCGTGGTAAAAGCAGCAGCCTTCAGTGGTGCCATGTGAAAGAATGAAAGCTATATAGCGGAAAAGCCTGTCTGCAAAAAATATGCTTCTAACGCAGCAGCATTACAGGGGGAAAAAAACCTTTTTGTGCTTTGCTTGTTTTGTTTTTCCTTTATTTTCATTTTATTTTAAGAAAGCTTTTTTTTAGTTCGTTTAGTTGTAGATAGTACTGTTTTTTGCTCCCATGTAAAACAAAAATACGTATTTGAAAAAGCACTGCCAGATATTTATTACTAGATAAGGATTTCCTGCAAAACATGTAGAATGAGTTACATGAGTTCCTGGGGGCTTTTCCCAGAAAGTTTTGCACTTATTTTGTAACAAGCCTTACATGAAACAAATTCATGGATTTTATTTTTAAATTAACCGAAATGTTTGTAATGAGAAACGTCTGTAGTAGTAGTTTGATAAAGTATATGTTGCAAAGTAAGAAAATTTGTGCCAACAATTAGTTACTTGGCGATTATACAGTATGTTCTAAACTTCCCAACTGGCGTTGCTAACATTTGCAGTGTCACAGTTCTTACAAGGGAGTAACTACTGCTTGAGAGTTAAAATCAGATCACAGAAGATATAGCTTTTTAATGAAGAACATGCAGTAATTAACCAAATGGTTTCAGATGTCTCCAAGGAAAAGGCTAACAAATTGCCTACTCGTATTCTTGGAGTAATTCATTATGACCATGTGCAGGAAATGAACTAAAGTTATAGCAACAGAATCATAATTAAAAAAAAAAAATACTGAAAATTGGTGAACAAATCTGGCCAACAACTACGCACTGCTTCATGTTTTAAGCATGAAGAAAAAAATAAAATGAAAAACCGACCTTCAACCATCTCTTTCACTCCATCTTATTTTTTTCTTCTGAATCAAACTAACAAAAACATACAGGTATATCTTACATTTTTGTAATATAAAAATGTAAGATATAGATACAACAAGATGGAGTGAAAGAGATGGTTGAAGGTCGGTTTTTCATTTTATTTTTTTGGGGATTTATCCCCATCCTCAGCTATTTTTTAAATAACGTTTTCTACATTTCAAATAATTATATGATATGATTTTTAATAACATTTGCCATTCTGCAGATATTGAACATAAATGAAAAATTAAATCATTTTAGCTTTTTATTTGCAAGTTTAGAAAAGTCTAATAAATATTAGACACATAGTTAGTGATATCGAAATTTCTTTATAATTTATGCACTGCTTCAGTTGCTTGTTTCGTAAATTTTTTTACAGCTATTACACGATAAGTGAGATTTTGAAAAAAGTTTTTGACTTAAATAAAATAGAGAAAAAAATGAATGAAATAATGTAAACAAGGTTTTGGCTACATACAGAAACCAGTTAGCTAAGAATGGTATTTAATTTTATTCGTACTTTTCTTTCTTTATTTTATTTTTTATTTATTTATTTATTTATTTATTTATTTTTTTGCAAGTAGTGAAAGATCTCAATATAACTCAAATGAATACATAAGCTAAGGGACCAGTCAACCATTTGCCCCACATCTGACGGTTCATATATTTCATAAAGTATTATTTTTGATGAAATATATGAGGTGTCACGAGCAGGACAAAATTACCGTTTTTCGAGGAATGGTCCTAAGCATATTGACTCACTTTTAGAGTCCTTAAATCGTTGAGTTATATTTCGATACGGTACGAACTTCACTATTTTTATAGCGCTTTTTTGTTTTATTCTCCTGTTAACTCTTTTGGAAGATGATCAACGAAGTAAAGAACAGTATTTACATTTAGAAAAAACATCATATAATTAACACTAATACAGAGTTACTAACTTTTTCGGTTCAAGGCACCCTTTTGCAGAATTAGATATTTCTCACGACATCCCATCTCGGTTATATTGTACGTATTGATACTGTGAGTATTTCGAAGCACCCCTTCTTCCACTTACGGTTTCCCCTTTGGGAACCCTGCACTATCATACTAACAAGCCAAACCCTATTTATGGATTTTTTTTTCAGTTCACAAAATAATTTAACGCAGGAAAATGTCAAAATGGTTTTCATTCATTACTGATAAGAAATACAAACGCAATGAAAGATGAAGCAATCATTTTTTTTCTCTTTTTCTGCAAGAAAGTAGGATATACACCAGAGCAGAATATCCAGAAAACTTATTTCATAAACTTGCAGATAAGTTCAGCACCTGCTAGTTTTGTTTTGAAGTCAATTATAGTAAAACAAATGAAGTGAGGTGAAGGTAATCAACTTGGCTCTAAGTTATCCTTTATAAATGTATAAGTTTTTTTTATTCGTAAATAAAACTGAATGAAAACGTATTTTTTTTTTTTTTTTTTGAAGTATACGTGGTTTAAAAAAACAGAGGAATTGTAGAAAAGGCAAACGCTTTCATTTAAGAAATAAATGTTAGCTAAGTAAGAGACACCGAACGCAAATCTGTCCTTTAAAAGGTATGAGTAGTCTGAAGAACTAATTCGGGGCAAACAGCAAAAATAAAAAGCTGCTAAATAAAAGAAGAGCATTTGTTTTCTTAAATTCTCAATCTGTTAAATGATGGAGAAAATTGGTGAGTTGGAAGCGAAAATTTTCCTTTACACATGAGTTCGTTCTAATTACATTTTCCAACATGTACAGGATGTTCTTTCTTCGAGTAAAATTCTGTACAAGGCCAGACTGACATAAGTTTCACAAATTGCAGGAGAGAGTAAACACGTTTGTCAAATGCATGCTAATGTTGAGAATCGCGCTCTTATAATATTGGTAAAAAAATATGAAGAACTTTCTTTTCGTTCTTTTTTTTTTTTTTTTTGAATTACGTTGTTATGGCTCAATGCGGAATAAGATTTCTATATACAATACATTTGGACTTGCGTTAGCCTGGCTCTGAGGTACAGAATCAATATCTACAAATGTCTATTGCAGTATTGTTAAGTCCAATTTCCGAGATTTAAACAAGTTTTCGGTCGTTGAAAATACTAATTATGTTTTACGTATTCAGTAAATACTACATATTTGAAATTTTTACAAGTCTTCACTCGTTTTCTGAATAATGTTAGTAGAAATAACGAATATCTACTTAATTTCACTCATCTTTACAGTTTTAACTTCACTTCAAATCAGTACTCCTTTAACACTGCTATAAAATTACATATAGGCGTAACGTTTGTTGCCATGTTTGCCAGTAAATTGGAAGACTGTTTTCAAATTAAGCAATTAACAAAGTTCCATTCTACACAACTCAGAATACGCTTACACAATATATAGGTTCAAAGAGGGAGTATTTTGTGCAAAGTATGTCTGATAATAAAATTCTTTTATGGGAAAATTTTTAATTAAATACGTATATTCAAATTAATTTTGAAAGTTTACCGTGGAATTTGGACATTTCTCTTTAAAAATAACACGTATTAGGTGAACTTTAAAGTTTTTAAAAAATTTTTTTGAAATTATAGGATTCAATCTAAAAATCAAGATTTTATTTTAAGTAATTTATATATTTAACAAAAATTGCCTTTATTTCATAAAAATTACGTACATGTACTTTCTATACATGACAGTAATAACAGTTAATCTGTCGTTACTAGAGTAATGGAATGGATATAATACTGTAATCCCAAATTAAAACAAGAGATGCAAATAACTTGCAACACTTTTTTCCTATTAGTTCCGTTACAGTACCCTACAATTTTCTTTAGGCATTGACATATGAGGTAGTGAGAAGCAAAGGGATGCATGTGACAAAATTAAAAATTTGGAGATAACCAGTACACATGGTAGGTGAACCTATCCTCTGTCTTGGGACAAGAGATTGTACTAGTAGCCCTGGTAGGTACTATTGTACAGCATGATTTAGAAAAAAATTTCAATGAAAGCCTACCTAAGATCGGATCTTAAAGCACGTTTTAATCGAAACTTAAAATAGTCCACTTGCATCCTTTTGCTTCTCACTGCCTCAGTCAGTTTTATATTTTGCAGCCAACAAAAGTTAATTTGCTTTAAATATTGCAGCTTTTTCTACTATACCCAGGAAAAAAAACTCAATTAAGATGATTTTATTTTTGATGTTAAACACTTTTGTTGATTACTAAGCACATTAATTCTTTAAACCTTTTACGTAATTGTATTTAGTTTGCAATGCTTATGATTGTGAAAAATGCATTTATTCCGCAAATCCAATTGTTAATGCTTTCAAAATTTGACTCACTTAGTTCCGAAACTAAAAGCCTGCTTTTATGAAAACACGAATACTTGCTTGCTCTCTTTAAAAAACATAATATTAAAAATATAATGTAAAGGGTAACAAAATCGGTAAAAATGCAGATTTTATCGAAGGAGAAAAGTAATCATTTCTACTCAAAAATTTTTAGGTTGAAAGTTACTTTACTCTGTGGCCATCCTTTTAAAATTACCATGATGCATGCGGTTTTTCTTTAGAAAGCGTCTACTTTTAGCTTTATATATCTAGATAAAATTTTAATAAAAACCAAGGCAGTATTTAAATCATGCTTTTCATGCTTCAAGCCATGGCATATCTATTTTTCTTTTGATTTTTTTAAATTTTTTTATTTGTTATATGTATGCAAAATATAAAATTTCTAGCATAAAATCTGATTGCTCAATTATAAAGGAAGCATTTGTTTCAGTTTTTTATTTCTTAAATTTAAAGTTATTTTCAGGTAGCAAAAATGATTATACACTTGTTCTCATAGTTGCAGTCAAAAATAATTAAATGAATATGATGTTGCAATTTTGTGTTAGCAGATAAAATTTTAAATGATTTTTAGCAAAGTAAAATCTGCTTTATTCTATTTTTTTTTAAATGGCGTTCAAATTTCTGTAGTATTGAATGCTTAAGTTAAAACAAAGCTGCATCTATTTAACTTCAAGGCAGGATTTATATTTTGAAACAAAAAAGAAAACAGTTGTGCGCTACGAAAACAGAAGACCGAATTTAAATAATACTGTAAACTGATTAATGTACTTCGAGAAAAAGCTTATTTACATAATTTTTGATAGATATTTTGATGTGAAAGTTTTGCATGAAAATCAATTGACGTGAAGTCTGGAACGCAGTGCAAAATACTATTGATGATTTTAAGCTTTTAAATGAGCATTTCTAGTTCAATATATGTTGTTGAAAAAAAGAAAGAACTGACTAAGTCGGGCTAATACCAATTGAATAGCTTTAATGCCCATTTATTGTTACTGCGGTTAAGTTACATATGTTATAGTGAAACCACATGTTTAGTTAAGAATGATAGGCACATCTATTGAGTCAAATATTTAGCCTTCACATTTCTATGAGACTGTTTTTTTTTTTTTTTTTTTTTTCAAAGCATAGTTGTGCATTGTTTCATTTTTTCTAAACATGGAGTGAAGAACTCTTGCATCTCACCACAGTGAGGTTACTTCCAAGTCATATTTAAAAGATGGAAAATAATTTACTGTGTGAATTACTGCACAACAAATAAAGATAGACTCGGTGACAAAGCTTTTATACAGATAAGAAATTCAGAAAAATTGAGGTATTGTTTTTAAGTGTACAAGTTATGTGCATACTTAAAGGAAACATCCACAATGATGACGTAACGATAACTGAATAATAGATAGTTCAGGATGAGTGGCAAAAATTACTACGCATTTAAATCTATACTACAAACAAAACATATTTCATCTCTTATTATAAGTCTATATTACAATGCATAAAAGCGATTGATACGATGAGACGTGTTTTCCAGAAAACCATTCTAACATATATCCTTTCCTTCGAATGTTTGTTGAAAATTTCAGGCAATTTTTTAATTCTTATTTATTTTTATAATACTAAAATCACATAAGAAAAACTCATAGACTTTTATTCTGTTTGTGTTTCTCCAGCAGCCAAATTATGGATCTTGTCATCGTAATAGCAATTGCAGCCTTGATATTAATGTTTTCTTCGGATGGGATTTTTTACATTTGGTTTTGATATTTTTTGTGTGGTGAGGATGGGTCAGATATCCGAAGTATCCAATAATAAAGCTTCGGATAAACAAAATTTGACTGTATATAATACTTAAAGTTGTTTCTTTAAAATATTACATAGTTGACGTATAAACTTCATTAACGCTACAATACATATGGCTTCTTGAGTAATAACATTGTTTTTTGAATGTCTCATAAACTCACTTCACTAACTGTGTGACAGAAAGTTGCTCGTAATTAAATGTCTTCAACTACTTATTGTTTGTGTTCCCTACGTATTGTTTGTACTGAAAGTATAATTTAAAGGAAATATTTTCACGTTTATCAAAACATTTGTTCGTAAAAATACATAGACATTTGTTTTTCTTGTAACAGCCATTAGTATTTTTTCTCAAATTTTGAGAAAATGTTTATTATTTTTCTCTTTTTGCACAAAGTACGATACTATAGAAAACCTAGAAAAAATATCATACTGTAGAAAAAACATTTTTTTTTTAAATTTATTGATTTCATTATCAGTTATTGATTTATGGCATAAAAGTGTAAGAAATAAAGAATAGGGATATTTTTGTTAAAAAACTTTTTTTTTTCATATTACATTTAGCTGCAAGTAATATAATGCGAAAAAATCAATTTATTTAAAATTTATCCTTTTAAAACCACACCGAAGATTTTCTAAAAAAAACGTGTTTTTTCAGAAAAACCAATGTATTCAAAACATATAACTCAATGCGGACACACAATCTTTAATTGGTACCTTTTTGGATTTTTTTTTCCCTTTGAAACTGAAATTTGTTCATTTGTTTTTTTTGTTTTTTTTTTTATTACAGTTAAGTCAAAACCTAGAACGAATAAAAATTAAGTAAAATTTTTAAATTTCGGAGTGCTATTTTCATTTTATTTATTTATTTGAAAAGAGTGGAAAAACAGGAATAAACTTACTGATGAATAAAAAATTATGGCACTATTCATCATTTTAGAACTACTTTTTTCCCCACCATCGAAAATGAGAAACTATTTTACATCATAAAAGTAGCATTTCTTTTACTTAAAAACGCTGTATTTTTACTTAAAAATTGCCCTTCCATGTTATCTTTAAATCCTACGTATACTTCAATAAATGTGATTAAATCTTCAAGCGCTATACAGAAGAACCCTACAAACCTGTGAGCCAGATACTGACGAAAGCACTCTCTTGGCATGCTGCGCTCTCTCGCCAACAGCGCCAACGTTCTTTCCCCTCAATCCATCAATTTAATAAGTGGGCGGGCGCAGAAACGTCAAGAAAAGGAGAACTTGTTTTTCTTTTGCTCCCCATCCTCCGTGCACAACATCCCGCCCGCCGGCACCCCTCCCTCGAAGAGAAGAGCAAGAAGGAGATCGATAGCGGGGGATATTGCGGCGAGCGCCCTCTATCTCTCATTTCCTAAACTGACGCTTTTTCTCCCTCTCTTTTACTTTTCGGCAACAGAGTTTTCAACAGCGCCTGTAGCGCCATCTCATAGAACTTTTGGAACTGTTCTTAAAAATTAGAAGGGAACTTCGTATCTTACGTCTTTTGAACGCTCTTTAACTATGCGTCTGAACAACTCAACGAATGCAAAAAAAAAAAAAAAAAGAAAAAATACTTTTTTACTAATAATTTTTTACAGTTGTAAATGAAATACTCTCTTTCCTCCACAGCATTTTGTCTTTCCTTCGCCGAGGGAAAAAATATATTGCTTGCATAATTTATAAATTTAAGCATGAAGCTGTTTTTTGCTTCATATGTACGGCAATATTTATATCATTTTTTCATTTAATTTTTTTCTTTTATTCTTTAAATGTACGTTTCTTTTATAACTTTTCTTATTACTTTTCTCTCTTTTTTTTCTATTTTTGTTATTTCTCTTTTAAACGTTTAGCAAAAAAAAAAAAAAAAAAAAAAAACGAAAGCAAACTAGGTGTTTAGTTGTTACCATTATTTTCGAAAAAAAAATTAGTACATTCTCTTACATAGTTCATAAAGGTTTCTAGTGTTTTTTTCCTTACAGTTATAAATCATTGCTTAAATTTTATGAATAAACTTTTTTGAGGGAAAAAATAATTTTACTGATAGTAAAGAGAAAGAGCAATTCCTAAATTCTAAAAACAAACAAGAAATCATTTCGCAATTAAATATTTTTTCCATTAAAAAAAAGTAAATAAAATAACGTCAATAGAATAAAAAAATGGATTTTTAGACAAAAAATAAAAATAGGATTTTTCATTAAAAAATATTAATAGGATCGAAGTTTACTAATAAAGACAATTGAAGGGGGAAATTAAATTATGATAAAGCAAAACAGAGCGACAAGTTGAAACGTAAATATATTTCGTAATTATCCAAAGAATAAAAATGTACATACCAAATTCATTTTTTTTTCTGTGCCAACTACCTTTCTCTTACCTATGTACCTATGTTTACAAAAAAGTACAGAAGACCTCTTCAAGAGGGGGGGGGGCGGAACAAAAGCATGCACGCACGTTTATATTAAAAAAGAAAAAAAAAACTCAAAAGAACATTGTCGATGAATAAAAAATATCTAGTAGAACATTTTTTAATAATGTGACGCATATTATCACCATAAACATGCTTGGAACCAGAATACAATGTTTAAAAAACGTATTGTTTCCTATACAATTACGTTAAATTAAATTTTAAAAAAAGTAAAATAATCAGAGGTTTATTTTTTAAGATCGTTAAAAATAATTATAAATTAAAAAAATGAAGCAGTTTTTGTGGTATAAAAATACAACAGGCATGAAAATAATCAGTGGTGGTTTTTAAGAGAATTGTTTTACGTATGGGAGGCATTGATATTCGCATCGGGACGGTCGGAGAAGAAGTCAACGTCCCGAGACAAGTGCAAAAATTAAAATCAATGGGCGAAAACATAACGAAAAATGTGAGTCGAGCCCCGCTTCCTACATGAAAAGCTCTTTTAATGAGTAACTGAAAATAAATGAGAATGCCTGGGAGCGCTTCGAAAATGAAAGATCACCCGTTGAGTGGCATCGCGAGTTGAAAGAATGTCCCGAGAGAGCGTCGCGATATTTGAAATCCACATTCCCAATTAGCCAATGCCAATTGTCCAAAGAGGCCAGGCATCTTCGAAGCGCCCACCCTGCCGCTTCCGTAGCTCCCGCTTATTTACAAAACCTCTGCGAATTCAGCCGACAAGCCTTCACCTGGAAGTTTGGATCTCCTCTCTCCTTCTCTCTCTCTTTTCGTCCGTTCGTTCGTTCCTTTCCCCATTTGCATTGGCCAGCGAGCGTAGCACGTGCGGCGAACCCCCTGCCCACCCTTCTATCGCTCCAGCCTCTGCTATCAGCTGCGGACCGGCATTTGGTCACTGGACCCAAGGCTGCGTGGTAGCCAAAGCGGCGCTCTTTTCGATTGGCCACTCGACGACCCCTCCACAGGAGATGACCAGCGAGCCGAGGCGACGAGGTCCAAGCAGCAGAGACCCCAGGGTCTGGCAGCATCACATGCGCCAAGGTACGCACCCCCCAAAACTTTTCTAAACCCTTTTCTCATTCTCTTTTACAGCTCCTACTTTTTCGCTCGCGATTTAAATACATCAAAAACAAAACAAAAAAAAAAAAAAAAAGCCCACACATTACAAAGGAAAAAATGTTGTAGACCATTTTTTCGGGAAAGACACGAGAAGATTTTCTGACTAAGCCACACTTATAGCAGGGGACCCGAACGCCCCCTATCATAACCTCCCCCCCCCTTCCCCCAAGAATTTGCCCATACCCCTTTTAACATTAATAACAGTAAACAAAATAAAACATTATGTGCTTCAACTTTAACTTTTACTTTTCTCCTCACAAAATCATTTCATATTGTTTAGGGCTGCGCATCAGGTTTTATCTATTCAATTTTACCTTCTCCGAAACATTTTTTAAGACTACAAATTACTACAATTTTATTTTGTGTTGCATCATTGCATTTCAAAAACACTTCTTGAAAGAAAACTCTTAAACACGCATTTTAACTTTAATGCAAAACATTAAAAAAGATCTTATTAGTCGGAAGTGAAGTATCAAGTATCTTATTACGGTTTCTTTTTCTTTCTTTTTTTTTTTTTTACATTTTCCACCATTTAAATTTTTCATAATGCTACTATTTTTTTTTTTAACGCTTTGAAATTAAAATGACAATTGTAAGGAAAAATAACATTTTGTGTTTCGTCATAAACAATATAGATAACAGCAGTAATTACATTAATACCTTGGAATTTAAAAAAATCTTAAAAATAACATTCAGTACCTTGAGTTTTAGGTAATGTAAGAGGTTGTGACTGTAAGTCTGTTGACTTTCTATTTTTAAAAACTTAATATGTAGGCTCAAAACAAGATTCACACTTATTTGGTAATTTGATCTTAATTTTAAATTAAATATATTATTGACATTGGTCAATTCACGTGTTTTAAACCAACCCATTGGTCATTTCTCCACTGAATAGGTATGTTTTTATTGATTAATCCACCCCCTGAGATAATCACAGTTCATTAATTATGCAATATAAAAGCATTTTTATTGAATGGAGGGGAGTCAATCATGTGTTTTTTACCTGTGTTTCAAACAAAATCCATTGGTCATTTCGCAACTGATTAGGTATGGTTTTAATGGCTATTCACCCCCTCCCCTTCTAAATAGTGATAATGCATTTATTATGTGTAATTCAAGCATTTTTTTTTTTGGATAGAGAGAAGTCACATAATTTTTTTTTTTTGTTTTTGTTTTTTGTTTTAAACGAGGCTCATTGGTCATTTTACAACTGATTAGGTACGTACGATTTTTTTTCTCTCCCCCTAGATAATCACGATGCAGGGAGTCGCGCATGTTTTTTTTATTTATTTATTTTTTTTTTTTTTAATTTTTGAATTAGCGCATTCTTGATAAAATTAGCAAAATAAGTAGAACTAAGTTAGCATCAGAATTATGTAACAATCGAGACTGATTCATTTGATTTAATGCTTTAGTTTCCATTTATTATTTTTTCCCCTTTTAATTTTATTCCCTCTCCCCCTCCCCTCTTTTTTGGATCAGGTTTTTTTTATGGGCAACAGATCTATCTGGCTATTTGAAATAAATAAAGAAAAGATTATTTGGTATGAGTCTGTGTAATGGTTAAAATGACTTCTGTGCGAAAAATTTGGAGATTTTGTGAACTAAATTAACAATTTTAAACTTGTGAAAAAAAAAACTGTGCCGAAGTAAAGGCAAAGGAGTAATGCCTTCCATTTTTTTTAAAATCTTATATTTAAAATTTGTAAAGTTCACAAAAATTTGTTACACGTAACTTTAGAATTTAAACGAAACCTGATTTTTTCATCTTCTTTTTAAATGCTAAATAGGAAAATACGTGCATAAGATCTTTTCGCAAAGGGAGTTTTTTCCCTTCATTTTTAAAATCTCATTTCGGGCAATGCTTTTGTTTTACCTTTTTTTTTTAAACCGAAAATTTGATAGAGTGCAAAATATTTATTGAAGATTGATTTTGCGCGAAATCTGCGTAACGGGATCTGCACCATCAAAACGGTGCGTACCCGCGGTGCGCCGTAAGACGACCATTCTAAAGATGGACAAAATGGCGTCTGCATCTTTCGTCCGCATCTTTTTGGTGTCTTGAAGAGCGGTCTTTCTTATCGCTTCCTACCCAGGTAAGTGTGTAAGAGCTATGAAAATAAACGATCCGTGTAAATATCGGTTACTGGAGGGGAAGGGTTCGAGGGGGGGGGGTCGAAGTATCGGATCGTCAAAAGGAGAAGCGGAGGAACTTTCTTCCACCGTAAGCCAGCGCCGACTGGGGTGGAAGAAAAAAGCGCGCCGCTCGTTTTCGTTGTTCGGCTCCCCCCTTTTCGATCAATGCCTCGGGGAGGAAGAAGAGAAAGGGGGTGTCACGTGATAAAGAGAAATATTTTTTTAGAGTTTGTGTAGCATAAAGAGAGAGCGCCAACCAGGGAGGTTCTCGGGGCTTGATGCGCAGTTGGTCGAGTTTTCATTGGACAAGCGAATGCAAAAATTAATGGATTTTTCGTCCGTTTGCGTCATTTTATGTTAGTGTTTTTGAAAAATTCATTATCTCGTAATGCGCTTGGTGCTTTAGCTAATAATTAATACGAGCCCGAGTAGAGTGGCTAACGCACGGCATGTTCAAAATTGCGGTAATTACTTTTTCCCCGACTAAATAGTTGCATGAAAACTTTTCAGAGTTTGTGTTCTCTGGAAACGAACGCTTATTTTAAGCTTCTATAGGGGGATCGTAAATTCATAAAATGGAAAAACTCGCTTTTGTGACGTAAAATTAGGAAAACGACAGAAGCATAACATTCGATACGCTCTCACCGGCGGAACATTTAATCATTACGACACACCTAAATGTGCTTCTATAAAAAGAATAAATACGATAGGCTTATTTCTTTCTGTAAACAGTTCCCTCTGCGTTCGGAAATGATAAAATGCTTTGCACTACACTCAGAGTAAATACATCCAAGCGCTTCTTGTCTCCTTCTGCTTGAAAAGTTTGTGAAATTCCTTCTTTATCAGTCGGATTCCAAGCTGATAAGCAAACATTGAATCCAATCAAAAGAACGCCCATGAAAGGAAAATATTTAGTACCTTCGTTTAAACATCTGACCATTCATGAACAAATTTTTCAAGAGGCAAGAAAGAGAACTAGAGCTGAAATATAAACACAACTCGCAAATAAGGGCCTGATTAAAATAAAAGGCTGATTTTACAAAGGTAACAATATATATATATATATATATATATATATATATATATATATATATATATATATATATATATATATATATATATATATATATATATATATATATATATAACCATTCATGTGTCTTGCTATTGTTCCTTTCAAAAATACTGTACTTGAACGTTAGCTGTACAGTTTTACAAACTAAACCTAATGTTCTTATCCAATGGTTGAGTTTGTAAAACTCTACAACTAAGTTTCAAGTACAGTATTTTTAAATGGAGCAATAGCAATGAATTTGAATGGAGCAAAATTAAATTTTCACACATCAATGTTTCTTTTTTTAAAAAATTTTATTGCAATTATTAAAAAAACTTCAATGCATAAACAATGCAGTTTACTCACTAATATTACGGCATGACTATATTTTACATTTTGTTTTATCATTCAGATATGTCATGTAATTACTGCCTTGCCCCAAGTGTTGTTTTACAAAAATTCTTAAACTAAATAAAGTTGAATAAATACTTTGGTGCATAAAAAGTAAAAATAAGAAATACCTACGTATACTTGCACAAAAATTGCAGATTACTGCATACACGTGTTTCGGGGTTACAAGGAACCCCTTTTTCAATACAAAAACAAGTGAGCTTATGGATGTCTTTTAATCCATTATATATTGTTATTTCTTATTTTTAATTCTTACACTAGTAACTTTCTTTAACAAGAGCAAAATTATTTTTTTCCCAGCCGTTTCATCCTTTTCAAATATATTACATCCGTAACAAATTTTACTCATACATCATAATCATACTACATGGTTGCTTATTTTGAAGAATGATTAACGTTTAACATATTTCAATTACCTGCCTGTGTATTTATCTGGACAAGATCAAGTTCTTCGATTTCTTAATGTGGTAATTAAATATTCCTCAAGGAATGCATCATTATTATTACTTCATTTTGCTCGTTAGAATCCAATATAAATCTTACATTTCTTGGAACTATGATTCCTTCTTTTATTACATTTGAAACTGGCAACTTTACCCCATGAAAATTTTCTACACATGAAAACGTACGAAAAACACCACATAAAAACTAAACTTATTCTGTATCTTTCTTTCTTTCAATTAATGCTTTATATTGCAGTCAGTCAATCTTTTCAAAATAAATGTCTAAACAAATTAGTTATAAAGAAATACATAAATAAGTGAATAAGAGTTATACAGAGTCCCCATTTTCTTTCTTTACCAATATTTTTCTAACTTAGATATTTTTTTTCCTGCAATTAACTATTAACAGACTATTTATTTCTTCTCAGTAGAATTTAGTGCCGTGCTTGCGTGTTTTTAATCACTACACCTGATTCAGATGCAATGAAATATGATAAAGCGAAACACTTGTAACGTATGCATATTTGAAGGTAATTCTCTCAAGGTTTTCTACTGGTTTCTCAAAAAATAGAAAGGACGTACCTTATGATTATTTTATTTTATTTTATTTTTTTCAAATCCCCTCTCCCCAACCTAGTTTGGTAAAAAAAATTAATTGATACATAAAAAACGTTCAAGTTTAAAAATTATTTTCACTTCAATTTAGTTCACAAATTTGAAAACATTTTACATTTTAAATTTTAATTATTCAAATTATTATGGTTATACAATATTTATAATTATCAAAAAAAAAAAAAAAACACTAAGAATGCTATGTTTTATATTTTCTAATTATTGATTACATTACATTGACATACACTATCATTAAAGATTTGTTTCAGTAAATATTTTTAAAAAAATAGAGAATCTATTCGGCATTGAAGATGAGTTGTCTCGATTTTGTTTGTTATTTTTTTTTTAGAGAAAGAGATAAAATGTGTACTAAAATTCTATTTTGCTCATTTCGTTAACAATAAACTAAATATAGGAAATGAACACGATAATAAAATAAATGCATATAATTTACTTTAGCCATTATTATTTTTTTAACAGCTAAAATTGGGGATTGATCCATCAGATCCTAATAGATAATTGTTTATATCTGAACACATGATTTTTTTTCCACTATTACTTTAAGTTAAATATTTTTTTTAAAACGTTTTCTTTTCTTTCTTTCTTTTTCTTCTCTTTTTTTTTTTTTTTTTTTTGAAAAATGGTACAAAGCAATAACTAGCTGATAATTAATGTGAAAAGAATAATAATCTAAAGGACAAACAAAACATATATTTGAACGCCACCATTTTTTTTAAGGTACCAATGAAATAACCCATTGATCCATTCAGACCTCGTGATTACTGATTTTCTGATTCTTTATAGTATGAAATTTTTAAATTTGTGCTCTAGATTAAAAGTGCTCTTTTTAACCAACTTCAAAAAGGAGGCGGTTATCAGTTCATACCGTATGTATGTTTTTTGTTTTGTTTGTTTGTCCACTCACAGCGTCTCACCTAGTGGACCGATTTTAATGATTCTTCTTTTAATGGATAGGGGATGGTTCAACTTAGGTCCCATTACTTTGTTTGACCATATTTGTTCGTTAAAAAAAAGTTATTGTCAAAAAACGGTGAATTTCATGCAATTTCCCTATTAAATAATTAAACATAAAATCCATTGTTTCAACAATTCGATGCCATACAACAATAATATTAATAGTAATTGTGGTGATAATTTTGAATGGAGGCTTCTCTGAAGCAAGCATCAAGTTTCTTCGGTGTCATTGCTCTATAGTGGGGGTAAACCTAACGTGGAAGCAAAGTTTATGCAGTGATTAGGATCTGCTTAGCCTTCACAATGCTACTAGGTTAGGTTTGCTTCAAATATAGTAGTATTTTTATCGTTATCAAGTATGCCAATAACAGATGATTTGGGCTGAGTAAGGAGATACAGGATTGCACAAAAAGCAACTATGCTGTGAAATGTAAATTAGTTAGGGAAAACGTAATATTTAAATGATTATAATTAAATTAACACACAAATGAGTTCCAGCGAGGAACAAAGATAAATTTTTATTGTCAATCGCTTAAAGTTTAAGGCGTGTTTTTATTTTTTTAGTATGGAGCATTTTTATGAAAAAAATAAGGTAAAGTTTCGTTATAGTAACTTCTTAATATTTCTGAAATACATTTACACTAAAAAGAATAAAATAAAAAAAATTTGAAAAAAAAAATAGAACCGACTTCAAAATTGCTCTAAAAAGTGAAAAATAGTTTTATTCTTTAAACACCATCGATAATACTTTTAAACATAATTTTTGAAGTTGGCCCAAAAACGATTGATAAAATCATTCACAGCCATAACTCAGTTACAACTATAAATTAAATCAGGCCCAGTTTCTTCCCTACCACATGCATTACGCATTGATGACAGCATATTTGAGTAACGATATAAATGTTTCGTTCCTAACTTTGGATGATTTTTTGATAACAATGTGAACGAACCATGGTTACAATGGATTTTACTTTTTGTTTTTGCGCCAACTTCAAAAGTCATGTTTAAAAGTATTATCGATGGTGTTTAAAGAATAAAATTATTTTTCACTTTTTAGAGCAATTTTGAAGTCGGTTTTATTTTTTTTTTTTCAAAATTTTTTTATTTAATTAAAAAACCGCTTGAAACCGTTTTGACGGTAGTGTGCCACAATTCCTTAAATAACAGCTAAAATCATAAAACAGACATCGAAATCTAGTGGCCTTAAATATAAACTTCGTATAATTTTGCTGATGGAAACATTTTATGCAGCTTTGTATACAATAAATCCAATAATTTGATCCCAGCATATGATCGTTTGAAAGGAAAAATTTTTTTGCATCTTTATCTACAGTCAATCTATCAATTTAATCTTTTGGCATATGATCGTTTGTAAAAGAAGCATTTTATGTAGCTTTGTATGCAGCAAATATACCAATCTGATTTCAGTATGTGATCGTTTGTAAGGGAAACACTTTATGCAGCTTTATATACAATGAATCTACCAATTTCATCTCAGCATACGATCTTTTTTAGTTTTATTCATACAAAAAAAAAGGAGATAATAATGAATAAATAAATAATAATAAAATAAAATAAATAATTAAATAATTAAATAAAATAAATAAATAAATAATAAAATAAATAATAATAATAATAATAAATGAATAAATTATATAAAAGACTAAGCAAATACTTTAAACCCTTTAAAAACCATGAGACACAAGTGCCTTATATGTCAAAAATTTACTTAATGAATTATCAACTAAAAATTATTTTCTTTTTTCTACAATATAGAGGCATCGGAATCTTAATATTAGCAACAAAAAAAGTTTTTTTAAAAAATATTCTGCATTATTTTTTAAATCTTCGATAACTTCCATACTTAACGTAAAAACTTATGCCCTCAAAGAGTTACAAAGTGTTTTTCTATTTTTATTTTTTACATTACATGTTAAAGTGCAACAAACGACAGTTAACAAACTTTAAAACAAAAGAAGGAATTCTCCTACACATAGCAGATAATAGAAGGAAAATAATCTTTGGAAAGTTGTAATTCAATAACACCTTCTATTCGTATTTTCAAACGACAAAACTTGCTTCAAGCAATTAATCATCCGTCGTTAATGATACTTAAATATCATAAATAAAGTAACACCTTAAAGTGTAACTCTATGAGGTATTGCGTGAGGCGACTTAGCAAGTGGTCACGAAATATCTCAGCAAAATGTTGCTATCTTCATAAAACTGTTTTTAATTTACTCCAACTCGAAAATCTGTTAAAGTTTAGCGTTTGCGTGCAGGTAACTTGTTTTTTCCCTACTAAAACCTAGTAGCAGTTGTTTAGATCTTTAGGGTCCTTGATAAGCATTCTGTTATGCGAAACTGAGTAATCTGGTATGACTTGAATTTTGTTTACGTGAGTGGTGTGAATCTCGCAAGATGCCAAGATCATTTTGTTTATAAATTCTTACTGTAACTTATGAATTAATGCAATATTTTGTTTTTCGATATGTTTTGCACTTACAATAAAAGTCTTATTTAGGTAATAATAGCAATTATTACCTAATATTAGGTAAAAATAGCAATTCTATTACTATTTTTCTATCAAATACTAATGATTTCAAAACCGATGTTGACATTTTTGTTTTTAACCTTACGGGTCACGTTGGGTCAAGTTGATATACACAAATTAATAAACTGCTACGCTGACGTAATAAGCAACGAAATGAAGATTTTAAGAATTGTTTTTAAAGAAGAGTCTCATAATATGTTTGAAGAATTTATGTGAGTCAGATGATAAACGTAAATCTGATTTACAACTAACTGATTTACAGCTAATACAAGCATAAGGATATTTTCTCCAAAAGGCTGTCTTTTAATTATTTCAACAAGATTTTCCTTCTTTTCAGTGTTTTTTTTTTTTTTTTTTTTTGTCATTTCTAAGCATTTCTAGAAAAATGGATCACACTTGAAAATTTTGGGGCTAAATTAATTCACGTTTTAATTTGACACAAGCACTATGGATCAACTTGACCCAAACAGCTTGACGTTAATTTTAAAACGGTGAAAAAAAAAAAAAAAAAAAACTTGCAAGTACATAAGCAACTTTTCTTGGCTAAAACAATGACCTCTTGTTAAGGAACACAGTGATAGCTTGCTTAATATGATACATTCACTTGAACATCTGACACGACAGTTAAAAGCAAACCACGAAAATCTACTTTAGGACTCAAAAAACGTTTTCTTTAGGATAACTCACTCTCTCTCTCTTAAAAAGAAAAAAAAAACAGGTTCTTTCGCTTGCGTAGGTTAAATCAGCCTTAGTATGTTACTTTTTCATCAGATCCTCAGTTCTGGGTACGTACACAGTCGATAATTAAAGCCCATGTATCATCTTAACCCTGCATCAACTGAATCCAGTCTACCCTAATGAAGATAGGTCTAAAATATAGTGTTGTTTTTCATTGCATTTTTTATGTTTTTCTGTTTTGGTAATTTTAAATGTAACGTGTTTGAAACCATGTTTTATTAGGTCTTGTCCAATTTACAATTATTGTTTAGGGCTAAAGATATTTTTGAAATTTACATCAACTAGCCTCAAAAATACATAATAAGGTCATAAATTTGAACATTTATGTTGCATAAGGAACACTTGACTTAATTTAAACAATATTTACCTTAAAAAAATGACAAAAATTGTTTCTAACGCGAGTCATTGTACATAGTTTCTTCAAACGCAAACTCACAAAATACAAGTTGAAGTAAGCAAAACTAGTATTAACAGAAATAATCATCTACCGAATTAATAACTGTCCTTGCCCAGCAGTGTTTGAGGGCCAATTTTGGTTGCTTTCACCAAATATCCAATTTTGATGGCCTGTATTAAATCACCATTTTTGTGTTGTTTTGGTTTAGCTCGATAACATTTATTTCAATAAATAGTTACGTAAATTTCGTGCTGTACTATACGCATTAGTTATAAAAATATATTGAGGTTTCAAACTTTTAATAAGCGTCAAAATTTATGATTAAAACATCACATAAGAAATTTTGAGTGCCAAGACTGGATGACTTGGTGAATTGAACACCCCAGCTTTTAAGGCATGCTTTGGAAGTTTTATGATACCAAACAACACTATAAACAAATTGACTGAACTTTTAGACAAAACTTAATTCGTCTAAATGTTCATATTTTTTATTAAATAGCTCTAAAACTTATCGGTCAACCATGAAAAAAAGCAATATTTTACTCGTGTTAGCACCACCACTAGTTTCTAAGTTTAAAGTTCAATGCCCTCAGCAACTCTTCAAATATCTTAGGGTAAGGTGCACCAAGAAAAGACTACCGTCTTCCCTCCGAAATATAGTGCAAGGGGTGAGAAAAACTCAAGTATGAACTCTATTATTCTGCGGCTTTCTGTTTCCCCCTTACGTTCTCAGAAAGGGGTGAATAACAAAGGATCACGTAAGACGAACCCCCATAGTTCACCTGTTAAAGTATTTCCTCAAATTTTTCCTGTAAAACGGGTCGATGTCCTTCAGTGAACTTTTCTTAAGTTTCGTATTGGAAATATTTGATTAATTTAAGTTTTTCTTAAATCAATTTTTACGTACTTTTGTTCTGGATTAGCATCTATTCCTTACTGTTTCAAATTTGTGTCTTGCAAAGTAGTAAGTCTTTGATTTTGTACTAAAGTTCAGGTCAATGACCTTACACTTGCCGTTAACACGCAAAAATTCAAATATATTTACAAGATTCAAAATGTATTTTAATGAGGAAAATTCTTTTGGTACATTGACACGTGATTCTAAATTCCTAGTCAGTAAAACACTACAAATATATGGTAAATTTTGGTTTTATGGAGCAATAATTCTTTAACTTTGTACTAAAAAATAGGCCAATGATCTTGCTATTAAGCTGCCAAAACCTAAATATTTTTACAAAATTCAAAATGTATTTTAACACAGTAACACATGTTTTCATTTTCCTTGTGTATAAAATGTTACGATCCGAAGATAAATTATGGTGACTCAAAACAGATTAAAGGACGGTATTTAAACGAGTAACCCTCTGAAAAAAAGAAATAATGAATTAAAAAAAGCGGTTTTAATTACTACAAGATCAATATTTCTTCGACTTACTGACGCAACAAAAAATTTCCTTCTGGGGATGGAGGAGGGGGATCAAAAGAATCTATACATGTAAATAAACTACTAGATTAAGATAGGCAATATGTTTAAATTAAGATTTTACCCGCTAAATCCCCTTTGCTGCGTCACTCCCTTTACTTATAAAGTAAGACAATTATTTTTTAACACAAACTAACGACAAAAACTTTTCTTTTTTCTAAAACTGAAATTTAAATTGCACTCAATTTAGATGTTTTAACTAAAGCAATTTTATGATAATATACTTGTACGTTTTCATTTTTATCATATAGTGTGAAGATAGCAGGGAGAAGTTTGCATTCATGAAACGTTTTACAGAAATATTTATTTTACACTGGGAAATGGTGGAAACCCTGGAACAAATGCTGGAAATAATCTGTTACGTTTCGGAATTTTCTTCCAGTATAATATTCTCAAAAATGCCCTCGAAATAATTTTCTAACTTCCCCTAGTACTCCTTCAAATTATAAATATATTGTCAAAAAAGATTTTTAGAAATGAGCCGATCAAGAAATACTATAGCATGACATAGATTTGTTAAAACTTAGTACATTGACGGTTAAATTTTACAGCTAAATAAATTATCTAATGTAAGATTTTCAAAACAATCTATCATACTCTTCCAAAGACATACAAAAGAGGTTTATGTGTTATTTAAGAACTTTTGAAAAAACCAGATGAACACTTACAGAATAAATACTTAGTGTAAGAGAAAAAATGCCAAAATAAAAATGACAGTGTATTTTTTAAATGTAGGTTAATACAACCTCTAAATTAAAAAAAAAATGGGCATTCAGCTTCAAATGTGGTTAAAATAGGGTACGCATGTGCGCAGAGATTCCGGAAAGGATGTATTGACTGATTGAGAAGGGAATGAATTCACCATTTCCGTCAATATGTCTTAAAATACCATTTTCCTACAGTAATATTAAACATTAAATATCATGCTTGTAATAATATCTATATTATGTTTAACTGATTGATATATTTTTTATTTACATGATTTTAGTATTTGAGTGTCCTAGAGGATATATTTGAAGAACAGCACATTTGTATTTTTAATTTTAAAGGGGTAAGAACGGACAGGATATGCATTCATTTCGTCTCAGAGATCACAAACAGCACAATTTTCTACGAAACAAGAAACATAAAAAAAGAAATTAAAGTCCGCCGTAAAAAATAACTATATTTTCAATACAACTTCATAAATTTTTGATGGCATTATTAAGAAACAATAATAACAAATCATTTAAGATTTAAAACACGATTTTTAAGAGAAAATGCCACATTTTACAATTATTTGTAAATATCGCTGCATTAGGATATCCTTTATAACACAGAATAGGTCTAAAACGGGACCCTTATGTGAAAGCCAAGTAATGCTCACAGAAGGGTCTTCGTTGCTTAATGGTCATGAAACGTCAACATACGAATAGATCCATCGCGACGTGCCACACTGACGTCTTCACGGCGTCACAAAATGATTGGTCACTAAAGATCTTGTCAATGTCGTTTTTTTTTGACGAGTCAATCATCAGAAGATAGTTCATATTTTTAACCATACACTTAACCCGTTCATTTGAACGACTTTGTTTATTATAAAAAGTTGCTGGAGAAATATCTACGAGGTGTACTTGCTTACGTTTGAAATATTTCATTGCTTTCATTATATTATTTTAAGAAAAAAAAGTCTAAAACTATCTAACACTTAGAAAATATACGAATGAAAAATTACTAAAGAAATATTTTGTTTAGGTTTAGAGGTATAGAGTAGCTATTTCTCTGTAAACGAGTGGTAAGACATGTTCTTCCTAAATCGCGAGTTCAAATCCTGCATGGTACAAAATTAAATACTTACATTTTATTTGATAAAGAAAATGTAAACAGACGTCAAAATATTTGCAAAGTTGATCTTAAAAATAAATAAATAAATAAATAACTGCCGAATGCCGTTCAATAAAATCTTTTGAAGGAGAAACTAAAGCAAAAAATGATTACGAGCGTGTAAAATAAAAGTAATATTAAAGATATTTAGAAAAAAAATAAGAAATTAAATGAGACATAGACAAATAAAGGAAATAAATATCAAAGTTCAAAAGAACGACCGTTATTTTTTTAGGCGATTGCACCGTTCATTTTAAGGAGTCGGTGTTTTAGAGCCGTTCGTTCATGAACGACACATCCCTATTGGTCACAAATCTCAAAAAGCACACTTCATCACACAAACGTTGCAAAATGGTTGTTAGTGTCGTGACAATCATTTTAAAACGTTTACGAAACGTTAAAATGTTGCTTGTGCTCTCTTGATTAACTGATGCACTCGGCAGTCACATGCAACATGTCACAGTGTCAGCGGGGCTCTTGTGAGACGTTACAATTTTACTTTGTGACTATTGTGACTCGTAGATACGTCCTGGTAACTTTGCCATGCCATGTTGTGCAATCAAGGACACAAAGCAGCATTTAACTACTCATCGTTGTATTTTGAAGAAAAATTGAAACAGACATTTTATTATAAAAAACAAATCGTCAGTATCAAACATATACATTCTATCTACTATGTTGTATACAGTTAAAACGTTGAGGAAAGTAAAGAAGGAAGGTTTCACAATACACTTACAACTCGCGAGCTCAGAAAAAGAAGCAGGAAAAAATCAAATCTCATTAATTAGGATGAATCCACGTGAGTTAGAACCGAGTTTAATGTTAGAAAGTTAAATATACTTTACATACCTCATTTTTCACATTAAGTTATGGCATTGTTATTAATTAGGGATTGCAATACTGGTATAACGGTATACCGAATACCGGTATTTCGAGCAATTTTCCAATTTCGTAATACCAGCATGCTGAGGAAAATACCGGTATTTTCGGTATTAGCTAAAAATAATAACTAATTTTAATTCAAGAATTTTCAATTTCACTTATTAAATATATACTTACACTATATGATCAAAAGCATTGGGACACTTTCAAAAATTCCCATTTTTACGGATTTCTCGAGAAATAAAAGACCAATGGAGGTAGTGAGAAGCAAAGGGATGCAAGTGCAAAATTAAAACTTTGCAGATAACCAGCACAAATGGTAGGTGAACTCCTCCTCTGTCTTGGGGCAAGAGATAGTACTAGTAGCTCTGGTAGGTGCTGCTGTAGAGCATGATTTAGAAACAAAATTCAATGAAAGCCTACCTACTTAGGAAATAGTCTTTATACGCGTTTTACTCAAAACTTGAAAATGTCCACTTGCATCCCTTTGCTTCTCACTGCCTCAATTGCTCTATAATTTTTTCACGTAAAACTTATATTTTAGCTGTCATTTTTCAGTTACAGTTAAGTCTGCAAATCATTTAGGGGACCAACAACAAATTTGAGGAAACAAAAAAAGGGTTTTGATAATTTTTCATTGTAAATAGCTGGGAATAAGTTACAAATTTCAGAAATAAGTTTAAAACGTATCTAGAATTTACTTTTATATTTCCGTTAAAGTATCTCTTATACCCATGGAGATATAAGCATTTCTTTCAAAAATGCAATTTTTTTAAAGGTTTTCGGCTTATAACACGCAGAGTTTTCCATCAAACGTTACTAAACTTTCAGAATATTTGACAGCATATTAGAGAAACATAATAATAAAATTTGAAGTCAAAATATTGAAAATTTAATGAAGTATGAACGTTTAAAGCAATTAATTTTTCACTGCACATGCGCGAAAGATAGCATTTTTTAACGTTTATAATCCAAACTCAGGTACATCTTATAACTCATAAAAAAAATTCCATCTCAATACCTTTAAAATTTAAAAAGTTATCAACGATCTAATGAGTCGAATTTCTATAGTGCTTGGATAGGCGACGAATGGTAAGGGGTCGTTCGCAAACTGGTAACACTTTCCTGCTATCGTTGCAGAGTGATTCATGATAAGAATGGATAATTTACGAACGATCCCTCACGATTCGTCGTCTAGCCAAGAATTATCAAAATTCGGCTCATTAGATCGCTGATAACTTTTTAGATTTTAAAGATATCAAGTTGGAATTTTTTAATGAGATGTAGGATATATCTAAGCTTTGGATTATAAACGTTATAATTTGCTATCTTTCGCGCATGCGCAGTGAAAAATTAATTTCTTTAAACTTTCATATTTCATTAAATTTTCAATATTTTAACCTCAAATTTTATTATTATGTTTCTCTAATATGCTATCAAATATTCCGAAAGTTTAGTAACGTTTGACGGAAAACTCTGTGGGATATGAGCCGAAAACCTTCGAAAAATTTTGCATTTTTGAAAGAAATGCTTATATCTCCTGGGGTATAAGAGAAACTTTCACGAAAATATAAAAATAAATTCTAGATATGTTTCTAACTTATTTCTAAAATTTATTGATTATATCCAGATAATTAAAATGAAAAATGATCAAAAACCTTTTTTTTTTTCGTTTCCTCCATTTGTTGTTAGTCTCCTAAATGAATAAGTAGACTTAACTTTTTTTTTTTGGAAAATGGCGGCTAGAGTATACCTTTTGTGTGAAAAACTTTTATTTCTCAAGAAATCCGTAAAAATGTGATTTTTTTGAAAGTGTCCCAATGCTTTTGGTCATACAGTGTATATTTTAAATGTACATTTATTTTCTCATGATACAGAACCGAAATCAATCTACTGATGTAAAAATTTAGCTTCTCTAAAGCATGAACTAATAGAATATCATTGAACAAAAGTATTTTGTGCACCATGTATTTATTTTTTCCATTTCCCTGATCACTTATTTTTCCTTTTGGGGAAAGTTAATATCGAGTGTAATTTTGAATGCGCCCCTCCCCCTTTGTCGGATGAACAATTTATTCAAACCATCGATTGCAGAAATACTTGATAATTTTTTTCTTAAATATTTGTCTCAACGGCACTAAATTTCGACAAAAACTGTTTCTTGTTAGCATTACAAATGGCAATTTGTCGTTACCAGTATTGGTTTGTTGAGCCGTCTCGCTATTTGGCTTCATACTTGGCAAGATAATTGTTTAGAAATTATATATTACCTTGAAAATCTGCATAGAGGAAAAGTATAAATATGTTCCACGAATTCAAAGATATTTTTAGATATTTACAAAGATCAAATTTGGTCAAATTTATGGAAAATTTCAAACCAAAGGTCTAATAAAAAGTAAACACAAATCCCCTCCTGTTCAAGAGAAAATGATGTTAATATTGGAAAAGTATTGTCTCTCAGGAAAGAAATTTCAACTAGCTTTAAATATAAAAAAAAAAAAAAAGAAATACACACAATACGAAAGAAACACAAACACACACAAAAGGGTTTATCCAAAAATGACATGAAACAGACCGAATAATTTTTTTGAAGATAACTTTTAGGCAATTAAATTAGAGGAGGTGTATCACGCATTGTTAACAGTACCACCGACCTGCGTTAATTCAGAAAGAGAAGCTTCAACTGTAAGAAAGTTGAGAACTAAAGTGAGTTCCAGGCTTGGAGACAATTCAATAGATGCATTATGTTTTTTACCAGTATTGATTTTTTATAATGACATTTGTTCCTTCATTTTATAGTTGTTCACAATACGTTTTCATAATAATACAATTTTTGTACATAATTATGAAATGTGGACAAGAAACAATATATTTTCAAGCAATTTTTGAGGAATTTCAAATACCGGTATTCCGGTATCACGTTTTAAAAATACCGAATACCGGTATTGAATTTTTGGTCCGGTATTGTAATCCCTATTTTTAAAGAAGGGAAAGGGATCGAATTTAATTAGATGCTGAAACATATAATAAACGCTAACTTCTTGTTTGAAAGTTTTCTCAAGTATTTCATATTTTAAATAATTGAATGTTTAAAACAGAGCGTATTAAAAAATATATTATTTCTACATTCCAGACCAACCCCCCCCCCCCGAAAAACATATTCACAGCAAAGTTTTGATAAGATGCAATCCGTTCTATACCTCAGAGCAACAATAACCAATGTTAGTTTTTGACCAAATTAATTTTTATAGAAAACTCTCCACAGAATACTGAAATTTTTGGTGCAGCAACTATCAATATGCCGGTAATGATAGTTACCTAAATCCTATATTCTCTGATTTTTCAGCGATTTTTTCAGTATTTTTATTTAGAGCTAAAAAAGAAACAATGTCTGTCATAAATCAATTCAAGTACAATTAAAATGATTTAATATTATGTGGAAGCAATTTAATGGGTAACTGACTGAGATTATTGGAGCAAAACCATATGCATTTTGTCACATTCAACACAAAATATTCGCCATTTTAAATATCTCTTTCCCTGGTTTATTGTTCTTTTTAAGGCTGAATTTATAAGTGTAGATAAATTCTCAAAATAATGTTTGGTTGATTAAAAAAAAAAGTTCAAAACATGGTAACTGACATGCAGGTGGCATTAATGTCAGTCAGTTACCATGTTTTTAATTATTTAAAAAAAAAACACGCAAAGAATATTTTGGAAATTCAATTACATCATTAAATTCAACTTTAAAAGAACAATAAACCAGGTGAAAATATTTTGAATAGGATGCATATTTTGCTTGGATTGTTACAAAATGCATATGGTTTCGCTTCAAAAATGACAGTCAGTTACCCGTTAAATTGCATGCGTTCATTTCTTATGTAGCATGATATAATAATCTCGTGAAGTGAAAAAATTAAATTTCAAAATTTCGTTGCGTTTGGTCGTTAAAAGTCAGATAGAGACGGATTAAATTTTGAAACTTTCTGATTGCTTTTTGCAAAACTGATGTTTCTGACATTGGTTTCCTTTGTCCTGTTGCCTTTTTATTTTATTTTATTTATTATTTTTTTCCGGAGTGAAATCGTAAATTTTCCAGCATCGGAACGCAAACTGAATCCTGAGCCGTGATTAATTTAATGTAAAAGATATCTTTATGCTTTTAGTGAAGCATAGGGAGTGGCTTTCCGGCTCCAAATCACCCCCTTTTATAAATACAATAAACTCTCGTTATTCTGGGCAGCATTAAACCGGAGTTCGTTTAATCCGAACCGCCATTTATAGATACATATACTGTACAAATAAAAGGCGATTAGGCGCAATAATGTATTTTTAAAGGCCTGATTATACTGTACTTAATTTTCTCTTATGAAATTTTATGTTTCAATTTCTTGAATTCAAAATACAATTTTTACTGTCTACAATAATTTGTTTATGCACCTTGGCTCAATTTATGGGTTATTTTATTTGCTCCCTTATTTGAATAATTCGGGCGACCTAGATCCTCTATTAGTCAGGATTAATGGTAGTATGTTGGTACAGTTAACTGCTTACCAGTGAAGTAAAATAATTATTAAGTGAAGAAGAATTGCTATGAATTGCACAATATTCACTATAACCATGAAACTTGAATTTATTTATTTTTATACTCTTTCATAGAGTGAATGACAAATTCCAATCTTGGCTGAATTTGTGAAACTAAAAGTAATCAGCAAATATGAAAAGAGTACGTTTTTCATTATAGTCATTCAAAACAAAACTAATTATTCCCTAACTTTTGTTTAGACTTTATTTCCCCTGTCTTAGACTGTCCTTAGACTGTCTATCTAAATATCATTTCTTACATTTTAGAAACAATAAGTTTGAGTGAAATTCAAATTTTGGTGCTCAAAAGTCAATACTAATCATCACAAATTTCCAAACTAAAAATAACGAATAAAGTATGAAAACATTATTTTCTCCTTTTTAATACTTAATATTATCTTTTAAAAACTAAATCAAAGGCATTTCTAATTTCCATTTTGAAATTTATTTTCCGTACCTACTAGTACATTATTTCCTGTTGTTAGAGAAAATAATTTTTCTAAGATTAAAAGTTAAATTGTTTTAGTAACACACACACAATATGTTGCACAACTTTTTTAAACTAAAAACTATTTTATAGAAAAAATTACTGGGAGAAATTTCTATATTGTTGTTCATTCACTAAAATTTATAATTCATGTCTTCATTAATACTTAAAAAAATATTATCAGTTTTGACTCTTAGTTTATTTTTAGCTGATCAGGATATAGTTCAAAATAAAGATGATTAATATTGATAGTTTCTACTTAATATTCTGATTTATTCTAAGCATATTATGCTTATTTTTTGCTTAAAAATAGTTTAAAAAAAGCAATTTGATTGTAATATTTCTGTATTATATTGATTCTAGAATTTTATTCGTGAAATCAAACATTTTATCACGAATATTGCCGTAAAAGCAGGACAAACTGAAATTTTGAGTGCACCCACCTCATCTAATTTCACTAACTAACGATAGGTGGCGCGCTGTTCCATTCACAACTCGTGCTGGTAATAGTGCGAAACATAGCAGATAGATTGATAATTTGAAACCCGTGTTAACTAAACTCGTCATTCTATGTTGCGAATTTTAATGCTGAGCTTATAAATTTGATGAAGCAATGTTGTGAGAAAAGGAAGACAGTGCTAAAGTTAAGGAATAAATTGAATGTCAAGGCTTATAAATCGGAACAGTGGGTCACTATTTTAACAGTATTTTTAATAAAAAATATTACGAAAAGCGCCAAATGTGCTGCGTGTAGCTTATAATAAAATAAAAATGAGATTCTGGTACGCTGTAATTTTCGTCATACTTCCAAAATACGGTTTTTCATGACATTAAAAAATAAATAAATAAATAAATAAATAAATGCATTTTTGATAAAACTTCAAATATTACATAATTGTGTTATTGCTAAGAAGCACCTTGTAACACTTTTGAAACCACATCAATTATATTGCTGAAGAGAATAAAGATTTTAAGTAGTAGTAAAAAAATACTGCAAAATTTTCATACCGGGCGAATAATAGTACGCAAAGCAGTCATCTATTGGATGTGATGATATTAATTATATGCCTGATGTCAGGCCTGGTTCCGTGAATTTTGCCCCCCCCCCTTGCAACAAAATCTGTAGGACCCCTCCCCAGAGGGCAGCAGTGTATATTTGTAACGTTGAAAAGCCTTAATGCTAGTTTTTGTCGTATTTTTCTTCCATTTCTTGGGCTGATGGACCCTTTAAGGACGTGTCCCCCCCCCCCCCCGCACTGCGAGGTCTGCTGGTATGCAGATCCGAACCTGCTTGATGTGACTCAGTTGTGTTTTTAAAAAGTTGCCTAACGGCAAAAAACCTTAAAATAATATCTTACAACACTACTACTGTTGAATATTCATATAAAAACAACTTTTTTATATGAATATTCAACAGTAGTAGTGTTGAATATTCATATAAAAAAGTTGTTATCATCAGCATTTTTATATCAGCAATTTTCTATCTCCCCTGGTACAATATTGGCTAAAATCGTTTAGGTTAACTTAGAAAACTGAAAATGGCATGTATGAAAGAAAATATTTCGAGGGGCACCGCGAGGGAGTTTGAGGCTCAATCCCCAAAAACATTAGTTTTAACACAACATTGCCAATTCTAATTTGACAGTTTATTTCCATGTAAGGACCACAAATATACTTTGCTATATACTTTGCTATTGCTATGCATGAGTCGTTTATTGAAAAATAATGGTCGGTATGGTTTAATCGATCATAATGCAGAAAACAAAAAAATGATTTTTTTTCCCAAAAAAACTAAATTTTATTATTTTAGTGATTATTTAAAGCTGCTTCAAAAAATGCTAAATGTTTATGATTAAAAGTATAAATATATCGTATCATACAGAGAATTCTGAACGAGTTTAAGTTCCTAGATTAAACTAAAGGAGTTCGTATTTAGCCGTCTGAGTTATTTTCGTTTGACTTTGAGCGACAGAATTACCAACTAACAGATAGCATATTTTAAGGATCTTTGAAAGTGTATGAGTAAAAAATAATAAATAGTATTTCGTCTACAAAGGCATGATTTAGTTCGATTACAATGGGGAAATAAAAAGCCAGATTTTTTTTTTTTTCTTTTTTTCAAAACATCTGTATTTGTTTCTATTAAGGCTGTTTTTATTTAGGTTGAAAGCTGTCCCGAAAAATATCAAATGTTTGTGATTAAAAGCATAAAGATATCACATGAAACTGAAGGAGATTCAAAATTCGAGATTAAAATATATAATTTGAATGCAACATCTAGTTTATTTTCGTTTAATTTTGAGCAATAGCATTATCTATACCAATAAACATCATATTTTAATAAATTTATTTCCTGGAACAACATTTATTTCCTGGAAGGTAAGATATGAGGAAACATGTATGATTAAAAATTCACGTCACCAGATCATATGATGGGTAACCTATCAAATTGAAACGGTATCTAAATGTACTACAGATTTAAAAGTACTTAATACGAGCGAGTTTTTTTTTAAATCGTAATAATCAGTACACCGATAAAACTGCAGGTTGCATATCACACCTTTTAGGTGAAACGTTGTAACACCAGTGGCACCTCCTTAAGAGTACCATTTGTCTAATTAATGCACCACAATAGCAACATTAAAGGTGCAATTTGGTTCTTTATGGCACCCTATGGCACCTCTTTTTGTGCCATTTGGCTGCCTCTAGTACCTTTAATGTGCCATTGGTGACAAAATGGCACCCTGAAAGAGGTGCCTTTGGTGCTACAACATTTCACTCTAAAAAGGTGCCATATGCAACCCGCAGTTTTAAGAGAACTCTCATAATAGTTTTTCAAAAAAGAAAAAAATCTTTTAAACTTAAAAAATAATAAATATACTTTTGTCATTGAAAGCTTTATTATGAAACTGCCACAAGAGACTACTAACTGTTTGTGATTAAAGCATGACGATATCACATCAAACAGAAAATTCAGAAAGAGTCAAATTTCGAGATTAAACTAAAGAGTTTGTATTTAACCGTCTAATTTATTTTCGTTTGATTTTGAGCGATAGCATAACCTATACCAACAAATAGCATATTTTAAGATAATTAGACATTTATTTGCTGGAAGGTAGACACGAGGAACAATGTTCGCTTAACATTTCTCTTAACCAGATTAGGTGCGGAGTAACCTGTCAAATTGCAACGGTTTTAACGAAGTAATTTTCCTACTCTATTTAATGCATCTCTTTTCCCGGAAACCATAATGCAAATGTGAAATAATTCAGATAATTGATGAAAATACTTGACTTGAAAGTCTTACATTAATTAAGGTCCTTTTTTTAAAATTGCGCTTTACTGTTTCAATCGATATTGTTTATTCATCTTATTAGCAAACTATATAAACCATTCTGAAATGTGTTTAAAAAATATATTTTTCAACTGCTTATCAGAAACCATAACTATATGTTATTTGAGAGGTAGTTGTGTATCAAAAATTCTAATAAAGATTTTACAACATATATAATAACTCTTTTAAGAGTTTACATTATATAACAAAAGTTTACAACTTATGTTGTGTTGTTTTTGAATCGATTGTCGTTACAAAATGGATCAATCGTCATACGTTCTTCTTTTAGATTACTCATCTTTATTTTTGACTAAAATTTAAGTTTTGTGTTTAAGTTTTGCGCTTTAATGAAACAGGAATAATTTCAATTAATGTGCACTTATTAATAGAGGCAGTTTGGATCGCCTCTATTAATAAGCCATCTTTAAATTTCGTTTCGTTATTAAGAGTAAAAATTCCTAGTATTTCTTTTAATTTGCTGCACGCCAAAAAATTGTGCAATAGAGTTTGTTCCTTTGAATTTATTTGAAAAGCTTGATTAAAGCATTTGAAATGTTTTATTCATTGTTTAGATTATTTGAAAAGCTTAAAAAACTATTAAAACCATTTTAATGATTCAGTATTTGTATGATGAAGAAATAAAGGGGGAGGGGAGTGACTGTACGGTTTTCATTTGTCACTGAAATTGGTAGCATAAATTAAGTTATTTAAGCCCCGTCTCAAAGTCTCGTAGTAGAAACAATTTGAAGAAAACAATAGCTTCTTCGATGGCTTGATCATTGAACCTCAGCAATAAGAAATATTTTCAATATAATGTGTCTGCTCATTTTAACATCTTCCTCATTAGCTTCAAATGTGGCAGCTTGAAAACTAGTTTATGATAATTATATAATTGTAATTTTCTGTTTTACTCTTTACCATAAGCCTGCGCATTGAACTAACTTCTAATTCTCATACCCATAAACCCATACACGCATAAATAAGGCTAGGTCAAACTTAAATTTAGATCATTAGAATCTGTAACATTTGGCTTTGTCTACAGGCTAAAATAAGAAATCTTAATTTCTTATTACTATTAAATAACATATCTTATAATTCGTGATGGTACGGAGGAATCATTTTTTTCTGCATTTCTTTTGAAGCTATACTGCTGAAACGTAAATCCATTAAACACAAAAAAAGTTCATAAAAATTAACATTTGCGTACACTGTAACAAATTCTGGGAAATACCGATTGCTTTAAGTCGTTTTTCGGTTGACTAATATTTTGAGAAACTATAAGGTAGTTAAGGCAGTAACGAAAAATCGAGTAGGAACGATGCGAAAGAAAAACGAGAATCAGCTAACTCAAATACAGCAAATGCGTTTACTCAAATGTCTATGATTCTCCAAAATGCAAAAAACACTTTAGTTACCTTCCTCTAAAGCACTGACAAAGAAATGCAACTGTCAAAAGAACCAAAGGTCCCAAAAATAACGAGGAAAGTATTTTTCGAAGTCGATTAAAACTTGGAACTGGGAGTTTTATGTAATCTACAGGCTAAAAAATGCTTTCATGAATTGATTTTACATTTTCTACTATAGTGTTCCACTTGAAAATCGGTAGGGTCTGGTGGGGTAAAGTGGTCATAAAATCGTAGGTTTTTAACTTTGGTGGATAATAAATACAAAAAATTATTTAAACACTTCAACTTCTTTTGTTGATATTTTACATTGCATTATTAAAGAACACAGTACATTGAAGTTAAGGAAAAAAAATATTGATTTAATTAGTTTTACAACACTTTCTTTTCCCTTTGTATTTATGACCACTTTACCCCATGGGATGGGGGAAAGTGGTCATAGCATGGGGTAAAGTGGTCATAGTTAAAAATAAATGCCAAACCATATTAAATAACCATAATATTTGTATATTTCAGTTATTTATATGGTTACAAGTATATGCACTAATTTATGTGTGTATACACGAGTATATAGTACGTGTCGTGTAAACATGAGTAAACACGTTCATATATGAGTAGATACATGTATATATCAGATACATGCATGCACGTGCCTACTCAAGTATATACGTGTATACACGAGTATATAAGCATGTATACGTGATTACCTAAAGGAGCGTTGGCGTATCTACACGAGTATATATGTGTCATGTTTATATATGTGTTACGTGTATATACGCGTATAAACGAACGTCATATGCATGTATGCACTTGTATCTCGAGTATACACGTGCATACCTGAATATATACGTGTATAGTAGACGTATATACGCATATATATACAGGTGTACATGTGGATACATACACAAGTGTACATAAATGTATATACGGGTATACACGAGTTAATTCGTGGATGCATCCAGTGGGTGTTTGTACGTATCTACTCACGTATATACATGTATATATGGAAGCATGATTATATACGTAAGTATACGTGTAAACACAGTTATGTACCTGAAAAGACCAATATACGTACATTTAGGTGCATACTCCAGTACATATATGTATACATGAGTATATACGCTTATATACATGCATGCCTACAGAGTGAATCCAAGTTCTGGAGCAAAAATCTAAGGAGTGTGAGAGGGGAGGATAAAACGCAAAGAATAATAAGGAGCTTATGGTCGCTGACGCACTACATGCACACAAAGCCAGAAACTGATGGATGCAAAACAGTTCACAAATTTTTTACACAAAGATGATTTTACTCAAAATTTTTGTTTTTAAGATATATTTAGAGCACTTGTTAAAAGTTACGGCCCGTAGTAGTTCTAATACACGCATCGCATCAAAGGCGCAGCGATGGATGAAAGTTTTTCAAAAGTCTCGTTATTAAAACAGAGAGGTCTTTGTCATTACGACGTCTGTATTACAGCTGCAGGCTGCAGATTTCTTCAATCGCTTTAAAACTTTCTTACGACCTAAAATGTTGTGTAAAATTGTCTTAGTGTAACAAATTTGTAACCTGTTTTGCATCCATCAGTCTTTGGCTTTGCGTGCATGTAGTGCGTCAGCATTGTGTTTGTGACAATATGTTCCTTATTATTCTTGCTTCTTATCCTCCCCTTTACACCTTTTAAAAATTTTCCCAAAAGTTTAAACTCACCCTGTATACTTGTATATCATATGCTTGTATGTAAGTGTCTACTCGAGTACGTACGTGTATATACGTGTCTACCTGAGTATATAAGAGTTCGTATACACACGAGTAAAAGCAAGTATATACGTGTATAGTCGAATGTATATCTGCATAGATAAAAATACCTATATCGCAGATACCCATATACGTATTTATTGATGCATTTATGTGAATACGTTTATGTACGCGCCTACACGAGTATATGCGTATGCATACGTATATACTGGTATATTTAACCCTACTTACTGTAAGAACAATAGATATTAAGTGAAATTAATATTTAATTTATATCTGCCTTATATTTAACTATTAAGTGACATTAGAAGAACAATATTCGTTAAGCCTAATATTATGACCACTTTACCCCATCTTACTGAAATTGTTCTAAAAAATTATCTAAAATATATTCAGCTAACTGCTAATGAGCAAGCGATCTTAAGACATGTAGGAAGCTTCCTGTGCCGTCAATCTGTTCATATTTCTAACAAACAAAATTTCCCAAAGAAGTTAAAAGCGGTGTTTAGATTTTTAAAATTTTCATGTTTACACAAAATATTTTTTTTTACCAAATAAAATTTTGCCAGTTTTGAAATTTTGTATTCAAAATGTAGTTTCTAACTCACCGAACCTGAAATAAAATTTTCACATTCATTCGAACATTTATTTCCAAGCTATAGTCATTTATTTGAAGTATGACCACTTTACCCCATTGACCACTTTCCCCCACCAGACCCTAATGTTTGAGAAGATCGTTTTCGGTGGGGGCTCTGATGTCGTTTTTTCTCATGATAGAGACGTTAAAAACGAATGAAGGGGGTATGAGGTACTCATTTTCTAAGGTATCATCAACATGAAACCCTTTCTTCAAGCATTTGATACAAATTTTAATCAAAGATATATTGAAAAATGTGTAAGTAACAGGAAACTGGCCTTTAGTTTTAAATTTATTAATAATTACCTTTAAACACTGCGTTGTAATCATAAGCAATTATATACCATTTTTGAGAAATCTGTGCTTTTTTAAATTGAACAATAAACTAAAAAAAAGTAGATGTTAAACGTAATTAATAATAATCTTGTTTACTAATAGAATAAATATTATTCGGCCTACATTTATTGTAAATTATGGGTTTGAATTTCCCTGCAAAGCTTCGGTAAATAAGGCTTGTGTGTTGTTTTTGACTCTGGCATAACTCCAAATTCTTAGATTGATTAGACAACTTTTCAATTTACTCTTAATGCAATACAAGTCTGAAAAAGTTTGTTTACATGACGTATTGAACATGAAAGACGTTCAAATTGTTTTCAAAATTGTATGAATTAGTAAAACTATTTCAGGCTACGAAAAATATCATGTTTTTTTCCGAGCTGTAAAAGCACTTCATTAGACTAAATTCACATTTTGCTATTTTGCTTTCGCTGATTTTACCATTATGAGTAAGATGATAGGCTTTCAAATTCAGATCTTTATTTCTTTTTGATGCTGAGGAACAAAAGGCTACTTCCGATAGGCTAGAAATATTGTGCTTAGAGTTAGTTAGGGAAACTTTGACCTCCCCCCCCCCGTGTCTCTATTTTTAACGGCTTCATTCTTGTCTGTGAGGGATTATTATATCTATTAGCATAAAGTTGAGAAAAAGCGAGTAAAGTTTTTCATAATTGTAAAAAAAATAATAAACAGTAATTATGAAAACCGTTCAAAATAAATTACAGTGCGCGGAAAAAAAAAACAAAACCTTTTAAAATGCTTTTGGCACCATTCTTGCTGATTCTTATGTAAAATGACCCCCATGAATCCAAATATAGGCACCGTTACCCCCATCACCTACCACGTTTTGGAGTTTGCTCCCCCTATTTTTTTTAGTTGTGGACAGTTTTACAGCTTTTGTAATGACATGGAAAGAAAAGGAGCATTATATGTACGATTGACCCTCATCTAAAGGGCCAGACAGGTGAAAAGTTCAAAATGAATATTTGTTGCAAGGAGGGAGTTTGGAAAGGGGGGGGGGGGTTCCTGGTTAAATATTTTTATAATCTTTAAAAAATACCTTTTTTCTGGTTTCTTTTCTCAAATTTTCAACTCATTTTTGGTTTAGAACCAGAGTATTGGTCTCAATCGTATAACTCACAAACACCAAAAATTCGCGCTGTGTGAAAAGAAATAAATATCTTAGAAACGTCACTTCGCATATGAGTCTCATTGCTGATCTTTAGTAAAAAATCTTTCTGCATTGTCAATATCTATTAAAGTCACATTCTCAGGCATAATTCAGATTAAAGATGAAATTAGGTATATTTATAATATAGCGTTAATGTATATTTATATTTTGCGGGATTCACCACTCTTATTGTTTATTACTTTTTGACATTAAATAACTTTCTTTACTGAAGATCTACGATGCTACTCGAATGCAACGTTCGACGCTCCCAAGATTTTTTTTTTTTTTTTTTTTTTTAATTTTTCTCACAACGTCAACATATTTTTGGAAGTTGAGCTCATGCGATGAGGCTGATACTCTGATTTTACATTGAAAAATAAGCGAAATATTTGAAAAAAGCAAAAGAAAAAAACAGAAAAAAAGATAGTTTTTGCTTATTTAAAAAATATTTTGGGAGAAAGCACCCCTCTCCTCTAAGACTTCCTCTTCGCTGCAAATGTTCATGTTTTAGAGCTTTTCCTCTCTATGGCCCTTCAGCCGAATGCTAATGGTCATGTAATGATCCCCACCAAATTAAAACAACTATGAAACCGTCGGAAACAGAAAAAATAGGGGGAACTAGCCGAACAGTGTTCTACACCTATTTCAAAATTATTATACCTCTAAGAGTAATTTTGAACCATGTCAGAAATGTGGTGTAAAATAAATAATTTAAAATAAGCATAGTGAAACTTTTGTTTAAAAAGTGAAATTTATAAATGTTTAAAAACTCTCGATTTTAATTCATAGTAACACAAGATTTATGAATACGATGTAGGACAAAATATTTCAACTAATTCTATTTAGCATTCAATAGTAGCTTACAAACAGTAACTTCAGAATTGTTAAGTATCCGCGCACAGTGTTTCCACGCATTTTGTAAAGTAAAGAGTAGGAAACAGATATAATGCTTTTTGCCACTAGAGGAGAGCTGTGGGTCTTCGACCATCTCTTTTGAAGGCAAGTATACTGAAACATATGAAGTTGTGCACTGTCAACCCACGTGGTTAAAAGTTACTCTAAAATCGTATACCTTTGCAAAGAAGTATCTGGAAACCAGAGCATTAAAAAAAAATTACCTTATTGGACTCCATCACACTTTGATACTGGAGCTATCATAACTTCACTTCATTTCATAAGCGAAGAGAAAGGTTTTGTTGCACGTTAGATACTACGAAAACAAAAACTCCTTCAAAGTTTTCCCTGTTCTGTTGCAGTATTGGAAAATCTTCAAAATTTTGACAGTTTCAAGTTTTGTTTTGAATTAGTAGAATAGCGCCTCGAACAACGTTGAGCTTAATTTGCTAAGGAACTCCCTGTTTGCAACGGATCATTGCGTTGCAATGAATTTATGAAACAACGGAACATAAAAATTTCACTACATTTGGATCACCATTTCACCAATTTTTGGGAAGCCAAAAAATATTATTCCTTCATTTTTTAAAAGCGCAGCACTAATTGAACACACTTAGCAGATGCTACACTGGCTTACAAAGAAGAATGAAACTTAACCGAAATTTCACCTATTTCCGAAATTGAAATATTCATTATTTTCTCGAACAAATATACTGTCCCAAAGTATGACTCTTGTAATTTTGTTAAGTGGAAATAATTGAACAGATCTTTTCAGTACTGCCATTGATTACGGTCAGAAAAAAAAATGCAGGGCACTAATTCCATTAATTTAGTTTAGGTTACATTCATATTGAATTGAACATTTTAATATTTATCTTCCGTATAGTCTTTTATATGTTTGCCTCCACGTTCCCCTTTAAGATATTCTATCAGAAACGTTCCAATGTGTACCTGCAGTAATTCGAACCCAGGAGCTAACACTTCATAAATAGTCGGTTACTATCTGAATTATGGTACAATGTATAAGTTTCTTTTGAATTTTGTGTTCAACTATTGATAAACTTAAGAAAGATTCCATTTCTTGGTGATGATCTTCCAAATCCTATTTGCATTTAATTTGTTTCGATGGCATGTTCAAATTCCAGTTTCTGAATCGCGTCCATGGCCTTTGGAAAAGTAAACGAACGGAAGTTCAGACTTCAATGAATTATTTGCCTCCGCAGGTTTGTGGCTAATATAAATTATGCTTATTTTCTTATTAAACCAAATGTATATCCCACATTTATTTGGAAACGTCAAAATTGAAGTGTACTTCATCTGATATATTCCCTTTGAACGTATGAATGAGCAGGATGTTATTGTTGCAAATGAAGTGATGAAAAATTGACTAAATAAAAAACATACGTTTTCAGTATGTTTCTAAACGCTCGCTAATGTTTTACGACTTTGTTTTCACATTACTTATAGTCAGTTGGCGGTAAAAACATTGGAAGTATCTATCACCATGAATAAAGACGTGTTACTAACTTAACAGTCAGGTTATCAGGTCGCCAATATTTTTTGAGTGAAAATAGTAAATATAGGACAACTCTATGTGGGACGGAATGGTATTTTTGGGGTAAAACAGAAGCTTGAATGATTACAGTGAAATTATTCATTGAAACTGACTTTTTTTTGACATTTTTTAATATTTAAAATACGAAAAACCAAACAGAAAAAGTAACTTTTATTGGTTTAATTTTCCACCTTCATGTTATTTTTTGCTTCGTAACTGAATGGCATTTTTCTCAACCTAGATTTGAACTTCTTAGTACAAAACAAAAGTTCTGTGATTTTATAGATTTATGTAAAAATGTATTCTCATTTTTAAGATAAAGAAGCACCAATAAGAAACTTCAAATTATAAAAAAAACATTTCTTGGATTTAAATAACTAAAGTTGTGAAGGAATGACTGTAACGAAACGACTATTAAGTCCATATACTTGCAATAAAAGTTAGCATATTTTAAATGAAATTAAAAAAAAAATATTACACTTATATCATATAAAGTTACTGAATAAAGTATAATGAATAAAATAATTAAAATTCATTCAAAAAAATATAGTAAGTCGTTATTTTCATGGAATTGCCCTTACTGTCTGCACGTTTTTTCGAAGCTCTGTTTCCAGTTTTTTTTAAGTAGTGTTTGACATCGTACGTAACAGAATTAATGACTCGGCGAATAGTTTGAACTTCCCTTGTAGGAGCACCTGCAACCGCAACTGCGGAATTGAAGGGATTTATTGAAGTAGCTTACCGAAGTACATTAAAAATCAACATCCACCAAATTCAAATGTGGAGAAAAGCGAAAGCTGCATGAGGAAGGAGATTGTCGGACATCAAAAGATATCGCGCCCTGAAAGAAATCTCATGCAGCCAAAGCTTTTGAAGAACTAACAAAAAGTATGCTGCATATTTATGAATCAGCTATTTCTGTTACAACAGAGCTACACAAACAGCAAATCTATGGCAAATTTGCAATTTCTATGCCACTTTTTACACATGTGAATGCAGAATGTCATTTCAAACGATTTTACAAGCCTAGATACTGGTCAAAAGATGCGTAAGGGAAGGTAATATGGATATATAAATAATCATTTTTCAGTGACTATCACAACTGAACATGGTTTAAAAAAAAAGGTATTTCATTGACAGATATGTGTTCACATCTTGTTTACAGTCAAATGAAAATAGCATTTTCTGGAAAATAAACGCAGAAAATTACATACATGCGCGGAAACTTAAATTATTTTTGAAGAAGAGAATTAGTAGGCATGCTGCTGAATTCCTTAAATAGTGTGCCTTTTCTTGCGAGAGTATCAGTTTTGCACTCAAATCTTCCTTCTTCTGATTTAGAATAGTGTTCTGAATTATAATAGCGTTTTGGGGGTTTTGCGAGCGAAGCGAGCCCCCCCCCCCCCCCCCCCCCCCCCCCCCCCCCCCCCCCCCCCCCCCCCCCGAGCGAGCCCAGGAGGAAGAGTCCACTGGTATTAGAATACCATTCAGTAGGAAGCAGCTTCAACAGCTATATTGCACCAGATGAATGCTAAGCGGTGACCAATATTTATATAAACTATTTTTCAAGGTCTTTAGTAGTATTTTGCTAAAAAATGTATTCTGAACTATTAAGAAAAAAAAATCTTTTGTAAAACATAAACTGATTTTTACTTGAATTTAAAAATGGAAGGAATAAAGAAACCGACATGCTCAAGTAATTATAAATACAATCTTTTTTAACTGAATAGTTAAAAGGTGATATTAAAATAGAAAAATTTACAATGAACAGTAGTTTAAAAGAGTAAAAACTGTTAATAATAAAAGTATGTATTTCATTTCAGATCAGATAAATATTCTAGGTAAATTGCATATTTTAAAACGCCCTAACAATAAAATCAGAACTGTTTGTAACTCGTTAAAAGTTTTTGAACAAAGCAAATATTAGTCAAATAGTACAAATAGCAGATTACTGCCGACACGTGTTTCGACGTTACAAGGGACGTAAGCTCATTTCTTTTGCAATGAAAAAGGCGTTATTTGTAACAACGAAACACGTGTCTGCAGTAATTTGCAATTTGTGCTATTTGACGTTGTTATTTCTTATTTCAACGCAAATATAATTTGTCATAAAAGGATACGGCATTGTTGTGTAACTGCTTCAGAATACTGTTTCCATGTAACTTCTAAATCTAAATTTTATTACGTATAAAATTAAATAGGATTGCAGTTAAAAATTCAAGTAATATTAAAAAAAAAAAAAAAACTAGCGGCGTCCATTAAGGTATTTTATTGCCCCTGGTCAGTCATCAGGAAATTACTTAAAAATGAGTGTACTCACTCAACAAAGTACCTATTCAGTAAAATTTCTTCAAAAAACGGAATCTTATACCTGAAATCTACTTCTCAATTTATTGTAATTTTTTGTTTTCAAACTTTAGTGTAAAATACTAAAATTAAACTTAATATGATTAGTTTTATTTATGATCGAAATGAAACGGAACACCTCGAGTTGAATTAATATGAAATGAATATTTTGTATAAAAGTGATATATATTTACAAACTTTGCAATTAAATATGAGAATCCCATGATGCATAGGATTAGAAAATAAGATATGGATTTGGAAAATGCAGAATGCTTAAAATAAATCATATACGAAATTTTCGCAACAGAAAACTACGGTAGGCGAGGTTCTCTGCTTTAATTTTAACGCTGCTGACCACTGCGGTAGATTTCCGTTTGGCTTGTTAATTTTAAAGTCTGGTTTCCGAATTAATTATTGAAAGTTATGTCTCCTAATCATAGATGCATGCACCAAGAATCCAAATGTCCGTCCAATTCCAAATAGAAAGCTTGAGAGTCCAGATCTGGAATTCAATTATAATGCAAGTGATTTTCCATACTGTTTAGATTTTGACTAATTAATATTGCTTAAAATTTATCAAATAAATGTTTTAATTTAAAATATTAAGCAGGATGTTTTAATTAGGGAGGTTCATAGGTATTGCTTTGACAAAATTTTTGAATACGCTTTTTATTGTTTTCACATTGAATAAATTGTTAAGCTATGTTTAAAGATTATTTAATTACAATGGAGAAAAAAGGTTTGCACTTGAATATTCTGTTTTCTCAATTCATTAGTTTAATGGAAAATTGTTCATTTTATTAAATTATTTAAGTAATTAAGCATGACGTTTCAATTAAGACGCTCCATTAAATTTCACGTAGCTTTAGAAATTTCGTATTTAACTAAGTATCTTAATATGCCACGTTAAAGCATCGTTTTAAGCAACTAATAAAATGATTTTGTGAATATTTTAACAACATATAGGGTTAAAAAATTAACACAAATAACGGATCAATATTTTTAGATTAAAATGTTTTATTATTATTTTGATTTTTGATAAATATTTTTGAAAGCATATGTTTTTTCAAGATATTTTGGCGATGTACGTCAGTCACCTACCGCCAGCAAAGAAAAATGACCCACAATGTATTCAAAAATATTCAAAATAACACTTTTATTTAAAACGTTTTTGCAATTTTTATAAGCACCTTTTTCAGACTTTGAAATAGTTTTTAAAGCATTATAAGCATGCATGATATTTTTAAGTTGATGCATGTTTTATTATCGTCAGCAGTGATTTAAAAGAAAAAGAAAGAAAAAAAAAAAAAGGAAGAAGGGGAAAAAAGAGAGGGGAAAAAATAAATTTTGAAAAATAGTCTTTATGGAAAAACAATATTTTCTTTTGCTTATTTCGTGTTTTATAACGTTTGATGGTCATGTAAATAAGATTTTTTAAGGTTTGCACATGAGAATAGGCCTTTTGAAAAAAAAAACTATTTCAATAGTCTGATGACTTGCATATTAATCGACTTTTCCTTTTCTATCTTCACAGCAAATTTCGTTCTTAGTAAATTTAGCCGCAAACGTTTTTCCATTAGCTACCAAAGTAATGAATGCAAATATTAAATTTTCTGCTGCATCGGAGAACAACAATATCTTTAATATCTCCTTAAGATTAACCCTTTCAAAAACAGTTTAAATATTTTCAAGCCCTTGTTGATAAAGATGACTACAAGCAGACAAACAGGTTGAAAAGAATCAAACAACCAAACACGTACTTTTTCTTCTAATTGTAACGTAACCCTCAAGGCAGCTAGTAGATATATGTTATTAGAGTACGTTTAGTTGTATATCACTGAGTATCAGGAAACCGAAAACAATTTACTTGGAATCACATTTGCAATAATGAATATCATAAACTCGAATAGAAAAAGAAGAATCAAAATTTAAGGGGGGGGGGGAATTAATTTTTGTTGGGGTCAAGATTATTTTGCACATTTTTTCGAGGTCCAGAAAACACTTCCATATTCTCCACTAACCATTCAAAACTTAAACCAGTCTAGCAATTACTTATAAAATTCTGAAAAAAATAATAAGAAATGTACCTAAAGATATATTGCCTACATATGTAAAATTATTTTTAAATAATTTATTTGAGCCAGTCCATCGGCACGTGCGGGACAATCAGACGCTTAAATTTCTCCAACATTTTGTCATATCTCTTACCATTTTAATTAAACAAGGATAAGCAAAACTTTTAATCTTCACATTTTATACAAAGATACTCCTGACACATTTATATTTTTGTTGAATAATTTTGATTTTTAAAATTGAATTTATTTGCATGCGTCACGTGCAGGACATTCAAATTCAACCTCTTGTAACTCGCTGTATGAACGAGTAAATATTTTTGCTCTATTATGGCAGTGACAAAATAAATCGTAGATTTTGGAAGCAAAGATTTCAATGTAAAGGCAAAGGGAAAAAAATCTCCTTTCTTGGGAAATAGTAGTTTAAACCGTTAAAAAACATTATTTATTTGGTCATTCCACGAAAAAGCAGTCACTTTGTCCCGCACGTGACGGTTCAGATATTTCATGAAAAAGTAATAATTTTAAAAGGTAATGACAAAATCTTTTGCTTAAGGGATCCCACATACGTTTGTAATATGTTGAGCAAAAACATTTTGTTCATTATCCTTTTGAATTATTATCTTTTATAAAATATATGAGGCGTCACGTGCGGAAAAAATTACCGTTTTCCGTGGAATGTATTACTTGTGTAAATTAGAGTTTCAAAAGATTTTTGGGGGTCCAATTTTGACCTTCTATGATTTCAATCTGGACTGTGATTCACCAGTTGCCGACAGCTGATTAAAATCTTTAATAAATATGCTGTCAGAAAATTTCCTCAGAACCTGAGACCGAAAATGCTTTATTTTTTCCTTCTTAAAATTGAGTTAATTTTTGTTACTTTTGCTATGCATAATATAGAATCGATTTTCTCACAACGTGCTCTTGTTTTTATAAATTCTAATATTTTCTCCGAAAGCTTACTTTAAAGAACTCATCTTATACTTCCGTGTTTCGAGTTGCAGTTCAATAACCCTTTTCCTTAAACTGTGTAAGGTGCAAAATACCGAGGGCAAGACGTTCCCTAAGACGCTAGGAAGGGTGTTTCTGGTGGAAAAAAATCCATACTCCCTTTTCCATTGTAATTGGTACAATAGGGGGCCAAGAGGCCTCCTATGGGGATCTGCACTTCACTGTTGAATAACCGAAAAAAAAAATGCCACCTTACAAGATTGCTATGCATGAGGAAGTAGTTTCCAAATAACCTCGGCCAAAACTTTCTCGTGAAGTCCCCTGAAGAAATACATACCTTTTAGCGCATATGAAGATTTTTTTTTTTTTTTTTTTAATGCTTGTAAGCAGGCTGTTGATGAGGTCACCCATTTTATGAGTCACAGAAAACCATATCCATTTAAAGAGCATGAGGAAGTAAGTTCTCAAATAATCTCGGGTCAAAACTTTCTCGTAAAGTCTCCTTAAGAAATACATATCTTTTAGGCGCATATGAAGATTTTTTTTTTTTTTTTTTGAATGCTTGTTAGCAGGCCGTTGATGAGATCATCCATTCTATGAATCACAGAAAACCATAACTTTTTTAGCAGAAATAATGGTTGTTTTATTTTTGTATCTTAAGTTTAGGTCCTTCTCAGTCATTAACACAAACGATAAAAAAAAAAAAAACCCTTCCTCAGGCGTTTGTTAAATGAACATTCAAGTTGTAGTTAAAGTGGATTTTACCATGTTATAAGAAATTCTTGCAAATTATGTCCTCATAAAACATCATATTCCTAAAATAAAAATAATTAAAATTTTAATAGTGTTTAGATTTAACAAGTGGGGTAATTTACATATGGTGTTGTTAGATGTACATATACTATACAGTCAACTCTCGATAGCTCGAAGCCCCAAAGGATCGGCTAAAACGTTTGAGTTATTGATAGTTCGAGTTACGGGAAGTTTCCACAACAATCTTAAGAGTTTGGGATCCAATGAGAACCTCGAGATAAAGGAATGTTCAAGTTAAAAGCTTAGAGCTACATAGATCTGACTGATTTCTTACTTTATCGCACTTACAACCTTTTCAAAGTTTTCAGTAATTAGTATAACAAAGTTCTTCCATATTGCATAATGTTTTATTCCATCTCTAAGTGATGCAGTTGAAAATATTTATGTGTAGCAAACATGCTTCCCGAGCCAATTCTAGCTAAGTTAGAAGTCTAGAAGTACAAAAACTTTGATCAACAAACTAGTGATATTACCCACTTAGCAGCAGTTAATTTAAGGTCATTTTTTGTACTTATAAGCACTTCAACAGGATATATTAAACAATCTCTTGACTACATCAGCTTAAAAGCACATACAAAACACTGCTCAGCTCACTTTAGGTCTTTTTATATGAACATATTTCTGATGATTTAAAGGATTAAACATGCAATTCTTTGCATGATATACAATGCCAGTGGTACAGCATTTCTCTACCCACAAATGAACTTCTTGCCATATTAGGAGCTAAATTTATATGCACTACATAAGTCTAGTTTGAGGGCAAAAGTTGTCCAATTTGAAAATACTTTGAACGCAAGTTGTTACAACTGAGTTTAGGCTCAAAATTCTATAAGCAAACTATAAATTTACTGTGTTTCCCAAGTTTTCCAAGTCCCCCCACCTCCACACACACACATTAGTGCTAATATCTGTAAATATCAATATTAAGTAGCTGGGCATGAGAAATTTATTGTTGAGCATGTCTTGGTCGCTAAGAACTGCAAGTGATTGTATAAATACGAACAAAAGTGTCAAAGAGAGTAATATCTTCAGCTGCTCTTGTATTAGAATACAAATAAATTGAAGCTAAAAAACTGTAATGAAATTTCATAAAAACGAATTTAATGCTGCTTTACCGGAACTCAACGCTATCATAGGCACATTAGTGTTAATATCTATAAATGTCACTATCAAGATAAGTCGTTTTGTTTGTCTAATCGTTTTGATAGAAAGTCATGTCTTTAAATTCATCTGAGCTGGATCCTTAAGAATATTTACTCAGAGAAAAAATGAACAATTATTTTGACAGCTGAATTGTTCAGATTTAAAACAACCAATATTTTATTGATTATTTTTTCTTGGATATTTTATAAATTTTATATTAAAAACTGTTTAAGAGAATTTGTAACACATTTAGAACTAGTTTCCTCTTTTTATTTAATAGTTTTAGTACATTAATACCATGCAATACTCAGACAGCGTAAAAAGCAGATCCATTATATAATAATGAAATTTAGGAACCATAATGACTTCAGTAATCAGCTGTTCTCTGACTACACATACTATCAAAATCATCATACATTTGCAGTTCCATCATTTAACAGACTTGATGGATCCATCTCTTATCACTCAGTCTATTGTATTCCTTTGTAATCTGTACAGTACGATCTATCACTTTAATGATTCGTACCATCTGGATCACTTATAGTATATTTACCGACTTATTGATGGTATGCGCATTTAGTTAATACATGAGGTGAATTTGATTTTATGGTTGAAATTCAATAAAGTTTGAATATCTTATGAAAAAAATCTCTTTAAAATAAAAGATAGAAAAACATTTCTTCTTATTTAAAAATGACTTCCATCAAGGTTTTTTTTTTTTTTTTTTTAGTTTCTTCATAAGAGCTTCCAAAATTAATACTTTTCTACATCTGTTATAAAACTATTTTTCAAAATCATGATCTATTTCTTGTACTAAAGAAGATTTTAAAGTTTTATTGAACCTGTTTATGTTTTTTGGTAGTCTTCGAATGCAATGAAACAAAAATTATGTTGACAACAAATTTAGCATTCATATTTAATTTGAAAACTGATGAGTAAAACTTATTGTTCTATAGCATTTCAAATTTCCAGCACTGCATAAATATTTTCCTTCGAAATTTCTGCAGTTGCATGTAACATTTACAACTGTGAAACTGTTCATCAGTTTACTGGCAAAAACTCCAATAATTCAGTTTTGTAAAGTCACTGTACGGTTTACAGTGATTTTTATAATTAAAAATATAGCAAAAATAGTTACAAAAAATAATTTTGTTTTCTATTTAAATCTCTTTTTTACTGAAAAGCTGAATAAATATTTCAAAGTATTTTATTATTAATGCGTTTTCACATTTTTACCTAATACTTTTACGTTGTGATTTAAATATTTTCATATATCCTGCCATTAGTCATTTATCTGTAAAATTTTCGATCCTATAATGTATTTCTTCACCTGCGGCATTTGGTCGCATCAGAAACACATTTTGTATTTTTTTAAAATGATAAAGCACCCAAAATGTAAAAAAGTAAATTCATAAAATGTACAAATAGGTTGGCCCAAGGAAATTTCTGATCAAAAAATACAAACATCCATTTTGTAAAAAAAAAAAAAAAATGTCCAAGAAATAATTTTAATTTTTTGTGAAAAATTGAGTCCCTATCTTCACTTAAGATTTACGCAACTTTCTTTTCCTTGAAAATTAAAATAGATACCAAAATATTTCAATTTTTCACTGCTTAGGAATTACCCATTAAACGGGGAGGGGGGGGGGTCTTCTCACTTCTGGTTTAATTATAATGAGCATCTAGGTTTTTTTTAAGTGAAATAACGTATTTTAAAAATCATTTATAAAACAGTAATTTAAGAATAATTCATTCGAAGAAACATGTAAACCCACCAGACTTAGTTAAACACAAGACACAGTGTTTAACTAATTAATTAATTTTTTGAAGAAAGAATATAGAAAAACCTCATCACTAAAACATCCAAATACCTTTGAATCTTGTTCATTTATTATTATTTTTCTTTTTTTGAATTTTCCATATTTCTAAGTACTTTCAATGTCTTTTAAATTTAGCAATTTAAAATTTTAACTTTTACCTAAAAAAACTTAAATTATGTATTCATTACCGTTTCTTATCATAATTACGCCAAGAAATGATACTCAAGGGATCAATTGCTGCCCCAGCTACTAGGAGTAACATTTGATATTCTTCACTTTAATTCTTATATTTACAATAGATGCGAGGACACATATCAAAAGTTAACATCCTCTTTTGTTAAACTAAGAAAAAAGGAAACACAAATAATTGATTTTTAATTTCAAGGGGAGCATTTTTTTTGTATGCATATTTCTGCACCTCAGACTAATGTAAGTCCAAAAATTACGATTTTCAGTTTATTCGCGCATTGTATATAGAATTCTAATACGCATCGAACCGTATGAACGTAGTCATAAAAACAAAATCTTTTGAAATAATGTACTAGTGTTAAAAGAGCGCGATATCAATCTTTGGTACGCACCAAACGACGGTTTCTCGGCTCTTCTATGAAGTTGTGATTATGTAAATTACGTTAGTCTGGCTTTGAGGTACAGATTTGAGAACCATCCTTGAGAGAACGATTTTTTTTAAAGTAGTTTTTTAAAAATTGCTGTCATATTTTATAAATTAAACATTGTATTATAATTAGAAATGTATACTCATACTGAAGTAAAGTGCTCTAAAACTCTATAGCATTAAAAAAATATAGAGAAGGAGATACCAATATTTTCCATTAATTATCATTGTTTTTGAGCAATCAAATAGGTTTTTTTTTATTTCAAACATTATTGCGTGTAATATCAAAAAAGTGCTGTATTTCAAAAGTAAGCTGAATATATCTAAAAATATTGCTTTTATGTTACACATTGATGCATAAAACCTATAAAATATAAATCTTAAAAACAGTCATTTATTCCGCAATTTCTTAGTTTTTAAAGTCAATTTCAACAAAAAGTCCTTAAGAAAAGTGTCGGAAGTAAGCAAAAAGTCCTTAAGCAAAGCTTTGGAATTACGAAACACTAATAATAATACATTTTTTCTTCTTTCTATTACGTTGTCAATTTCGTTGGATAAGGAAAAAAAAACCGAGTTCGGAAAGTGTTTTGCAGCTAATCGGAACTCCCCCAACATTACCACATACAGTTTACACCAGGGATACTCAAACTTTTCTCACTCGTAGTATCCTTTGTAGAGTTAGATTTTTCTTCACGGCACCCTAGTTTATTTCTATTACATATACCTACATATATATATTGATGCTTCAGGCACTCAACGGCAACCTCAGCCTCTCCCTGAGGCACCCACTTTGGGAACCCCTGATTTATACTATTCCAATTTTCAGCCTTATCCCTCAAAGCCCGAGCTCCTAGTTTCTGACATACCTTCTCAGCGGCTCTACATGAAAATTTCAGACTTTTTGTGCCATTACTTGCACTTCTTTTTTTTTTGGGGGGGGGGGGGGCAAAGTTATTATCCAAAACTATTATCATTAGAGTATTCCTATATTTCCCGGACTACTATAAGTTTTCCTAAACAGCCATTCGGAAGACTAATACAAATATTTAAATTGTTCAACGCTGTATCGTTAGGACAGGAAAAACCTTTTTTTCTGAAATTCCCCAGCAACAATTTCCTCTTGTTTCTCTAGAATCAAAACGCTGTGGTGAGTAAGCATTAACCTTTTTTTTTAGATTTTCAGACAGGATGAAAATTTGCAAACGATTTATTATGTCTGCTACGTACAATGATGTATTGTCCACAGGCGAGAGCTAAAACAGAATTCCCAACACTCTGGGCGTTTTATGACTTTTTCGCTGCCAGTTAAAATCGAGAATCTTTTTTACTCGCCATCCTCCAGACATATAACTCTCAAATAATAAGAAGAATCGTGCCAAATAATAACGACTTCTTTTGACACCGTTCAGACGGTGCGTTATTTTTGTTTGCGTTTCGTCAGGTAAAATAAGATTTAAAGCAGTGGTATGACGGTTACGAGTGAAAGGGTCGACCTATTATTATTTTTCTTAAATCCAATAAAAACCAATTGCTGAATAAAGCGATATTATGCTGCTAGTGTTTTTCGTGACACGTTTCCTTTTCTGAAAAAGTGGTCATGCATAATACGAATTAACAAGTGGGGTTTTTAAAACAAACCCGGATGTTCCCTTATGAATGATGCTCACGATATGCGTTATAGCAGGTTCAATCTATATCAGAGATATACCTTTACACTTTGAGGTATATTTTACAATTTGGCCAACCTTTGAGCTTACCGTTTTCTCTCAGGAACCTCTTGGTCAAGAAGCAAAACAAAGTGGACATGAGAGCTTTATCCTACTCAAATTTACAAACTTATTTTTGCATATTTATTTTATCACAGTATAAAATTCTTAGTGTGATGAGTGGCAGGTTTTCATTATGGTACTAAGATCTTGATTTTATTTTTAACTTTGTTAAATATTTTCGATGAATTAAAAACAAAATCAACAAATGAAACATTTCTGTTTATAGATTTTTGCAAGCAAATTGCCTTTAAGAATTCCATAATATATAAAATTAAACATTACTAAATATGTGGGCTTTTATAATCAAATAGTGACCACTTGCGGAACCCTTATCAAAGTTACAGGGAGGTCTGGGGTTTTGTGGAACCCGAGTTGATGAGCTCAGATCTGATGTAAGTGACATAAGTGTACTGTACTCAGTACAATATGTGTACTGAAAGTGCATACTTGAAATACTTTATGTACAAGTAATTGAAGTTTTCACCAGAAAAAAATTATACAAAAACTAGTTTTACACAGAAGATACTCTTAGTGAAGAATCTTAGTGAGGAACTGTGGCTAAAATTAAGTGTTTCAGGTTCCGCACTTGCTCATTTATTGTAAAAATGACATTTTGATAACAAGAAAAAAATAATAAATAAAATAATAACAAATAAGTTAACTACATGCAAAATTATAAACACAAGTTATAAGAATAAAATAAAAAATAGCACGTGTGCACACATTAAGACACTCAATAGCAATTTAGTAAGAACTGACCTGTTAAAACATTGGTTAAGCCTTAACTTGTAACGCAGCTTGATATGAAAAACATCTGAAAGCAAAGAGGTAATACTTTAGTGTATACAGTGTAGAAAAAGATTTGCAATACCATCATTAACATCTCGTTATCTTTTATTGCGTAATAAATGTTCGGAGAAAGCTATTCCACGAGAACAAAAAGAGGGACTTTCTAAGATTTTAAACGAAGCTTAAGTTTGTGTTAAAATATTATTAATTACAACAGCAACAACGGTAATGATAATAATAAAAATAGTAATAGTAATAATAATAAAACCAAAAACAATAACAACAAAAACAACAACAATGATAGTTATAAAAATAATAATTAGAAAGTTAACTTCTTAGTGTCTTGAGCATGAAGAATTTTGAGCAAGCAAGTTACAAACATAATTAATTTACAATAATTTTAATCACAACCAAATCATGTAAAAATCCCCCCCCCCTGGTATTGACTCAATTCTCGCAACTGCTTACTTATATATGTAACACTGATCACACACATTTTATTGGTACGTGTATTTATTATTCGTTTCGTTTTCATAAGAAATTTCCTCTTATGCAAATATCTTTCTATCTATTATAGGTAAGTAAAAAAGCAATTAACGGTTTTATAAACAAAAGGCATCATTTGGATAAACTTTGCTTTTTTAAAAACTGTATCTGTCATTTGCTTTGCAAAACCCATATAAAAAAATGTCTTCTTTTGAAATCCTGAATGTCAGTTTGAGTAATTTTTCTCTTTCAGTTAGTAAATATTAAAACATTCAGGAATATCTTTGATGTTAATTATTAAAGAAAATAAAATTGTAATAAACAGTATAATAATTAATATTTTTCAAGCTTACTTATTCATTACAATTATCCTTGCTATCACGTGAGATGTTTTCAATGATTTTGTTTTTAAAATATTAAACAAGAGACGCAGTAGATGATTTTCTTAACGTTTAAAATGTCTTGTAATATACTTTTTAAGACAGCAAAAACTTTTTATAAAAATGTTTTTTTTTTTTTTAATTGAGATCCGATGCATATTTTTAGAAGCAGTTTAAAAAAACTAAAAGGACAAAAAACGCTTTTAGAAATGCACATATTTCAAGCACAGTTAAGTAATTTTAGCTTTTTTTAAGTACTCTAAACTAATAGTGTAAAGTTGATTCAAACACAAAACTGATAAACCCGTAGAAACAGCACCGTTATTTATTGATAGCAGATATTAGTTCATTATGCAGGAAAGATTTCCCCCAAAATTATATCTTAAGCTTATTAAAATAATTTCTTACGGAAAAGACTTGAGTGGGAATGTTAGAAACTATGTTGACTAATTTTGCTTATAAGAACTTTCATAATGTTTTTTTTTTAATCTCTTGAAAAATTACTTAATTTTTTCTGGGGAAGGGGATAGCGTTACAGACATTCCGAACATATAATATCCTGTAATATGTTTCATCCAGAGTATTTACAAAATATTTTCATGCATTTGTAATTCTGATTCTTTAAATTAAAGTTTCAGCTACAATATTGATGAGCTCTCCAATGATAAAAAGCAAATATTTTGTATATTCAATTATTTTTCAGTTATCTCCAAGTAAATAACTGAAAAATATAATTTTTGCAACTGTAGTTACTGATTCAAAGAACATGCTCGACATTAATTCTACTAAAACTTTAAAATAGCAACCACATACTTCCCATATGCACAGTAATCAATGGTAATATCGCAGAGACAAAATTGAAAAGCAACCTTGAATATAAATTAATAATTTAAAGATTAAGCATCTTATAAATCCTTCTAAAGAAGTACTACACAATCCACAAACAAGTACCAGAAATTTATATCTCAAATCTCATGTGGAGTAGAATATAATCTATGAATAATAGGAAACCTATTGAACACCTATATTGCGTTGTTCAAATAAATTCAAGCCCTTATCTACAGTTGAAACGCAGCCCATTTGCATTTTAAATCATTCAACGTCAATCAAAAAACAAAATTAGACTTTTTTCTTCCACTAAAAATCCCTAACTTGCTGTACTTAAAATGATTAAGTTTACCATTTTCGTTACCTGATTAGCAATGATGTTACGCTGCCATTATCTTTAAAGTCCCCACAGAGAGCAATTACTGTAACATGGATCACTATACGGAAGATATCGGTCTGCCCCCGTTCCAATGAAACTATCTAATCTGTTAAAACGGTTTTATCAGGTTTCATTGGAGAGATCTGGAAAGTATGGGTTTCTCGCTTAAGTTAAATCTGAAACAAAGGATTCTTTCAATTGACTTTTTAAGGCTTTTAAAAATTCAGTGGAGACCAAACCTTATTAAAATTCTTAGTAAAATATACATTTAGCCTCTAATTTGAACTTAATCAAAATAAAATAAATTGTAAGGATTATGAGATACTTCTAACCATGGAATAGGCGTTAAAACTGTTTTATGTAAATTAAAAGCGCTGAAATGATAAATAACTCAAATATTCATTGCAAAAAAAATCCAATATATAATAATCATTATTATTTTTTGATTTTATTCAGCTTGCCGATGTCCAATCTTTACGCTTCTAAGCATGTAGAAAAGATTTCCTTTGTTTTGAAATGTACCTCAAACTGCTTGTCCTAAAACGGTTTCCAGTAAATTGAAAAGTCGTTATGTACTTGTTACGGTATTAAAAGTGTGACTTACAAACTGTGAGATCACGCAGAAATATTTTAAAAAAATATTGGTAAAAATAATCTTTTCGAATTCTTTAAGTTATAAAATGATAGAAAAGCATTCCCCACTTAAAACAATTTTGAGAAAAATATCTTAGAGGACACCCTGCCGAAGTTTGAATACCGTAGTAGTAGCACTACCTTTGTGAGCTATATACCGCTCTGTTTTCACTATAGGTATGATATACAGGGTGTCCGAAAAGGCCTTGACACATTAAAAAAAATCATAGAAAATTAACAAATTGTCGTATGAATTTGCGATATGCACCATAATACTTCATAGATTCAAGAGTTTTTATGACATCGAAAAAATAAATAAATAAATAAATAAATAAAAGGGGAAAAAAAAGAAGAAGATAAAAGGCATTTCGCAGCCAGGGTGTCAGTATATGCTATGCTTGTAATTCTTCGTTTAGTAATTTTCATTCCTTTTTGTGTTTTCCCATGTCAACAAAAACGATTTAAAAGTATATACTGATACCCTGGCTACGAAACTTTTAAATCCTTTTTATTGACATGGGAAAACGCAAAAAGAAATGAACATTACTAAACGAAGAATTACAAACATAACATATACTGACACCTTGGCTGCGAAATATGTTTTTTCTTCTTCTTTTTTTCCCCTTTTCATTTTTTTTTCAATGTCATAAAAACTCTTGAACCTGTGAAGTATTCTGGGGCAAACCGCAAACTCATATGACAATTTGTTGGTTTTCTATGATTTTTTTTTTAATGTGTCAAGGACTTTTCGGACATCCTGTATTTCAAAAGAATTTTTACTAAAAAGCAGGTGGGGAGGAGTTTGCTTGTATTTTCATAAACGATAATTTTGTTTAAAAAATTAAAGTGAAGTGGACAAACAGTCCTAAGATATATTGTTTTTCAACCACCAAGAGAAAAATATCTCTCTTTGAAATAGTAAAACCAAAATTTCAGCTAACTTCTTGAGCACTTGATTAGACAACTGTTCCATATAACTCTCCAAATTATTACTTAAGTGGTTAGCAAAGAAGACTATAACGTTTTGGCCACATTTGCTACCTCTCGGTAAATAAGGATGTCACCGAGCTGTTACGAAAAACACATGTAAGCATCCTTGGAAGTTTTCTGATTTTATACAGAAATAAAATCGGCTGTTGTTGGGAAGATTTCTGAATTCTTAAGAAATATTTCTGGTTAATTTCAGGAAGGTTACTATTAGCAGGAAACCTTCCTGCTTTTGCTAGATATGTTACTGGCTGGAACTAAGCACATTAGCTGCCAGTTACTTTCCAAGAACGAAATTTTGTTTACAGTGTGATATGAAAAAAAAGTCACTGACTCTATAAAAAAAGGTTACCGTCGATACAAACGAACTTAAAAAACTCTAAGAGTTTTATTGTATTTGTTAAACGCTAATCTGTAAAACTTCGTAGGATAAATTTTCACATAAGGCAGCGTTTGCTGTAGCTCAGAGCAGTTCTGATATGTATATCTATATCAGCATTAGGCTGTTGCATTATAGAGCAAAACATTATTACAGCATATATGAATACAATGAAATAAGTGTTCGGCCCCAATTTTTACTACTAGAGTTCCATTGCAAAGAAATTCCCTCTATAACAAACAAAACGTGTCGTCCTCTCAATTTCGTTGTAATTGTACATATTAAGAACCTCGAACCTGCAATAGGGCTAAAGCCAAGAGTTGGGAGGGGGGGGGCATACACTGTCTCTATCATTTTTCACTTTCTTTACGAAACTTATTTCACCTTTTAAATACTATTAGAGATATTTACTAATACAGTAGGTGCCGCTTAATGTGATCACGGTTAATGCTATCATTCGCTTAATTTTATCATAATCACAAAATCCCGAAACATTTATTAGCATGTGCTAAAAAAGTCGGATATTGTAATCAGAGTCTTCGCTTATTGTTATCACTTTTTCATAAAGTTTGAATTTTTTTCTCTTTTTTGTTCCTCAATCAACAGAAAAAGAAAGGCAAACACTGACAAGTAGTTTCCGGGAAAACAAGTTCCCTTCTTAAGAATTTAAAGCAGAAGAATTTTTCTCCCTGCTCAGTTACACTGAAAACTTTACTCTAAACGGTGCAACATTTTAGCTATGGAGAAAAAGCGGAATGATTTCACTGTCCAGGAAAAAATTTACATTTTACACCACTTTGGCAATTTCACTGTGATGAGTCAAAGAAATGCTGCAGAACAAATAAACATTTCTCAGCCACTATTTTGTAAGTTACTAAAAAATCGTGCCGAGGCTGAAAACAAAGTGAAACTAAATGAACACTTATTAACCTGAAGTTGAACCTGCTTTAAATTTGTGGTTTATGAATGTCCTCAGGGAAAAATATACGCGTAAACGGGGTCCGTTAATAAGGCAAAAAGCAGAAGATCTTGCTCTTAAGTGGGCAAAAAAGATTTGGTCGAATCGAACGGATTAGTTTAACGTTTAATCAATGGAAAAAAGCGCTATTTAGATCTGTAAGTTATAATTTAAAACTGCGTTTAGTTGAAATATTGTTATTTTAATTTGCAGTTGTAAAAATAAATGCTTGAAATAATTGAAAAAAATAACAATTTTGTGTCTCCTGGATTCTTTTCCGTTATTGTTTTCATTCGGTTATTGTTATCAAACTGTGTTTGTCTCAAAGTGATCGCATTAAGCGGCGCCTACTGTATTTATTTAAACTACTAAACTCATTTTCAAGTAATTACTCACACTATCACTCTATAGAGGAAGTTAATTAGACAAACCTTGGAAGAAAATCGAAATTTGTCTGCTGAGAAACAAGACAAGGATCAATAAGAATTTTATGTTTTTTAGCGTAGTTTGAATATGAATATAAAACTTCCTTCAAGAATAATTTTTATTATCTAACTCACGCATTCCGAACTGACGTACAAAATCTTTCTCTTGTGAAATGCATTGGGAAACGTTATTAGATATTTTTTCTGCTCAATTCGTGTCCCTTTGTTTCTGAAATACCTCCAGAAACATTCAGTGCCACAATGAGAAATTCAATCTGAAAGAATGAAGAGACAGACAGAACCAAGATTTTATTGCACGGAGCCTTAAGCTAAATTGGCTATTAATTTTTCGGTTTGACTCGAGAGATTTGACTGAATAGCACAGAGTTTGAAAAAGAGTCAAATATCTCCATTATTTATGATAATTAAATATCTCCTTCGAGCATTATGCTTTTGTTACAAGCTTTTGGTATCCTTCCCAAATCCAAAACATCATTCATGGGGTATTGCGAAATTTCTTTGCATTAACTACATTACTTTAGTTTTAAGTGCTTTTGGAGAGTTATTCAAATTCTAGATGTTTTAATCCCATCGAATATAATCTTTGTTTTCCCTATCAGAGAGTCGCTAAGCCTAAAACTGTTTTGGGTTTACAATTCTGCCAAATAAGTTGTGAATTTGGACGCACATAAAGAACGTGCAGGTGCATTAAAAGTGTAATTGTTGACACAAATTGAACGAGGTAATTGATGAACGTTTCTATATAATTTTGTTTCAATGGACCAAAAAGCTCGTTATGCCTGAAATTGTTGCATATTTTTATGAATACTAGTAAGGTATGAATTCTGGAATTCTGAGAAAAAATGAAGTTAAGCCTACATTATAGGGTTTCCAATCCCGTAATCCCGATCCCAAATGCCTCGAGATCCCGCATGATATTTAGCGGGATTTATCCCGCGGTATTCACGATCCCGCAAAGATTTTGCGTGCAAACGTTTCACAATTTTTGCCGTCCATAAAACGAATATTTTTGCGAGTATCATCTGAAATTTTAATCTCCTTCCTGTCTACCTGCAAGAAGAGCAAGGAAAACTTTATCTCGCGGGATCCCGTAATATGATGAAAGGTATATTTACCATTCAAGAAAACAATAAAAATAGAGAATATTTTTTGCTGAGTATGATTTGGTATTCGCTTTCGAGAGTTCAGTGTTCATACGTTCAGCAAAACGAGTGAAAATTATAAGCCTTTTCGAAAACCATCACTAAATATTGAAACCCAGAAAATTGGGTTTTAGGAGAAAGTGCATTACAGAGAGAAAAATCCGCTGAAGTAGCCTGAATGCAATGTTGGAATGTAAACTTAAGGAATGCTCTCGAAACCTTAAACTTACTAAATGTGCACAGTATTTTTTTTCGAAGAAGAAAGCAATGATAAACCTGACGTTTTTCATTTTTGCTCTCTAACCTGTAGGAAGAGCCTGTCGAATGTCTTTTTTACCGTGAAGCTAACAATACAAATGTGGGTGGTATCTTGAACAATTATACTGGGCGACTTAGTTGTGCAATCTTCAATATTCGCCACTAATTGAGATGTGACAATACTCTACAACTGGTGTACGGAATTCGAGATAAAAACTAATTCATGTAACAAAAGCAGTCCTTCCTAAAAAACACAACTTAAGTTAAACTTTTCGAAGAATTTAGTCAATCTCGCAGGACCCCGGGATCCCGCGGGATTGGCTCCCTACAATCCCGAAATCCCGCAGGACTGAGGGGAGGGGGGTCATTTTGGCCCTCTGAGAAGAAATCTGCATAGTTCCCTGCTTAATCTTACATATTCGTAAAAATTAGTTAAAAATAAACATGTTTACAATAAATACTGTTTATTTGAAATATATAGAGGTTTTAATTATGTATGATGAAGTACTTAAAAATAGTTTAAAATGTCCTTAATATACTAACCAGCGTTGTTTCAACTGTATTTCAGAAACCAAAGGCTAATGATCCTTTTTATGTACAAAAATATTATGAAAGCTTCAATCTCATGCATTAGTATGCTCCAAGAGACATTTTCGAGTTGCTGCTCTGTTTCAGCATCAGTAAACGTGATTGGATTTCTTATTTTCTCAGAGGGGTCAAAATGACACTTGTCCATTTTTCTAATTATAATCCTATAGTTCGGGTTTTAAAAAGATGCATTTTTTTTAAAAAACTTTCTATTATAACATAGCAGTATTATAACAAGTCTAGGGAGGATTAAGCTTTTTATGAAAATATCGAGGAGCAGTTAGCAAAAAAAGTGTGCGTGGGGTCAAAATGACCCCTCCCGTAATTATAGTGTTTAAATACGTTTCTGCGTAGCAAACGTTTTAGGTAAAAAATATTTCCAGTTCCATGTTATACTCATATGTTAAGAATTTGGAAATGTCATATAAAAATGAGATGAGGTGTATTTTAACGTGCATTGGTTGCCATAGTGTAAGCTGAACTTTTTAATTCTGCAAAAATATGTAAGGGATATTTTTCAGAACTTTATTAAACATTAACAGTTGCTGTTGTGATGTTAGCTTTACAAAATATCTAACAGCTGTTCCCGTAATGCATGCCACTGACCATATTCATAGAAAATTTTATGTATTTTTCAATGTTTCTTGAGCACGTCTTGATTTTTTTTGTCAGCCGATACTTTTGATTAGTTCCTATTTTGTGCACACTTGAATAAATTTAAACTTGAATTTTGTGTACACTTCTGAGTCCATTTATGCTGATAAAATAGATGCTGAGAAAATAGATTCAGTATTTGATTTGTGAAATAGCAAAATTGAAGTTAAACTTTCAAGCAAAAAATTGTTTAAATTTTGTTGTGTTCTTTATTACTAACACACGTAAATAGATACCGACACAAATTAATAAATCTTAAAAGCCAGGCAAATAATTTTTAAGAATTAATTGGAAAACTATAGCATGGATTCTGAAAAAAAAAAAAATGTTTTGGAAGATTCCTTAAAATAAGCTATTATAGTCTCCCGATATTTTTCAGACTATGCACAGCACGATATGAGCATAAAAATTACAAATATGTTTTAATAACTTTTATTTATCAGCAAACGTAGATCCAAAATTATTCGTTGAAAAATAATGGTTGACTTATAAACGGCAAGATGTACTAAATGTGAGCATTGTTCCAATTTCAAACTATATATTTCGAAATACTTTACATGAACGGATGTGTAGTTATTAATTGCTACTCAATAATAGTTAATTTATAAATTGCAAACTGTTTTAAAAATACGTAATATTTTATTAACACTTTTTTGCAAGTTATTGCTAGATAACGCTAGATAACGGTGGACAGCTTTTCTCCTTTTACCTTATCATGGAAACAGAACATGTTTCATACAAATGTAAAATTTTCAAACCATTTCACGTGATAGAAAATTATCTGTCCTTTTGTATGAACGCATATTAAGCTCAAAATATTTGCATAGGAAGGAAAAAGGAGAAAAAACTAAAAAATCAGGACAAAAGGACAGTAAATATATTGTATTATTTTCTTGTTTTATTTATCTGACATAAGGTACAGTTCCTTTTTTGCTTTCTTATATCGTATGGTCTTGTAACAGTCTTTTAAGAAAACAGGCCTTCAGAAACTTTTAAATATATTTATTTTTCAGGGAACTCGTGTGAGGGATTTGTTTTTTATTATTACTGATTATGGACACTACATTGATTCTTTGATATTAAAAAATAATAATAATAACCTTGACGTTTTTCTAATGAATCATTTTGTTTTTAAAATATTCTCAAACGTTGTTACTTTAGCCTTGCCAACTTAAAAGAAGAGATGTACATACCGATCAACACATTTGCACAAATGAGACATGTTTTACGAATATATTCACACTTTACTTACGGAATTTTACAGTTTGGGGTTTAATTCCCATACATTCGATTATAAGGAAGCATCATGGATCATAATATGGTTTAAAAAATATTGATTTGCACGTGCTGCGAGCGTGACCGTACAGTCACACCATAAATGAATTGAGCAATAAATATTCGATTCATTATCCAAAACTATACGGTATTGAAAAACATGTCGTTATCGAAAAACATATGATACCACTTGAAAGACAAATAATGTTTCATTTACTGATATAAAGCACAGGTAAAATTACTTAGTAGTCCCGTAGAATTCCAAAAACAACTGTAAATGGTGTTTGCAAAAATTAAAATTTACTACTTTTCCCGCAGGTCGATGTTTAGTCAGAGTTTTTGAGTACACAATTTGTTTGTTTGTTTGTTTTTTGTTTTGTTCTTCTCTTAATTTTGCACGTTTTTGATTTATTGCATAGCTTCGATAAAAAGGAAAATAAAAATTTACGGTTTCTTCAAAATTGTAACCCCTAATAAAAGTTTTGTACATAATTCGGCTGAATTTCAAAAAATGGAATTCATTAAAACGTACTCCGTAAATAACTAAAAAATACTTTCAGAGAACAAAATTAAACGAAATTTTAACTTTTCCAGAACTATGAAGACAATATGAGTTGGTTCAAATGTTGACATAAAAGAATGTCCTTGAAGGTTTTTAAAAAAAAATTGCTAAAATAAGTGCAGGGGTAAATATTACAGATTAGAGCATTATCTGCAAGCAATGTAAATAAGATAAAAAAGATAAATGGGAAAATCCAACCATATACTGAAGACTTTTGTCAACTGCTGAAAAAAAACAGTTAAAAGTTGTAGTCCTTTGTATCTGTATACTTTAATTAGTTTACAGTCTGTACATTTTGTTAACCATCTCCTGAAACATGCACATAGGAAAATTAATTCTGAATTATTTAAAGGAAAATCAAAGCAATACGCAAAAAGCTAATACTAGAAAAGAATAAAGTTAAATTTGAGCTTTCAATGAATGCAATAACTTATTTATTCCTCTATTTATTTAATTTACAAGTTCATATTTCGGAAAACATTGCAAAAGAAGGGCAAAAACTGGGATCAAACGTTACAGTTATATATTTAGCCCTCGGTACTACTTACGTGCATACTGTCGTGGTCAGGTAAATGGCAGTATCTGCAGAAATGAGTTTTCGGAATATTTGAAGAAACGCGTTTTGAATTAAATACTAATTATAGGAAATATTGTAATTTTAAGTTTTTTTGGACTTTTTTTCAGTGGAAACCAAATAGGCAAGCTTGTACAATAGAGCTAACGCACAATGGATGAAAAATTTAAACAAAGTGAAAAATTTGCAGTCCTTTACCTGCTCTCGGTAGTAGAGATTTCATTTCGTTAGTGACATTCTAAGAAATTAATAATCACCAATTCATTTGATTCAAAGTTCATTGCTTTGAATAGACGATTTAAAATGTGTCAAGTATAATTTAAGCAAGTTCTCGTTCCGATTTTCAAATTGAAAGTAAAAGATCTTCAAGAGCAAAAACAATAATCGAATGGTTAATTCCAATGTTATGATTTTCTTCTCTGCACACCAGTAGTTAAAGGTATTTACGCTTTTATCATAATTTATTCACCTTCTGGTTATTTAAGATCTACAAATATATGCTTTGACAATTTATTATTTTCTCTCAAAAAATAAACCGTATGAGATACTAGTTTCTATTTCTTATATGATAAATAAATACATTTAGTAATGTTTTAGTCTTTATCCCCAAAGTCTATAAAAACACTTCAGGAAGTAATGATCCGATTTTAGTGGCACAAACTATCACCTTCATAGAAACAACACCTCCTAACGAACACCCCTCTTATGCGGACAATTTTTAATTCCCCAGTACCAATGCAAATAAAATTATTAAACCCCTGTCCTGAGGACACCTCTCTATTGCGGACAAAAAATATGTCCCGTTAGTGTCCGCATTAGAGGGATTTTTATGTATATGTATTTATAGAGATTGTATTAATAAATAAAAGATGTGACAACAATTTATAAATGGAATTTCTAGAATTTTAAAATTTGCGACTTTGACAGTAGTTTGCTCTTTTTAGAGCTTAGTTCCCAATTAATTCTTCATGATTATGTATGAGATTTTGATTCATACATGATAGAAAATTTAAAAATTTTGGAACAAAATTTACTTTTTGCCCCAAATTTAAAAAAAAATGTACCAGATGTTATTGTTTCCTTTTTTGATAGATAAATATATTCAGTAATGTTTTACACCTCATCAACGATGTCGTTAAAAAATCTAGAAAGTAATGAATCCATTTTTCTACATAACGCGTATAAATAACAAAAATATGGATGATGCTTATTTTAAGAGAAGGTAACATTACATAAAAGATATGACAACAAATTACGAACGGCATTTCATTCACAGGAAATTTTGTGACATTTATATTTGTTTATCCTTTTTAGAGCTTAGTTCCTAAGTTATTTCATCATCATTATGTATGAGATTTTGATTCCTGCATCATTTCAACTTAATTATCTGGATCTAAAATTTGCCAAATTTGCGTAATGCTTAGCTTACGTAAATAGCTCACACGGGCATACCATGAGGCGAAATTCTCCTGCACTAGAATTACGCTGATAATTATGAAATTATCTCTGTCCGCAATGTCTCACAATGTCACTATATGTTTAAGATTGATGTGAAGACGAAGAATAAAGGTAAATGCTTGATAATAGGTCCTAAAAATAGCATGACAAAACATTGTAATTGCCCAATAAAAGTGTTTGTGACAAGAAAGTTAATGCTAGATGGATGCAACAGAAATGAGAGTTGGTTAATGCTCCATGCTGTTATGTATCGTGTATTTAGAGTCAAATACTAGAAAGCTGTATTCGCATGTAGTGCATGTTTTCGATGTCTCTATCAGTTCATAAGATTTAACGCAATACTGGAAGATGTAAACTTCTTTTAATATTATTAATAGTAGAAAAAAAAAGAATAAAATGCAATATTTAAAAGACTGTTATCGTAAACGCGGACTACTTTGTCCCAGATTTTGGAACTTTTATCATTCATTTCTCACAATATTTATTTAACTGTTCATATTTCTGAGCTGTGGAAACTTGTTTTACACATTTAGACATCTCTGAATTTAAATTTTTAATAGTAATCAGTTTATTCCCGAGTATTTTTACCCTTTATTATTGTTTTTTATTGTGGCCAATGTTACCATTGCGTTTGGCTTACTATGGCCCAAAGTGGTTTTTCCAATTTAAAATCATTGTAAAACTAACTACAATCAAAGAAAGAAATGTGCTCATAGAGAAAATATTTATTTGAAAGAAAAATACATTTCACAAGAAGTTTGTGTCACACATAGTTGTTTTAAGAAAAATTATTATTTTTTTAATGTGTGTGCATACTTAGTTATTGACTCAGAAATTACCAGTCATATTTTCATCAGCTTTGAGGTTGAATAATTTTATTAAGATAACAGCATTCTTAAAACAAAGGCTCCTAAATTTTCGGTCACTTCCAAAACCTTTTGGTGCATTCCATACTCTCACTATTCGCTCCTTCCTCTCTCGCTTGAACAGCTATCTTTATAAACCTAAACTCATTCCATTCTACAATAATAAAATTCTGTAAACGTTATAACAAATTTAACAATATTTGTATGACGTAGATGGAACAGGGTAAACCTTTTTCTAAACTTCCTGAAACTTTTAATTTCTCTTCATCTTCCATAATGAAAGCCATGTAACTCAGACCTGATAAATTGAGTCTGCAATCTCTTATTTTCCAAATCTCTTAGACGGATTTTTTTTTCAAGTTTTTACGTTAAGTAGGTCGTACTTTTTAGGTTAAGAGATATGTTGTCATTGTCAGTTGAAAAAAACAAAACTAAACAGAAATAAGAAGTACAACTATTATACGGAATAGAGTACTACGTAGTGCTCATAAAAAGGTACTTAAAACACTCTTAGCTGATGTAGAACTGCTTCTACATAGAGAAGTTTGAGAGGTTATGAAGGCACAAGTTACCTCAAAGAACCTAGAACCACTAGTGTTGCTTCTTGAGCAGATCCATAGAACTGCTTGGCATACATGATTCAGTGCTCTCTAGTGGAGTGTCAAAATATGTTGAAAAAACTGCACCCTGACGGTTGACACATAGGGCATTGTATCTTTCTTTCCATTTGAGCCAAAGAAGGACCCTAGGACCAAAATAACCCACATTTACAGTAACAATAAACCCATAAGAAACCTAATAGCTAGTTCACCGTTAAAAAAAAAAAAAAAAAAAAAAAAAAAATCCTGAAATTTTACGGTACAAGTTAATGGCATCCATGTTTCCATTAATTGCGAGCAGCAGGTTCGAGCTCGGGACCTTTGTATTGGCAGGCGGCTTTGCTGACCACCATACCAGTTGGGACAGACGGTGTGAGGAGAAGAACGATGTTATCAGTAATTCACGTGGTGTATCAATTGGCGCTGCAATTGCTTATTTTTTTTTTCGGTACAATTTACAGCATTTTTTTTTCTGCACTGTAAAAACTCCATTTTGAAGTAATATTTACCATAAAAGTTTCCTGAATTTTTAACAGTGTAGGCGCTGCATGCTGTTTTATATTGCTTGTGCATGGAGTTAAATAAAGCTTAAATATGGTTAAACATGTGTTGACTTGCAGAGCATATAAGCTATAGGGTAAAAGTGGGAGAGACGCCATATGAGGAGAGACGTCATACCTTCTGAAAATCAGTGATTACGAAACAACTGGCTGTATTTCTCAATGTTTTTATTTACTCATTGACACTTCCTTCAGAACGTGTCAGTTCTTGTTCGACTGTGCTCGAGTGTGACGTGTGTATAACGAAAAGATTATTTTAGTGTGAGCATTTTTTGACGACAATTTTAAGTCGCTGCGGTTTAAATACGTGTTAACTGTAAAACAAGGACACCCTGATGTAAAAACTGGTTTTAATGTTTGGTTTAGCTTTTTATTAACTTATTTCAATTACATTTTGTGATATATGTAAATACTTACGTAATTCATACCTATGTGGTATCTCTCCACTTAATGAGGATAGATGACAAACTTTTCAAATGTGTAAATGAAGGGAGGTTTTGTTTATTATTTTTTTGGTTTTTAGAAAGCAAAGAAAACAGCCGAAGAAGCATACGGTAATTAGGGGGCAGTGATAACTTAATTCTGGCTATTGAAAAAGTAAAAAAAGAGAAATATCAAAAAATGAAGCTCTAAAACCTTATGGAATGCCGTGGGAAATGCTGCACAAGATTTTAAAGCTTGTGGAACATTTCTACTTAATCCTCGAGCTACTCCAGATCATTTCTTTGCTATATCTAATTTAATTGAATTAGCTAATCCTGACATTCCCTACAAAGATTCTTTAGAAGTCTTATCCTACCCCAAAACTCTACCTAGTTCTACAGTGAAGCGAAAATAAGTTACTTGTGTGCGCGGAATGTAGAAAAAATTATTATTTAGCAAAAAAAAAAAAAAAAACTGACTGGATTAAATGTTACGCCAAAAACGGCTGCACGAGTCATGTACAATGTACATTTCGCATTGTAATAATTGTGGTAGGGAAATAATCTGCAAAAATTTCAAAAACAAGGAATAATTACCTTTTTTTTGTTCTAAAATATTTATATATTAGTTTATTCACAAAATTTCTTTAGTCACCTTTAAAGTGTTCACCCTTAGATGCAATACACTTGTTAATTCTTTTTTTGAACTGTTAGAAGCTCCCGTGGAACTCTTTAACTTTGACCATGTCCATTGCAGTTCTTACAGCCTCTACATCATCAAAACGCTTCACTTTCAGATTTTTTTTCATCCTCGGGAACAGAAAAAGATCACAGGGGGCTAGGTCTGTCAAATACGGGGGTCAAGGAATGACTGGCCACCCCTGACAGGCCATGTAGCGGTTAATAGTGAATGCTGTGTGCACGAGAGCGTTATCATGGTGAAGGAACCATTCTTCCGATCGTCCGTGCGAACTGACTCTTGTTTCTTCTAAAATTTCGTCAATCATAAAACGACGACTTTCGTTGATTTTTTGGCTGATTTTTTCAACGCTTACATAATTTCGAGACGTTGAAGGGCGCTCAGAGCAAACATGATCTTCTGCATTCATGCTACCACGTTTAAAGCGCCCAAACCAATCGAAAACTTGTGTACCGCTCATAGCATTGTTCTTGAAAACTTGTTGATGCAACCAACAATACCATCAGACGTTATCAACTAAACTGACGTCACTTGCACAGCTAGTTTGTGAAGGTCTCTACTTGAGCCATCTAGCTGGAGAAACACTCTAGTACATCTAGGATTGGCGTCGCACCATTAGTCCGGTTTCTTTTGCCCCCCCCCCTCGTATGTGGCGTCTCTCCCACACGTTATGGGAGATAGTCTGATGTCAACTTACAATTTTTATTCATTATTTCTTTTTTTATTTAAGTCTGAAGCTCATTAATGGTAATTTTAATACTTAATAATAGTGTAAATTTAAAATAAAACATACAGGGTTGATTTTAATTTTTTCATCTAATTTCTACAAAAAGTGTGGCTTCTCTCCCACTTTTACCCTATATAGTTGCCAGTGTCTGTTATGACTCAAAATATTATTCAGAACATAGGAGATTGCTTTAAAGAGGCAGAATACTGATAAAATCTTCGATTTTAAAATGCCATTAATGGTGAAGCTTTATAACAAGTAATAGTAAGAATTTTAAAACTAGCAAAGGATGATATGTAAATATACCTTTTAAGAAATTGCCGAAGTATTTAAAATTGCAATACTAATCTAAAGTTAATATAATAGACTCTATGCAAATTTTGTAAATACTATACATTAAGAGTGCAGCGAGGGTAGTTTTGGGGATTTAACCCCAGAGCTCATGGATTTAAATCTATAGGCAATTAGGATCCTCACAGAAGGCAAATTTTGGCTTAGATTGTGCTTTACGCTATTGGACAGTGTCGCATCGGATAATTGTACCTAAACACATCAGCTGAATGTCATTTATATTTATCACATATGCTTTTTTTCCTTGCGAAAAACTTCAAATCAATGGTTTTAACGTTGTTTTACACACATTTTCGTAATCTGTCAATACTCATTAGTTGCGGCATTAATTTCGGAGGAAGTATCAATTCAACCAAAAGTCTCGTTCATTATCTTTTTTGAGAAACGATTGGCAGTTCTTCTAAGGCCAATAAATTTTGGGCTACTTTGAATTAATGCAGTTATAAAAAAATATCAATTCCTTTTCATAGACAAATGGTTTTATTTAGTAGCATTCGTTCTTGTTAAGCATTTCTTACCGTTAAACACCAGATTGATACAATCAGAGGCCTCGATGGAAGAAAGGCCGGTTTCATGTTTTACATTACAATTTGTGTTACACGTTTACAATAAATGAAAAAAAATTATCTCTCACTCTGTGAAAGAACAAGACATTTACAACTTATATTTTGTAAGATGTTAAAGAACGGACTACGTTTCAGGAAAAAGTTAAGAAAAATATTGAGGATTTTTGTACTATTTTGAAACTAATGTGTTATTCATTACCAGACTTTACTTTCTAGAGAAAAATCAAATATTATTTGAATTATTATTTAAAATTAAAATGCGTTAGTAGCAAGATCAGGACAGCTCCAATAAGTGAAAAATAATCCCATTAAGGTAATATTTTATTCAAATTTTTATTGAAATTAGTTTCGTAGAAGGAAACTGTAATATTAATATTTAATATAAAGAAAAAAACTTTAATAAGGATTTTTAAAGATTTTTTTTTTTTTTTTTTGCTTCTTGAAAGTTTTCAAAATTGTAGTTTGTACCTTCTTTTATTAAGGTTATCAATTATGTTTTATTCTATGCTATATTCAATTATTTGTCATCAAAAGAGACAAATGTGCAATAATTATTTTTTTATTTATAAAAATATACTTTAGACTCACAGTAATAATTAATAGCATTAATTTGACACTAAATAAATAAACTAGTATAACCATAATTTACAATCACAGTTCATTAGTAAGTAAAAACAATTTCTGACGCGGAGAATATTCTTAGCTAACAGCAATCTTTAATTCTCAATTGCCTGCACCTCTCTCCATGCTGCATTGGAAATAAAATCGGTGTACATCATTTGCGACTAAAGATTTAATCGCTCGGAACTGTTCAACTGTAAGCCGTTTGTGACTGAAGTGTAAATCATCTGGGGGGGGGGAGTTGACTGAAGTGTAAATCATTTGCAACTGTTGAAGTGTAAATTGTTTACGACTAGATGTGTAATGTAACACTGCGATGGTTTTCTCAAAAATGATCGTGTGTTGGTGAAACAATTGATGAAACAAATGAGCTTATTATAAACGTCATTTATAATGTAATGGCTAGTTGATTGAAAAAAATATATTTCAGTTTTTAAATTTTGAGAGAAATGGCTTTATATATAATTAGGTATACATTTATAAGTTACTATGGGAAAGTATTCAATTCTAGTTTTTATTTATTTACTTTTCAGATATGTAAGAGGAATATAATTAGCTCTTACATCTTCTTCTGATAAAACTGCGCTAAATTAAAATGTACAATTATGTTTAAACAACGAAATAAAAAAACAGGCTTTTATACCTTAGATCGATTTCGAATGTTTTATGCGTATACAACTTAGAGGAAAAGTGGGTACAGTGATACGCAAATATTCAATTGTATTTTTTATTGTTAAAAACACAAAAATTAAGTTCTTTCAAATGGTACAATATTTTTCATTATAAGAGGTATTATAAAAGTGAATCAATAAATATTACGAATTTACAAAAAAACAAAGAAAAAGAATAAAAACGAAATGAAATTGTTTCTCACTGTTCCTCTGCGAAGTGGGAACAGTGAGACACATATTTTTTGAATTAGCTAACTTTGAAAGAATCTAAGTTTACCTAAAAAATATGAATGATTTTTGCCGCTTGGTTTTGGTATGAGCTATTGCTTTTGGCAGGGTAAATTTAATGTCGTCTTGACATACAGTATTAACATCTGCAGCGTAATTGTTTGGGACTGAGATAGAATGATTTAGATGATTTTGGATTAATAAAATTACTTAGAGTGTGTGTTTAATGACTTAGAGTGTGTGAATGATCTTGTGATGTAATATTAGATAAGGACTGAATGTTTTAACTGTAACTTTTGTCTATTACTTGTACAACAGGTTATTTCCTCTTTGTTTTAGAAAATCTCCAAAATAGCTTATCTTACTTTTTCTAGGCTATTGAAATTTTGAATTGGGGGAAAATCTTATTACAGTTAACGTATTGTAATGAAACAATAAAAAAATAGCATAAATATAACAAGAACGAAATTGAAATATTGATGTGACACTGAATAGCAATAAAATTCATAATTCCATCATCCTTGTTTTGTTGGTGCAGGACTTTCAATCTTATTTATTATTATTTGCATCAAAAGGCTAGTTTTAATTAAATGCAATTAATTCAATACATAAGTTCTCCGTTTTTAATGTAAAAGTGTCATGGGAGCTGTGAGCAGCGAAATGATGGTGTTCCAATGTTCCCGTCTCACTGTTCCTTCATTGCAAAATATAAACTCAATGGCTGCCATTCTCAGACAAAGAAAATTAACAACATCATTCTATTTCTAAATGAACGTTAGTTAATAGACTAATGTAGGATTAATAACACCAGGACGTAAAATTTATCCAATAGTTTAGTAACAGCGCAACAAACAATGGCGGTGTATTTCATGTATGATGATATAGTTACTTTTCTAACCAATTTTTTTTCTTATAATATTGTTTACAGTATAACGGCCTGACTTTTCAAAAATTTTACTCAGCTAAAATAATCCAAACAGAAAATATATTGTTGTTGTCTCACGATTCGTCCTGTTTCACTGTACCTACTTCTCCCCTATTAACTGTGCATAGCATGAAGTACAGTTTTATATTTTAGTAATTCATAAAACGTATTATCTAGTAACATTTCAAAGTGCAATGATAAGATTTCTGAAGAAAAGTTTGCATTCTTCATGTCTATCTAATCATTCAAAGAATTTTGAAATTTAAAAAAAAAAAAAAAAAAAACCCTCGGAATTTCATTGACCACATTTCTAAAAGTTTCAAAATCATACTGCTTGCAACAAAGAAAATTTTAAAATTAATCAGCGTTGGTAAATATATGTAGTTGCGTCATACCTTAATAATTCCAGCGTAAATAAGATTCAAATTACAAAGATAATATCATTCACGTGTTTCGGCGCTACAAAGAATAACTTTTTCGCTTCAAGAACATGAATCTTTCACACACCATTTTTCTCATATAGTTCCACATTTTTAGCTCCATGTACTAAAGAAGAGGTTTTCTCATTCTCAAAACAAGTGTATGCACTTTTATCGGAATAAGATTGTTTTATAATTTACATAAAAATATAAATAAATTGTAACTGTGAATGTACTTTTTAGTTTCTAGTGGGAAACTAATATTTTTGACACTTAGAATAATGTTGAATATCAGTAAAACTATTATTTAAATATAGCCATGATATTTTTCTACACTCAAAATATTTCTACTTTACAACTTTCTAAAGGCCTCAAAGTGTTGTCAATATTCTGCAATAGCTACGATTAGCAATTTAGTTCTTGTTTATATCCAGGTTGATACTACTATTAAACCAGACTTGATGAATTTCTGCGATATCTAGGTTTTCAGGCCATTAGCTCTGCTCAGATTTGGCTGGTTCACTTAAGTTTTTTATGCTGCTGAGCACGAAATGTTCAAAACATTACATTTCTCAACTTAAATCTTTTTTTATATTTCTTTTTATTTTCGTTCTGCTTTATTTAGCGTTATGTTAAACAGCGGAAGTGTTAGAACTAGAGCACACAAATTGGTGATGCTCATTGCTTTCCTAAGCTGAGGGCGCGCTAATTTAAAGTTTACGGTCATTTTTCAAAAAAAAACGCTGCTGATTGACACTGAATCACCACCAACTTTAAAATTTAGAAAACTCAAAAAAAAAAAAAAAAAAAAAACAGGACAAACAACACAAAAAATCAAATATAAGTTCAAAAAATGTAGATTAACACGATAAACTAAAGTACTTTGTAAGAAAAAGAGAAAGAAAGAACTAATTCCAAAACGGGTATTTTAAATATTTTGAGGTTTTGTGTTTAAAGGTAGCTAATATATTTAGGGTTAAAGTATTGTTCAAACACAACTCTTCCAAAACCATTTGTGGAATTGCATGTATGTGTCGTTGTACTTTATTCCACGAATCAGATGCGTTTTATCTATTACTGCTTTTAATTTCATCAGCCAACCCTCAAAAATCCTGGATTAAAACTGCTCTTCGTCTCACAGCGAAAATATTCGTTGGGCAACCCCACGGATTTGAAACCTATCGAAATAGGTTCGAGAGGTTGGAAATAAATTTTAATGAAGTAATGTAACCTCGTAATTATCATTTAGTTGCCAGGTAGAATTAATAATTTTGAAAAGGACACGCGTAACTCCGACGTTTCCCAAAACTGAAGCCGGAGCTTTGCAGATCAACATTTTTATCTGTGAGAAGCAACAGATTACGTTACAATAATACTTTTACGGACCAGAGCTTAGGACGTGACTTTGATGGTTGGTAAAACAGAAACAATGCGAAATATGTACAGTAATTGCATCTTTATAAACATTTTCGTTATCTGAAGTAAAAAAAAATAGGAGGCAGATGGGAAAAGTTATGTGGAGTTTTTAAATTAATTTCTACTGTGATGTGGAAGTCAGACAGAAACAATTCGGTATTTGAGTTAAACCAGTAGAAACATCGTGGGTTTGAGATAAAATTGATTATGAAAGACCTGAGAGAATTTGGAGACTGAATTTTGGATATTGTGGAGGACAATATCAATTCAAATTTGTTACTTTAAAATATTTTTCGTCTGGTTGTATTAGTAAAATGTACTTTACTATGCTTATCTAAGTTTAATAAGGCATTCGGTTGTACTCTGTTAAACTATCCTTAAGAATATATTTACATCTTGTTTCGTGGGTAGCGCAATGCATTTGTAAACAGAGTGATCTTTTAAATGGCAATGTATTTTCGTGATAAATTGTGCTCTATGAAGGAATTTGGAAGTAGATACACCAACTAATGAATCAGAACTTAGGCCTAATTTCGTTTAGAAATCTTACAATATCTTCAAAAACTAGAAATTTGTACGTGAAAAAAAAGAACACTTTAATATACATATATATATATATATATATATATATATATATATATATATATATATATATATATATATATATATATATATATATATATATATATATATATAATATATATATATATATATATATATATATATATATATATGTTGTACTCATATTGTCTGTCATTGTAGTCATACTGATAAAACAATAACTTGTAATATATTTTCAAGCTCCCTTAAAGGAGCAGTAAATATTGTGCATGGAAGTTAGTTGGGTGCCTATGATTGCAAACATATTTTGAAAGGACAGTATTACTCAGCTTATGGTGGCATTGTTTCTCTTTACTTAAAAATTTGAATTTCTAACATTGTTCGCCCGTTTTGTTACATTGACCTGCTAACGTTAGAAACGTTCTCTCAAGCATGCATACTTATATCACATTTCAGTAAAATCTTGAAATATGTTCCTTGAATAGCATATACCAGAGGGTGACAAATTTTTCTGCATTTATAGGCCATATTATACGTGGAAACTGGGCCATACGAGCAAAATTTTTAGGGCTTTTGCTCTGCATTTATCAGGCAGTTTTTCCATAGAGATACTGAAAAAAAACTAGTGCATATGCCCTATTATAAACATAGTAACAGTAATGAAGGATAAGAACAATCAAAATGATTGAAAAAATTCATGAAAACTGTAAATAAACTAAGAAGGCTGCAGATGCATACTACATCAGTAAACCTTTAAAGACCATTGTGGGAAGTGATGTCACCAAGCTCAAAATTTATTTACGTATAATTTCTGTCTTGAAATTATTCTTTGAGTTCAAAAAAATAGGACTGAAGTTATTTAATTATTCTTTTCAAGAGAATTCACCATGTATGATATGGATAATGGTAATACAATAATAATTATTAATTATTAAATCTCTTGTCTTTTTCTTTCCAGGTAAGCTCCAGATTTTACATCTTTGTCCTGTTTCAGACCAAATAATAAGGTAACTATTTATTGTAAAAATACGAAAAAAAATCCTTAAATGTTTCAAATTATTTTTTTTTTCAAGTGTATTTGATTTTGCAATCGCACCAGCTGAGGCGTTTAGAAGAAAAGGGATGTAGGGAATTGTCTTAAAACTTTTGAGTACAAATGGTAGGAGGACATATTTACGTCGGGACAACGAATAGTTCTAGTAGACATGGTAGGTGCTGTTGCATAGTATTATTTAGAAAAAAAAATGAAAGAACGCGTAAGACTATTTTTTAACGCGTTTTACTCAAAATTTTTAGAAGTCTACCTACACCCCTTTTTTCTCATTGGATTAATTATCAGTTTAAAAATGCGTCTTCAACAACTGTTTGTGTACTTTGGTAAATCTTATACAATTTATTTCTCGGCTTACTTTAATCCAGGAAAAGAGATGCTCTTGGATTTTCATCAACAGAACAATAACCTGAAAAACTTAAAGCCACGCTTTCTAGTTTTTGATGATTAATCCTGCGTATTTGTGATACTGTTTCCGAAAATGATCTGTATTATTTAAAATCCCTTCAAGATTTTTCTGCAATCACAAGTTTGAAAATTCGCGAAAAAATAAAAAAAAAATCTCTTCCAAAATAGACAGAATGTAGTTTTGTTACAATTTATTTATTTATTTATTTTTTTTTTTTGCTTATAATATGAGGCAGTGAGAAGCAAAGGGATATAAGTAGACATTTTAAAGTTTTGAGTAAAAAGTGTTTAAAGATAACATATTAACAAGACAGAGGAGAGGTTCACCTATACCATGTGTACTGGTTATTTCCAAATTTTTAATTTTGCCACTTACATCCCTTTGCTTCTCACTGCTTCATATGTATTTTTTCATCTAAACAGGTAGAGGGCCTGAAGATAAAGACAAGGGTTCATTGACTCCTTAATTTTGAATGAAACCCGCCACGAAGTCTAAATTTAATTTTTAGTGATTTTTTAAAGTAAATAAATTTTATGCTGTATTTCAGTATTCAAAAAATCATTCTATACCTTTACCTAGTGAATGACGATGTATATTGATTCATAAAATTATATATGATTCATAAAGTAAAGTTAATTAATTAACTCTTATCAAAAGATAAACTAAAATTCTTTAATTAATTTTTTTGGTCATTATTTATCAGAAATTAAGAGTTGAATGAGCCATCGCCTTGTAATTTATGTTTCTCACCTTATTCGATACAATAATCCAAACAATGATAAGTTATGAGAAGTGAAGCATTTGAAGTGTTTTGAGAGCAGAGGTTGGAATATTTTTAGAGTTTGAAGCATTCTGGAGCAATTTAAAAATGATGGATTTTTCCATTTACTTAGTGTTCATTTACAATACCTTTTATAAACAGTCTGATACAGAAATAATGTAATGAAAATTGCATATTATTTCTGTATTAAACATGTTTTTCAATCTTCGGAATAGATAGCTAAAAAAAAATCTGCACCTGGAGTATTTAGGAGCATATTAACCATATACGTGCATTATTTATGTTGCAAGTAACCCTTAAATAGCTTACATAAAATAGGAGTTTTATAGCTATTGTTTTAATTTGGACGGGGAGGAAGCATGATATTAACCATTAACATTTTCTGAAAGGTTAGAGAGGTTAAAAAGTTCAAACTCATAAGCATTTGTAGCAAGTTGGAGACTCATAGGGTTATTCCCTTGCTAAAATATTTTTTAAATCATTAAAAACGATAGCTTTGTTTTACAACTTTTTAGATTTTTTTTTTTTTTTTTTTTGCAATACCAGAAAATTGGACCCCCACCTATGAGCCCCATGCTCAAAAAAATCTTTACGTAGTAAAAACAATATTAAACAAATATATATATATATATATATATATATATATATATATATATATCTTCTTCTTCAAGGATTAGGCATAAAGCTTGTTCCGGCTTCTTGGTCGCTCCACCGCTTCCTCGGCCTACCACGGTCTTGTTTGCCCCTTTGTCTGTAATAAAAGGCTGCTCTTGGAAGTCTCCCTCGTGCCATACGTCGAACATGGTTTTTCCAATCGTTACGATATTCCGTAATATATCGTTTCCGTATATATATATATATATATATATATATATATATATATATATATATATATATATATATATATATATATATATATATATATATATATATATATATATATATATATATATTTGGAACACTGCATGTTGCATACATTTCGCATAGCAAAACTTCATAAAAGTAAGTTCCGGTAATATTTATAGTAAGTAAAGTTACATACACAGGTACAAATAAGTTTAAAAAGAAAGTTATCTTTATATATATAGCAAGAATGTATATTCATAAATATTTCTGGAGATGCACAGCCTATGTTGTGTCTTACTATAAAAAGAAGTGATAATAAACAATAGGGTCGGTGCATCAACATAAATACACGATAATCCTATATTATAAATGTACTTAATTCCACTTTTAATCTTAATTTGTAAATTGAACTTAAATAAGTATAAATAAGGGAGAGTTTCTTTACTAAAAATCGGCGGTACGACTCGTATACAACTTTCGCTGTTTCCAAGATCTTTTCCAGAAACAAACTTACCACGCGAATATTTTTTTTAACATGAGAATCATAAGATTTAGTCCTATACTTTGGTTTTACACAAAAATATAAGTGACAAAACTGCAAAAGCAACCCCAAGAAACCAAAAAAAAAAATCGTTTCCAATGGGGTATTTTTAAAAATAGCTTTAAGTGGAATACTGGTATGAAACTCAAAATTTGCTTCAAATGTTCATGGTTTTGAATTTTTTGTGTCTGTAACCCCTCAAAAGAATGCTATGGTTAGTATAATTCCCTTCCATTTCCAAAGAATAATGACTATGAAACTGAACAAAAATTGATGGCGCCATTTCCAAAAAGTGGGACGTGGTGAGAGAAAACTGTCGTCATATGTGGATTCAAGGGGGTCAGCTTACATAAGAATCAACAAAAATGGTGTCAAAATCATTTTGGAGGTTTTTTTTTTTTTTTTTTTGCCACGCAATGTAACTCGTTAAACTTATTGTTCGTATAATTCGTAAAGTCGTTATTGATAGTTTCTGAAATTTTCTTGTCTGAAGCTTTGCAAATGATGATTGAATTTTTGGATTTGATATTGAATTTTTGAACACAAAAATAAAACTTCTTGGTTAGAAAATCTTGGTGCTTGTTGTACACTATCCAGTCATTTATAATCATTTTAACAAATGGGTAATACGTTTCTCAAATAAGTGTTTAAAACTTTTGACACATTAGCAAAAATCACTAGAAGTTGGGAAGAAAAAAAAATCACAGCGAAATCATTAATCTTTATCAGACAATCGATAAAATCATTAATCTTCATCTTTACGTGAGGACATGTTACTTACACATGTCTGTCTAATGAGCCAGGATTTTACGATGCAGTATTTCTAATCACAAACATACTTTTTAAAAAATAGTTAGAAGTTATTTTTGATCCATGCCACAGAAAAACGGTTATCTTGTCCAGTTGGTGACAGCTGATATATTAAATTAAAACAAATAATTTCAAAAGGTAATAAACAAAATTTTTCTTAAGAAATCAAAAATTCATGATGATTTTTTAAGCAACAAATGGTGTTCACTGCCTTTTAAAATTACTAGTTTTAGTAAAATATGGTAGTTGTTACGTACAGGACAAAATGGTTCCTATTCCGTGAATTTTTGAACTACAAAAAGATAGATATTAAACTGTCCTGCTATCTTTAAAGTAAATATTCAGCATTCTTGAAGCTTTTTGAAATGTAGTAATGTGACTTTTTCTGAAACCAACTTCAATTTGTGTAACACATCGCAAAGTTTTTGGAAACTGAAGCAATAAATTATGCCTTCCGTTAATGGTTAATCAGCTAAAATTATACAATCTTTTTGATCAAATGTTTTCCAAGAAAATAAAAGGAAGTTGTGAAGAACTATACTAATTTGCAATAATACCATATAACGTAAATCCCACAAATTCCGTTTCTTTAGAAAGAAATTGAAGTTCAACAAATATTAATCTAATTGCTCTGTAAAAAAATAATACGTCAAATAAAACATTTGGAAAGAAGTTTAAACTGCAAGTTGAATAAAAACTTTATAGAATTATATCTATAAAATTCTAATCTATATTATTATCGAAACAATGTAGATTTGTTAAAATGCATTTCAAAAAAAATAAATAAATAAATAAATAAATAAATAAATAAATAAATTAAATTAATTTTTTTTTTTTTTTGTATTTTAGTTACAAGTACAAGCACATTTTTGCATGCATAGAATATTCTTTTCTGATTTAGATGAGACAATTGATAATTCTTACATTCTTTGAAAAAAATTCTATCTCAAAGTAGCGAATCTCTCTTCAAATAATTGCTTTTGAAGAAATTTTATATATAACGTTGACCAAATTTTATCACCCTATATTTCTCCTATCTGAAAGACTTTCAAATATTTTACTCAGAAATATCCATTAAAATATATTTTCAAAGAATATTTCTGACTTTAGGTATATTTTAAATGTATCAGAGCCGGGAGGTTCCTTTATTTTCATCAAATATTCTAATGTACGTACCACCGGGAAGCAAGATTACATCCTTATGTTCCCTACATCTGGGTAGTGTTCATAATCTTAATAATGTTGCACATTTTATTTAGTTTTGACCCCCCAGTTGGGTAAAATTCTATTTTTCATTGCTTTGTAATTAAATGTTAATGAAAAAAATACTTATTCGTAGCCAAAGAGCTTTATGTAGATTCTCAACTATGTAGCTCTCTCTTCTTCTTTTCAGTTTAAAATTCTTCAAAAGTTGGAATTTGTACATTATGACATTAAATTTATTTAACATTTAAAGTAAAACCCAAAGGCTGATACCCGAAAATAAATTGTATTTGATATTTAACAGAATTTGTTTACCCATGGCATTAAAGTTTCAGGTCTAAAGACTTTAACATGTACGGTTATTCAAATTCGTGTTAACATAATACATTTTACTTTATGACTTAGAAGATATTCGATTTTTAAATTGCATGACTATGGAATTAAATTTCTTAAATATTTAAAAATAATATCATAATATTGAGTTGGTACAAAAACTCGATCGGTTCAGATGTAATTCACAAAAGTTTCAAATTTTGTCATGCATGTACAAAATGCGTACGAGAAGTTCACCTGTGTGACGTCATTTTTTAAGTGACTACATAACGCTAACAGCAATGCATCTATAGAAGAAAAAAAATCCAACCATAGAAATGTCTTTTCTGCTAATCGTCATAGTTACTCTGAAGAAATACAAGATTATAAAAGGTAATATATTTGAAATAACTCTTATTGTTGTAAATTTTTGTCTTGAAATCAGTATATATTTAAATAATTTAAACTATAGAAAAATAATTTTGAATATGGAAAAAGTTGCTCAAAAAATGGATAGAAAAAATGTATTCAACGCTTAATATTAATACGCTTAAACTATTTTATTACAACGCTTAAAATATTTAGCGTTACAACCTGTTCAAATCATATGTTTTTATAGCAAGCGTATGGGTTTTAAAACTATTTTATTAAGTCAGAAAATGTGCTTGAGCTATTTGCATACAAAATATTTAAAATCACTCAATAGTTAAGATGGTTAAAAAATTAATACAGAAATTTATAACACATTGAAAATTGCAAACATGCGATTAATTTATTTTTAATTGCGGCATTTCATAAATCATAACTATAACCTTTGCTAGTAAAATCTTTATGCCCCTGAACAACTTTGTTTTGATTAGTCATAAATGATTTTTCAGAAGATAGAAATATTTCATATTATGTATAAAACCATCCGATGTCATCTACTGACCTATTTAATGGACATTGCACTTGGTCTATATATCTGTTTTAAAATAGATATTCCGAACGCGGGAAGGTTTCGGTTGAGATTTACATATTGAAAAAGGTCTTAAATTTAAATAACTAATGTTTTATAATCAATATAAGAACAAAAGTGCTAAATAAAGTCTTCATCGCACATTTACTGACCTATTTCGACGGTCATCGCACTTGGTCATTGGTACGCCTGTAAAACAGGCATTCGGAGCACAGGATTGTTTCTGCAGTGAAGCAAGAAATAAAGCGCACAAAATACTTCAAGTGTCCGCGTAAAGATATAGTAAAATTACTCTTAGTCAACGATTTAACGATGAATTTTATTCTTTGAGGAAAAATGATAGTAAATAAAATTGTATTTTGGAGAAGGTATTGCTGAAGTACTGTGGATAGCAGGATTGCGGAAAGTTAAAAACGGATGTTAAGTTTTTAGATATACAATTTCCTTTGAATTTCAAGTTGAGTACGAATGCAAAAATAAAGCTACACGAGATTTTAAAATTTAAATAAATTTAACAAACGTTACGAACATATTTTAATTTAAATGCGATGTACTTTAAAATAAATTTAAAAAAAATATTTTAACCATCATGACATTCATAAGCAAAGTACTTATACGTTTGAGAAAATGAAATAATTTTAATGTTAGACTTGATGATTTATGCAGTTAATATGTTAATTACATCGTCAAAAAAGATGAAACCTCCCACATTAATAATATTCTGGGTGAACTTAGAAAAACGAAATATACAGCAGAGTCACATAGGGAATGTTTTAGGTATACTTAGCAACTTCTGGTATATTTTGTATCAAAGGCTTTTAATAGACTTAAATAATATTAAATGTTTATATATATATATATATATATATATATATATATATATATATATATATATATATATATATATATATTTTCATCTTTACTTAAGTCGTGATACGTTCGATTAAAATGTTGTCTTTAAAAATTGTAACTGAATAAGCATTTTTTTTTTTTAAATCTAGGTATTAAATATACCTGTACTTTACATTAGAGAATATAAAATTATGATAAAAAAATCAAGAAGAAAACCCAGACCGCATAAAAATTCTGTTTTGAACTCATATAAATCAGGCCAAAATTTTAACCATAACCAGAAAAATGCCCGCCTTTCTCTCCATACCTTGTAATATTTCTATTGGAATAATTACATTTGTTTCGAGATATGTAAATGAAAAACCACAAAGTAAAATTGCATTCAAAATTTAAATTGTAATTAATTATAAATTATTGCTCCAATAATTAAACGTCAAGATTTTTACGTGGACTGAAAAGTTTACGCGTGTCAGGAATGATTGTAGCAAAGAGAGAAACTTAAAAATGAGAGATTTTTTGAAAAGTGTGTAATTCACTAATAAGACTCTTCAATTATATTCGACAGAGAGAAAACAAAATTTTTAAGAGGAACGGAAAAATACAGTTGCCTAGTGCTGCATTGTCGGAATGCATTGTAATTAAGCGCTTATATAAATAAATTCCCCTTGGAAACAGCATATTTTGAGGCAGGAGCGTCCTCACACAAACGTGCGAACGGTGCAGTGGGCCGATAAGAAAAATTCTGATCCCAAACGAACTGAAATAACAAATTTCTGCGCTGCTCTCGATTCTTTGGGCATGTCGTCGAAATTCTTTCGAGTGAGCTTAATTAATAAACTAGTCGCGGGAAAAAGAAGAAAACTTGCTCTTCGTTAACATGCTCGGAGAAAATAAAAGTGCGCTCGAACTTGAACATGGATCATTAGCATTCCCTTCCACGAGTTACGCGAGTTCTCTTTTTCTATTTCTTTCTTTCCTTTCGCTATCCAATCGAGAGACGGCCTTTTATTCCTCCGGCCCTTCCTAACGTCATTAATTCCTCTGCCTCGGCCAATCCGCGTCCTCTTCTTGGAATCCCAACCGCCCACACCTTAACGCCCTTTCCCCCTCTTCTTTCGTTTTCGAAAGAGAGTGATCAGGTCCTCCATCTATCAATCGAAGAAAGAATCGTTCGCTGCCTGGACCCCGAAGATGAAAGATTCTCTCGGATTGATCGACCTAAGACACGCTCCATCCATGCAAAACAACTTATCCTAAGATGTTCAAGATCTCCTCACATAACACGCAAACGCCATCTTTTGTACAGACCGATTACAATGCAAACGCCTCACTTTGTATCGAAAACAACTACCCCCGGATACCATCCCCTACTCCACTCCCTCGTGCATTCTTATGCGGAATTAATTTAACAACTTTGTTTATCGATATCTCTTGCAAATGCATTCATAGAAAGACTGCTTACACTACATCAAGTTCAAAAACATCATAAAATAGACATTCCCTCATGTTTTCTACCAACTCTTCAAAAACATATCTTAACCAAGAGCGCTTTGCTGATTTAAGGCTCTCAACTCTTGATTATATTTCTCTATCTAGTGTCACAGAGGATAGGGTATTAATGACAGCTTAATATGTACAAAGAGCAGCTGACTCCTATCCCTTAAATATAAAGTACAACTTCCTCTATTTGAAAACTTTGAAGAAATAATACATTAGTTGAGAGCATTATATTGGAGCAGAATTAAAAATCCCCAATTTATTTTTTTTCTAAGAATAGATTAATAGTTAAAGTTTTTTACCAACATTACAAATAATATTGTTGTTGCTTTTTCCATTTTACAAAAAATATTTCGCAATGAATTATAATAGTTATAAAATCATTACGTAAAACGCTGGAAGACATAAATACTTAATAATTTTGTTATGTAACATTTGAGGTATATTGACCTTGAAAACAAAAGCTTTAAATAAAGTTTGCTCCTCAAGGAAATCGTTTTTCCACAAACTGTTTAACTTTTTTATCTGTTAAAATACTTACAAAAATAATAATATATAAGCCAAATTACACAGCAAAAACATTTTTTCTATTTTTTCCCACTATTCTTTTTCTTAAAATTTTGTACTTATAACACACTTTGAGTAACTAATGCTATTTGGGCGTTTATAAAATTATTAGTTTACTGTCCCGAAAAAAAAACATGAAAAATATCTAAGTAACGTGAAAATATGATTCAAAGCACAAGAAAGTAAAAGGGCAATAAATAATACTAAAAATAGAGTTAGTTTAGAGTTACTTTAGAGGGAAATTATTTTAGAGGGAAAATATCTGAGAGTCAGTCGAGCTATGGGTTAGCCCGTCTGTCTGTCCCACTCACCCCTAACAACTGTTTGAAAAAAAAAGGAAAATATTTTTTTTCACGAAAATATATCTGCTAGGGCACATCGTGCTCAGATTTAATGTTTTCATCTGGACAATTTTTTGTTCAGTTTTGAAAGACTAAAAAAACAGAATCTACAGGGGAAGTTTTAACATACACAAATCCAGTACTGAAAGGAACATATGTTTCGAACAAACTTTATTGAAAAGAACATTAGACGCAGAATATTTGCGGCACAAATTATTCATTATGTCGTTTTTTGTAGAGTTTTTTTTCCCTTTCTTCTTCCTTTTTTTTTTGTTTGTTGAGGAATTTGATTTTTTTTTAAAGTTGAGTACCTCAAGAGAAACTCAATTATTTTAATTAGCCAATGACATTAAAAAGTATGTTTAACGGCACAAGTTGGAGAGAAACTAAATGTAGGGGAAAGGGGAGCACATATATGTGAACATTTTTTTTTCATTTCTTTATTTAAAAAAAAAAATTCTCTAAATAGCGTTGTCTTTGTATCATGGATTTTTTAAGACTTTTTATTAAATTATTTCTTTACTTATGATATTTTGAACAAATATCTTCAGTTGTGGCCTTATACGGAGGCACATATAAGCAAGATTAAAAAAAAAATATATGCAGGAGAATCATTATATTTCAAAGAAAATATCTTGGATGTGATACATTTACATATAGGGGAAAAGGGAGCTCATGTTAACACGGGAGACATGTGAAGATGATATTTTTACTAAGATCACTTCAAGCAAAAAATCTAGAAAAAGTCTCAAATATGGACAGTACCAGTTGTACCTCTTTGACAAACATTTAGAGCACCCACTTTAAGTTTCTGTGGTGGCAACTTCTTTGTTTTTGCAGGTGTTGGGATTTTTTTTTATCAGTCTTCTTCACGTAAAAACATTTTTAAAATTAACTGCTAATCTAAATCTAAGTATTACAAACCATTGTATGAACATTCAAGTAAATTTATGTGTATGTTTAAATTTTTTTATTAAACTAAAAACTTTTTTTTTTCGGCTTAGCTCTATAGACGATGGGACACTTGTGAACACAACATCTAGAGGCACAAGTGAAAAGTTCCCATAGCCGCTCTCCGTAATATTAATAATAGTGTAGGATAGTGTAAATGATAAAAAATGTGTAAATATTTATAATTATTTTCCTATAATCAGTTTGTAAATTTGTTGTCAATTGTTGTTAATATTAATAAACATAAATAAATACATATTCAATAGATTTATTTTTAAATTTTTTTTTTTGTTATTAAATATTTGATCAATAATTCAGTGTTATATAATACTTACAGGAAATAAAAAGACACAAAATATTTTCAAAAAAGACAAGAAAAAAACTTATAAGACTACACAATACAAAAATATTTTACCATATAAATATTATTCTTATTATATATTACTTTTAAGTTTCATACATAATTTTAAAATCATTATCAAATACATTATCATATTAAGTTTTTAATTAAAATATTTGTCTTTTTATTTCCTGTAATTGTTCTGTAACACTAAATTATTGATTAACTATATTATTAGGAAAATTAACAAGTAAATAATAATAATAATGGTTTTTTTAATGTATTGATGAACAGTAAATTTATAAATTAATTATAGAAAAATAATAATTATAAATGTTTGCACATTTTTTTTTTAAATTCTGACATACTACAATAATATTAACAGTATGGAGGGGATAAGGGAGGGGATATTTGCATTTGCTTGATGTTGTGTTCATATGTGCTTCATCATCTAAGGAAATAAGGAGTAACAAAAAACAAAACAAAACATTGTCATAAATTTGCCTGAATACTCAGACAATTGTTTGCAAAAATTATTTTTGCTTATTATTGCAAATGGCTAGTTACGGGCGTGTTTAAGTTTTTTTTTTTTTTTCGGATTGTTGCTTAATTTTGATGCTGCAACTCTAGTGCATGGAAAATTCTAATTCTTACGACCTAACAACCAAAGAAGCTGCTCTGCAAAGAAGCTTATTGCTGTGAAACTTTTATTAACTTTGAACAATAATGTATCGATATATATTTTAATAAATTGGAATCCACTGATTTACCCAGTTATGGTCACACTTCCCCAGTTATGGCATGAAAAACATAGTAATGGAATTGCTAGCTGCCTTCAATTATTTTCAGAAAATACACAGAAAAAGTATTAAAAAAGATTAGTTCACTCATTTTTCTTCCAATGTAATCAAATTTCATTTTACCAATTTGAGCAACATTAAAATTATAAAATGGATAACTGGTCAATCACTTTTGAAAGACTTGGCTGAATAACGACAACAAAATTAAATAAATAAAGTAAATTAATAGCTATATTCTACTGCTGTATTTCATATTCATCGTTTGCCAACTTTAACTTGTGCTTTATCCTTAATTCTAAATAATAGTTTTGAGTGAGATTGCCCAAAAACATCAATTATAGTCATAACTGAAATACATACATTTACCTGACTAGTTATGGGCACATTAGCTTTAAAGGATCTCAAATATCTCAATTAACAGCAAAAATATACAATAGTAAAAAAGCTAAGGAATGAGAAATGTAACTGAGTCAATGGGGCCGTACCAATGTAACTGAGATCTGAAAAAAAACAGCATTCTAAGGTCCTTAAGAAAGAAACCCTTCAAAAACTATTAAGCATTAAAATAAAAATAATAAACTAGATAAAAACTTATGTTTGGAAAAAATGAGGTGGGGGTATGTTTCCTAATATTTATATTTTGAAAATCCACAAATGTTGTTCCTGGATAATCGATTTCAAAATTGATATTGTAAATGTGATACAAACCCCTGCTTAAAACTGGTTCGGATCCTACAAGTAGTCATTTACCTTAGCTAGTTTAAAAGGTGTTTTCATTTGAAGAAAATAGTGGTGAAAGTACATGCCACAACTTCTAAAAAATTGCTCTAAAAGGTTTAAAGAGTTTTTCAAGATTTTTTGCTTAAAGTTATCTTAGAAAAACATATCATGTTCACATATGCCAGTCGTTCACATTTGTTCCTTTCCCTTATTTACGTTTTTTATTTATTAATATTTTATGTAGGAAACAGTAAAAAACAAATAGTGTAAATGAAAACCGAAATGTAAATAGTCATAGATTTATTACAATGAAAATTATGTTACATGACAATGTTTTCCACGCTATTCCTAGTATTTTTTAACGAGCGGCTGAATCGAAATATGTCCTCCATTTTCCCCCATCACCCACTTTTTGGAGATAACTCCCGCTTTTTTTTTCGGTTTTCATTTTCACTACCCTTAGTGTGATTTTGAGAGGAAGCAAGAGTTATAATAACTACAATCGGCTTTTCTTGTATAAGCCACAGATCCAAAAACATAATAAGATTGTGGGGGCATTGCACATTGCATAGGAGTCGCGTCGCAAATCTTCAGAAACAAGACATACCGTATTATTTATAATTATTTAAGTTACATTCAGATATAAGTAAGATTAACAATGAAAATAAGTAGAGTCAATTGAGATAAAAGGAAACATATTTCCAATGTTCCAACTTTAGATATTTCCCTTTCTTTTGGATAAAGTGAGCCATAAGGTTTTGTGCATCGGTGTCCAAGATTTCACTCTCTGACAGTAACTGGGTATGAAAAATTTAGTTTCATGACTTTTTCGCAAAATGAAATCGTGTTTCCATTTACCCCAGCAAGTTTCCTCTAACCCCAGAGCTTAAGAATTTCTGCTCCACCAGCACTCAAAACGTGGCCCGTAGGTCACATGCGTCCCGCTAAATCCTTCAAATGTAAGCTATACAAGAAAATGAACTATGTGTGCAAAATGCACACAAAAGTGTAATTAATTTTCGTCCAAAAAATAGGAATAGAAAACCGTAGGTGTTTTTATTTACCCCAAGGTATTATTGGGGTAAATATAAATACCTAAATCGCTCGCTAAAAATAGTTGGGAAGGTGAGACACATAAGTAGAAGTTTTTAAATGTTTAAAAATCTTACACATGACAAGTAAAACGAGTTTAACCAGTTATTTCACATTTGTAGGTATGTTTCAGAAAACATTTAAGATAACTATGCTTTAAAAGCAACTTTCAACATGCGACCCACTAAATACTCCAAATGTAAACTGAAATCATTTTAAAACAAAAATTACACAAGACATTTTACTAGATGTGCAAAAGACACACAAAAGTGTAATTTACATCATAACTTAGTTGGCGCTGTAAAACCTATTAAGGCTCTTGCTCCAAAAAACCCGATCTAACCAACCAATCATAACTTAACCTTCCAAAGAATTGGAATATTGTAAATTTTTATTGTTTCCATTTACCTCTAGGTAATTATGGGGTAAATGGAAACACCCAAATCTCTCATCAGAAATTGATGGGAAAGTGAAAATCATAAAGAAATGTTTTTAAAATCCTTCCACATAAAAAGTAAAACTGGTTGAAACCAGCTACTTCGCATTTGTAGACCTGTTTGAAAAAAAATGAGATAGCTTAGCTTTAAAAGTAGTTTTTTAGTGCCATCTTCAAGCAAAGATAACGTCTGCACATTTTTTAAGAATAAACGGAATCATCAAATTATATTCTATATTCTTCAGTCTTCACTCACCTAAGTTTTAACTACACTAATACCACAAGCGTGTTGAAGGTTTTTGTTATTTGCCACATGTAGGGGAAAAGGGGGCACATGTGAACAATTTTTCTCAATTCTCTATTTTCAAAATATATTATCAATTTCCCAACGCAAAAGTGCCCCCAAGATTGCATAAACTTTTCTTTGTGTCATGGATTCTTTTAGTATTTTTTAAAAAAGTATTTCTTTACTTTATGGTATTTAAAAAAAAAGTCTGCAGTTAATCACATATTCCTCTAGAGGGGGGCACCTGTTCAAATGTGCCCCCCTGGGGCACATATGAACACGGGGGAAAAAATCAGAAGAAGCATCTCATTTTAAAGGAAAATTCTTCAACCTGAAACATATACCTAAATAACAAATACGTTGAAGGGTTTGTAACCTATACTGTGTCAATTTCAATTGTACAGTAATTGTTTCACTAAGAAAATAATTTTTTCGAATATATAACTGCTCAATGTCAAATTCTGAAGTCTCATAGCCTGTTCTGATCACTGAATAGATTATACAAAAAATTATATGACAACATAATGCAATTAATTTTTATTATGTAAGGGTTATTCTATATATATTTTGCTTTTAAGCATCTTACAGTATTTGATACTGCATTAAAAAAAATAATTTTGAACTTCAGTTTTTAATTAAATGAAAATATTTTGTGCCTTTTCATTTCCTGCAAGTATTATATAACACTAAATTATGAATCAAATATTCAGTAACAAAAAATTTTAAAAACAAAAATATTAAATAATTATTTATTTACGTTTTTTAAAATAATTAACAATTAACGATAAAATATGTACAGACTGATTATGGGAAAATAATAATTATAAATATTTACGCATTTTTTAACACTTACACTATGCTATACTAATAATAATATTACAGAGAGCGACTATGAGAACTGTTCACTTGTGCCCCTAAATGCTGTGTTCACAAGTGCCCCATCGTCTAGTTTAGAGCTAACTCGCAAAAATAAAAAACTTTTTATTTAATAAAAAATTTAAACATTGTCATAAATTTACGTCAATGTTCATATAATGGTTCGTAATGCTTAGATTTAGATTAGCAGTTAATTTTTAAAATGTTATCACATGGAGGAGACAGTGATAAAAATTTTTCCACACCTGTTAAAACAAAGAAGTTGCCACCACAGAAACATGAAATGGCTCTATGCTCTAAATGCTTGTCCAAGAGGTAACATTGGTAGTCCTTAATCTAGAATTTTTCCAGATTTTTTTTGCTTGAAGTGATCTTAGTAAAACATACCATGCTCACATGAGCCCCCTTTTCCCCCATCCTTTTATCTCAACTGACTCTCTATATAGAATTTTTTTGACGTAATGTAACATGATGTGGCTTTCGATGTAAGTTGATCACATGATTTCTATTAATTTCATTCTTTTAATTCACTCGATTGGAAAATAAAATGTAGGGTTGGTTAGGAGAAGTGGGTCACTGGGGTAAGGGGGTCACTCGCCTAAAACTGAAATATGGATAAGGTTTTTAAACAATTTTACACTGATCATGTTACATTTCCTTACAGAGATTGGTTTTGAATGTATTTGGGTTTCATAGAATTCTTTTCTAGGTCGAAATATTTAATCAAATAAAATCCTAAAAAATATTTTTTTTTGCGAGTTCAAGCAACATTTTTCAAAAAAGTGTTTTCAGGTTAAGTTTTTTTAAAATTCTTTTGATCAATAATTTTTCATATATAGTTTAACTTAAAGTCCATACTGCAACAAAATTTTTTGCATAAAATATCATTAATAAGTGTTTAAGAGGAGAGGTTCCCTACTTATCCCGTAAGTTTTTGCTATAAGAAGTAAGTGGGTCCTTTTACTATGGGGTAAGTAGGTCCTCCTATAATAATGAGAATTTTAAATTCAAAAGCAACTCTGATTAAATATTTGTGTAAGTGAAATACAAGACAACTATGATGACCTTGTAGGAATTGATAGTTCAGCTACAAAAACTGCTGTATTATGTAGATCTAATGTTGGAAGTTGATAATACAAATTAAAAAAATACTGTTGCAAGCACGAATAGAAATAGTGAGTTTTTATTGGTCTGGTGCAGAGGAGGTTGGAATTATAATTAAGGATAAAGTCCAGTAGGTTGAGAGTTCTTCCTTAGCATACTTTAAACATACGCAGTCATTTAGTGTTTCCAATTTCGTTTTCAGCGTCGTTTGGCTAGTTTACCGAAATTGACCTTATCAACTGTATTACGTTTATTCAACATATCTTTATACATTAAAAGTAAAATATGTGCCTATAGGTTTTCAATAAATTTCACAGATGCAAATGTTTTGTTTTTTGTTCAAAATTTTTTTGTCATATAGATTTGCAAAACAGTAAATATTTCGTAAATATATGCACTTACAAAAAAATAATTTATACCAAAAAATAACATACTTTATCAAGTAAAACCTCTGCACCCCTTTTTATACATGCTTGATTTATATTTAAATAAAAGGGGGGGGTGACTTACTTATCCCTTATTATGGGGTAAGTGGGGCACTCATCTGATTTTTTTTCTAATCTTTAAGAATATTTAATGCATTATTTCAGAAAATAATGATGTACTTTAGTTCATTAATACTTTCTTAGATAACATAAGACAATAAATTTATTTATTTATTTTTTTGTTTCAAAACTTTTGTATAAGGTTTCAACAACGAACTGTTCTCAAAAGGGGTCCCACTTACCCCAACAAACCCTAATTCAAAAAAAGGATATAATAATTGTAGATATTAGCACCGTAATCATTAAAGACTATATTTTAAATCTTCAAATCATTTATCGTTTTTACAAACAAGATATTCCCACTATTATTGAAGAATAATATTAGCAACAGGTTTCTAGACCATATAAGTGGGTCAAATAGGATGTGAAAAGTAAACCACTTACATTTTAAATGTAGACGATTTGTTTCATGGTGTAAATGGTATCCTTCTATAGGTCTAACGCAGGTGTTCGAAATTTGTTTTAGCTACCAGTTTGTTGGAAATCTCAGCTTCAATGAGAGGGCATCTGCCTCTATATCAATTATTGGCTATTCGAGCCTGATAAGTTCATAACAAGGACGGAACTACAGTCTCTGTGTGTCAAACCCGGAATTCCGTGTTTTGCATGTAGTTCTGCCTCAGCTCTGGCTTAAGGACAGTAGCATACTGCTTTAGAATGATTTGTTTGTACATTAAGTAATTAATTAAATTGTTCAAACATATTTTTCTTTACATCAAGAAGGAGAATACTACGTGTATCAGATTTTAATCATTTGAGGTTAAAGTGTGATTTAGGTCTTTGTTGAAGTGCAATACCGCTGTACGAAAAATTTGACTGTAAGACTTCTTAGCAAATGCAATTATGTTCCTCTTTACCCCCAAAACAGCGAGGAAAATGGAAATACCCCATTTATTTCCACGTGAGATCCCCGTAGGTAAATAATCGCACACTACACTTTCAGTTTAGTCGCTTAAAAAGTTCAACACCAACAATACACATGCTGTGGCCCTTTGGTCGCAAGCGACCAACTAGATCCTCTAAACTTAATCTGAAGTCATTTCAAAAGAAAAATCATACAAGATATTAAATTATGCACTGAATTTATGTAAAATACACACAAAATAGTAATTTACATCAAAATTTAATGATCTAAAAAATAGGAACACTGAAAAATTTAATAGTTTGCATTCCCCCAGGGTATTTATTGTTAACTGGAAACACTTGAATTGAAATTAGTTGGGAAGGTGAATCTCAAAAGAGAAATGTTAAGTGACCTTCCACATGGTAAGCAAAAGTATTTTAAATCTGTTACTTCGAATTTTCTAGAACTGTGGGAGAGAAATGTAAGATAACTAAGGTTTAGCCCCTTAATCATCTTATTATCAAGAAAATAATATAAATGAAGGTGCTTGTACAATATACAAATACATTTTTGATTTTCAGATTTCGGTTCATGCTGGCCGATAGTTCAATCCATTTGGTTCACTTGATTCACTTACTTGGAAAATAAAATTAATTCAAAAATTTAAGTGTTCAATATTTCCCAAATTAAACTATATTTTTCAACTCATTGTCATGTATACAAAAGAAAATAATAATGAGAAACTTGTACATTTATGAAGCGCTAGAAGTTTTTTTTTTTTTCAGAGTTATGATATTTCGTTTCCATACATAAAATAAAAACGTGAAATTAATTGGCCACTATGTCAAATATAATAAAACGTTCGACACAAAACTTTTGTATTTAAATCATAATGTGATTCGAAAAAAAAATCATCGATTTTGTTTTTCAGACAGTGCTTCAAAAACTTGATATGTCTTAATATTATGTTTTTGTCGGTCTCAAACATAGCGAAATAATAATGAATTAGTAAATAAATAGAACATGCATACATACAACGGTCATATAATGTTATACAAAGGATTTCAGATGATTACTTAATATAGTCAGAACTACTCTCTCCTTAATTTTAAATCTGTGCCAAATTACGAAAAAGAAATATTAACATACATTTAAAACGAAAAAAATATATATGTATCAGATATAGGGGAAATGTGTACAGACTTATATCAAATATTTAACATATTTCCCCCATTTGATTCCTTTGAGTGAAAAAATACATGCTTTCATATTTTTTGTATCACTGAATTATTATACTGTAATCCCTTATCTTCGTTGATGTTAGATCTAATCAAAATATATATTTTTTGATTTTCTTCAATAACTTTTTCTTCTAGTTTAAAAAAAAATAGAATCTTTTAAATCTTCTAGAGTTTTAAATGTTCAAACTGTTAGTGAAAGAGATTATTGTTGATAATGTATCAATGTGCCTCGTAAGTGCTTAAGTTAAGAAAATGAAAAAGATTTTCCTTTTCTAAGCAGATACTGTTTTCTTAGGTTTTCTAGGTTGTTGAATATACTTTTAAGAGTTTTTAAATTATTAACCCTTAAATGCATGATTTTTTAAAAACCCTTTAAAATATGTTATTTGGCTTTAAACTTCTGTTCAAATCAAGGGAATAATACTTGTTTGATTTAGGTGTGGTTCAGTTTCAAACAACCGCTTGGCAAAATCGGGCTTTAAGTGAAAAGCAACAAATAACTTACCATCAAATGTCACAAAACGTTGATAAACATTTTAAAGATGCCTTACTATTTTAGTAGTAGTTAAGTTTTATTCATCATAGAATAAAAAGAAGTAGGCATTTTCAAGTGTACTAAACTGAAATAGAAATTCCACATTTGCGAATAACGAAAAATTAATCTATTTCTGTTTCCCATGAGATTGGTGCATTTAGACGTTTAAAATTCATTTAATGGCATCTTCAGGGAGTAGTTTTTCAGTTAATAGCAAAAACAGAGTTTCAATATGTTATTATAGTATTTAGAAGACTTAATTGGGTGTAACACGATGCATTTTTGAGTGTCACCAATATTTTTTAGCATATTATAAAGTAAAGGCAATTTGTGATTAGACCTAACTAAGAGGGAAAATAACACAATACTACCATAGCATCCGCAAATGATAATTTTCGTTCATTATATAGCAGTAGTAATTAATTAACTTTTTCATGATTTTAATTATGAGATACCGAACTAATAAGAAAACTATCCTGAAGTATTAACTTTGGTTATCGTTCCGTGAGGTGTGCACTGACTTCAGGTCCCTGCGCTTGGATTTTATTGCTTTTTGGAATTGCTGAGGGAGAAACGGAGAGGGCCCTGAGATAACATAAAACGTGCATTTCTCCAAGGAACTGATGAGATGAAAAAGGAACCCTGCACTTCAGAAAATTCAAAAGATCGAAACTTCACTCAAGTTAAACCCATCAGATCAATCTTTTAAGGAAGCTGCATTTTTATCAACTAAGAAATAAAATGCTTCTGGGGAGGGAGAAAAGCCGCCCCCAAATCGATAAACAATACAGAGAGCTAAGAGTGACTGACATAGATCGAGCAAATAAAAGTAGAGCATAGTATTCAAGAGCGAAATTAATTTATCTGTGATAATAAGAAACAATACATTTGGCTTCAAGATAAACTTTTAACGCTGCATCAATTTTTAAAGCTGGCAGTTTCTCCCAAACTGGACAACATCCAAATTATCTCCAGTTTCCGTCCGTCTTTTGTGCCTGGAACATAAGAGGCGTTTCTTTATTTTTATTGAAGTCCTCTCTGACAGAATGCCTATTGTGTTTAAGACAAGTCATCTGCTAATTACCAATCTTAAATTAATTCCAAAGATTGAGGCTGAGCGGATTTTATTATTATTTGCAAAGAGCTCTTGCAGACTTAGTTCTTTGTGGAAACATTTTCATGCGGGAAGACATCTTTTTTCCTCTTCAGATTTAAAATCCTACAAAGCGAATGGATTAACTATTTAGTAAAATGGGAGGAATTTTGACTGAGAAATAGGCTTCAAAAGAGAAATTGGAGATTTAAATTAGTTACAAGAAAATTACATTTTTGTCCAAATAATGAGCTTTTATAGCGTATCTATAATCGCCAGTGTACCTATTTATACCCATGGGTAACATATTGACTGTTTAATATACTGGTCTCGCGTATTAAAGAAAAAAGTTATTGAATCTACAATGCTCTAAAACACATTTTTCCAACAGGTCAACCCCTGTGCAATGAAAAAATTTGCTGGCATTTCCGAAAGTTCCTTTTTGGTTGGTAATTGGCAGAGTTAATAATTGAAGAAAATTCTGTTAAAAACCGTTTACTACTTCAAAACTAATTTTGTATAGCAAAATTTATTTAACAGAAAGTTTTTGACATTATCACGTAATGCATGATAGAAATAGGAAAGTCATCCAGGATCAAAATCACAGACTTTAGGGATAGTCTCAGATTACCACATATTTACTAAAAACAATGTCTAAAAATTAATAAAAAAATAAATTCAGTCATTAATCTGAAGCAATTATATATGTTTGTTTGTGTGCGTTCGAGTAAAACTGCCATTTTTTTATATTTCCAAACATATGCCTGAAAGGGCATATTGTTCCAAAGTTGAATCAAAAGCGAAATTTCATCAGCAGCCTAAAAATGCAGATGCAATTTTAGCATGTTTTTTTCCCCCCCAAGAGTTCCGCTATAGGTCATTAAAAAAAGTTTCTCCAAAATAAGCTTCGAAAGAAAGTTTCAAGCCGTGACCGACTTTCCAAAACATTGAAAATATTTTCAGTTGTTCACGCATTGACCGGCTGGCGACTTTAAAAAAAAAGGAGAAACAAAGTTTTTTTGCATACATTAGTAACCTACATATAACTATTATCTTCGGCCGGAAATTCAAAGTTCACGTTGAGAGGGAAAAACAGGAAAAAAAAATACTCCACGGACACTCTTCTTTGCATGCCAATGTTAGTTTGGCTCTGTAGACGTATTTGTAAGCGGAAACTCCGATAACGGTCCATGGACAACATCGGTGTGGGTAGGGGTAGCGTATTGGGGCCAGTAGGGAGATCGAAAGGGTTGATATTCCAGGTGGCTTAAAAGGGGTCTGTTTTGGGGAATGAATCATTATCTGACCCAGTTTCGTTTTCCCTCAACCCCCAACAATAAGCAAGGGTAAAACGGTCCCTGCTTCCGGCTGGAAGGGTTTTCTCCAAATGTAGTACAAATCTGGGTTGCTGTTGACATCACAAAGACTCTGGATTGTGCCATGAGGAAATTGTGTCGATCATCAACGAATTTCACTATCAAATTCAGGTCGGGCTCGGGAGAATTTCGATTTTTCTTCAAGAAGACTGTCATTAGTAGATGTTTAAATCAGATATTAGACAAATTTGTAAATGTCTCGAAATTGTTTGAGAATTGATTACATAAAAAGTTTTTTTGTACTTTGATTCATATTCATCAAGGATAACTTAAAATAAATACGATCATTAGCAAAGTAAAACTTTTAGAAATTACTGTGTATGGATATAATAACTGATTAATTTTAAATATTTAAGCTTCATTTTAACGGCCATTGAACCAGCATTTAAAATGCTAATTTTCTTTGTCGGCTGCGATTAAAATAGTGTTTATTTTTCTAATTAGTCTCTGTTTCTAGTTCACTAATATTATGATTTTTTACTTTCGTATCTATAAAATTAAATATTCAATAATATAAAAGAAATGTTTATAAATAATAATTTCTAATTTAATTTTAGGAACAGGAAAAACAACCTTTTTGTAAATTCATTTATTCTTCTTTAAATTCCTTCTGCCTAAATTATCCAATGGAACAAATAATCTTCGAAAGTAGCTTGTTAAGTTGTTTAGAAAAACACCAGTGTACAAATGCATCTTATTAGTTAATACATAATAATCAACATAATTTTTAAGGGTAAAAAATAAAGACGAAATATTTGTTTCGGTGGTTCAAGACATTGCCAAAGTTTTCCAAGGGTTTATTACTATTACTAAAGCTTATCCCTATTAATTCAAAATTATGTATAGCAGTTTGGGGATATTTTTTAAATAACAAATGATTTCATTAACTTGGCTGTCACCAAATATTTGCAGCACAGCTTTTAACTGATCTTACTAAGTTTACCAAAAAAGAAGAAATTTTTTATGGATCTTAAAATTTGCAAAATTAGAATTTAAATCTTATTTTCATGATAATGAAGGTTAAATGTTATTACCTTTGAAATTCGAAATTTTTGTTTTTAATCCTATTCGAAAAAGAACACATGCTTTTAGTAACTTGGCTAACAAGAAACACTTTTAACACTATAAAATCGCTTACCAAGTAATTGATCCAAATAATCAGAGTCTGGCAAATTCAATTTCAAATCAGAACTATTTTGGTCTTGTCTTTTTTGACCCTAAAGCAAAACGAGGGCAATACAAGAAAATTGCAATTGTAGGGACTTGGTTCACTATGGATCTAAAATTACATCACTAACAAGTCAATCTGCAGTTTTTTTTTTAAATTTGAACATTATCTTTTTTAGCTCTGAACGCTTCTAACACATGTACATACGTATACATCTATACATATAATAAAATAAGATTTTTGTGTGTGTGTGTGTGTGTGGCGCGCTTTCCGGGAAAACGGCAAGGCCTAGAAAGATGAAATTTGGTATACAGGTACTGTTTTTGCCGAAGATGTGCACCTCGGGCTTCGATTTTTGATATTTTAATTAGAAAAAAAGTTATTTAATGTTTTATGTGTTTTTTTGCACTTTTTAGTACTTTTTACCTCACAGACCTCGAACCAATCGCACCACACAAATATTTTTTGTACTGTAGTGTAGGAAGTTTAATTTTAAATATGATGAATGAAAAAAATTTGAAGACAGAACAATTTTTGTATTTTTTACGAATTTTTGAAAAAAACCTTTAATTTGCAATTTTTCCCGGGTTTTATTTTTTTCTAATATCATCCTACGAGAAGTATCAAAGCCTCATTTCTAAAATTTAAGTTGGTAATAGTAAAAACATTTCGCCCTCTTCAGAAGAAAAAAGTTCTTAAGAATAAGCAATAGTTTTTATTTTACAATTTTTTTAAGCTGAACACATCATGTCTTTCCACGCATCTGTCGAAAAAAGGTTCTTCATTCTTTTATGCCTCTGACGTCACTACTTGGATTTCGATTCGATATTTACGACGGAATCTTAATCGCAAACAATGTTAATCTTTTTTTTTTACTATATAGCTTACTTTTACATTTTATGACGTGATGACCACGTGTTTTCTTTTTTTTATTTAGGGATTGCATTTATTTCTTTTTCCATCCCCCCACCCCAAATCTGGACGTTTTGCTGTATCTATAAAACGAAACATTTCATAGCTGTGCGCATTTAATTCAATAAAAACAGCGAGATTTTCTTTTCTTTGTCAAACGCTACTTTTTGCACACTACGGGGAATTTTGGAGATAACTTTTTTTTTGCTCAACTTAAATTAAAAAAAAAAAGCGTTTTTTTGAGTGATCTTTGTTTTTATTAAGAAATGGGCGGGGAGGTTAAAATAAATAGAGGTGGATCGTACAGGTAGATAGCCGCCGAAGGCGGCAATCTTGGCATAAAAATGCGAAAAACAAAAAAAGATAGAGATGGATTGATTAATACTGCTGCCAAGTTTATTTAAACAGCCGCCGAAGGCGACAAATGCTAAGTAAAAAGGTAAAGTTAGCCAAACAGTCGCCGTAGGTGGCTGCTTGCATAAAAGGCGAATGGCGTAAGAAGGCGAACCAGCTGGTCGCCGCAGGCGGCTAGTATTCAATAAAAATTGCTTCTATTTTTTAAATAGAAATTACATTTTTATTAAATGTAGAATCATGAGATGATAATTGATTAAATCTAATGATATCCAAACTAAATAAAGTACACTTAAATATGGACAGCTTGATGTTCCAGTTTTTACAGACTTACCATGACGTATAAGACATGTATTAATTATTAAAAAAACTGTTTTTTTTTCTGGCTTAACGAAAAGTACTGATCATCTAATTTGACTACAATGAAAATAGAGCTTTTATAATTGTAGCCCATGTGTTATGGCACTTTCATACCATCATCTTTGGAAGAACAATTTTCACTCATTAACCCTGCGCCATGCAATGTTTAACTCCATAGACCAGTCCAAGTACACTCGAGCTTGCCGTCTATTTTTTCCCCATTGCCAAAAACTCTCAAAGTTTGTTATTTTCTAAAACTTCCAGAGTTCTTAGATTATGTCTGCTAAACTTTATCTGCATAGAATTTGTTGGAAAAACCATAACATTTGACTTACAATTTGAAAATTTTAATTTCTGTTCGGATTTTAAGATCGTCGTGTTTAAGAAAAAACTTCATTAAATGTTTTGTTACACTAATGTTTCAAAATCAACTCAGTACAGCTTGACAAAGGACGTTTTATATGAAGAAATAGTGTAACATTTCACAAACTTATGCAGAAAATAACTTTTTCATGAATTCATTGTCCGTAAAGATTAAATGGCAAAATTTCCTCTTTTCACAAATAATTAGAATTAACAGAAATCACACAGGTAAATTATTCCCAAGCAATTTATTTCATACCATGTTCTCCATTTTAGAAGTCTCCGTATGTCCTTTAGAGTAACTTTAAATTAAAAGAAATGTATACTTTGTCTAACATTGAACATTTGAAATGGTTAAACAAAAAGCTCGGGTAATAGCTTTTGGGTGCGACAATCACTAATTAAAATCCATAAAGATTGATGAATACAAAAGAAGATTTTTATTAGAAACTAGATCTGTCATACATTTTTAATCAGAACTAAGCACTGCATAAAAATAAAAATTGTAGACCACACCCAAAAGCTTAAAAGTTATCGTTGGATAAAAATATGCGACAGAACTGTTGATACCACCTGATATTTTTCATCTTTCTATTATAGCAGCATTCAATGCGTATAATGCAGCATGAAGGAATTATTAATCTATATCTATATATATAAATGAATGTTTGTTTGTATGTCATCCATGAACTCAAAAACTACCCGGCAGATTTGGCTGAAACTGTCACCGTTTGTTATTTTTGGTACTGGGAATGTTTATAGACAATTTCGAAAAAAATCCGATCGATAGTTCCTTTTTTATTCGAATTTAAATCACAATCCATTGGATAAATACGAATAAAATTATCGGCTGCAGAAATCAATTCGCGTGAAAGATCTCATTGATAAGAAGTTAGCTGTTGCCATTTTTCTTGAGTTCGAACAAATAAATTCTTTCTTTATTGTTTTATGGCTTTTCATGCAGCGGGGGGATTTAAAACTTTTTCTATTTGATATTTTTAGCGATTGATTGATCTTGCAAACTGCGTGAGTACAAAATTTGAGTATAGTCACGGCTTCACTTGATACCTGGACCGATTATTATGAAAATTGCTATATATATGTATTTTTCCACGGAGAAGGTGCATAATATGCTCATTGAAACCACTCTCCACCAGGTGGCACTGCAGAGTAGCAACTTCTGCCCCGTTCAACCGATTGTCATGAAAATCAGTATAATGATGTATTTTTTTGTTAGCGTAGCAACGCGCGTCGGGTACAGCTAGTTGTACAATAAATGTGTTTAACTGCTACCAGAGTCAAAACTACACTTCCAACATTTTGTTTTCTCAAAAACAAAACTGTTTTTGCTTTTGCTACGGCCATATATTACTTAAAAACCATTTCGTCCTCATCACGTTATTTAGCAAAAGCTGGATTTTAATCCAATATCGCTCGGCTATAAACAATAAAATACAGAAAAGTAGTTAAGAGCTTAACTTTCAGCAGAGCAACTAAGCAAAAAACTAATTCTTATGTATTAAAAGTTTTTTCGCAAGCCAGAAAATGCTGAGTTAATCCAACATCGGATCATCAATTAATATTAAAACAAGACACAAATATAAGTTTAGTAGTTTTATGATTATTATTTTCATAAATCGCACTTTTAAAACTAGTGTTATCTTTTAAACAATCGTGTGCAACAATATTGCAGGTTGATGAGAGCGGTGAAAAACAAAAATTATTGTGATTCTGGTAAATACGAAACATATGCAAACAAATTTCTTCAAAAATTTTCTCTGACTTTGTTTTTCACTGCTAAACTGTCATCGAAGATATCCTTAATGATATATTAATGATAACAGAGAAATCAAAACAATACAAATTAAGAAATTTTCAAATTATATTGTGTTTCTAGAAAATGCGAAAACTTTTTTTTTTGTGAAAATTTTTTGTTTATCACTGTTTATCCTCTTTTAAGCAGTCGGCGCAGACATGATATCTTCAATGTATCGTAGAATGCTGCTTCACACTTTTTTTCTCATATTTGAAATTATTCTCTTAAACTATCAAAAAATCTCTGTAAAGACATTGGAATTTCTTGATTTTTGTCTAGACGTTACATATCTGAAAATTTAAACTAATAAAAAGTAACGAAGTATGTTTAGCTTAGACAAATAAGTATTTACTGCATAAATGTTGACACATTTTGCTGATAATTTAACAGTGAAATTCAGCCACCAAATATTCTGTAATGAAATATTAAAAAAATGTCATGCGCTTCGATAAAACAATTCCGGTTATCTCCATGTAGGCAATTATAACTATGATCTTTTGAAGTCTCTTATTCTCAAAAAACATAAACAAAAAGGCCTTTTACTCAATACTTAACGAACGAAATTTCATTTAATCACTAAAATAGAGGCCACCCCATTTTCAAGCGCAGTCACTATTCATTAAAATAAACATTGTACATATTTTAGAAAACTAAAATTTGTTTGGTATTAAAATTTACCCGAAAGATATTATAAACTTAAAGAACTCTAGTACATTCCCCCCCCCCTTCGTCTAAATGTATGGGGGAAATATGCTTTCAATATTTAAATATTCTATTATTTTAGTGAAACTCACTGAAAATTTCGCATAATAAGAAATGATAAGTAATTAAGGACTTGAAAATCATTGCAGAACACTCTCCAAGGTAGACCGATCATTGAATGATGACCACCCAATAAAAAAGATGCTCGTATTTTTTAAAGTTAAAGAAAATTATTTTTTTTCTTAAATGAACTGGCATTAGTAACTTTCTTCTGTACATTTTCAACCAGAAAACTAGCAAATGCTGTGAAATAAATAAATACCTTTGTGCTGAGAATAACTGGATAAAACCAACGTATCAGATTACTGATTATTGCACAGATTACTGCATATTTATATATTACATACTTTTGCTGGTTGCGGATCAGTTATTTTCTTTTTCATTTTACCCCCCCCCCCCCCTCCAAAAAGATACGCAAACATTATCTTTACTAAAATGATTGCACGTACCGATTAACATGTTTTTACTGTCATTATATACATAAATCATGTAATTTTTTAAGTGTGTTCGGAATTATTGGACATAAAATTGCGCTTTAGTGCTCAGTCACTAGTCGTTCTACTTTATATACAAGTTTCTTAAAAGACAAATCTTCTGAATTTCCACTTTCTGAAATCAGATGGAAAATTGTTTAAAATTTATAAATATGCAGAATTGTCAAACAGATTTTGTTTCTTCATATGCATTTACACAGAAATCACTAAAACAACGGAAGCAATTGTGGTGATAATTACTTGCCAGCAACTTAAAAATATGTTCATGTTAAACTATTTATTTATTTTTTGAGATAAACTACCATAGTAAGCGGCCAAAGAAATTAACTTGCAAGTTCTACAGTCTTTAAAGGCTAAAGTACTGTCCGAAAATGTAGAAATGTTTATCTATCAGTAACGAAAAGTGATAGCATTAAGTTAATCTAGTTTTAAAAAATTCTGCAAAAGCTTAATTTTACTCTTTTATTTTAAAAGTGAAGCCCAACCGATAGATATTTACAATATGTACACAATGTTATACATTTATTAGTGAATTAATATATTTATCCACAGGCTTTTGCCACCAAAGAGTTTCAAACACATTGTTTTTCCAGAATGCTTCTACGCGATCTTAGCATCTTTTTTTATTACTTTAAATCTCCGCTAAGGTATGTGAAAGTAGCATGTCTGAAACTATACAATCAAAAACTTGTATTACATAAAATAGGTTTTTATTTGGCATGCGTCTATTTTTTTTTTCTAGATCACAAAAACGTCTGTTTTTGTTTGAGATTATTCATCAAAAGCAAGAAAAGAGAATTATTAGTCGTAAATTAAAATTGAAGCAGGGTCAGTCCATAGTATTTTGGACTTTTATGTAGGGTCCGTAACATGCCTTTTTTCGCCATTACTTTTTAATTTACTGTTAGATTAGAACATTATTTTATTGTGAATTTTTATTACCAACACACCAATTCACATTAAAATATTTTGCAAATCAAACAGTAAATTAAATATCTATAGCAAAAAAGTGTCATGTTACGGACTTTACATTTGCCCGAAATGCTGTGAAATGCCCCAGCAACTAAACTGATAACCAGATTCGAACACGAAAGCAACAAAACGAAAACGTCTTGGCGTCGATTGTCTTGGTATTGCTAATGAGTCGATTTTTTTCTGTGTGCTCCTAGCTAAACGCGTTTCATTTACCCTTTTCTTTATTTCACAAATTTAATGATGTGATTATTAAAAAAAATGCAACGCATTGCATGAAATGAAGCAAAAGTTACATATCAGCTATTAAAGAATCTGTTAGTTTGAATAGATATATTAAATAAAAATCTGAATTGCAAGCACACAACTATACTAACTATTTGAAAAAATTCTAATTATCTACAACTATCTAAAAAATTCATGATGTAGAAATTTTTAAGTTTTCAATCAATGTAGTATATAGCTGTATATCATCAGACAAAGAAATGTTCATGGTTTTAGCGTTTAAGTCTGGTAAACATTGAATTAATTGATTGCGTTTTTAAGAAGCACTGCCAAAAACTTCCCACAAGACACTTTCACAAGTTATATAATTGTTATCATAACTTAACTTCAAACATGACTTAGCTTTTAAACGTGCAAGGAAAAAAGAAAAAAAAAAAAACGTTTTAAATGTAATGGCAGTTTTTCATAAAATGGCTTCTGTTTGCGACAGACTGAATGAAAGACAGTCTAAAATCATCAACACAACTTGTTTACGTATTAGTCGGCTTCAAAAATCTACATTTAGTGGGACGTTTGTTGGTAAATCGTTACAAATTACAACAATTATTGAAACACTAATAATTAGCAATGTAGATAAGGTGTCACTACATAATTTATCATGTTAAGTATAACGTCTTGCTCGATTTTTCAATGTTTACCTATACCTACTAAATTGACAACGTATATGCTAATAGAATTCCGTAATAAAATTAGACAAAACAGTAAATAGTTAAAGTAGCAAAACGAAACATTTCAGCTTCCGCAAAGTTAAACTTATTTATGTAGGAAGAACAATTATATAGGAATAATTTAAGCCACTCCTTTCACTGTTTTTTTACTATAAGGATATTTACTAAGCTCAATATCAAATACGATGTATCAAATGCATATTTAAAGGTTTTGAGCTTTAAAAAAAAGTCATATTACAATACTACCTGGCACATAGTAAACTAAAAGTTGCTTAACTATTGCTAACATTATCCAGTAAATACGCAAATGGAGTACAAAAGCTTAAACTGATGTTAAATTAGAAATAAAGACTGTATTATGTTCCAAATGCATCATGCCGCATAATATCTTACAATCAAATGCCAATGAACACTGTTAACTACTTACAGATTAGAAATGCATATAAAGCTGAAAAAATTACAAATTACAATTTTTGGTTCTGTTTCCATGTGAAATGGGACTCGAAGTATCTCGAAGTTTCGTGACACTCAACTCATTGCAAAATAAATACTTTTTGCAAAAAATAAGTAACTTTATCTATTTTCACTCGTTACCTTATACGGTACTATTTGGTACTGTGAAGAATAAGAAAAAAAACCCCTGCAGTTGTGGGAACTTTTGAGTCATAAATTCTGCAATTCTGGTATTGAGTAGCAGAAAAGTATATGGGCAATTGTTTTAACCAGTTTGAAATGAGTCACAACAACCATTTTTGTTTATCAAAAACAATTTCTGCAGAATATTTAATCGAAGCCAAGACCTTACTTTAAGCCAAATGCATTATCATTAAGATGATTCGTAGGAAAAATAACTTAGTAACCATAATTTATAAAAATTCTGGTTACTTAGCCACCTCTTTCATTTTATTTGACTTCTTTAATACCTACAATAAAAACAAATACTTTTTTCTTGCTTAAACACTAGGGTTCCTCGTGTTGTGCTTTTTTATCCGAATCGAAACACAATACTTGCAAAAGGTGGCCAATTCACATGGACATTACAGATTTTTTTTTTCAAACTAAATAATATTTTCTAAGCATGGCCTCAAATTTTTGAGCACACTAAAACGTTTCTTAAATTTAGTTGCAGTAAAATGGTGACAATTTTGTTTTAAGGGATGTCAATTGTGATGATATTTGATGCTTATACCTCAAAAAAGGTCAGTTACGTTTTCTTGAAGGGGGCAAAAATGTCTATTTCGGTGCTTGAAATGAGGCATCAATTCAGTTAAATAAGCAGATTTTTTAGTTTGTATATAAAATTCCAAGCGAATCGACCACGTTTAATTTCAAATTGATTCGCCTTATCCCCTTATATATATATATATATATATATATATATATATATATATATATATATATATATATATATATATATATATATATATATATATATATTCAAAAACAGCTCACTGTCACCTTGCCGCCCACAATCTGGCAAGATGAGACGATACGGAAATATGTCTATCTACTCTTTAGTGTTCCTCGTTTTGCACTTTCTTCTGGAGCGAAATGCAATACCTGCCAAATTTGGCCAATTCTCATAGGCGATAGAGATGGGGTTTTTTTTCGAATTAAACAATGTGTTCTACGAGATGTACGGCTTCAAAATTTCGAAATTTTGAGCAAAATCACTCAAATGTTCAATGATTTTAGTTTAGTAAAGCGTTTGTATTTTTGAGATAGCAGATGCCAAACATAGGAAAACTTTATGTTCAAGCTTCAAAAGGATTGTTAAGTCATGTGTCATTGGCCTAAATGACCTTCAACCCTGATGACACTTATAATCCATGCATGAAACGAATTATTTTCATGCCGAAAATCTAAAAATGTGTGTATTGTACTAAATGTTTACCCTATTTCAAGCATCAAAGAAGACATTATTGCCTTTTCGAAGAATACTAAACTGATTTTTTCAGGTTTAAATGTTAAATTTCATCACAATTGGCATCTCCTAACGCAAATGTATGACCTTTTACTGTTTCAATTAGTGAACATTTTGCTCAAAATTTTTACTTTTTGAGTCTATATTTCTCACACAAATATTGCTTGATTAAAAAAAAATGTATCTGTAATATCCATGGGGTTTGGCCACTTTTGGCAGGCATTACATTTCGATGCAAAACGACGCACTCGGTTTACCACCACTGCTTCTTTTAAAAAATTAAAACTATGTCATGTAACCTTTCTTTCGAAACAACTGGTATATGCTTCCTATCATTGAGGGTGGGACGGGGAGATATTTCAGGTTTTAAGTAAGAATGTTATAGAGGTAACTTGTTACTTTACATTTACGTATAATTTAAATGGAAATATTGGAAAGCGCGTAAAAAAAATAAATAATACTAGGAAAATTACAAGAGTAACTCTCACTGTACCTGCAAAGCAACTTTTATTCGCTTTTCAAAGCAACTGTTTAATAAAAAGACTGAAATTCGGAGCTTTCTGGTTTTCAATCGGCTGTAAGCCATTAGTCAAACATAGATTTCTGCGATACTTGTATTTAACAAAGTAATCAAAATTTATTTGCACGCATAAATTTGTAAAGTTTATGATCGATATCAAGACAGCATTACCAATCATTAAAAAAAAAACTTACTTATCAGTCGTGTATACAGAAAACAAATCCTGAAGATATGAATAGTGAAAATAGTTTCACGCAGTGCAAAGTTTTCCAACATGGCGCTTTGAGAAAGCTTCAAGTTTGCTGCTGGTCAGTGCAGACAATTTTGTTCGTATTTGAGACAGTTGAGGTTTTTGTGGTGGTTGTTAGATATTTTCGTAATCGAAAACGCGAATTAAACAGTCTGCTAGTGAAACTGAATGTTAGTAAGTATGGTTAAAGACACGCTTAACCTAAATTGTTGGGCAATTGCATGCAAGGTTTTGGACATTGAATGTGTGTTAGACGATGAAACTCTGTCGATTACATCTTGATTTTGAGAAATGACGAAGAACTTGTTATACACTATTACCAGACTAATTCCACACAATACGCTTTATTTTGGTGAGTATTTTGAATTTCAATTTTTTATATGAAATTACAAATCATGCTCAGTTTGTCTAACAAAAAAATCATCTTGCATACGAAAATTTTAAATCTAGAAAATGAAAAGGATTGCATTGGTATTTTATTTCATCCGGATTCCCTCTGTTAGAAATATTTTCACAATAAAATGGTAATACAAAATTGTTTATTCTTTTAGATACGTTTATCAAATATAACGTATAGTTGAGCCTGTTGCGCTCATATAAATGCATCTTCAGTGGCGCAGCAAGAAAAACCTTCTGGAGGAGGTTTTGTGATGAAAAATTACTTCTGGAAGAGGTTTTATAATTAAAAATACCTTCTGGAGGAGGTTTTTTGATCAAAAGTACTTCTGGAGGAGACTTTTTGATTAAAAATACCTTCTGGAGTTTTCATTTGTTTCAACTACTGTATTATAGTATGTATTTATGTTAAAACCAATGCCTCTAGGGGTGTTTACCCCCCCCCCCCTTCGCTGCACCACCATGTAGCTTAACAGGCGAAATTGGGTGCCTAACATGCAGTAAGATTTGGACTTTTGTAATGAAACTTTCTGTAATGTTTATATTCACGCTCACTACGTTGACTGGCGTTGCGCGGTCTAGTTCAAAAACAAAAGTTGTGTTAAGTGGCAGATGTTCAAAAATTATGCTTACGTAAAAGAGAAAAATATAGTGTAAAGTTTCCTGTCAACGTGTGTACAAGAGCAATTTTACGAAAAAAAAAATTAAATTTATTTATCTTTTGGATGTTTTTCAAGTGTCAAACTGTCAGTCATTGTTATTAATAGGCGTAAACAATTCGTTTCTTGAGGGAAAGAAAACTACTCATGTGAACTCATGAGCATAAAAACACCATTCGGGCAAATTTCGAAAAGATCCGACGTAAAGATTGGATTTATTTCTGGGAATCTTACTTAGAGCTTTAAAGTATCTTTGTGCCAAATTCGTTGAAGAACCGACGGAAACTATGGATTTGTACGATGAACATACATACACCCACACACATACAGGAATTTTTAGGTATAAGGTAACTTATGGTTGTTTAAACTGTAATGTTAGAAATAAGTAATGCAAAACGTGTTGAAAATATTTCCACTTTAATTTGCAAAAATTTTGTGCTGTGCGCAAGGATTGTATTGTTGAAGCTACAAACACTTACTCCACCTCCCCAGTTACATTACAAGAAAAAAACACACTTCACCAGTTAAGGGTGGTACATATTCTTATTTTTTGAATCTAAACTGCTATGTACACGCGTACAAGTAAAGATTTTAAAGCTTAATTATTAGTTAGAAGTACAAAGAAAAGTTTTCGCAATCTCAAAGTTGCTATTTAATTTTTTGTTACATTAAAGTTCAGTAACTCATCTTTAACTACCCAACCTTGATGAAAAAACTAACAGACACATTTTATAGCAACCATTTTGGGAAATTAAGAACATTTCTTTGTTTTTTTCAGTGAAGCAATTTCAAAAAATGCATAGAAAATTCTTTTTTCCTTACATAAAATAAGACAGGTGTTTTCTAAAAGAAGGAATCGTTTCATTTAATTTTTTCAATATTTTCAATAAGTGTATTTTTCTTATGCATAAAAAGACTGTTTATCAAAGTATAAATTAACAAAATTGCATAACTGTCTTTCTTTTTAAATGAACCTTAAAATACATAATCTTGCATTAGATTTTTTTAAATTTTTGACAGGGAAAAGGCCTCGTTTTTGAATATAATGTCACAAAATAACAAGTACCACAAAGTTTACTATCAAAATACAACATACAAGTTTAGCTTCTATTGTGTTTCATTTTTCAAAAACAGCAGCGAAAAGCAACAAGTAAACAGCGGAAAAGCGTCGCGTTTTTAAGCGGCCACAATGTCCGAGAGCACGGGTGAAGAAGCGACCTTTCTAAGCCGTAGGTTAGACCAGTCTTTCGTCGGAATTACCAAAACAGATCGCCTTTTTTCGCTAATGTATCGATACTGATTTCTTTAAAATGCTAAACATAATGTAAAATCTAATAGATTTGTCTTATTTTGAAAAAAAAAAAAAATGCGTTTGCCTAATCGCAGGACGGACCAACAGAGGCTTTATAATTTTAAAGGTGTGTTGAAATAAACAAATCAAATTAAGTTTTAGTTAATTAAGTTAAATTTATCAAATTTGTTTATTATATCCTACGCAATCATAAAACATAACATACATATATTCTTAAATATCAACGCATTTGATAAGAATTACTTGAAATGAATAGAGTAAGATTAAGAAATATGCCTCTTAAAGTTTCAGGAAATACAACTATTTTTAAAAAAAATATGAAGTTTTAACTAAACTTAGTTATCTCCGGAATGGTAAAGTCATAGCAACTTGAAACTTGTTTTATTCGATTCAGCGCTCTAAAAATCTATTAGATGCGTATAAAGATGAAGAATTTTGAAAATTGAGCTCGCTCGACCAATAGAAAGCTTTTTTATGTCGTTTTTTTTTAACTCCACTCTGGACACCACAATGATCCATAACACGCGTAGCTTCAAAAAAAAAAAAAAAAAGAAAAAAAGAAATCAGAACTTTGTTTGATCTATGTGTTTGCCTGGAGTTTAAAAAAAATAATGGTACAAAAAAAAAAAAGTGAATCTACTTTGCACTGTAAATGAACTTCCTTGTTGCGATAAATTAATACTCCAGTTAAAACAACTACTCTACAATAAACAGTTTACTTTTAAGTTCATCTATGGACACTGAAGATTAGTATTGTTTTGAAATGTAGAGCAAAACTATAACTTAAAACTTCCATTTTCCTTACACGCACACAAAAAAAAAAAAAAAGAAACGCATCAAAAAAACTCTTCGGTCTAGTTCTTGTTCTACACATTATCTCATATCCTATATTATTTTGGCGTTTCATTTCATCAATATGCAGTGCCAGCAAAAAAATCTTTACATATGGTTGGCAATTAAAAACCTGGCATGCAAACTTCTGGTCGTGATTTTACGTGAAATTCTCACCCTAGTGATTTAAGACGACTGGCCAGTTACACCGTGCTCCATTCGTCTGGCCAGTCATCTCACATCACTATGGTGAGCAGGCCAAATAAAATCATGACAAAAAGTTTGCATGTCAGGTTTTAATTGCCACTTTTTTTTTTTTTTTTTTGGCCGATACTGTAAATTCAATTGTATTTAAGCTACACCGAATAGTTTTATTACGATAGAAATGTTTTATGACATTAATTTCTAAACAGAACTACTAGAACGCAAATAAAACTGCTTTAAATTAAAAATTCGTCTTTAGTTAGTGTATTATATCAGATCAAAAACCTTTACGTTTTTACACAAATGTATTCCCAAATTCAATGGATAGGATTTATTTTCAACTGCTACTTCTTCTATTGGAAAAAAAGGTGTCAATATTATCATTGGTGATAGTCTTAAAGTTCCACACTTGTAGTTTTGAGAAAAAATTTATGTAAACCGTTTGAAATCTTATAAAAATAGCAAACAATCATTTTACAAATGGTTATCTTTGAAACTAGTTAACTGATGTTATTGTATATATTTATATATGGTGAAAGAATTGCTTAGCATTTGACTAGGTTTTGACATTTATATAGTCAGACGTTTTTCCTTGGTACTTAGACTATATACTTTGAAATTTGTTTTCTTAGCTCTCTTAGTTTATGCATCATTAGCGGCTTATCAATTTAAACTTCCTTAAGCGCAGTAATAGTTATTAATTTATGACACTTAGTGTATTTTTTACTTATTTAAAAACGTATTTAAATTTTCCTTATAACGTTGTTGCGATCGCCTTATAAATTTGTATTTCCCTTCTGGCTGTAATATTGGTTAATTATAGACATTAAGTGCACATTTAGTTAGTTTCTAATACTTATTTTAAATTCCTGAGTAGCAAAGTTATAAATGTCTACTGAATTTACATTTACTTAGAATGTTTTATGGGGTAAATGAATGGGGGGAAAATTTCCCATGAAAAATTTGTTTTTTGCCACCTAAGTTGATTTGATTTCAATACCATATATTGCATGTACATTATTTTTTCGAGGTTTATACCACAGAAATGTGTTCAATTTCCATTTTTGCAAAGTTTCATATCTTCAGAGTTAATATTTTTTTGCTAGAGCTGTTGGCGTAAATAAAAACTTTGAAAACGTGGTTATGAGAAAATCAGGAAAGAAAAAGTAAATTTCAGTTATAAGCAGTGCATTTGAGTTTAGTAAATTTCTTCTAGTTTTCTCAATAGTATATCGATTTAAAGAAAAAAATGCGGATTCAGAAAAAAGAATACTGCTGCTCTCTAAATTTCTCGTAAACGATTTTTTTCGAAAAAAAAAGTCAATGTAGAAATACTGGATTATTTACTAGTTACCAAAACATGTGTTGGTATTATACTGTGTAATAATCGACTTTGCTTCCATTTATATTTGTTTTGACGTCAGAAACATAGTTGATTCAGCATGGCTTTAAGTTTGAGTTTGGGTACATTTTATACAAAAACTTTTTGCAGGATGATGCAAGTAACATATAAGTGAAGTTTTGGGAAAACCAGATGAAAAGATTTTGTGTAAGGTGATGAGACATATGTCCCTGAGATCTAATAGTCACGCAAGCTAAAACTTTTTTCCAAAATTTCATTAATTTATTATCTAACAAAGAAATGATGAAACTTAACTTTTTAACTGAAAACTTAATGTACGTATCGTTGAAAATAAAAGTAGAAGTGCTACCGTCTGGACACAGGTGGGATCTCCAAACCTTTATGTCGAACCTTTCTAAGAAACAACAGATCACGATTTGAAATCTAAGAAAAGAGCATGGTCTAAGATCTGACTTATGTTAACTTTACCATCATTGAGTTTCCTCATAAATTATGTTTGAAAATATAGATGAAAATATTACAAACACGATGTTATAGGGTTCTCTAAACAAAAGTAGTCCAATCATAGGGCTGTTGCAACTTGAAATTTCAATAATTTAGTAATTCTGCAGATTATGTGCAGGGATCGCCGAATGATGTAAGAAACTGCAAATTTTCTGCATATTTTTAAATTAGAAGTAGGTCCGATTCTCTCGATCACGATTGGGGATCTGAGAAAAGAGAATGGTCTGAGATACGACTTAGGGCGACCTACTCTTATCGAGTTTCCTCATAAATAATGTTTGAAAATATAGATGAAAATATTACAAACACGATGGTATAGGAAACAAAAGTAGTCTAATCATAGGGTTGTCGCAGCTTGTAATTTCAATAATTGAGTAATTCTGAAGATTATCTGCAGAAATTGTCAAATGTTTCAGGAATCCATAAATTTTCTGCATATTTTTAAATTAGAAGTAGGTCCGATTCTCTCGATCACGATTTGAAATCTGAGAAAAGAGAAAGATCTAAGATCCGACTTAGATTGTCCTACCCTCATTGAGTTTCCTCATAAATTATGTTTCAAAATATAGATGAAAATATTACAAACACGATGGTATAGGAAACAAAAGTAGTCTAATCATAGGATTGTCGCAACTTGTAATTTCAATAATTGAGTAATTGTGCAGATTATCAGCAGGAATCGTCGAATGTTTCAGGAATATACAAATTTCCTGCATATTTTTTAATTAGAAGTAGGTCCAATTTTCTCGCAAATGACGCTTATTTGGCTCAAAAATCGACATTTTTGCAGGAAAAAGATTATATGATGCCCTTACAAAGTTTTGCAAGAAATCTGTAGAGAATTTTCAGATTTCTGCAAAATTTATTTTAATTGGAAGATAACTGTAGAAAATCTGCAGAATTACTCAGTTATTGAATTTATATTGCGACAACCCAAAGATTTTACCGCTTTTTCTAAAACAATTTTATGCCATTGTGTTTGTAATATTTTTATCTACATACTCATATATTACTCATTAAGAAAATCGATGACGGTAAGTCAACCTGAGTCTGATCTTCGACTATTGCTTCATATGCAACAAACACAGCTAAGAGTTACATATCATAAAGTCAAAGCTTTTATCAGGTAAATTAATTAACTTCTATGTAAAATTGTGTAAAAACTGGTTCAATTGTTTTTGTGTTGCTCCTCTGGTGTTCGTAAAGGATAAAAAAACAAGTTTTTACGAAGTATCATTACTTTATTAATCAATTTAGAAAGACTTATAGAATTGATTGCAGTACAACTTGATAAAATTTGCGCATTCTCAAACAAAAATAGAACGAAATATAGCAAATTGGCTCCCCTCTTCGCTTGACCTTTCAAGGAAGTAACAGATCAAGTTTTGAAAACTGACAAAAAATGAGGTATTTGTCTAATAAATATTGTTTTGAGTTAGCCATTAGATGAAAGGCAACGTCCTGGGTAAAAAAGGCAACTTCCTAGCTTCCCCTGCATACAGCCCTCATTATGTGAATAAAACTGTAATATTCACAACTGTGAATGAAACTATAGCTAATCATAAATAAAAATACACAAAATATTTTCCTAAAATTTTTGAACCTTTTGGGCCATTTTTAACTACTATGTCCTTATTAGTATTTTTTTCACTCTTGGATGGTTAGTAAACGCTGTGGAGACAGAAAATTTTCGTTATTTTTGGTTGGCACGTGGTAGCTCATATAAAATTAGTAATTTCAACGGATGATGGTAAAATTGTGTATTTTCATAAATCACAAACGTATGTGATTTCTTAAGTAAAATGCTTTACTTATTGCCATTTAAAACTCCATTTTAATGAAATAGTTGAGTTGCCACGTGTGGGACAACATGATATCCTTTTCATTGAAAGACCCAATCGTCTTTTTAAAAAGTATGACTAATATCTAATATCTCTCTATATTTCTTTTTTTGAAGACATTGAAAATGACCAATGAAAGTTAAATGAATAAATGAGTAATTGCATTTGTTTTCAGTTCGAATTTTTTGTGTGTGTACGAACACACATTAAGCTGTCAAAATAATACTTAACATCATAAAACATTAATTTTTTCCGAAAGATATACATTAAGGGTGGGAACACACTTATTCTTATTATGGTTCGCAATGGAATACATGAAAACTAGTTTTTCAAAGCGAATCCGATAAATTGTATTCGTGATAACTTCCATTTTGATTCAAAAATTACTTTTGGTATCCTTCAAGGTTTTAGGATAAATTACTTTTTAAAATCTTATTCAGGCTTGGCTATATTTTTTTTTCAAGTTTATTAATGTCGAAGGCAAGGGTTTCATTTAGAAGGCTAGCTTTTTTCAGATTTCTATCTCTAAGCTGTATCTGTTACGTAAATAGCAAATATTTTTTTTTAGTTTTTAAAGCTTGATCAGTTATTTTTTAAATAGATCTAACAAAAAGTGGTTGGGGGGGGGTGGGGTATCAATCTGTTATGTTTCTGTCGAATTTTATTCAAGAATACACCCCTTAATATACAGTAAAAAAGTATCGTACTTAATTTTATACAGGTATTTCTAAGTTGACTAATAAATAAATTACATTTAAGAAAAAAAAATATAGTTTTGCATCTCTTATGGACCTGAGGGACGAACCCCAAAATCTATTGCACCAATTTTCACAATACTTTAAAAAGGTTCGACTATTTACTATAATAAAAAATAAAACATGTATTTTATGTGTCCATATTCAACTGAAAAATGGCTAGAAGCTCCATCACAGAAATCAGCAGTTTTTAAGTTTGTAATTTAATTTGTTGTGACAAAGAATTTTGTCAAATTTATGTATTTTGTATATGCAAATATCAGTTTAATAAAGAGAAATTATGCTGCTCGTTTGAGTTTGATTGGTTAACATAAAAGTGTTTTCGAACAGTATTGGTCCGTCTAAACACGAAGTTTTTGAAAGGATGCATGATTTGTCATCTTTTTGAGTTCCAAGGCACGTTATCAAGTTCCACGGTCTTCTTATCAAAAGAACTAGAACAGCTAAAATGCTGAGGATTAATCGCATTGGAACTAGGATATTGCTTCAAGTTATCCATTTATATGAGCGACGCATTTGCACTTCTCAATGCGCAGAAAAGCAAAGCGGCAAATCAAATTACGAACAAATTACTGGTATAATTTGATCATTGAACAAAACTACAAGCATTAGAATTCGGTGTCGGTAAAGGCGATTCTAAGAAACCTTTTCAAATTACAGACATAATTGAGACATCAGTGTAAGTAATAATGAAGAAAATCACCTAAATTGATAATTGGAAATTTTTCAGTGTATAGGTAATTTAAATCAAGTTAATAACTTTGATTTAAAAAATACTAGTGCAGGTTATGTTCTTAATTAAACATAATTTTTCAGCTTGGGTTATAAGCACCACATGAAATGTTTTTAAAGGCATAAGATTTTTTTTTACTTTTTATATCAGTAATCAGATATCTTTTCCTATAAAATCGTGGCCAGTTAAAATAATAGCAGCGTAAATTTACTGCCAATTTCAGAATATTTAGCTCATATTCTGCCAATGTGTTCACTTTATTGTAACATTTCTTCTTTTACCCAGTTATTGTGTCTTGTAATGTGAACGGTCTGGATTTGTCAAAAAAATCAGTGGTAATTTCTTGATTGTTATTGTTACTAATTGGAGGGGCGTTTCCTCATTTGATAATTTTTATTTAATTTTAAACTAGTGTTCCCTCCAGTAAAGTAAAAACTTAATAATAAATAATTTAGAAGCTAATAGTTTAGTCATCAAGGTATTGTTACCTGGTTTCAGACAACAGGTTGTTTGACATGAAAAAAAAAAAAAAACTCTAAAAAAATGCCTCCTTGAGTTGTATTTGGCGGCTCTTGCAACACAAATTCACATAAGAATGAATACCTAAGTAGTCTGATGAATGACAAAGCAACAAAACTATAGGCACAAACTGAGAGCTGTTTTTTGTGCAAAAACATATTTTGTAAATATATCTAATAAGTCCTGCTAACTGCTACTTGCGTAAATGTTTTGTAAATGTGTTTCAATCAAATTTAGTTTGACCTTTAATGTGGGCATAGAGGCTGTGCCTGCTCGAAGGTTAATTCCAGAAGAAAGAGTGACTTTTATTAGGAAGCTTTCATAATTCTTCAGTAAGATGCCAGGGGTAATTTCAAAAACAGTTAGTGACTTGGCGGTAAACTTACCTTGTGTTTTGGCCAGATTACTGGCAGAAATTAGGCACGCTAGCTATCCATTATTTATCTGAAAGGCTCCTGATTTTGTTTGCAGTGTAAAAAATTACTTTTTTGTTTCTTTAAAGATTTATATCTCCTCTACGCCTATGAACATCTTGACAGTTTCAAAGGATGACAATACAAAGTTTTAGCCCAGCATTTTCAACTTTTATCATCTGCGCCTCCCCCCCTCTGTCTCAGATGTCTTTCGGAGGAGTAAAAAAGCACAATTTTAATTTTTCTTAAGTTAAGCCATTTTTTTATAACAAAGGACTAACAGACGTAGCTCATTCTTTGTTGTGCTTCTAGGATTCCAGTGCAGCAGAAACACAACTGTAAGTCCATCATTTATTTTTTTATGCTTTAAGTGACGAAAAATAGTTTTGAACAGCAGTTTGTTTCCCAAAAGCTTTCTACTAAGGCTTAACATAAATTCCTCCTTAATTTGCTTGAATAAAAGTGATTTCAGTAAATTTTTTCAACAGTTCTTAGATAAAGTCACAAAAATCTCAAATTTTTCTCGATCGCAGCGAACTTAAATCACTACACCTTACAATAAAAAATTTTTAAAGAATTTTTAAAACTACGCTAAAAGAGGGTGTAAAAGGCTGGTTCATATTACCTACTGAATTTCATCAAGATCAGAAATGGTACATTGCAAAAGTTTTTGAAATTTTTTGATTTCATGTTTAATGGTTCAGCATTGATTGATATCTTTCTATATTCTTTAAGTATGATATCAGGCACTGAGCATCATTTTCAAATTTAAGAAAAAAATGCTATGAATTGAATTTCCATTTTTTCCATTAAAAAAAATTATCCTTTATGAAGGATTTTACTTTTTTAGCTATTCAGTTTTCAATGCTCTCAGCCTCTCTAAGTAACATAGTGACTCTGTAAAACGATTTTAAATAACTAATTGTTCTTATAATTTATGCTATATAATTAATGACATTTGTGTAACATTAGTCTCATTTTATTCTATAGCAACTTAAATGGTTTTCCTGGTTAAAATCAAAGAATAAAATGAAAGAATAAAAAGTGTCTATTTCTAAACAATTTTCTGAAATTTCAACCTAAGATCATATACGCTGGGAATTTATTTTAAACTGAAATAAGTTTTTAGCCGTACTCAATGTAATACGATTTTATATATAAACATCATAACATAATCTAATATAACCATTTAATGCAATTTTATTTAATATTTTTAAAAATCAGTTGGAAAATAAGAAATAAATAAATCACCAGTTTGCTTGAAAATCAACAAGTAGCAGCACTGTCAAACTCTCTGAGATTGTGCCAGCATAGGGTTAGATTGTGCCACATCACTAATAAGAAATAACGTTTTATTGCACAAAAAATGCAGATTACACGTGTTTCGAGGATAAAAGGATTTCCTTTTTCAATGCCAAATAAGTGAGCGTATGACATCCGAAAAAAGCGACCGGTATTATTCGATTTTCTGTAAAGGATAAATTAAGTGATGCGAAAGATTAAACAGAGTACAGTGTATTTCAAATAAACTATGTGTTATGAAAACGGCATTATATCTCTCATAGTTACGCCAAAAACTGCATACAACTGTCTATCTACCCCATGCGACTATAAAGTCATCCAGTATGACGGTATATTTCGATTCACAAATTTACTTTTTTTTAAATTTTTTTCCGATTGTCTCCGAGTGAACTTTTTAAATTCGTTTGGTATTGCCCTTTTGCCCACTAATATAAAATCTTCCCTAAAACCCGCCATCTTTGTAAATACATTCACGCATATTTCCCTGAGCCTCTGTTGTAGAATTTACCTTAGGAAGAGTGGCTTATTGGAGGAGCAGCGAACAGGTGCAAAATAATGATTTTGAAGCTAATTTGAGACGACAACCTTCACGTTAGGACTCCGAAGTGCATTAGACTGCACGAAAAGCAGTTCACCTTCATTTTATTGACTAACTTACTGACCATATAAAGTCATTAGCTGTGATAATTAATGTTCTTGGATAATAACTAGCGTTTGGCAACTTGGAAGAAGGGAAATCAGAATGTGTTGGCGAAAAAAGATGAGCCAAGTACTTCAAGATAAATTATGCTCTGGTCGACAGACTGAACCTTCGCCAAGTTTTTCTTTATTTCGTAATGTCTTGGATTACAACTTTGTCAATGTTTCTAGCAATAATTACAAGTGACATTAGGCTCTTAAATTTTCACTGTCACACCTAGTTTTGCAGAAATCTGAAAGAATCATGCGATATCTTCATTACTCACACGTGTTCCAGTTTCTACCGATGTCGCGTAATCGTAATAAAACTGTCACTCAAAGTTTATAGTTCATTCCCCTAAAAACAAATAAAAAATAAAAAATATGTTTGGAAAATACATCAATTTTTTAAATACATTTTTACCTCTTTTATCTGATGCTTTTATTGTAATGGGTAGTCTTTTTTTTTCTTTACAAATTTTTTATTTTCTTAGATTGCGCGAAGAGGTTTTTAAAAAAGGAGTGCTTAACAAAGTAGTTTTAAGAGAAAGTTTCAGGAGGACAATGGCAAAAGCACAACGACTTTAACTCACTAATGTGTGCATGCATTGACTTTAACTTACTGTCTTTTTAACTCACTAATTGCTTTAAAAATGTTAACTGTGTTTTTTTTAAATAATTAAGCCACCTACTCCAGAGTTTGGAGTAGACATACGAGAGCCCTCAGGTTTTGTGAGGGTCATAAGACCTTTCCAAAATGCCACTGGTGTTCTGCTGGTGAGACCTCGCCTGCTCAGGTCTTAGTTTGCTTGGGATTTTCAACGGAGGAGGTCCTTTGCAACTCACAATTTTTTTCAGACTTTTTAGAGATAGTTGGATTAATGTGGAATGTTTAGCCCTGCTAGACAATTTCAAGATAAGTAAAAAAAAAATTAAAAAAAAAACAATAACAATGAAGCTAAAGTCGGAATTTCAACAATGTTGATAACTTTTTTTTTTTTTGTATTTCAAACGTAATTTAAACTTTTACTGTCTTTGATAGCCACAAACCATTAAAAAATTAAAGTTTCAAGCAATTAAGTTGCGAGTTCATTATACATCTAGCACAACTATTGTAATGCGATTGCAACACAGTTTGAAAGTGCAACACCTTTTTTTTTTTTTCTTTTAATAAAAATGTTTCACTCTTAAGGGGACAAGGGACCTTATACATTCGGAAAATCAACCAAATTTCACAAAAATTGTTTTTGCGCCAAAAAAATAGAGCTTAGTACCAGCTTTGATAATCCATTTTCATTTTTGCGATATTATGATTTTTACGCATTTTATTTACATTTTTAAAAAAGGGGGCGTGGTATTTAAAGGGATAAAAGTATCAGCTGATTTTTGTTTACACGTTTTTAATCATCATTTTTGGCTCGAAATGCTCCCACCGCATTATTTTTCACTGTATCGCTTCAAAAATTTTTGAGCACATTAACAGTCTTATACTTCATAAAACTGGGCATTACTTTACCCAAATACAAAAATTTACTATTTATCCGCTGTTAGCAAAGTAGCATACGTATTAAAAAAACGTAAAATTCTATTCATAATTTGCTTTTTTCTTTTTTCTAGTTTATATACGCACATAGATTGAATTCAATGCCCATTTATGTTCATACGGATAAACTACATCTGGAAAAAAAATATTGTTGGTTTTCGTTTACATGAATTGCGCCTGGAGTGTTTTCAATTCTGCCCATGTTGCGTTCCATATGCCTCACAAAACACCTTTTTTAACCCTAAAATTTTTAAATTAACATTTAAAATGTCTAATATTGATATGAAAATATTATTTTTGTTCTATTACTTCAAATACATGGTGTAAAATTATAAAATTGAAAAGTAAAATTCAAAAGTCCCTTGTTCCCTTAAAATGATAATTACAGAGGAAGGACGTAAATTTCTGGGGAAAAACTAATCGTATTAGAATTGTAAGCATCAGGTTTAAATTTTAGCCCATTTTCAAGATTATAAAAGTCATAAATAAAAATAAGTGTACCATGTGTTGGTCACTGCAAGTTTCGGGTCTGCATAAGGGACATCGAGGGATGTATCCCGCACGTAAGGAGTAACGGTTATTAACTTTAGATGAATGTTCTTGATTTTTATTTAAATCAAAAATTTCTCAAATTACTTAAGATTTACGTTTTTTGTTGGTCGTTAAATTTTTTGATACGAAACAAGAATGATTAATACTTCGAATTTTTCAATTCAGTTTCCAGAAAGCATTTTAGATGTCTTTTTAAGTAGTAAAGAAATAAATGTATGAAATTTTGTATTTGATTAAACGTACTACTCCCATAAATTCAATATACATGGCTCCCCCCCCCCCAAGAACGATGGCAGACCCTCAAGAGCAACGAAAATCCTCTAAAACAGCCACTCCTCCCAAACTGCTTATAATATGATGACACGCATGTGCACCTCTGCAGCATAACAAAGAAATTATTACTTCAAAAAAAAAAACATTAGATTTTCAAGAGACAAAAACAATAGGATACATAATTGATTTAAGTAAAAAGTACTTAAGTTTCAGATTCGGACCGGTAGTGGCATTGAAACGGCATTCAGCTGAGTTATTGTTTTTCTAGATTAGATAATTATCAGTCTACCTTTTTGTATAGAGCCTATTATTTTAACTTCAAAAATTTGAAGTTTTTTCTTCATATCAGGATAGGTGACGAATTGCAAAGCGATACTACACTGAAAATGCTATAGAATTTATGCATTATGCCTATTCATTTCACGTAACATATAAAATATATGGTAAGCCCAAAGACTTGTGAAGTGCCTACACCTCCCTTAATCTTCTCCATTCTTTTTAACTATGAAGGAAGTACAAATCACGAAAATAGAACATCACAATAAAGTTATGAAACAATGTCATTCACAACCTTTTCCCATCTAGAAACACAATACACCATATTGCAAATAATTTCCTAAAACACAACATACATCTTTTTGTATTCTAAATAAAATATTCTTCGTCGAAAGTGAATTTGATTTATTGTTGCTCAATGTTGCTTCTTTTCCGTTTTACCAATTCCTTCCTGAAGTATATTTGAATAAATATTTAATATATTTCCCGTTGTGATTCAATAAGAATAGACTATCTTGATGTCGTAGATATTTCCTCAGAAAAAAACGTTTCTTTGAGCTGCTCATGCTTCCCAGAATGTTACTCTTAAGTAACTAATGAAAAAGTGTCATTTCTTAAATCTTTTGATCCTTCAATTTTCAAAAGGCGGATGAATATCTCTTACCAGGATGCATTTTAATCCAGAGTAGCTGAATCCTCTTTTACGTTTTCTCTGGTGCAGTCTTTGTTTACTTAATCTTGAAATCGCTACTCCCAGATGCCAGAGTTACACTAATATAAGGGGTTTTGTTTAATCATTAAAATTATTAAATGCATATTTAGATTTCTGATCATTTTAAGATAATGTATTTAATCTTAAATAAATAGAACCCGTTTTGTTCTCTGAACAAAATATTTACAAGGAGCTATTGGGTTGAATTTATTGCACGTTTGGGCATTGGTGCTTCTTTACGAACATAATTTCATTCATTGGACAAATTTATACACATAATCGCAGTATTATTTGGTGATTAGTTTTTCATTTTTATTTGCTTTTATTAAGATTTTAAAGAACTTTCTGGTAATTTATGTAAAATGATAGCCAACACATATATATTTTTTATTATTCAGACATGAATGGAAGTTCAGAGAACAACTTTTATTTGTAGCGTATTTGAAAAAAGACAAATATTTTATTAATTTTCTTATGTGCTACATTGATGACATGATTTTACTATTCCACGTTAATAACGTTTTTCTGTAAACCTGCGGAAACTATGCAGACTACCATAATTATCAATCTTCATAAACTATCAAAAGTTTAATTAAAGTCTACTTGAGCTACTGTACATTATAATCACAAAAATCTTGATCAGTGTTTCATTAGCTGTTTCAAATTTAGGTAGATGTTTTTTTCTCCATTTTAGAAGCGAAAATTCAAACTTTTTGATATTAAAAAAATCATATTAAGTTTCCTAATATCGAGTTTCAAAACCATGTGTAAAATATTGATTGTGTCTACTACTAAAAATGAACCATACACCATTTCTTAAAATTCATAATTAACTATTCTTTATTTTTTAAAATTTTAATGCAGTATGCATTTGTTTCTTAGAAGATATTTTTAGCAGTACATAGTTTCACACAATTAAGGGTTGAATCATTGTGTTATAAAGCCAATATAATGCATCAAATATTTTCTCTTATGTTTACTTATTCATCCTCAACTACCGGTTGAATGCTCCGAAAAAGCTTTTTAATACTTCTGTTAACTTCAAAACAAAGAGCTCACCATCAGTATCATTCGCCATTTATTTTTCAATAATATCCAAATTGTAAAATTTTAAGAAATTGGCAAAACCCGTCTGAATTTAGGTTTGTCTCTTTAACTATCAGATGAACGTTTAATTTGCCTTGGTAGTAACTTGTTCTGGAACATTTTAAGACATCGACTTCATATGATATCTTTAAGGTACTTTTATGGATCATGGAGAGCTTGCTGAACATTCAAGATTTGTTGATACTCCTTTTAGGATTTATTTTTTGCCTTGAAAATAAGAGGGGGTTCTAAACAGTCTGGTGGACACTTAGCATTCTGCGCAATTTTGATAATTTCTTTTTTTTAAACAAAACTTCTAATGCTTAACACATTTTTCAAGAAAAAGATTCAATGTTGCAGTTGGCTATCTCAATACAAAATATAAAGGAAGAAAGTTCTGTACCATTGCATTTTGTTAGTTAATTGTTATTATTAAAAAAAATGCCGAGCATTCTCAAACGGGAAAATAAAAGCATTGGTCTTCAATGAAGATGTATTTTGTGTCATTTCAGAGCGGATGCATTTAGCTTACTGCATTTTTGCACGCACATAACCTGCAAAAGATCATCAAATACGACGATCGACTACGGCTATACGGCTATCGACTCATAACCACTTTTCCAGCTTTCTGACGAAATCCAATAAATATTTCGTTTGAAAATCTTAACCTAAAGTTAGTAAAAGGAAAATGCTAGTTATTGCCATGTGTGCTAGTATTTTTGATGACTTTTTGTACTAAGTGTTCATGAAGAAATTCCGTATGTTAAATGCATCTGCTTTGAAATAACATTATATGCTTGCTCATTGAAAACATACACTTTTCCCTTACTGTATTTTTGCACTAACTCTTCGTACAAAAGATAAACAAATACAGTCAATTTTTACCTTATAACCACTTTTGCCGTTTTTTACCAAAAACTAAAAAATACTTTGTTTGCCATTATTTACTAAAAATGTGTAAAAGGAAAATGCTAGAGATAGCTAAGTGTGCTAGTGAATTTGATAGTGAACGACAGTCAGAAAACAATAATACCCAAAAATATTTTTTAACTTCTCAAATTGAGAAAAAAACAGCTTTTATGTATTATACGAATTTGATTTGACACACATTGCTTGACATAACTACAACTCAAGTTCTCATTACCAAGTTCTGGAAAAGTTCACTACTAGAGTCACTCGTTAAGTTATCTAGATTCCCTTAGTTTACGAAAAGAATTCTAATGTTTTATTAGCTTTTTCACATCAAAACAGAAAGCATAAAATCTTTAGTTGCAGCTTTCGATCCTTTGTAACTCAGAAGAGCTAGATGAAGAAAAACTACCTTTTATCTATTCCACTCCCTTGATTAGTTATATCTTGGTCGACATAACAACAGCTCAAGTTCACGTTAGTTCTGGAGAAGTTTACTACTAGAGTCACCCGTTCAGTCTTAATGATTCTTTCAGTTTGCGGAAATGAACTCCAACGTTTTGTTAAGATATTTCCCTTGAAATCAGAAAACAAAAAATCTTTAGTGCCAGCCTTCGATACTTTATAACTCGGGAGAGCTAGATGAAAGAAAAAACAAGATTTGATCTGTTGTAAGAACTTGATTAGCCATATTTTGTTTGGCATAACTACAGCTCAAGTTCACGTTACCAAATTCTGGAAACATTCCCTACTAGAGTCACCCTCTAACCCCCTATATAGTATTTTAGTTTACGGAAAAGAATTCTTATTTCATATTTAGATCTTTCTCTTCAAAACAGAAAGCATACTATCCTTACCCGCCAGCGTTTGATCCTTTGTAACCCACAAGAGCTAGACAACGAAAAACTAGCTTTTATCTATTCCACGAACTTGATTAACCATACCTTGGTCGACATATGTCTTAAATCCACATTACGAAATTCTGGAAAAGTTCACTACTAGAGTCACCCTAGTCAGTTCCAAAGAATCAGCCCTATTTTTTTTAGTTTACGGAAAATAATTCTAATGTTGTATTTAGATCGTTCATTTTAAAACAGAAAGTATAACATCTTTGTCGTCAGCCTCTTATCCTTTGTATCCCACAAGAGCTAGACGAAGAAAAACTAGCATTTATCCATTCCATTCACTTGATTAGCCATATCTTGGTCTCGACATACAGCTTAAGTCCACATTACCAAATTCTGGAAAAGTTCACTACTAGAGTCACCCTCATCAGCCCTAAAGATTCTTTTAGTTTACGGAAAGGAATTCTAATGTAGCATTCGGATCGTTCACTTCAAAACAGAAAACATAAAATCTTTAGCGCCCACCTTCGGTCCTTTGTAACTCACAAGAAGATTGAATGTAAGAATATATTTTTCACCCCTATCAATTAATTACTATACCGTTCAGCAACAGTTCAGGATTAGCCGAAATTCTCTAGACGGACTAATTGCAAGAAAGATTCATGTGATGGCCTTTCGATAGCATTTAAAACTTCTGCTCATGCTTTTGTAAATTCCAATTAAACTAATTAAATAAATCTTTGTAGCGCCTTAAAGAACAGTGTAATGTACTTTTTAAACCACTAGCAAGCGAAATACCTTCCTGAACTCTGCCTAATTTTTTTCGATTGGACTTTTACTAAAATTGCTTTCGTCTTAAATACCTTAATTGGCAAAATAATTTTCCAATTTTCCCAACAAGTAAAGTAATCTTAATTTTCTTAAAGTTGATTTTCGTTAACAGACTTTAACAATGATATAAGGTAAGCGAAATTATGGAATTCACTATTGTGTGCGATAATTTAGGGCGCGCTTATATCGCATGGACAATTTTTCTAAACTTCGTCGGTTGCAATATGTATCGCCTTGGTTTAATTATGCATACATAATGACTAGTGTATTCATTATAATAATTGTCTTTCTTTAATTTAAAAAAATGTGTGTGAGTGTTTTTGTGTGTGTGTTTTTTTTTTTTTTTTTAACATTCTTTTTAAAACAAAATTCACTAAAAATGTGACTAAGTAACAAAATTAGTAAGTTTACTAATTGGAGCTTAATCTTTAACATACTAAATTGGAATGTCATCATCCAGGTATAGTCAGAACTAATGTAACTCCGAATGCAGTTGGACCAAAATGCATTCCTTATGCTATCCCAAAACAAAATATCCTGTGATCTATCTTAATTTAAAAGTTGTTCTTTTTATTAACGCAGAAGTACTAACCATTTGAAAATCGTAAATGTGCACCTGGACGAATTTGCAAAATAAATGTTTAAGCTTTAAAATTTCTTACATTATATTTCCATATTTTCCCATAGCTGTTTGAAGGCATATTTACTACAGTGGGCTTTAACCAGCAGTTTTTTCTTTTCAATTGAAAATAAATAAAAATTTATTTTATGTGTGTAAAACAAAGTAACACCACTGTTGTATTTATGGTGATAATGGTATGTATATGTTTACTTCCTCTGAACAAAGGTGTGTTTTTTTATTTCTTAATGTTATGTCATCTTGCTGGCTTTAGCTACCGTATTTTTTTTTAGCCTACGTATCACGATCCAGAAAATATGCAATTGTTCAACTGAATAAATTCTTCTTCGAGTTTTTCAATGAGAAATTATTTTTTTCTCTCAAGCTGTTATCTTTCTTTTACTCTCAAAACATACGATTTATTTTGAAACACTTTTTATTTAGAGGGACCTTCTGCTTTATATCTGATCTTACTCCTTATAAAATAGTTTTAAAACGCTTTTTACTTGGAGGGACTGTCTGCTTTATATCTGATCTTACTCCTTATAAAATAGTTTTAAAACGCTTTTTATTTAGAGGGACCTTTGCTTTATATCTGATCTTACTCCTTATAAAATAGTTTTCAAACGCTTTCTATTTATCGGGACCTTCTGCTTTATATCTGATCTTACTCCTTATAAAATAGTTTTAAAACGCTTTTTATTTAGAAAGACCTTCTGCTTTATATCTGGTCTTACTCCTTATAAAATAGTTTGAAAACGCTTTTAGTAGTTCGATTAATTCGAAATCAGAACGGTAAGTTGATCTCCTGCTTCTGTATATGATGAATATTGTTACATATCGGTTCAAACTGAAATTTCTATCAATTTGAACTGCAACAGTAACTGAATCTCAATAAACTACCACGAGTGAAATCACGAATATTATATTGAAAAAATCAACTGATAGCATAAAGGAGTAATCGAAAAAAGATATCTATTTTTAAATTTAAAAAGTGTTTAGCCAAATCTGTTGAACAGATGTTGACAAGCATGAAGAGTTTTTAAGTACTGAAACAAAACCAGGTGTTTTAAATTATAATTATTGGATATCTCTTTTGAATTGCAATATATTTTATAAAGTAGTCTCGATAGATAAGTTTTTTTTTTTTTGCTAAAACATGCTGACTATAAGGTAAACAGAATAGTTTGCCAAAACTATATTAACCTTTGATTTTAAATCTGCAGTTTCATCGTCTTTGCATCAACAGGCCTGACCGTTAAAAGCAAACCAAAGCAAAGGTTCAGGGTAACTTTTTTCATGTCAATTAACTTAAAGTCACTTCAAGTTTTTTAGTTGATTTAAAAAAATAAAAAAAAACTAGTGGGCCTAGTGCTGCTCTCTCCTCGCAAGGTTGTGAAATACGTTTTCTACTATTTGAAGGGCCACGGGGAAGAATGATCATAGTCCACCCTTAGTGCGTTTTTAAGCTTGAAACCAAGAATCTTTTCCGAGTTAGCCTCGTTCTTCCTTGTTAAAACTCACTCACTATGATGATTCTTGCCTGAATAATATTTCTCTTGAATACTGTCTGTAATAATCTACGTGTTCCTATTAGTTAACCAGAGTTTTTTTTAGAAAAATGGACTTTGATCGTTCTTCCTCATAGCCCTTCATTTGTTTTCCTAAAGAATATAGGAAATATTGTACATGGTTAAATACAACATTCAAAAATTGAAGTTAATGTTTCGAAGCTATTTCTGAAGTTCCTGAAATTGCTATCCCTACATTGTAATATGCAATATCACAAATGATGAAAATATTGTAGTATTGCTAGGTACATAGGAAGACTTTTTGAGCATTTAGAAATGTTATTTTCCTGCTTTACCGTTGCACTACCTTAATTAAAATAATTTATTTTATATCACATTTCTGACGAGGCCAAAAGTGACAGTATATAAACCTGGGCAATAATTAATTCTAAATTAAATAATTATTATTTATTTTGTATTTAATAATCATAACTTCTTTTGTATTTAATAATTATTACTTCTTTTATATTTAAAAATTATTACTTTTATATTCAAAAATTATTACTTGAATTTGGTTAACAAAAGAATACTTTAGGAGCTTTCTTACTTAGGAGCCGTTTTATGCCAACAAAGTAAACCTATTTAAACTATAATTGAGAGAGGGGGGCATCAAAACAGGCCACTTGTGACTCAAATCTACCCCGAATCTCAGTACTGCTGTAAGGTTACATGGTAAAATCTCAAAAAAATAATCGTGGTTTCTATGAGCAACAATGCGTGCTAAAGCTTTAATTTCCGACAAAGAAAGCAGCATTTCGCTTGAAATGTGACTCAAAATGGGGAAGCGTTTTGTAAAAATGGTCCAACTTAAAGTTAGAGAAGTAACAAATCCAAAACGCTGTAAGCATTCTGAAGCGAATCTGGGCATAAATTTCTTCAAACTCAACGAAACAGAAATGTTCCAGAAGCATATGTTTTCCCGAATAGTTAAACATTCTGTTTGCTATAATTCTGAATCCTTCTTTTGTTTTATAATTATTTAGGGAAAACCACGAGTTATAACAGCCAAACTAGCGGAGCATACGCTTGGCCTGTGTGTGATTCATAGTTTAAGAGGCAATTTCTTCATTTTTGGGCTCTTGGAATTGCTGAAGCAACATGAAAATACGGTGTGATATTTTTGTGCGCTAGCATTAAAAGAGCTGTGTGTAACATATTCGAATTGTCCGGCTGAAATTGCGGTCAAAGTGCAGAAAAATTTTGCTTTTCTTTGAAAAGTTTCAGCTCAGACATAGATTATGCTATGCATTAAAAGCAAATATGGCATGAAACTTTGACGCCTGATCTCAGATATTGCATTACGTAACTTCAGCTATTTGATATAGCATATTATGCAGGAGAGTTATAAAATGATGTAGGATTGTTTTTATGCTCAAGTGGTTGTAATGAAATATACTAGTTATTACATAATTTATGAATACAGTTCACAGCAACTATCAGAAAACCTACTTTCTTCAAACGAAAAATTTTAGTATCCTTACTAATAACTACAAATGTATCCATATATACTTATAAATTCTCGTGTAACAGTGGTCTTTTAAAAGGGATTTTTGAAAGTCTGTCACAATTTAAGAAACGTGTGTTTTCTTTGAGTAAATAGCCTTTACCTTTAGTCAGATTTTATGCAAACTTTTACCCTATAAATAAAACCATTGTATGCATTAACAGCAAGTATCACAACACTTCAATTATTACGAAGAATTTTATACAATATATCGTATAATTTAGCTTACCAAGTTGAAGTGTCTCAATGGCCATTAATTTCAATGGGCTTCAAGTCAAGAAGAAGTTTAGAAAATCATTTTTTGGGAGGGGGAGGGGTTGAGGGGTCAACAAAAATAAAAACTGTTTTCTACAAATATTCAAAAGCAAAATTTGCATTTAAATATACAATTAATGGAATCAAAGAAAAATTCACACTAAACATATTTAAAGAAAACAACGAAGTTTGTCTGATGCTTTCTATACCTTTAAAGGTATAATACAGTAAAATATATAATTTAGGCACAATAGACATCTTTTACAAGTATTTTAGTTGCTGAGTGTCAGAAAAAATTTAACTTGTTACTTTGAAAGTATTGTAGTGAAGCATTTCCATTCTAATTAAATGAAGTTTTATCAGCATTTTGAAGATATTAATTTTTCCATAATTTTAACTAGTTTTTACGTTTAATTTAATTGATTTGAAAAAGTTGCATACAAGGAAAAACTTACCGCTTATATAAATGCAAATGCATCATATAACGCTAACTACAAAAATTTGCATAGCTTTATATGCTTCTCTTAGTATACTGAATTTATTTGAGGCTTAAGCAAATGGATTTAAGTACTTCCATTTCATAAAGGTAAGTCTTTTGTAGAATTAGATAAAACATCTAAAATTAGTATTTTTGTTTGTTGCAAAATATGCAAAACCAGGAAACCTTTCTTGGATTTTTCAACGTTATTTCGTCGGATTTTAGGTTTTTGACTAATCACGAAACGCAAAACCTTTTAGCATAGCCTTATGATAACGCATGCGTCTCATAAGTAGTAGCTCAAGTAGGTAACGTTTATTTTTTTATTATTTTTTTTCCAAATTTAACTTGCGTTCTACGACGTTTTCTGTTCAATGTAACTACTCTTAAATGCTCTGAATAGTTCAGTTGAAATTTCTGTGTTTCAATCTTTTATCTTACTCTATTGCTTAAGAAACTTACAACTAAAATGTATCTATGCGTTGTGATCTACCACAAAATCACTTAATGAATTTATGCATCAATTGCCTTTTGCAATATGTAATTTATATATATATATATATATATATATATATATATATATATATATATATATATATATATATATATATATATATATATATATATATATATATATATATATATATATATATATATATATATACTCTTACAACTCTACCAGTTGAAAAAAAATAGGAAGAGGCATAGATAAAAGTAAATAAAATATTTCAATTAAATTCATTTAAAAAAAATAATGAGGGAAATCGTACTAAACCAAAAATAGTACATGTTATTATTGGCCTAAAGAAGACTTTATTTAGTAGTAAGAAATGCTTTTGCAAATGTTGTGTTCTGGCACACAAAGCTTTTTCCAATACAATATAGTGTTAAACTCTTTCTTCCATTCCATAGAAGGCAGTGAGAAGCAAAGGGATGTAAATGATAAAATTGAAAACAAAAATGTAGATAACCAGTACAAATGGTAGGACAACCTCTTCTCTGCATTGGGGGAAGAGATAGTTCTAGTAGTCCCTGTAGGTGCTGCTATATTGCATAATTTAGAGCAAAATTTCAATAAAAGTCTACCTAGGACCAGAACTTTCAACGCATTTTTTTTTTAAACTTTGTAAATTTCACTTACATCCCTTTACTTCTCACTGCCTTATATGTACTAAAGCTTTTTTCCGTTCTCAAAAAGAGTAGTGAAGTATATATGCAAGAAAACGTATGTTCTCATGTGTAATGATAATAAGGATTACTCGTGAAGATTTTTCGTAAAAGATTTTAGTGGCAAAACCTTAGGTTGTCTTTTAACTAACACTTATCTTTAAGTTTAGAATTTTATGAAATTTTTATTAAAATAAACTCTGTTGCAGACAAAAAAATTCATGAAATTCATAAAAGCATTTAGTTTATAAGCCTAAACTTCATATTCATACTTTTTACTTCAAATAGGTTTTAGTGGACAAATTTATACTTAAGTGAGTTTTTAACACATTTTTAACGCAATAATCTAAAAATAGTGTCATTTACCTAATTGTTTCTGTATCAGTTGAGAAAAAGCTTTTTTCCGTTCTCAAAAAGAGTAGTGAAGTATATATGCAAGAAAACGTATGTTCTCATGTGTAATGATAATAAGGATTACTCGTGAAGATTTTTCGTAAAAGATTTTAGTGGCAAAACCTTAGGTTGTCTTTTAACTAACACTCATCTTTAAGTTTAGAATTTTATGAAATTTTTATTAAAATAAACTCTGTTGCAGACAAAAAATTCATGAAATTCATAAAAGCATTTAGTTTATAAGCCTAAACTTCATATTCATACTTTTTACTTCAAATAGGTTTTAGTGGACAAATTTATACTTAAGTGAGTTTTTAACACATTTTTAACGCAATAATCTAAAAATAGTGTCATTTACCTAATTGTTTCTGTATCAGTTGAGAAAAAGCTTTTTTCCGTTCTCAAAAAGAGTAGTGAAGTATATATGCAAGAAAACGTATGTTCTCATGTGTAATGATAATAAGGATTACTCGTGAAGATTTTTCGTAAAAGATTTTAGTGGCAAAACCTTAGGTTGTCTTTTAACTAACACTCATCTTTAAGTTTAGAATTTTATGAAATTTTTATTAAAATAAACTCTGTTGCAGACAAAAAATTCATGAAATTCATAAAAGCATTTAGTTTATAAGCCTAAACTTCATATTCATACTTTTTACTTCAAATAGGTTTTAGTGGACAAATTTATACTTAAGTGAGTTTTTAACACATTTTTAACGCAATAATCTAAAAATAGTGTCATTTACCTAATTGTTTCTGTATCAGTTGAGAAATAAGAAAATATTTTTCATCAGAAGTTTTCCAAATCGTCCTGAATTTTGGACAAAGGTTTTAACAACGCAGTGCATTAACTACCCAACCGCTAGACAAACACAGCGTTGTTGTTGTTTTTTTTCTGGAAATGTACAGAATAAATTTACTATTACAAATTTCTTTAAAAAAACACTTGTAACTTCTTTTTTTTAATTACAAGTTGTTCATTTACTGATTATATTCATTTACTGGCCTGTTTACCCCTAGGGAAGCTAGAGGAGTGGTAAAAACTACTTTTTTGCATTATATCGACCCTAAAATCCTGGAAACCATGTACAGTAGCGATAAGAATTCATAATTTTTTTCCCTGCAAAACATTTTCCAAGTTTGAATCATTTTATCGCGTTTATTTCATGAAAACGCGATCCATATTTTAATAACCAAGAGATTTGGTTGTTTATGCATGCCGCAAGTACAAAGGTAAGCAACGAAACCTGCGTCATATGTAAGTAACACCACGTCGCTCATAGCTCTCGAGTCAGGCAAATCAGCATACGTTTTTACTTGTACAACACTTCAAACCGAGTACGGAGCTCGATGAACCTAATAAAAATTCCCTAAGCAAAAATAAGCAATTCCAAGCATGAACTCTGAAGCTCTCATCCATGACATATTTTCTTACATAAATTAATTTATTCTTATTCTACACTTAAACGCAGAGCAACGCCTGTGCGGAGAAAAATTCGTTGTTCGGCTTGTAAGAGTTGATCCTGTAACCGCTAGTGGTTCAGAAAGTACTTAATGCAATTATTCCGCTACTTATGCAAAGACTAATTAACTTATTATCATTAACTATATTTTTAATCATGCATCGAACGTAATCAATACACATCTGCATTGAAAGCTGAATTTATGAAAAGTGGTTCATGTTGGGGAAATATTTCTCGTGGTATTCACCTAGGTTAGAATTTTTATGCAAATTAGACGTTTCTTTCATCTAGCTATGGAATCGAACAAGCACTATAATCTCCGTCTAATTTGGCAATTAAGATACTTCTTCTTTTTCATGATCCTCATAAATTATAATGAGCAAAATTAAGCCAGTTTCTTATTATTATATACAATCTAATTATGATTTTCCCTTTCAGTTATGAAGAGCTATTAAAAAAAGGCAATTCTTGCGTGATATATTTGAGTTCCAACAACTTGGCGGTAAAAATATTTTTAGATCATTTCTGCTATGTCCGTAAGACTTAAAGTATTATCTACTTTATAAAATTTAAAGCCACTTTGGTATTTTTATTTAGGATAAAAGTTACATAACTTAATTTAACGCGCTTCTAGACTCGCTAAACAACATCAATACGTATTGGGAATTAACTGGTACATATATATATATATATATGCAATAAATTCAAAAACAACGAAGTTATCTTCGATACATATAGTAAATTAAAATAAGTTTGTGTGTACATAAAACGCTTCTCTAGAAAATGAGTAGGCGTCACACATGAACTTTAGTATGAATGTTTAATTTTTGCAAAAGTTGTGCACTTCGGGGTCAATTTTTGCCATCTAGAATATTTTATACGATTTTTACTACAATTTACCCCCATAACCCCAAACTAGTAGGATTTAAGAAATATTTTAAGATCTTATTATACGCTTATCTAGCATCCAAAGGAATATTTTCGGTTGTGTTCTTTATATTGCGATAAAATAACAAGTGGATCAGGAAGAAGGTAATATTAAATGCTCAAGAAAAATTTTCAGGTGTGTTGCTTCCTCCAAGTATCTGATTGAAATAAAAAATAAATGTATCGTCACCTCAGAGCAATAGTAGGATATCTAATGCCAGGAACAGCACTAAGATAGTCTACTGTTGCTCTAAGGTGACGATTTATAAATAAAAATAAAACATCCGAAAAATGAAGAAAAGTGAAAGGTACTAGTGAGTGCAATGTATTTGATAACAACGAAGATGAAAATGTAGTGTCATACATTCAAAAAACAATTTGGATCAAATGCAGCAAAAATTGTAACACCTTTTACCTGAAGTTGACCAAAAGTGTTCGTTTTGGAGATTTTCTTAGCTATCCTCTGGTACCAAAAATCAAATTATTACCCAAACTTTTGTTAGTGGCAGCACAAACTACATTGAAATTTTCGTAAAAGTAAGTAAACTTATAAAATTGTGAGATGTTTATCAATAAGTTGTAGATGGAATAGATGTAACATAAAAAAAAAATGTGTGATGAATCTGAATATATGTTTTCGTTACTTTTTAAGCTACTAAATTCCAAAAAACACATTACGAAATTAATTCAACTCTTACACGGAAATCCATTTTACTCTACTAAATCAACAATTTTCTCCATTCTTTTTCCTATGTTTTATTCAAAATTTAGTTTTACTTATTCATTTATGTATTTTTTTTTGGTGAAACTATTTGGGCTACAAAGCATATAATTTCCATTTTGTATATATAGCAATATGTTACTACCTGAATATTGATATGTGTGCTTTTTTGAAGTACTTTGTACTTTAAAATGCATAGTGTGCAGCAGTTATTTTCAAAACTATTGCTTTTTGGTTTTTCAAAAAGGATAAAAAGAAAAAAAAAGATAAATTGTCACCAGAGTAACTTCGTACATTTCAACTAGCTTAACAATGATGCATATACAAGACTAAATGAAAATCAATATGCAGTGATTTTACTATCAAATTTTGAATTAGAGAATATGCAAATAAATGCTAATGTTAAAAAAAACTTTTTTTTCCGAAAACGAAAACCTAAAATCTCAATAGATAACTTGTGACCCTATTTATGTCACACAAAAATATATCAATAAGTATTTTTGACTTGAAAATTTGCAAAACAATAAGAAGAAAGTGATAAATACTTTTTTTTTCACGATTTGAAAAATGTAGATTAATATGGAATATATTTTTAAATTCAAAAAATATGAAACTTATTCTTCCAGAACTCTTTTTACATGTTATTTTTTTTATTTATCTTTAGAGACAGCATATGTTATTACTCTGAGACTAAAAAATCATATCTCACAATAGATATTTACCGCAGCTTTGTCAACATTTCAAACAGTTGTTACGTAGTGAAAAAAGTATATTAAACAATGTTAGGAACTTAATATGAACTTACTTTTTCCATCTAAAAATTAGTTAAACTATTTTATAGTAACTCTAGAGGAGAACTTGAAGGAATGGGGCGGCGGGAAGAATATTATAGCTGTAGCTATCATAGAAGATAATGTGAAAAAAAGTTTTTTTTTTTTTTTTTAACTTGTCAAGAAGTTGCAGTAGCTTTAGACTTTAGCACGATTCTAATCTGCTACATTTACTGGACAAGTTCTAGAATACAATTTACTACATTTAATTATAGCGCAAATTCAGATGAGTTAGTCTTCCTGGCTCTCCTCCATTTTGTAATTTAACAACTTTTTTTAGGCAATAATACATGTCTACATACAGGCATAATTACCTTTTGCTGCGGTTAAGATCCCATTTTAATAAAACGATTGCTCAAGATAATTTTAAATAACACTTTAAAATACAAGTTTTAATAACAACATTTATAGTAATATAGGATTTGATTTTTTTTTTACGGATTGTTGCATGCTTTGTGTATACTTTCCTTGAAAATTTTCACAACTTATAAGTGTAACAGTCCGTTAAAGCAAGACTTAGACAAAGCTACGTCTGCATTCCCTTAAGCTTAAAATTATGTCCTCAAACTTCGCAAAGTAAGCACTAAACTTTCCAAACCTTAGGGGATTCAATAGTGGATTTCGATGTTCTATTATCTGTGGGATATAAGCCGCTAAAATGTTTTATGTTTAATATGGACAAAATAATTGATTTTTCTGATGTAATACATTCCCGACTGTTTAAAAATGGTAAATCAAACTTCCTAATGCAACTGAAGAATTTAATAAGAATTAGGAACAGGCAAACACCTGATTGGTAATGCATTTTTGCTGTACTTTTGTAAGTTTTGTAGTTAAGTTGGATAAATGTTCGCTAAATTTTAATATATGTATCAGGTATGTTGCATTTAGAGAAACATTTTAAGAATCTCTTTGGAACACAGTTCTAAAATTTTCTGATTTTCGCATTTGTAGCAAGCACAATATCTCACAACTTATTTGAAAGAGTATTTTGCAGCATTATGTATGTAGGTCTTCGAATTTTATCTTACAACACCCAATTTTATTGTTTTAAATTACTGTCGGTATTAAGAACGTTTTGACAGACATTAATTACATTGAACTATATAAAATATCCAGTCCTGTATCTCCTTTCTCAATCTACAACTCACTGGCTAATGTTTCCTTTATATGCAGCTTAAGAAGTCGAATTTGAAATTTTAGCTGCAAGATAAGAAGCCAAATTTCTAAGTACTTTCTGTGTTCTTTGACATACAACGTCAAAATAAACAATAAATATATGCATTTTTTTTACGTTTCCCTACAAAGTAAAGGAGAAAAAATACAAAACACAAGTTTTTTCGAATTTTAGTAAAAAAAAAAAAAGACTTGAATGTGCTTAACAACACATTTTCTGCAGTGTTTAATGATGAATTTTAAATATTTTTTCTTTGAGTAATGAAATGGGTTTCTTTAATCAAAATATTGGTTTCTGCACCAATTAAATTAACCGTCAAATTTATTTTAGCAAAAAAAAAATTATAATTGAATCGGTGAGTGTAAAAACTATGTCAGTCAACAATTTCTAGCTTGTCAGGAGAGAGAAAAAACGTCATAATTTTTCCAAAGTTTCAAACAATCGAACATTTTTTTCCCTCGGTCATAGCATGGGTTTATGTTGCTGATATGCAAAAAATACATAGTTTCTATTAAACTTGGGCTCAGAAAAATTTGAAATTTAATTTGGACTTACGCTGTTTTTACACTCAAATTGCTTCTAGACTTAAAGCAAAAAGTTTAATGCATTCAAAGTTTATATTGTTTCTTCATGATTTCATCACAAATGAAGTAACGGTTGCTTCATTATAATGCAGGAATTCAAAAACTTATCAAGCTCTTAAAATAGACCATTTTTAGCATACATCGTTTCAAAATATTATAAAATCATAAAAAATCAAGAATTAAAAAAAAAACTTCTTAACAATATTCAGGAATATAGGCTAACAACGACAACAAAAGGATATTACAAAAACTGAGTGGCGGCAGCTAAATCTGTACCTAAAAACGTTCAAATCGTTTTGCACGTTCAAAAGAGAGGCCATGTATCTTTTGAACTACTAACCTGAGTGTCGTTTGTTCTTAACACGCATCTTGCCCCCCCCAGAGCTTGTTTCCATGAAAAACGAATTTTCAAATTTTTGTGACTGAAGTGGTTTTTGATCTCACTGATTCATTTGCTGAAGATGACTTTCCGCTTTTTTTTGTAGTTAAATTATGGGTTTGTACCTCAGACTTTATAAATGCATTGCATCATATTACACCAACCTCTAAAATAGCTCAACTTATTCGTATAGTGCTTTGCTAAAATGAATACATTACCTTTTTAAATCAGTTTTGAAGCTTTATATTATTCACGCATATTCTGTGAAAATACTTCCGTTTGTTTTCTGTTCTCTTAAGTTACTGATTAAAAAATTAAAAAATACTACTTGTTTTCGATGTTTTTCTTGGTTTTCTTATAAATGTTGACACACATGACTGAATTAATTCAGATTATTTGAGCACGAAAATGTTTTTGTATCTCTTTTTACTATTTTATGCTTAGTTGTTTTGTTTTATCATTTATTTATTAACTGTATTGTTTATTCACTCCATTTTTTATATCTTTGAAAGAAAAAGAGTGCGGTGGAAATTTCATATGGAACCTGAAATACTACGGACCATTTATTTTATTTTTTAAAGAAAAGTTGCATTTTTTGGTAGCCTTAAAAGAGGCTATATATTTTTTAAAGATGTTTTACTGCATTTAAATGAGAACTTTTGTTTTTTATATATAAAAAAAAACCATGCGGAATTTATTTCTTTTAAATGATGACTATAAAACATTTATAAGTGAAACCATTTGACGGATGAAAGAAAAAAAAAGGAACGTGATAAAATCGCCCCCAAGTAACGAGCGAAATATTTTACTTTCTTTTTAAACGTGTACTCAAAATGGTAACAAAAATATAAAAAATCATAACTAAAACAATAAAAGAAGAGAACAACAAATAAAAATCAAATGCCAAGCAAAAACAAAAAATATTACAAATAATATTTCTTTAAATAAATAATAAAAATATAACGTAATAATAAACAAAGAAAACCATATTAAACATATAAATCATAAATAAAGTTAAAATAATCAAAAACTAAACTGTAATACCTAATTTTATCAGTTTCTTAACGTATTATAAGCATTGATATAATATATTTACCTAAATGTATCCATCATTTTTGTAATATATTTGAGAAAATAATATTCCAAAGTAATGTATAATAAATGTAATAAATCCAGGCTTGTCACAAGAAACAATATAGCACACATAACTGTGTCAGTACAGCCACACAAAATTTATCCTTCTCACAATTATTTTTCAAACATTCTGAGAACCCAACCGCATAGCAAAACTCTCTGAAAAACTTTTCACGTGTTGCGCCTACTCAAAACTAGGTTCTCCATATTGCATTTGAAAACACGCGCGAGTTCTTTCTTTTTTCTTTTTTGTTCCCCCTATTTTTTGCCTTCACCCCTTTCCAGAGAACACCGGTGGTGTTCTACAATGCGAGCTGGCTTCCTTTCCAGCCAATAACAGTTCCGCATTTCAATTGATGTAAAAAAACTATCATTATGTGAAAGGGTTCTGGTACAGATCTTCTACAGTATAGCACGCAAGCATGATTTTGTCCCACTTTCGTTCACTTAGACGATGACCTACCAATACGGGTCAAATAGTCCCACTTCTTCCCAACACAATTTTATACCTCATAGGTGAGTAGAGGTATAGTCTATTCATAGGAGAGGAAAACTGTCTGTTATCATGGGGGGATGGATGTTCAAGCTTAAGGGCAGTAGAACTCTGTCTGTTGGCAGATTGCAATTACCCTACTTTAAAAAAAAATCGGATATGCAACAGATTGCTGTCAACGATTTAAATCTCTTAAAGATATCCTCCTGAAAATATCACGATGCAATTTTTCGTATTGGTAATTTACTGAATGCACGAATTATATTAGAGTCGATTGGCGTACCTGAATAATAAAAACTATATATAAGAAATATTGTGTCAAATTGATACTGAAGCAGAAAATCTATGTAACAAACTTAAAATGAGAAAATTCTCTGATAGTGTTTAAGGGGTCTTATATCACTTCCTTAGTATGGTTTCTATTACAATAGTATTTATCCGAAAGGATGATTCCACCGTCAGGTGTGGAGCGATTTGGACTATTTTTTTAAAACATTTTTATGTATATGCAAATTAATAACATCTGAAATTTTAAAGTTTGTTGACCTAGCAAAAGATTTTGTGATTTGATAAGCAAAAAAAAAAAAAAAACTCCATTTTTGATTACTATATTTTAAAATCATGTTGACTTGTGATGTGCAGGACACTTTTTGAACATCAACTTTAAAAGCTTTTAAATATAGCAATGTACCCTCCGAATATATTGCTACATTTAAAAAAAAAAAAAACTTTGCTTTTCTACTATTCATTTTTAGTGTTAATTTCAAAAAGAAACAATGAGCTATTCCATGAAAAAGCATACATTTTGTCCCGCACGTGACAACTCTGTATTTCAGTTCATAACGTGCAGTAAACAAAAAAAATTATTTATCATTCGGTATTAGTTCGGTTAGCTGTGTTTTTTTTTCTTTCTTTTTTTTTTTTTTTTTTGTGAAATGTCTTGAATATAGTTTAGAAAATTTTAATTCAGAAAGGTAATTTTACTCAGTAATTTGTGGTTAAATCGTATTTGAAAGTTATCACGGAAAAACAAAGGTAATTTTTAATTAAAATATTTTTTTGAACAGAATTATCAACATAAAAGCAGTAGCATAAAACTATACAAAGTTCCCGAAGTTTTATATATATATATATATATATATAATATTATTTTACCACCTTTGGTTAATTTAGGTAACTCACTTCGATCAAAACTAAAATTACTTTTGTTTTTCATTACTTGATTGAATTTTTAAAATAATTCTTAAAATCAAGAATATTTTTAAAGTCCACTCTCCGTTCTATAACCAAAAATATAGAAACATTTGACGTATTCAGAGTGATTTGAAATTTTATAATTGTTTATTAAAACAGCAGCAGAACATATGCTATTGAACAAATCCATTACATTATATCATTTTAAATAAAACCAAAGAGCCTGTCTTTAAACAAACGCAAACCATATCATACTCCTCTTGATAATCATCTGGAAATACTTCATATATAGAAGAAAAGCAAGGTTTGTTGAATGGGAGGAAGTCGCATACACCCCCTGACCTCCTTTATCACACTTCCTGAACAGAAGCTCACGTGGGGTCTGTATGGCAATGCGTTTACTGATATATTGAACGAAAACATTGAACAATTCGTGAAACCTTTTTTTTATTTATTAAATATTATTTTACTTTTTTCATATTCTTCATACGTCTGCACTTGTATTAAAATGTAATTATCCAGTATTTATACATTTTTCCATAAATCCCTATGAAATACATTAATTAGTTTGAAACTTGAGACCTAAGATGAAATTACTAATACATGATTTATTTAAATCTGGGATTATAATTATAATCTTCTTTCAATATTTGCCTTTTGAAGCAACCTGGGCTAATTACTAAATTTCTTTTAATGGAAACAACACGATTTTCAAAATTCTTTTTTTTTTCAAAATAGTATGTATGTATAGTCTAGTGCATGTAAAAATTAAATCTCGTTTTCAAAGAATAATGAATTAATTTCTATACATAAATAGTTTATATTTTGAGGATTGAGATTCACTTATTGGACTTTTATAGACAGCAGTAATTTGAATGACCTGTCTGTTTGGGTTCAAGCACAGTAACATTTAACTATATGCCGTTTCAAGATATCAGCTTGATTTTGAATCAGTAGATGTTCAGTTTTTTTTTACATTGTTTTTTAATAGTGTAACTTACTTGTTAAGTGAAAGGTTTATCTGCTTTTTACTAAGCTCAGAAGTGTTTTTTTCACAACTTGAAATTACATTTTTAAATCTTTAATTAAAATAAACATTTTAGAGGCGTAATTTCTTTTTTAAACTTTATTTAGGGTTTCAAATGTAGCACAGCTATTACTAAATACTTTTGTATGTTACTCTGTTCAATGTTTTAAATTATTCCTGGTTCAGTAAAAAGCTTACTTTTTTTTTTTTTTGAAAATGATTTTAAAACTGCAAGCTTTTAAGCAATGCAAAAGATCAGTTGTTGCTTGATAACACATTCCCTTTAAAACATTGGACAAAAGATATCCTTAGAATTAATTAAAATATTTCACTTAGCAAATTTTTAATTTTTCATTGGTGTTTCAGTTATGTTAAATACCCCGTATCTCGATGGTACAACAACAAGCATCATTTGAGTAGAAAATCCTAAATACCCTCCAATTGTGTACCCATCGACCGTGGGTGATTATTATGCTAGCGCTTAAAAATTATCATTTTCTGGTACCTCTGCTTTGAGAGGTATATATTTACTAACACAATCCGAATAATTAATTTCTGTATATGCCTATTCATTATGCCTTTTGTTTATGGGATTTTTGCTAATGTATTCAAAACAGAAAGTGAAACGCGAAGCAAATGAGTTATCTTTTCTGCTCGTACCTTTTTTACTTGTGATAATATTTCATCTTCAATACAAAAGCTCGCTCATGTTGAAATTCAAATAAAAGATTTAAGGAATCCAAACAAAAGTAGTTCAGAGACACGGCAATTCGTATGACGCAGAAGGGTTTTTTCTCTTTGCTCGCATTCTTCTAGGCTTTCATTTGCGCATTTGTATCGCAGAAACTAATCTAAAAATATTATTTAAAGTTCCGCGTATCACAAGCGAGGCGAATTCATTTTTAAAAACTCCAAAGCTTAGTTTTTAATGAGGAATTCGCTGAGCAATTCTGTTTCTGAATAGCTCCAGAGCTCAGCGATAAAACTTGAGCCAATTTCTTGGCGGTTTTGCCCAGCAGTCACAGAAACGATGAATTTTTAATGAGAAACGGTCCTTCCATTAGCTAAGTGCAAACACCCCTTATGCTTAGCAGAAATTGTCGCATACAACTACTTGACGTTACCTACCCCTACCTCCTGTTTGCACGCAAAACGCCAGCAGTAATCATCAAGAAATTCTATTTTGTTGAAAACGTTGTTTCATTTGCAATATGAACGCAGTTTACGAAGCAAGCTAGATCAGTTTTTGTTTTCGGAGCAAAAATTCTTTAATCATTGTTGCAACGTTGAGTTGAATCGCCTTATGCAACTCTTTCTTTCTCAGCCTTTTCTAATTTGCGAAAGGTATTCTAATGCAAGATAATCGCATTTAGACTAAGAACTGCAAGAATATGTTAGAATTATTCTTCCCGTTTCTTTCATTTATTATTTAGAGTTAGATTCCAGTCGTGGAAATATCCTTTTTATTCCGCGATTCCTCCAAACTTCATGTCATCTAAGTTTTTGAGGATTTTCTCTGAAAATGAGAAAACTGTCAGCTGAAGAGAGTCATGCAATTACTACGGTTAATTTCTCATTTCTGATTACGCAATTTTTTTTTGCTGTTTCCATAAAAGAATGTATGCACTTATTATTGTAGCGTCTCACCATTTGGTTTGTTTTTCCAAAAATTCATCATTATCGCTTAAAGAGATTAGATTCCTTAGTTTAAGTGCACAGCAGAGAAGCTCTGCTAATTTATTTGCACTTATTTTTTACATTAATGTTAGTATACTGTTTGCTATTTTCATGGAATGTTATTGCTTCCGTTTTTCTTCTTGTTATATTATTTCATATTTATATATGTTAGAAATTCAGATTAGCTTATGAGATTGTATTTCAATGTAGTTTTAATTTTAACCAATTAATTGTTTTAATAATGAGCCTCTTAAGTATATACCAGTTATAATACCAGTTTTAAGAAATCTGTCATAAAATACCCGTCCATCACCGTTACAACAGTCTTGCACCAATATTAATGCATAAAATCATTGTAAGTATGCCTCAGTATCGAAAAAAAAATAAATAAACAAATCTTCGTCTACGTAAAAAACAGTCAGAAACTCTGTAAAATCAAATGAAAAAAATTCCAACAACGTGTAAACTTGTACAAGTTAAAGCAATTAAAAATAATCAAAAAAATCTGCTAGCAGCTGTTTTGAGATTATAAAAGCAAACCCCTTCATCAATAAAAAAATAAAAATGAAAAAGATGATGAAGGGGTTTGCTTTTGTTACCTCGAAGCAGCTGTTTTCAGACATTTTTAACTCTAATTGCTTTTATTTGCACAAGTTGCATGTTGTCGTAATTTTACTCAAATCTTAATCTTCTCTATGCCCCAAGAATAGGCCCCAATATCCCAAGGAAATAGGCTTTTCCCCCGAGTGGACGATTTAAATGTGTAAGCTTACTTGAAAAAAAAGCTGTTTTTTTTCAATATAATTAAATAATAAAGAAGAATAATCACCAGAACAGTAATTAAGTCTTATTGGGTGAACCACAGGGAGCCACAAGTGTATCAGCAATAGTCCGAAAGTGCTTTAATAATGAGCCTTTACTGACTCTGATTATCACATAACAAATTCCAGTTTAAATATCTAAAAATCTCCTAAATGATAAACTAAAAGATAATTTTTATTTCTAGTAATTAGACAATATGTATATCAGTGAAAAAAATTGAAAAATTCATGATCTTAAAATGGTCCACCATTTAAGTACAAGTATAAACTTCTTTTATAAATATCACTCAGCCTTTTAAATGTGTACTGAATTTTTTCTTTCCAATTAAAACTTATGTACTCCTTGCCACATGTCCTGTGTTTCAGAGCGGAAAAACAAATGTACAGATATGTAAATGTTCAGTACAGATGTCTCGGTACTGAACTAGGGCAGCAATGTTCTTTTATGAACATGCTAAGTACATTACAATTTATTTCCTTACATTTTGATAGAACGATAATTATTTTTCAAAATGTGTAGTTATTGTAGTTGTTTGTTTTACTGTAGTTTTAATTGTGATTCCTGCTATGAATCTTATTATTTAAGTTATTTTTGTACCCTCTCTTTTAAATTAAAATTCTGTAAAGAAATAAAACTTAGTCTAAAGTCACTAATAAAATTGTTCAATACAAGCTATTAGAAGTGTTATATTATTGTTAACATCTTGAAAAAAAACAAGAATCTTTTCTCTGTCAGTTTAAGGATCACAAAGGTCAATAATCAAAATAAATCTCGTAAAACCAAGTAAGGCCTCAAAATCATAGTCCATGATTATTTCGAAATTAAAACGGTATATAGAAGTTGGATTTAAGATTAGAATTAAAATTTACACCATAATCAAAAAAGTTTCAACCAGAAAATTTTAAAACCCGGATTGAGGTTATTATTTAAATGCACTTGTATTTGTTTTATTTGTACATTTGCATTGTTTTGTTAAGATTTTTTATATGTTTTGATTGCCATGAAACGGCATATAAAAGTAACGCAGTTGAAAGCACTATTGTATAGAAAAACGATTATTTACCCAAAAAAAAATAGCAAGGGTCTCTAAATTCATTACATAAACATGAAATCAGTTAATGAGTCCTGGAATGCAACAGATTACTAAAAGTAATTCATTGATTAGTCCTCTCCTAAAAGATAGGTTCTGTTTTATTACATATTGCTCAGTTATTAGTTCAACCAATTTGTTAAGCTATTCAAATGTTCCATTTCTTTTTTTACTTGTATTCAACTCAAAGCTTAATCATTGTGTAAAACAAGTACCTACATAGGTAACGGCAATTTGACTTTAGCAAATGAGAAACTTTCTTCGTTTTTATTGGCAGTAAAAAGGATTTTTATTCACGGAAATTTAATATTCATGAAATGAGAGAAGGGTGTTAAAAATTTGAAGACCCTTTAATGACATTTCCTCGTAAATAAAGTACAATTTTTAAATTTTATGATTTAATTACGCAACGCTTACCATACTAATTTAAACTTTTGATTTGTTAAAAAAAGTCTTAAAACTATTTGTCAAGACTTTTGTAATTTTAAACTGTTTACGACTCTGCATTTGAGATTGTTTATATGCTAATTTAATAAACGCATAAAATATATTTTAATAAAAACCAATTAACTCAGTCGAATATAGATACATAACGTCTATCATATATTTAATGTTAATTCCGTTCTTAAAACGGCGAAATGAAGAAAAATCGATAAATTAATCGCCTGGAACTCATCCTTAAAAATATATTTCAAAACTAATTTATTCTTTTTCTTTTCTTTAAATATCGAAACATTTTTAAGATTTTATCAACTTATTAGAATAAAACCGATATGTGTACTGCAGCGAAAGAGAGCGGACATTGTTAAAATTAATTTTCGTGGATTTTAATTATTTCGACGTAGTAATTACTTCTTTCCCTTATACACCGTTATCTGAGTGATAAAGTGACACTAGAATCTGCATAATCATTAGAATTATTCAATAATTCGGTAAGTTTGGAACTGAAGACTCAAGCATGTTTTTCAAATAGATGAATAAATAAATAAGAGCAATTTGCGTGGCTAATTATTAATTAAATTTAAATTTTAAAAATGTTTTTCTCATTAAATATCAAGCTCCTGGATTACAAGCTAGATTTTTAAAAGTACATAATTAGCTTAAAGTTAGTTAATTTTCCGCACTCCATTTCGAGCAATTCCTTGTGTGTTTACATTTATCAAGTACATGCTAAAAACATAACTGATATATATCCTTGATAAATCCTTTAAAATGTTTAATAATAACTGCACTTACCGTCGATATTTCTTCTCGGTATTCTATGCAAACATAATAAGAAGCTTATTTCATTAACTGCATTAATAAGCAAGTTATGATATATAAAATTAAATGCGGCTCAATAAATAATCGACTTAATATAGAAATTAATAATTAAATGAGATTTATAATTGAAACTTTAAATTTTAAATTTAATATTTCATAAAACTTTATGATATTTACAGGTAATAAAGATAATATGATGTTGATTAAACATGTTTTTTTCTACATACCTTAAGTTAAAGGATCTTCTGTTTTGGGTTCTTCTGTGTAATTAAGGGTCGTTTTGGGCATAGTTAAAACCTGAAGCAGCGAGCCCTTAAAACAAAATTCTATGTATTATTTCCTAATGAAAAGAAAAAGATAAATACACGTTTGTAACTATTAATATACATACACGTTTAGATAGATAGATACACGATAGATAGATACACATAGACACGCTTAGATAGATAGATACACGTTTGTAACACTTCTTTTAATATTGTAGAATATTAAAAGAAGTGGAAGAAAAAAAAGTATTTTACATAAAGCGCACTGCTACCCACCCACAATCTTAAATACATGACCTTGTTTTATTTGGTTATACTTCTGCATTTTGTGCAAGTCGTGTTTCTTGCATATTAACTTATCTGATTACTTTTTGACTTGCACAAGTTATGTTTAGGCACTGACAGCTATCACTTTATGCATATTTTACATGAGAAACGATGCAAAGAGTTCAAAATATTAAATAATTAAGAAACATTATTATTTTTTTATTTAGACGACTGTAGTTCTTTGATTACATGTAACTGAGATTTTCAATGTTCAATTTTGTACTTTTAAAATGCAAACAAGCATGTTTTCTTCAAAAATGAAGTGCTAGAATTTTGTACCACATTCGCTTACATACTACTAGAAATACTCACCTTCCGACAATCTTCCACAGGGAATGCTTTCTAATAGATGCATCCAAAGTTAAGTTCTAGTTTGTTTCTTTACCTTAGTGAAATAGAGAGAAAGAAAAAATCAGACAGTTAATTTTATGTATATATTTATTTTTAAAACTTATTGATAATTTTGTATTGTGAACCTCGGGACATCCTAGCAATATATGCACTCAAACGTGGCTCAGAATAGAGCAAAATGTGCCTATTTCAAAAGAGTAGAGCTACAAGTATGGAATATTATCATTATTTTATTTAATTTATGTTATAATTACTCATTTTATACTTATATTACATTATAAAACTACATATAGACAACAGTAGTATAATATCTACGTTAAACAGCAAATAATCTTTCATTAAAACTAAAAGTATATTGTCCATGTTTCTTAAGATCTAGTTTGCTTGGACTTTTTTTTTTTTTTTTTGTTCTGTCCCAGTCTCTAGCTCCTTTTTAAAGGATAATTTTCAAGAAACTCTACAGTCTAAGCAAGCCCGTCTTTTCAACATTTTCAGGGGGGGGGGATTGGTTCAATGAATTTTATAGGGAAAAAACAAAATCCCCCCCCCTCTGTAAATGCTCAAATGATAAACATGAGCTCAAATGATAAAGTATTAACATACTGCAATTTTTTTTGTTATTACTTATCGTTATTTATTTATTTATTTTTTTTTTGGCAAGATGGAGCAAGTTATTGTAGAATGAGTGCACTGAGATTAAATATTTGGTGGAATTGTTATTTTAAATGGTCTGGGATGTGTTTTTCATAATAGAAAACTGGATTTGAGCTTGTTTTTATTATTTATTTTCTTTACAATACTTGTCGAAAGTATTGCAAGTTTGAGAAAGATAATATTTTTTCAAGAAGTAGACAAAAATGAACACATTAAAAAAAATTATATGAATTTTAATATATAATGTAAAAATAAATAATAAAAAAGTCAATATCAAACAAACTTTTAAGACAAGATATGGTTAAAATATTGAAAAAAATAATTAGTTACTAATTTTATCAAAAGTAATACAAAAGGGAAAAAAATGCTCAGGTTATCAAAAAAATGAATACATTTTGGTTTCCTTCAAAATAAAAAGAAATCTAGAAATAATTTCGATTTCTTTGAAACAGAGCAGATAATATGAGTGTAGTTGAACCCAAAAGCATTTAAATTGCTTTGAAATGGCTTCTGGCTTTGATTACAGAATATACTTTCAAACTTCAGAATAGTCAAACCTTGATATCTAGAACCTCCTTGCCTCGAAATCCTTGATGTCTCGAAAAAAAATCCCCTTGCATTTTCTATAAAAAACCCTATGTATTTTCCATAGTTTTCTCGAAATTTATTTTTCGAAACCCTTGATATGACGAAATTTTTGCGCAGAAGCAAGTTTCAACTGTCGTTTTTATTTCGCAATTCATGTAGTAAAACCAATTCCAGGGACAATTGCTTGACGTAGTAAAATATTAAAGGCTACTTCATTGATCTCCAATCAAAGTGGTCCCATCGTACATACATAAATGCATATAGCGTACGTGTGTGTAATCGTGAGAATTACTTGTGTATTTTATTTTAAACCTTGATAAGTCAAAAACTCGATATCTCGAATTATTCACCCATCTCGAGAGATTCGAGATATCAAGGTTTTACTCCGTTTTTCTGATATTTTATTGTGCCAGATTTTACCTACTAATATACTTAAACTTTTCTCCTATTTAACTTTACAAAAAGTTTTAAAAAATACTACTTTTTGTTGCTTTCTTTAAAAAAATGTAATATTTCTGCTTGCTTTTCAAATCCTTCTTATTTGAAATTAAAGATTTTGTGTGAAATGACAAGTAGATCGCTTGCTTTAAATCATTGTTTAGGGATTGACATGGATTAGAAAGATTTTTGGAACCTTGAAGATGTATATATGATAAGTGCATTAGAGAATTTATTTACCTATTATGTCACTAGACATTTGTACACCAACAGTGGACATAGTAACTTTTGAGGAATAAATGCTACTTCCAGGTTTCAAATGAAGTGCGTGAAATCAAACATTAACTTTATTATGACAATACGATACAGAGCAGCCTGTTTGTATATTGGAAGCAGCCTGAATCCTTTAAAACACATTAACCACATCTCTTTTTGCAAAGTTTTCTTAATACAGGGGTATATCTACCGTCGAGATTTAGATACGTATATCTATTAATTTCCTTATAATCATATTTCCATTCCACTTGAGATGGTTAAATTTTTCTACGTTATGATGGTTGTAGGGCACGTCAGGGGATTTGGCAGGGAGGTATAAAGCATGATGTTCATTATCGATGGCATGATTTAGTTTGCTTTGATAAATGGCCTTCAAACGGAAGAATATATGCTTAAATTAAGTTAAAAAATAAAAATAATAATAATTTTTAGAATAAATAAATTCAAATATATCATTTTAGTATATAGGAAAACATAAAGAAAAAAATATCTATTCTTAACATTTTGGACATATTTCAAAGAACTTTTCTTACCTGTTTTTTAGATGAAGTAAAAAATTTTCTGTAACCGAGCAAACTGTAGCAGAATAAAATATGAATTCGAACGAAGTCCTGTAAAAAAATATTTTTAGGTCTCAGTAAATGAGGATTTTATGAATGCTTCTTAGAAAAAGGTTGAAAATAAGCATATTGTCACCGCAGACAATTTTTTTTTTGAGCTAAAATAATGAGAAAAAACAATTAGTAGACATTAGATATGTTTTTATTTTCAGTTAAAAATTCGTGTATTTTCTGTAGCAAAGAAAGCTTCAATGTACGCATTCTACCCACCTGACGTTTTAAATATCTTATTTAGAAGAATTTTCTTTGCACTTTTTTTACAACATCAATGTGAGATTTACATTAAGAAAAAATAGATTATAAAATTTAAGATGTGAAATCAAACATTTTGAAAACTTTCCTGATTTTGAAAAAAATATTTCAAAAAATACTTAACATATCAAATGCAAATTAGCAATCGTTGATTATCGTGGATGTTACAATAGCTGGTTGATGTATAAAATTGAAACATTTGTAATTTACATGTGACAAAAAAAAAAAAAAACTTTTTAAGGATATTTTTTATTATGTCTTTGAAAATTAACTATTTAAAAAACTTAAATCATATATATATATTCCTTTTTGTATGAAACTTAAAAAAAACTTCAACGAGACCATTTTTTCTCCAATCTAACAGTTCTGATGTATCAAATTAAGTTGCAACTTCAAAAATTTGTTGTTAAATTTAAGCATGCCTGCTTAAACTATAAAGTATGAAATATTTCTTTAAGGTAATTTTTGCTGCATTACTTTTCACTGAAAACTTTAAAGTGTTGTACATAACGTTGACAATTTTAATATTTTAAATACTTACAAATTCGTACACGTACAATCATAACAATGTTTGTGACTGATTGTGTGTGGTTTTTTCTTTTAGTCTTGCATACTGGTTTTTCCTTCATATTTTTTTCTCATATCTTGTTATGAGGTTGTGCGTAGTGACGGCTAGTGATATGTATACAGTGACGGCTATAAGTAATTACTATATTTTATTTGCTAGAAAATGTGAATACAAATTTGAGTACAACTTGATTTGAATACTCTTTCAGCAGTTATTTCGAGCATAGAAGACGAAAGCTAAAAAAAAAATTAAAACAAATCAATAAGATTTAAAACTTTTTTGACGAGATGAGCTCTTTATGGCATCATTTTTAGGTGTTCAAAAAACTGCAAAGTAGTTAAAATTAAAATTTACTAATTTTACCCAGCATTAATTAATATTTACCTTCGTGCCTCAGGTTGTAGACCATAATTGCGTTTCAGCAGCTTTCTGTTGTTGATTCCTAAATCCTTAATAATACATCTTAGCCAAATCTGAAAGGATAAAAGTATGCCTTTGTTGAGTCTTAGAATTCTTGTTCAGTAAGTAGTATCAATTCATGGTTTTAAATGAGAAATTCAAGCCTGAATCATTTTTTTTAATATGTTATGTCAGGAGCCGTTTATTAATCAATAATTAAGCTGCTGAATTATTATTAAAATCTTATTATGTACAGGTGTTTATATCAACGCCAGCATAGGGATATAAAGAGCGGTTCAAGACGTTTAGTTTTTTACCTCTATTTCATGCATTCACTGTAGGAAATAATTCACTGTCGAGTGCCGACACGAATTTCGTCTTCTGACTTCCTAAATCAGAGCTTCTTTATATAAACTTTATGCAAATCTACAAAGTACAAAACAAACAAATGTGTAATAGCACTTAAATCAAAAAGCCTTTTTACCGAGCTTTTTAAAAATACAATCACAGAACTTAAAATAATAAATTACACCCTCAAATAGCACACATCCCAGATTTGTGTCGAATGTCTTTTCATCCATAAGTTCATTTCTTTTCCAATAAAAAAGGCGTTCCTTGTAACACCGAAACACGTGTCTACAGTAGTCTGCAATGTGTGCTATTTTTCCTTGTTATTTCTTATTTTACTTTTTATGCACACAGTTATTTATTCTACTTAATTATAGAACATGGTGCATTTCTACCGAAAGTTTTTATGTCCATTTTTTATTTGTTTAATGAATATGAAAGTTGAAATTCAAAGATTCAAGCGCCGCATTATTATTAGTAAGTATTTCGATAACACACTTGACTTTACAATAAACTATAAATGTGTTTTCTAGGACTTATCGATGTACTTTAAATAACCAAATTTCGACAAAACCACATTTTAAAATTTTCAGTTTTTAAGAAATAATGGACTGGTTTGAGCGATAAAACATTTATTATTGTAAAAACGTTGTTTAATATATGCTGTTAAAAAGCATTTTTTAACTCTTTTTTGTTTTCTTTTCTTTGCCTTTTTTTAAATTTTATACAATTTGCTTTTAAGACGACATCTCATGGTCAGATGTCGACAAAAGAACTAACATCTCATCTTTGACTATACGATAGTAGTACATTAAAAAAACATAGAGAAATTAGAAATGTACATGTAGTATTTGAGTTGTGTATTTTTCAACTTTATTGTTTTATAGGTTTTTTTTTTTTTTTTTGGAAAAACCATATCGGATGTAAAACCTTCAGTACATTTATTATGACGAAATAATAGTGCCTTTTTTATATCACCAGCAACAAAAGAAAATGTACTTTTGTGTTTAAATTTAATTCAGTTCACCATTGGAGAGATATAAAACTAAAACATAGTTTGTTTTATACATTTTTCGCTACATTATCTTGAATGTTTATTTGAAAATATTTTATTCGAGTCAATGTTCGAGAAGTAATGCAGCACTTGCATGATATTCTTCCTTTCAATAGCAAGTTGCACCCCTCAACCAACCTATCTTCCGGGTTGGTTGAGGGGTGCAACTTGAGGCCACATTCCCACCAGAAGCATATAACCCCTTCTTAGCTTTCTATACTTTATTCACCACTTTACAATCGGGTCCTATAAATATAAGGAAAAAGTTCAAAGCCGGCCATCGACCTTATCGGGAAGACTTTGAGAAAATTCTTAAACAGGTGAGGTGATGGTACCGTCTTAAAGATCCCTTAAAAGGCCTCACCCCTTTTCTTCGAGGAGACTTCCTTACTGGGAATGTAAAGGAATGGAGTAAAAAAGGGAGGTGACTGACTCCAGAAGCTTGCAAAGTGTTATCTTCGAAAACTGTTACTATCAGGCACTTATACACGGTTGCTATCTGATTGAAGTTTAACAAGCCATCCAAGATTAAAATTGAGGGACAAGTGTTGCGAAAGTTTAACTAATTAAGGAAGATAACATTGCTATACACTTATATATAGTGATACACTGTTCTTATAGTATTAATTTTTATAATTAAACTTCATTAGTCACTAAATAGGTGAAAAAATGGTTGGAGAAACATGTGTTATGATTTTTAGGGAACAAAATTTAAGTGGCCTGGTTTTTACAAGCATGAAAATCGCCATACAAAATTTTGCAAATTTTATCCGAAAAAAGATATTGCACATCTGAAGATCTGAAGTGTATATCATTAAATGCTCTCCATATTTAATAATTATTTTAAGATATGTTTATTTTGCTTTCTCTCTGAAAGACAATTAATTAGAACTGCAATCCGTTAAAATTTTCTAGTGAAAAGACAGTCATTTTTGTGTCATAAAAAGGTTTATTTTCCATGCGTTAATGTAAGGTTACAAAGTCAATTTTTAATATTTTTTCCCAACCTGTTCTTTAAGCCACTGTTTCCGATGGATGAAACAAAAATAAGAAATGGCGACTTCAAACAAAGCCACCGTGCCTAAAGGAGTTAATTTTATATAGAAGTAAATGAGACTGAGACTAAAACCAGGGTGACGAAGCGATACTGTATAAAAAATAATTCTTAGAAAAAATAGCCTTAAAAATTAAATTTTTAAGTTGCTACATTTAGAGATGAGTTTTTTGTTTCCATGGAAGCGAGATACTGCAAGAATCATACTAATGACTAAAACGTAATTACTTTTTTAAAGATATTTTCATCATTGAAAATTTTATATCAAAATGCTATAAAAGAAGCAAGACAAGAAATCTCTTTTCTGAAATTAGTTGGAAGAAGACCCGAAGCAGAAACTGTAGAAACAAGCGGGTAACATAGCATATTTAAATAGTGTTCCCAATTCTATAAACGAAATAATATTTAGAAATTTGAAACGTATACCTGAATATTAAGCAACATAATACATGTAATTAATATTTAAGGTTACTCCCAGTTATATAAGAGTTTTTCAGTTTTCATAGAAATATGAGATATTGTAAAGACCATACTTATGATGGAAATGTAGTATAACACAATTACTTTAATTTAGACATCTTCATCATTAAAAATATTGCGCCAAAGAGCCCTAAGAGAATTGAGGCAAGAAATCGCTTCTTCAAAATAAGGGAAAGAAAGCCTGAAGCAGAAGCTGTAGAAACAGGCGGGCAATAGAGAGAGCGTATTTAAATAGAGAATGTTCCCCTCTCAATCTTCAGTCCACCGGTCACGCTTAGAGGAGATCTACTTCTTACTAGAAAATCTATCCCCAAGTCGTTTCCGAGAGGTTTCATGATCCGAAGACCAAGCATTAGGTTGATTTCATGAAATTGCTTGCTGCAAATGAAACGAAAGTAATGCTCTCGCTTTACACGCCTGCTTAAACTGGGAACGGCTAACAGGCTCTTTAGAATAGAAATTCCCGAGCTGTTTATTTGGTGTTTGTTGGCTCTGGATCGCGCGAAGACAGTGGAAAAAGCAAGCCCGTACTTTGCTAATTTTATGTGTTGAAAATCTAAGGGTGGAAAAGAAGTTGGAATTGAGTGTATGGTAGAAAACAATTCTTGCTTTCAGAAGCAATTCTCGTGACTGAGACAGCTGCCGCGCGTTGTCAACCCTGACATGTTCTCTCAGTAAAATTAATATTTGAAGCTGGAATAAGTTTTTGTTAGTTTCTCAGATGTTTCTGAGTCAATGAGTTAAAACTAATTCCTTAAAGTTTATGCGCGAAACGTTGGGCAGTTTCAAACCAATCATCCAAAAAACGTAAAAGTATTACTGAAACTAAAATTCAGTTTAACTAATGCGAATAAGTTTGTGCTCGTAAAACAGGAAGCAAGCGGTTTTACTTTTACGCCCAGCAATGTTTGCAATAAGTAAATTTAAAAGTTGATTAGGAAATAAGTAATGTTTCAATTAAAATTAATTAAAAATACTATGCAATACTGTCCAAAATAGTATACTAATTTGAGACTTTTACTTTAAACCACTCAGCTAAATTTCTTATTAAAAAGTTAAAAAAAAAAGAATTAAGAAATTAATAAATGAATTTAAAATAAAGGGGTAATGAACTTTGCTATTTTTTCATTTGTTATCTGTATTTATAACAGAAAAGGAGGAATTAAAATTAAAAAAAAACCCTATCGTGTGCTTGAAGAAAATGTTTATAATACGTGTATGTTTTAACAATTTCAAATTTTAAATTATTGCCTTCAATTTACATCATACCATGTATTCAAAAAGTCAAAAAAAAAAAAGTGAAATGCATTTTTAGTGAACAATGAATAAGTATAATTGACAAAAATGTAATTGGCAACTGAGTTGTGCTAATTGGACAAGTAGCAACCAATACATTTATGACACTTGTGACAATCTTACCAAGCTTAACCTGACACGAATTCTTACTTGAATTAGTTTTATCCACTGAAGAAGTCGGCTTTATATCCGTAACGAAAGACTAAAATTGTTGTCGTTCATTCGTGTATTTCTTAATGTTGGGGTTAGGTGAACCTCACTGATAATCTGAAAGAAAAGAACTTTAAAGTTAACGAATAAAAGGTTAAACACAAGATTAACACGTTTTAATATATATATTAAGAACTTTTTAAAACCAAAATTGCTTTCTTTTAAAATACAGACTTTTTTAAAAATAATAATACAATTTGTCAATGAGCTTAAAATACTATAGGTTGTTCGTCCTTTCTATTGGAAACTCAATGATTTCTTTCAAAGTGGTGATTAAAATTCCTCTTCAGTGGAAGATGCATGGCATTTTGTTCCAAGTCACTTGAGTTCATCGTGAAATTAGCTGCAAGCTATATCTTTTCCCTCTATTGCTTAGGTGATTAATTTGAAAATCCTCAACGTCTATTAGAAATCAAAGTTTTATGTTAGGCTGACTGTTTTATTGATGTGTTTTTCATCAAGAAATACCTTTAAGCCTCAGCGATTCTCGTTAAAATGGCTTACAAATTAAACAGAAAATGTATTATTTTTGTTCTTGTTTTCAGTAGAGAAATTTCAGTTAAAGTGAAGAATTGTGCTACGAAAATTAATGGGTATTGTATTTCTGACTTAAGTATGAAATAGTGTAAGGAACTAAGAAGTGAAAAAAGTACCAAAAGCCTATATCTTTTGGAAAATACGTTTTTTAAGAGACATTAAAGATACAATTTTTTTAATCACGTATCTTAAAGAATAATAATATCAAACTTTTTATAATTAATATTGAAAAATACATATTAGTTATTATAAATTTCTAGAACCATGACCTAAACATTCAAGCATGTTTTTTCCTTGTGTATAGATTTCTTATTTTTAAAATATTATATTTACTTATTGATTTATTAATTAATGTATTGATAAATTTCTTTTTTGAAACTGCTCTACATAGTTTGCTTCTATCAATTTAAAAATGGTATTGACTATTTCATGAGATCTGCAAGTTGGTATAATGTAAGTTATTTTTATTTGTTTTAATCCAATAACCATGTGTTCTTAAGTAGAAAAGTGAAAGCAGTCAATATTGAAAAGATGTATTTTCTGTGTATCTTGAAACAATCAAATATGCTATCAGAACATCTTGAATTCAGATTTAAGAATTCCCTCTCAAAGTTAAACATTGGGGTTCCATTTTTTGAAGAAAATAAAACATTTTTTTTTGTACCGCGAATAAATTCATGCAATATCAATTTAAAAGGAGTTAGAGCTAGTAAGATTGTTTGTACGTAATGGGAGAAGATCAATATTTTATCCTTGAAATTTGAGACATGCAGATTTGACTTTGTAAGTTTATGTCATTTCCGAAAGAACAAGATGAAACTTCAGTAATGAACCTAAGAACCTTTAGATTCTGCAGATTTTGGTGGATTCGATTTCATTCTAGTTGTCTCTACAGATTCCCAGAGCATACATTTAAATGTTGCAGGATCAATCAATATTTTCTTGTATTTTAAAGCATTTTTTACTGAAAAATACATCATATGAGTTTATAATTATAAAATAAAAATAACATATGGTAAACTATAATTGTTGGATTGTGAAACTAGTTGAATCTATCCTATCACATCACAAGAATAAAGGAGAGGGTATTGAAAACTACTCTTTTTCAATTTCTATTTCTTTAAGTACAAAATTTTACTTCTTTTATTTGAAGATGTCAATTCGTTATGAAATACTTAAAATTCAATTAACAAATACTCTCATGTTAAAAGCACTAAAGTTGGTTTCAGAAAAAATGTCATATATTACATGATCAATCCATGCATCTGTTTTGTATGTGAGTTTTGACTGTAAAAGTTGAACTAAAGCGGTTTTAAGTGTCTAATATTCAAAATAATTTCCAAAAACTGAAAAACTTTCTATTGAAATATTGATCAATGAAATGGATGGCATGGGCAAACAATAATTTCGCCACGATAAACATCCCTGTAGTTATAATTCTTTGACATTATAGAGTATATTTTCAAACAAAACGAAATTGCTGAAATGTCAATACAGTTGTAGAACCTTATTATCCTTTCTTCTAGTTTTATTGTCAGATAAAAACATAGCCTGAACAAAAAATATTCAGCACAATAAACAGTCCTGCAGGTAATATTTTTGAACGTTAGGGAGTATATTTTGAAATAACTTGAATTTTCTGAAGATTGTCAATGCAGTTGTAGCACCTTGTTGTCCTTTCTTCTAATTTTACTGTCAGATAAAAACAGCTGAAACAGCGAGCTCTTTATCAATATTTGAAACCCGTCTCTAAAATTTGTGTAAAATAGGACACAGATAAATCCTTTATGTGTTTAGAAAGCTACAAAAATTCCTCGTTTATGTTTGGTAGCTGAATTGTGTTGCGCCAGAACTGGCCACCATAAGGTATGGTATAACATATGAAATGGAGACCACAGGTGCATGATGTTTTGCAGTGTCACACATTTTTGTGTTTTACAACTTTTGAGGTCATAAAAGGTGTCGTTTTAACTTGCAATGATTTTCCTTTTGCGTGATTAAGCGTTAGTTTTGGAGCAAATACGACAGCTGATATGTCTACACCCGCAATAGAAATAACAAAAAGGGCCATTTCCTGATTTCTGCAGTATCTCTGCCAGCAATGTGGAAAGTACTTAATTGCCACACTTCCTAAAATATGTTTATTGAAAAAGCAAACACCTGGTTACATACGCGAATAATAATCTTTGCGCATTAATACTTTTTGAAAAATGTGTCCTAATCATGTCTTTCAAATATGAGTGTTTTTCTCGGAATCTTTGATTACAGTGGAGGCTTTCATGAATTATAGTCATGAACTGTTACTTATATTGGATTTTTTAAGAATATTCATAATCATTAGAGAACATATTGGGGAAAGGAGGGCAAATGTGAAAACTTTTTTTTATTTCTTAATTTCTCAAATATTATTGATTTATCAGAGAAAAGGTTTCGCCTTGAGTGAATAGTCTTTTCCTTGTGCACAGGATTTTCTTCAGATTTTTTTTTTTTTTTTTTTTTTTTTTTTTTAAGTATTCCATTACTTTATGGAACTTTTGAAAAATGTCTTAAATTGTTAATATGTATCCCCTATAGGGGAGTACATGTGAACTAGCCTGGGGCACACATGAACACGTTTGAAAAATGCAGAATAAACTTTATATTTCAATGACATTCTTTAATATGAAACCTATACGCATATACCAATTTCATTGAAGGGTTTGCAACCTAAACTGTGTCAGTTTGAGTTTTACAGTAATTGTCAATAAGAAAATATTTTTTCCGAACTATATAGCTGTTCTCACTGTCAAATTTTAAAGTTTCGCATTAGGTTCTAATCACTGTATCGACAGGAAAAACACTTATGCGAGTAAACAATACAAATAATATTTTATAGTGTAAATTTTATTCATGTCATATAGTGTGTTTAAGCTTCACACATAACATGATGATGAATTTTAAAATAATTTTGTGCTTCATTTTTAGTTAAATTAAGATATTTGGTCTCTTTTTTTCTTGTAAATATTATCTAACACTAAATTGTTGGCCAACCATTCAGTTACAAAAGGATTTTTAAAAATAAAAAGCAATAAAATAAACAAATTAATAAAAATAATGTAATAATATTTAACAATAAATTTTCAAACTGAATGTTGCAAAATAATAGCTATAAATCTTTACACACTTTTTAATACCTATAATAAACCGTCACTAATATTTATATCACGGAGAGGATAAGAGAACTCTTCACATGTGCCCCCGCATGTTGTGCTCACAAGTGCCCGGTCATCAACCTTAGAACTAATTTTCAAAAATAAATAATTCTTAATTATTTAAAAAATTAAATATTTTCATAAACTTACTTGAATGTTAATATTTATATGTATAAACTAATTTGGGAGATCAATTGTAAAGCATTTGTTGTTCATATACCACGATTTCTCGAATGAAGAGCTTGAAGGGGGGAAACAACTCTAAAAAATATTTTTGCGTAAATTTATTCAAGACAAGATGGTTGGGGAGAATCTAGCTATGGTCAGACAACCCCTAATAGGCAGCTTTATCCTCTATTATCAATATTAAGTGTGTTATCAATATTCTCGGAGCAACATCAGTGGATGCTAAAATCAATGCTTTCAAAAATGCCCCAACCACATCTTTTTTCAAAGCATAAGATTTTATTTTTGTGTGATTTAATTTGTTACTGCTTCTCGGTAATCAATCTCGTAATCTTTTTTTTAAATCGGATTGCAGTTTTATTGAAGCTTACTCAACTCATTCCTTCACTTTTTTTTCTACCATATAAATATAGTTTGCCATCAACTAAAATATTTTAAGATTCTTTTAAGCTACTCTGACCATAGCTATTCTATTTAAAGTAAATAGTTTAGTTGTGATCAAATATGAGGCAGTGAGATACAAAGGGATGTAAGTGCTAAAATGAAAAATTTGTAAGATAACTAGTACCAATGTTAGGTGAGCCTCTCCTCGGTTTCAGTGCAAGAGATAGCATAATGGGTGCTGATATACTGATATACAGCAAGATTTAGAAATACTTTTAAATAAAAGACCACCTAGGACCGGAACTTTAAACGTGTTTTGCTTAAAACTTGAAAATATTCACTTAAATAATTCTGCTTCTCACTGCCTCATATAATTCTAGCCTTTTTTTTTTTTTTTTTTGACAATTCTTACTCAAAATTATTATTTAGAATTAATGATAAACATAAGTTACATTTAACAAACTATAAATAAAAAGAGCAGCTGTAGAATATTTTTATTTATTTATGTTTACTTCCTTTTACAAAAAAGGAAGTATTGTAATCGCGAAAAAATTTTCACTCAAAATTCGGCCTTTATTTCCAATTTTGCTCACCCACAAATTAATGTTGAGTATTTTTTTTTTTGAACCCGACCACACGCGGATAAGTGCCTAAGAACGTCTAAACAACCGAAATATCCATTTTGACATTCCCCGAGTTAATAACAACGACAATTCTCGTGACGTCCGTATGTACGTATATATGTGCGGATGTGCGTATGTATGTCGCATAACTCAAGAACGGTATGTCCTAGAAAGTTGAAATTCGGTAGGTACACTCCTAGTGTGGTCTGTTTAGGCATTCGGGTGTTTCTAAAAGGGTCTTTTGCCCCTTTTTGGGGGGAAATCATTGTTATTTTCGATTTATACTCAGTTGGTGTTAAATTTGGCAGGCACTTGGCAATATATCGCCAGTCTTTTGGTCGCCAAGTTTTTTTTTTAAATCTGATTTCAATTTGGCCACTGGTGGTGATATTTAGAGAGTAAACTATTGAATCCCATTAAAATTGCCAAAAATGGGAAAATGACATTAAAATTGGAGTAAATGGAGTCATGTGATGCACACATCAGCTCGTTTAGTTTTGTTGTGGTTTAGACGATCCTTCCAAATGAGATTTGATACCCTTTTTAATTTTTTATGTTGCTCGAATTGGGAAGACAAGATACTTTAAATTTGAATGTAAAGTAAGAAAAGTCAGTGCTTTAATACTGTTGCATACTCTTTTATGTATTTCTTGAAAATAATTGAACTCAGCTAGCATGACAATAACTAAGTGGTCAAACCAGAGTATTCCATTTTATTTGAAGAAATCTATGTAGATCATAATTGAAAATCAATGAATTTGATCGATTAATCAATGTTTTTTTTTTCTTGCTTCTAGCTTAAATATTAAAATTTGACAATAATACTAGATTTGGACATCGGTGCCCACTTTTTAACAAATAATGATCATAGCTAGTATATGGTCCATTTTTACTTATATCATGGGTAGGGCTGTAATTTGTAATAAAAGTAAGGGGGGGGGTCTTAAAGGGTTATATTAAAAGAAAAATAAATATTATTAATATTCTTGAGTATTTTTTGTGTTTTTCACAAAAATAACGAACATTACTCATTTTAATATGACCATAACTGCACGTGTAGGGCCATACCTAATTAAACCAGTGTATGACTCTTTATTTCTAAAATGATATATACGTCATAGTTAAAAATAATTAAAACATCAGATAAAGAAGCCAAATTCTGAAGTTCTAACTCTGCTGGAATTACTTTTTTCATGAATTAGAACTGCAACATTTGTATTCCAATTTTAAAAAAAAATCTAATTTTGTCCATAACTAGTCAGTTTCCCTATTCCTGCTGCTGTATGAACCCATTTACTTTTTTTTTACTTCTAGTAGAAAACACGAAATTTCTTTTAAATCTGGGCTCATATCTGTGTCCTTTTTTTGTATCTGTGAATGTAGCAGAAGTAATTCATATACCTTTTTTTTTCTAAATATACTAAATATACTACATATTACAACAAAAAAGACAAATTTAGTCAAAAGTGTTTTTGCTCTTGCGCTAATTGATGATCAACAAAAAACTAAATAAATGCATAAAAATATATTTTTTTTAAATTTCATATAAGATTTGCCTGAATTTTGCCTAATATACCTCACTTCGAAGCATGTTACTAAAAATAAATTTTTCAAAAAGTACAGATCATAAAAAAATAAATATTCATTCAAAATTTAATCAAAAAAGCATGATGTAAATATTTAGGGCTTAATTAAAAATAATCTTTTCATTTTTAACCAAAAAAAGAGGAGTTTTAATGTAAAATAACTAAAGGAAAAAATAGTTTTCTTCAATGCACTAACGTGAATTATTGTTTGGGTAGTATATGCTAACTTTCTGTAAACGTCCTATATACAGGTACTGTTAAACTGAAACACACTGAGACGAATACGTACCACACTCTCAGTTTACGTTTTACTTTATCGCAAGAAGTCATTATACGAAAGGTCACTATCTCAAAAATAAATTTTCTTCATTTATCGATTTCGTACGCAGAGAAATCAAAACTGAAATTATAAACCTCTATTAACCTGATAAACAAAAGAGCGGTTATTTTATTGGTTTTATTAGTAACAAATTCTTATCGGTAGCGGAAATAATGGTTTATTGATCACAAAAATCCTTGCTCTTTAGTTTTTTAACGAAATATCATACCCCAATGTTTCAAGTAAACGAACAATAACGAAAAATGAGAAATTGTTTATAAAGGTCAAAAATAGAATCTGTTCGAAAATTAAGAGATTAATAATTTGAAATTTGACTGAAAACTTGGCAACTTTTTCGCCGAGACAGTTTCGATTCGTTGGTGTTGAAACAAAGTGAAAAGTGTAAAGTAATTAATGGTGTTAGCTTGTCATTGTCAAAAATTTGAGCTAGCATTTTTTTGGCGATTTCAAGCTGCGGTCGAAACAAAGAATGCAATAACAGGAATCCCTGAGTTTTGAAATTAAAGGTCTTTTCAAATAATTCAGAAATATTTTCTTTGTTTGAAATGGGAAAATTAGCTGCGCTAATTTTCTGGCGATAATCCAGCTGACAAAACAAATGAATTTTGATAACGTAGTGAATCATGACTTTGATATTTATGATTCAAAAGCAAATTTGGATGAATTAACAGAAACTACACACAATGACATTCAGTTCTCTTATTTATACTCGTAATGAACTGTTTACTTATTTTAGTTATCAAAATGTTCGCAGATGGTTTTAGCAGTAAATTGAAATTTCAAATCATAAAATGCATAATAAAAGTTTAAAAAGTACGAATGCATAAACCTCAATTGACCATACTTATCAATGCGATTTATGATTAACTATTATAATATAAAAATTTATAGAGTGTCCGAAAAGTCCTTGGCACATAATAAAAATACATGGAAAAGCTGTATAATATGCAGTATGAATATACAGTTGCGACATAATACTTCAAAGGTTCAAGTTTTTTTTTATTACATCTTAAAAAGAAAAAAAAAGTAATTATAAGTAATCACTGTATCGTCACATTGAGAAAAACATGAGTCACGTGAGGAGTTTTCTCATGGTATTAAACAGAATGCAATACCTGTCATTAGCAGAGTTAAATGTGTGTAGTGTTTGTGGACATGGGGTGAATTTGAGTACCGTTTAGATGTGGTTTGAGCAGCACATCTAAACGGCACACACATACTGTGCACGCATTAAATTCTGGTAATAAAATATGTTTAATCAAATGATGAAACACCTCACACAAAATTTGTTTTTCTTACTGTAACGATACAGCGATTACTTAATATCACACTTTTTCTTTTCTTTTTCCGCCTTTCTCTTACTTGTTACAATACCATGAAAAAAATCTGGAAAGTGCGAGGTATAATGTTGCAAACCGCATATTCATACGACAATTTGTTGTTTTTTTATGAATTTTTAAAATGTTTCAAGGACTTTTCGGACACCTTGTATATATTCGTATGTAATTGTAATACGTGCGTGCTGTGGTGTTTGAAAACATATTTAGAGTGTTAATAATAGGATTAATCAGCTTTGATTACTCATATGAATGAGGGTATTTACTGTATATATATATATATATATATATATATATATATATATATATATATATATATATATATATATATATATATATATATATATATATATATATATATATATATATATATAACACGGAAAGATACAATAGTCGATTTCTGTCTTGTTAATTGACTGCATATGTACCTGTGTTCGATTCACAGAGCTTTGGAAACTATAGGGTTTTTATTTAAGGTTGAGTAGGGACTCATCTCAGCCAACAAAAAACAATGCTTCAAGTAGGTCCTCGTGTTTTATGTGCTTTATGCAATGAGACAATTAAAGAAATCAAGTATAGACTGAAAATTGTGTGTGTGAAGGTGTTCAGTACAAAATATTCTCAGAATTAAAACAAAATGGTATTAATTGGTGATTCAGGTGTCACCAAGAATATCGAACTAAGAATGCAATTATTTCAAACACAAATATCGAAGTTAAAAATACCACCTAACTTTTGATTTTGTAAACTTTAATTACGTCTTGTTGTTCATTTGGGTATAGTTATTATTTAAAAGTTTTCTTTTTTTTAGAGATTTTATATTTTTATGGTCTTGATTGCAAAACTGTAACTTAAATTTGTAAACAAAATTTTCAAGTTTTTTCTTGCTTTTTCATTTCTTTTATTTAAAACGGCTCCTTCCCAGGGACATTTGGTGCAAATTAGTCATGAAATCTGTGTTTTTCAACGTCGATGAAAAACAGCTGTGAGAATTTCCTTTAAAACTTTTTTTCAATTTTATTTGTATGAGTTATACTAATAAAGAATACATTGCAGTCTCTAGGTTGAAAAAATGATTTACAAAATCTCAAGAAACTGTATTTTCCATATATTTTTGAATACTTAACTCCATGGACGTGACTAAGTAAGTAGTATATGGTGTAAAGTTTTCAGAGTTAAGAAATAGATGTAGAATAGCTTTAAATAATCATAATATTTAAAAATATTTAACACAGCTAGTGTTATAAAATAAAATTAATTTATTAATTTACGAATTCGTAAGTGTCTATGGTCAAATTTGATTTATCTTAAATTTTCAACTATTAATGTTTTCTGGATTTCACCAATGTCTCTAGAGAAGGTGTAATAGTTTACAATTACATTTTTGGGAGCATTTAATTATACGCTAATCTGTTTGTCAAAAAACTGTCCACTAAACTATTTGACTTTCTTCTCTTATATTTCACTGATACCTATTAACACCTGATACACTAACAAATAATAAATGATTATCTTGATTATTTGTGGAAATAGATTCATTTGGTGGAATTAAAAATAGTGCTTTTTCCTATTTTTTCCCTTTGTTTTAATTGTTTTTCTTTTTTTCAGCGCTTTTTTTTTTCTTGTTTTGTTTTTAGTAGCATTATTAGTTTTGCAGTTAAAACTTCGAAAACCTTTGCCTGAATTTATTTTTTTTACATGAATTTTGCACGGACAGAAAGTGCAACTAAAACATCTGGCAAGTTTTCAAAATATCCAAATTTAAAATCGTTTAGAGGTATAATTCTAACTCTAAATTTTTATGTGTATCTTTTTTTCAAATGTATTCTTTGCACTGTTACTACGCAAAGAAATGCACAGAGCTATTCGCTAAGATATTTTAACTTTAATAACCAAGTGTTAAAGCATCAATTTAACACCAGTCCGAAAGTTTAACGTTTAATATCATAGGGCATAACTAAAAATAAATATTCCAAATCTTACAAGCATTAAACTAAAGACACCATCTAAATAGTATCCAAAATTCTAAATTATGTAATAATAAATTGTTGTTTCCAAAGAGGGTTCTGAGAAAATGTTTTTTCATTACTAGAGTTGTAAAAGAAAAAAAAAACATTTTTTGACAACGCTCTGTTTAGCTTCTTAATGTATAATTCTAGTTTTAAGCTTTTATTTGTAACTAAAACTTAACAGAAGTCTTTGGAAAGACATATTATTTTGCTGGAATAAATTAAATCTGTGGTTGGAAGACAATAATAATAAGAATAATAATAAGATTAGTAATATTAACAAATGCTAGGAATTGTTAAATGCCTAATATTGAAAGAAGATAATGTTTCACTAATTTCAATTTACATATTTAATGCATTTAAGTTCAATTTGATTTAATCCTGTTTAGTTTAAATAGAGTATACCTCTAAAGAATAAATTATTTAATTAATCACTACTGTATAAGATAAGCTTAAGTGGTTTTAGAAGAATGATGAACTTCAGTCCTAATCCTATGACCACTTCATCCCATCTTACTTAAGTTTTTATAAAATATTATATTAAATAAATCCAGCTTTAGCTGTTAATCAGTAAGTGTTTTTGAGAAATACGAGTACGTGAAGCTTTTCACGCAGTCAGTCTGATGAATATTTCAATAAACAAATGTCATACATAAATCAAAATGCCTGGAGATTTGAAAATATAGCATAAACAAGCGAAACAACTTTTATTAAATAAGGTATTGCCAGCAATAAAATTTCGAATTTCAAATTAATTTTCTAATTATTGTAACATGCAGTTATTTTACACCTAAAATAAAAAATTTACACGTATTCCACTATTTATTTCAAATCTCTGGCGTTTTATTTCCTGTATGACCACTATATTGACAGTAACCCCTTTCCCCAGTTGATCCTCCAACTGTAGAAAATTATAATTCGTTGAAAATGAAAAAGTTTACTTTTACTATATTATTAGGGTATAAAATCTTTAGTATAGTAAGAGTACGAGTATTATTAAAACATAGACAGTTGGAAAAATAAACCAATTAAAAAAAAACACAAGACTTTTCATATGTTTTTCCAGTATTAAGATAATTTTTTGCATTGAAAAAGGGGTTCCTTGCATCCTCGAAACAAGCATCGGTATTTCTCATTTCTGTGTTGTAATTTTAATGTCCTTGTTTTGTATATCTTATTGGGAGAAAAATAAGAGCTTTATTTGTAAATCGAAACATTTAAATAAGAAATGCATTAAATAGTTTTGTATTGGGAAATTCATTTAAAAAAACAAAACTATCGGAAATGTTACTACCCTTCTTGCTTTTGAATAGAAAAAGGAGAAAATGTACTGTGGATAAAGGAAACGTTGCATTAATAGTTTTATTTCCTATACATTATTTAAAAATTATACAGAAGATAGTGAATTGTAATGAAAGACAAAAACGTCAAACTAGGTATGTTATTTTTTGTAAAAAATAGAGCAGATTTTATGGCATTTTTCGCAAAATAACAAAAAAAAAAAAAAAATTCTGGTTTTACCCTTAGTTTCATCAATGACAATATAAATTAAATTTTTCTGAATAGTAATGGTATGTTATGATGATTATTTTTTAAGCTTTCAAAAAGGAAAAGAAAATGCCGATTTTTTGTATATGTTTTGTGTAGTACTGATTTTTTTTTTAACATACTGGTAATCAAGCTTTTTTAATCAGCAATGGATTATTATGTCCCCTTCATTTCGTTCAAATGTTTTTCGGTAAAATGATTATAGTTCAACATGATTTCTTTAGTTTAGATTTTAAAGATCTTAATTCCTGAGCTTAAATTAATTATAGAATAAAATTTAGGTAGTACGTAAAATCCAAGTAGTCAAGTTTTTTTTTTTTTTTTTTTAACCTACTTTGTTCAAATAAGGACTGTTTTGTAACACCAGAGCTCGTGACCGTTCGAGTTATAGCAAAACAGATATGTTCAGAATAATCTGGTGTTCACATTACAGATCACTCTGACAGAAAGAGTACACTGTATGTGGTAACCATTGAGACACTTATTTACACAAAATCAAATTCAAGGTACATATGAGGCGAATTTCTAATGTCCATTTCTATCACGTGTTTCTAAAGCACAAAATTGCGTGTAAGTAATTCCGAGTTATACCTTTTTCAGTGCATAAAAAATAAAATAATAAAAAAGAGGTTCCTCTTATTGCAAACACAGTTTCGAAATAAGGTAACAATATTTTTATTGCAAATGTGCTTGCCTTACAGTTTTGAGAGTTCTTTAAAAAGCAAATGTGGTTATGATTTGTCTAAAGGAAAAGTTTCTTTGTATCTTTATTTCGCATCTTGGTGAATGCCTTGAAGGCAATTGTTCTAGCTATAGAACGAAGAAAATAAATGGTAGATATCGACCCCCTGCAATTATGCACATTAATCATACATGTTCCTATCTAGACAGACTTCAAACATCCTCGAGCAACTATTTTTGCAGTTTGAATGTTTTCAGTTCGGATTAATAATTATGTCTGATGTGCAATTTAAAGATCCATCACACGCGATACATTATGTAACAATGCAACTATTAAAGAAAAAAATCTCCAACTCCCTGCAGCAGACATTAAAGCATTCCTGCACACCCCAATGCTTAGACCATAAGCTATGCCAACCCTATAAGTAGATATCTGACACGTTTGTCATGTACAGTCCCCCCATTCCCTGACACAGTGAAAAAAACACCTTGATATCCCTAATTAGTCAATGCCCCGCTGCTGCTTTAATCAAAACAAAACTTTACCCAGAAAACCAGAGCCATTTCCTCATAATGTGACTGCCTGTAGGCAACATATCCTTCTACGCGATCAATACATAGCAGCATTTGAGAAGAGAAAATTATCATCCCTGGCAAAAGAAAGCTAGCCTTAAAAATTCAGGGCTCTCGCTTAAACATACATAATGAGGCTCTAAATTGCCTGGCAGCCAGCAAGAGCCATCCCCGTTCTGAGAATTTTTTAGCCCCGATGAAGAAGAAGCATCATTAGAATAAAACGACGCCCTATTATTTGCATCCTTTGACCCACCCCTAGGAGACAGCGCTCTCTGGCCACGCCTTCATCTACAGCTTCCGCATTCATCTTGAGCTTCCGGAAAAACAGCATCTCCACGAGCCTCCCCCTGGTGGTGGTGAGACTAACTATTTCATCCGGAAGCTTTCGCTGTGGCCCCGGGAAGCTTTCGGCACCCCTTTTGAACACCCCACCGGCGTTCAGCATGGGAAAGGGATAACACATATTCACTTTTGAAAGCCGCGTCTCAGGTCACAGGGATTGCTAGAAATAAATTCGACGGTATTAAGACTCAGGCGAGTTAAATTTTTATTTAAGTCCTACTTTCTAACTTAAAAATATTTTTTATAGTAAATACAAAATTTATGCTCATAGTGATTTACATTACTAGGGGGTGGGGGGGAGTTCTTAAAAAGTTATATGATTTGAATATTACGTTTCGCTTCTTTTATCCGGTCGAGGGCTTTCTAGAAAAAACTATCAACGACTCAGGCGAGTTTCAACTTTTTTTAGGTCCCATCAATTGCAACTTAAGTCCTATCAATTAAAACTCTTTTAAATCCTATTATTTATAACTTGCAAATACGTTTATTATCGGTGCGATTTTTTTGCTCACAGTCACTTAGTTTCATATTTTTTTTTCCTTTTAACTAGTATATTTTTTTAACATTATATTTCGAATCTTCTATCTAATCACATCGGTAGAAATAAATTATACGGTGTTAAGACTCAGGCCAGTTTAAACTCTGATTAACATTTCATAAATTTGAAGCACTTTTTACTGTAAATGATAGTTTTATGCTTCAAGTCGCTTAAGTTTTTAATGTGCTATATGGTTGAATTTTTAAAAAGTACATTATTTAAACATTATATTTTGCATCTTCGGTAAATTTGATTTTTTTGTGACACGGACTTTTATTCATATCTGGAACGGACTGACAACACTTCTGCTCAAATGTGTTCATTTACTTTTCCCTGAAACAAATTTTTAAGTTGACGTTGAATTTTAGGTAAATTATTTTTCGTTACTATTTTTTTCCACTGAAGTAAGTATAAGCAACGTAATCGGATATAGTACGCTTCTACTTCATTCACCATATCCACCTAAAATTATTCTTTCACATCCTTCAAACAACATGAGGCAGGGTTTTTTTTTTTTTTTTTTTTTTTTCAAGAAAACAATTTTTTCAAGGATTTCGTTTTAAGATCACCTGTGTTCTCAACATTCTGATATTTTCCCATTCTTATTGGACTTGGAAAAAGTTCAGTTCTTAGAGTCCTATATTTTATTAATTTTGGAGAAATGCAAAATGGTATTAGATTTGAAGCATGAGTTTATTTTTACTGTTTTTACTTTTGTGATTCAGCCATGTTGCATTTTATTATTTAATTCCCCATTTTTATCACTTAAAAACTACTACATAACTAAAACTTCTTTGTGAAATTACGTTTAACGTTCATTTTAACTGAACCAGCGGCCCAAATAAATGATAAACATTTTGTTTGGAACAACCGATCCTAGTCTGCGAAATACTGAATGAGAGTTTAGTCATGATATAATATGAAAAAACGACTAAAGAGAGAGTATAAAATGAATCAAGAGAAAATTCCTTCATAATCGCTATCTGGCTATGTGTAGAAGAGATAGTTTTTTAATTAATATCAATATCTAAAGTGTAAACAAAATATTATATCCTTTAGAATATTTTGTTTGCATTTCAGCCTTTGATAACTTAATGGTTTTCCCGGCACTGTAGTCTTTGAAAACACTCAGAAAAGCAAGAAGTATCCTTTTGAATAAATGTTACTGATTTAATACATATATAGTAATACATATTATACATAATTAAAACATATACTTCGCAGACGACTCCTACCTTTTTATAATTATATAGTTCATTTTCTTTTCTTCCTCTCCGTCTGCTATTGCCACGCATACCATCATTTAAAAGTTAAATTCTAAAATATACTGCTGTGGGTAGGTCAACGGTCTACAAAAAGTGATTTTGAGATTATTTGAAGAAACTTGTTTTTGATTTGTTACAAACATCAGTAAAAAATCGAAATTTGAAGTCAGGCTATTGGCATTGCAAGCACAATACTATATTTTTAAGTAAAATATTGGTGAAAGTAAAATATTGGGTTCAAAATACACTTGAATAAAAACATGAAGTGAGATAGGTGACGAAAAGTACAAAAAATGTGCTGGTACTGCGATTTAGTACTGCCAGAGCAGTAAAAGCAATGAATACATCAAGATTCATGTCTGAAACAAAAGATGCTATTTTATATGTCTGGAAAAAGAAGTATAAATAATAAAATAAAAATTAAAAATAAGAAAAATCAGTCATTTCTGTCTAATAAAAAAAGTCTGATTTCGAGATTTAAAATATTAAGGAATTATTTTAAAGTCTTGTATTGCCACATATTATGTAAATCATACTCCCGCTTTAGTTCATATAAAATTCGCTATGATCTTGCTATTTAAAGTATAGTATACATTGTTGTTACAAGGCGATAATTTCTTAGTAAATAAATATTTATTTGTCAGTTTGATGTAAGTTTCTAAAATATTTTTGAATTTTTTCTTATTTTTATTTATTTATCTACTGTGCAATTGAACCTTTTCGTGGGGTCATTGATTTTCTAGAAATGATTTATTAAATAGTTTTTGATTTCAATCGATTTAAGAAAAAAATACATTTGGATGATTAAATTTGTAAAAAATAGTTTCACTGAATTTTGAGGATGAGTTTTAAGTATGAAACCATTTACTATTAGTCATCCAAAAACTAATGATAGTTCATGTCACGTATTCTGATTATTAGTCAGTGAAAGTGTGAAATGCTGATTCGATATCTTATTTCATGAACAACTTTCAGTTACAGAAATCAGGCGTGTTCGTTTATTATTATTATTATTATTATTTGTAATAATGCTTTCAAATCAGTTTTAAGCATTATGAGGAAAAAAATACTTTGAAATCAGTAAGCACTGCATAGCCCCTGATAGTACATGTCGCGGTAAAATTATAGGAATGTCAATGTGACTCACAACGGTCACAGTAAAAAATGACCTAACAAAGCAATGACACTCCGACACAATTATTATATGTTTTATGCGACTTCACTACAATTTGATATCACTACAATCACTGCAACGTCACCAAGTGATGTCGCGGCCACATTTTAGTCACTGTGATAGTAGGATATTGACTCTTCTAAAATGAGAAAGCTCAAAACAATTTTAAATTGATTCTTTAGCTTTGCTTTTTTATGGTTTTGAATTGGGCTACCTAGAAGCAGAAATAGTTACATAGTAATAATTTTGTCAATACTTTTCTATTGTTCATGTTTGAACTAAAAGCAGTATGCTGTAGTGAAGCATTAAAGGCAAGATAATACTTTTCTGAACTAGTACAGAGCTAAAAAAATGGAAATAGTGTTGATATTTTTCAGGAAAACGCCGTGACTAGTTTGATTTTTTAAAAAATATATTTAATCATAAAAATTTAGAAAACGCGCTAATAATTCATTTTCGACAGTTTAATTACCAAGCACAAAATACCTTCTCTACTAAAGATAAGAATTTTTGTCATTAAAAAAGCTTATTACTGAAGCCTAAAAACTGATTCAATAATGCGATATTTCATTAAAAAATTTTCAACGAAAGTACTAACATTCAACTTAACATTTATTATTTTTTGTTTATTTAAAAAGCGTGATATTGGGATAAAACCAACTGGCGCTTGAGCCTCTAATTTTTTGACCTACTGTTTTCTTTTAAGTAATAGGAATATGTGTCAAATAAAAACAAACCTGAACAGTGTACAAATTTGAATGTGTCTTGATTTTGAAAAACTATTGATTTAATATTTGAGCTGATGCATTTGTATAAGTTTTATACGCCCCCAACCCCATAATGAAATGGATAAAAACACGAACTATATCATTAAAATCTATTTGTACAGATAAACGTAAGTTTGTGCTAGTAGAAAAAGGAATAGTTGCTAAAACGTATCTAAACAGTACGCCTATCTTATTTTTTTTGTTCAAGCTTAACATGAGGGTGTTTATAAAGTCTTGCACTAATAAAGAGCATGATTTTTTAAACTACTTTAGATTGAAACAATTTTATTTTAAATAATGATCCTCATCTTTTTTTTTATTTTTTACATTGTTAATAAACTCCTACGTGTACACCCTTCGCAGTTTTCAGAATGTTTAGACAGTCTTCAATTTTGCAAAAGGCACTAGCTCAGTTAGCATGTACCATCTGGAGAGTGGGGGTTTGGTCCTTAATGTGTAAATCTTAGTTCAGTCCTTAAATGATATAAAGCATCGTATTGAAATTGACAATATGTGTGATCCCGAAAATCCTACTCGTGGCACCCTTGGAGTAATAAACTTATGCAAGTAAGCTTATATGCAAGTAATAAACTTATACATTTTAAACATTTTCCAGAAGTGAAAATATTGGGCAATTTAAGGAACAACTACAAATGATGTATTTTTGTGTCAGGGTCAAGCTAGTAGAAGCATAAAAAGTAAAATTGCTCATTAAAAACATTTATTATCAAAAAACTGCAATATGAATATATACATGTATATATCATAGCTCAAAATAGTGTAAAGCAAACATGTTTTGAATGATGTTTTCGATTGCGCTCAATCCACATTTTTTGTAACTTAGGCAAAAAATATAACGCTTTTGACATTTTTTAAAAATTGTGTGCAAGAGAATTATTTCTGATAACTAAAATTTTGCAATCTCCATTTCTGGTGTTATGTACTGGTAACATTTAAAATAGTTACCTACGATTTCCAAGAATCTTGTTGCTAAACAAAAACATTAGTGAAGTAAGTGAACCAATTGTTTTGTGATTTTCGGTGATGTTTCAAAATAGTTGTGATAACCTTCAACATAGAGCAAAAGTGTAATTCTGAGCGATGTTGTTTAATTAATGCTGAAAAAAAAAAGACTGCAGGTAACTAATTTTTATTGACCTCACTGACTCAATGAACGCTTTTATTCTCATATGGTTAGGTTTTTAAAATTATAATATTCGATTCATTTACTGGTTTGATGTTTTATGAATACGTTTGTTTATTTTGGAAATTAAAAAAAAAAAAAAAAATACGTTTACTTTTGCTTTTGATGCAATGAAAGTTATGACTAAAATCGAGATATAAATATTTTCTTTGGTAAACACAACAAATGATAGCATACTTTTTTTTAATGACTTCATTTCGGAATTAGTTTTAGATTAGTTCAGAATTAGTTTTTGTTTAAATCTTTAAAATTTTGGAAAAAAGCTAAAATGTAAGAAATATCCTTAAGTAAAATTGTCGTAAATAAAAATCGTGTATCTTTTGTAAAAGTACACAGTGATTTCTGGTTTCAGCATCAGTTTTTTTTCCACGTTGTACAATGATCACTTAAAATCTAACACTGTGCTTTACACGAGTGAAACAAATTGTTTAGAAATTATGCAAGTTTGATGTTAATCTGACTTAATAAAATATTTATATATAAAAAGTATTTTAATGTCTTTAATAGATGTTGTATTCATATATATATATATTACGGTTCTACACTTTCCGTTTTCTTCTTAAACGGTTTTTGTGCTATTTAAAAATATTGACAAATACTTTGACGCACAGCTACGCTTGTTTCAGAACGCAAACTAATAATGTGTCAGTTTTTCAAACACGTATACTCGGTTTCTAGAGTTAATAATGCTATATTCAGTAAGTTACGCCCTCTAGCCAGTGCGATGCCTGTCTTGCCTTCAATATTCAAGTTGAACCGAACCATTGTTTCGGTCACACGTGGTCAGTGTTAATTCTTCTATTATGTACCAGTTTGTTTTGCACTCTAGGCTTCCTTAAGAGGTTTTCCACTTCCAGCTGAGTCACTCCTATGCCGGGATGTTGAGTGCTAATAAGCACGAAACTGCAGTCCTCGGCTGGAATTGACTGAGCTGGCGGTGTATTTCATGCATTTCATAATGGTATGTTATTCAAAAATTTGTGCTTTGGGCATAATTGACTAATGTTAGGAATAAAAGAAAGTTTTTATTGTTAAAATATTGAAAAGCGTATACCAGTTTCACTTTTAAACAACTAAAAGCGTTAAAGATGTTTTACATAAAATTTTGCGTTTGAGTGAATAGGGCAGAAAAATGAAGTGTAACTGCAATGTAGTAAAGATAAACACCAAACAATACGCAAAACAGTTATTAAATAATACAGGCTGGGAAATAACTACATCAAACAGATGGGAACAACATTTTGAATTTCTTTTAAACTTGGGAGTTGTATAGTGATTAATCCATTTGCATATATTAGACATTTTGACGTTTGCACTTTATTCCGGAATTTTTTGCCCTTGCATTTTAATTGTGATACCTTCAAACATAAGGACTCATTTTGTAATGTGAAGTATGAACTGTTTAATTTTTTTTTTTTTTTTTTATACTTAAAAAATAATGTTTCGTACTTGTAGCCGGCTTGACTATACGGTCATGACCGCAGCCCATACAAACCATTTTTTTAACCTTTTTTTTTTTTTTTTTTTGATCAGTTGAAACAAGAAAGCATTATGGGTTTTTATATTCTTATAACACAATTAAAAGGCAAAGTTTAAAATATGCTGTAAAAAGTGCAAATATATGCGTGAAAATGTCACGACTGTGCAAATGGATTCAGCAATACAAGAAAGTTACTGCTACCTTTTTACTAAGGAATATAATAGCATTTACTTATTTTTTGATGCAGAGTACTACATAATATTTTTAACTAATGCTTTTTAGTATGGATTTTTGAAATGTTTCAGACTTTGAAAAAACCTCCATGAAATAATTGCGAAAATTACGAGCTACTTTGCAGATTGTTTGAGTTGCACAAATGTTTTGTGAAATTTATTTTACTTTAATCCTTCTGTGCAGATATGTTTTGTATACTTGGATTTTTCGAAGATTTTTTTTTCCAACTGTTAGACATTTTTTAGAGTCAACCAACCAGTCGCAAATGTTTGTTTAATGTATGCTGACTTTCAGCATCATAATGGTTTCAAGGTAACCTTTTGTTAAAATATAAGTATTGAATATAGGAATTTATTTTTAAAAATAATTAAACCATGTACTTTAATTTTGAATCTCTTAATATTTCTTAGTGTATTTCACTTTAATGCACTGCAGATGGCTTAAGGCTTCACATTGGTGGATAGGTCATGAGATCAGTTTTTGATATATATATATATATATATACATATTAGAAAATAAATTCGGAAAACTATACACTGCTCATATGTTTATACAGTAATTCTAATATTACTGTTTGAATCTACACTTGAATACTGATTGTGAAGTTGTTGAAATATATACACTTACATTGTAATATTCTATGAAATATACAAAATTATAGAAATCTAGTGATTTTATTGAAAAGGTTTAAACAGTTTTCAAAAAGTACTTTTCTGATTCAAACCTGAACTACTTTTATAAAAATAACTTACTCGTAATTTGCAGCGCATTTCTCACATGATTCAAAGTTATCCTATGAGGCATGATAACATTGAACCAGGTTAGAAATTCATTTTAAATCAGATTTTTTAAATAAAGATTAATTAATATGGATGACACTTTTATGTAATGGGAGTTTTTTTACCAGTTTAAGGCCGGTAGATACGATAACACAGTTAAAATATAAGTTGAGCAGTCAAAACAGAAATATTTTATTACATACCTTGAATGACTGCAAAGCTAAGTTCATGAATGTTAATTTACCTTCATTATTAAAAAGCTGTATAAAAATTTTAAATGAAAGTGTATTTCAAATTCATCAATAAGCATATTTGGTTTAATCAATAGTCACTGCCACAACACCACTATACACATAAAACACTGCTATCGTACTATAGTATTTTTAGCAAAAAATTACTATTTGTTGAATGTATATTAACATGTTTCCAACGAAGCGGTACAACATAGTAAAAAATAGATATCATATCAAGCATTTACCTGCTTAAATGTAAACACAAAATGTAAAAGTATGTATACATGTTATATATTCTATGAACTTCAATTCCCTTACATTATTACAACTATGAAGCAATGGTATGCGAGAATAAAAAGCATTACTATTAAGCTTATTTTAATTTGTATTTAAATAAGTATCTGCGGAAATTTTGATCGGAAGAGCAGATAAGAGAACGTTTTATTTTATTTCCAAAACAAGGTGTGAATTAAAATTTCGAAACTCTTGTTGCCACCAAAAATACGCCTAATATGGAGTACGAATATCTTCCAAATTCAATAATGTATTTAAAACTAAATACATCATTATTAAATAAAACTATTGACTTTAAACTGTTCGTATTATAAAAAGAGATATAAGTAAAAGCTCTACCCAAAACCAATAAATAACACATTTACTACCAACTTTATAAAACTATGATTTGTATAAAAACATAGAGCTTTTTTGGGGGAAAATAGGTAAAACAATACGTCCCAAATGAATGCATAGCTTAAAAAGAAATCATTGTGCAGTATTTCTCAAAGTGTTCAGTTTGGTACATTTCACAGCTGAATTTTGAATTTATTTGCATTTTTTTATGTGTCAAGTTACAAATACGAATGTTTTAGATTATTTTCAAACTCTCTTATTTGTATTTTCACGATGAAAACAAGTACAAATGTTTCCAAATTTAGCTGTGAAATACCCGTACGTAGCCCCTGAATACTACTGTGGAAATATTAATTTGATATAATACAGATTATTATAGTCGTACTATCATAAGTTTAATTTATTTCAGCTACGGTGTTTTCTAAAACATAACAGAAGTACATCCTGTAAATTAACATTTTTTTAAAGTTAAATTTTGCCTATGATTGTAAATCAATACAAAATAACTGGAAAAGTGTCTCACACCGTAAACAATGCTATAATAATTTTGTGTTTTAAATGTGTTTATCATAACTTTAGAGCAAGCGCATATTCTATATTTGAGTGACATATATTGCCAGCATTTTTTTTACAGTGTGTGGAGAAAAATACCGATGATTTTCTGATAGGACTGCAATGAAATAAATCAAAGGAGTACTCTCTTCAAAAAAATGGAGATTAAATGATTTCATGATTGTAAATCGTACAAAAAAAATGCCAATTTTTCTCATGTCAAAAAAAAAAAAAAAAAATCCAATGTTTTTTCAAAAAATTATTTATTATGACTTCTATTTTAAAAGTCTTGCCGTTAGAGCAAGCATATTTTTGATGTTTGCTTGAGTTGTATATTGCTGTCATTATTCTCAACGTGTTGAGAAAAATGCCGATACATTCGTAACGGGAATGTAATGGGATAAGCCGAGGAATATCCCCTTTTAACAAAGAGGATATTAAATTAGTGAAACTGATTAACACAATGAAGGAAGAATTTTATCTCATATCCTGACACAGAATTACGTGAATAAATTTGCGATAAATTTCCGATCTCCGATATTTTTATATTTAGACATTTAAGTGCGAAAGAAAGAAAGACGGAACATTTAATGGACAATTAAACTTTTAATTCTGTCTTAAGATCTAATGTTAATGGACTTGGAACATCAGCAGTTTTCGGATTCATTTAATATCTCAACTTCTGCAAGCCATGAAATACTCTTCCCTGTGACCTACATCTTCAAAGGGAAGGAAATGCTCTCCCCGAACTTTACCGTTTCTACTTCCTGGTTCATTTCCGGTAGGTGTCGTATATGCCACCCGAAAAGGGTTTTCCGGTAAAGAAACGTTTCCAGGAGTAAAAGAGTTCGAAATTTAGCGTGAATCTTTCATTTATTCGAATTTCAAGACGTAACTGGGTGAAGATTCGCCAAGATAAAGTGCGTGTGGTGTAATGGTGCGATTCGTTTGGGATTCAAAACATATTTTGAAATTGAAGCCATGTGCCGTTGTTTTGTAACATACAGTTGTCTTATTACTATTTTATGGTTAATCTGTTAATGCATGGTATAGCATATTTGCAACATAGAAAAAAATGTTTTTATGTCAGTTAGTTTAAATTAAGTAATTTATGTTTTTAAAAAACATATTGTAGATTTCTAGGAATAAATAGCAGCACAACTGCTATTTACTCAATTTGGTGAAAAGAAGCTGAGCACATCAGATGTTTATAATTAGCTCATGTTTTACCTACTTTAATTCGTATTCGTTTTTGAGTTATTACAAGTAACAATTAGCTCACTTAAAATTGGTTTTGAGCTCCGAAGAATTTCTTAATTTCTTTTTATAAATAAAGCCACGTAGTTATTCTGTGCAAACTGTAGCAAATGTGTAAAAAAAGAAAAACATCAACGGGTAATACAAGGGAAAAAAACTCTCCGATTTTATTTTTAAATTATATTTTACGGTGTAATAAATCTTTCTTGGAGTTCTATGGCTTTTTTCGGGCCAAAAAAATCATGAATTTATAGGTTAAAATCCTTTTAATAAAATATTAAGGTTACCGATCGGAAATACTAGTTTAAAATCTATATATCGAATACCAATTAATACAATCAGAAACTTGATCATTCTGTTTTTTTTTCCTTAGTCACCGTTTTGTCGGCATTTTGTTTGTAAGGTTTCATGATGTTATGTTCGTCCACCAATTCGTGCTTTGTGCTCTAATAGGTAACTTATAGTAATCAAATACTATCTCGAATCTTTTCCATTCTCTTTTCCTCATCTCTATATTTTCGACTTCTCTACCCATGCAGTTTAAACTGAACGTATTTTCCAAATTAAACACGCAAAGAAAAAAAAAGTTCCCGAATCCTCCACGACCCAAATTCTGAAGATACTGTCATTGTCACTGAAACTTGGACATTGACAGGTATTAATGAACTGAAGTAAACTTTCTGTGCTTCATGGTCACATATTTATCATAAGACGACTTCCTGCCTTTCTCTAATTTTGTGCTACTTTTGTGAAAATGTTAAAATTAAAAATCTTAATTATTGAGGAAGACACGGTAGAAGGCAACAGAAAGTTGAAGGCTCTTGCATTGTTGAGTAAAAAAGCCTTAGCTTTTAAAGAGTAATGACTTAATGAAGGAAAATGCAGTTGCTACCGTGTCTGATGCAATAGTAAATTCATGTGTGGCGCACAATAAGTAGTAGTGCAAATAAGAAAAAAGCCAACGGTACTTGTAATACAAACGAACTTTAATTTAGAGCTTATTGTAACACTTCGTTTTTTTTTTTAATCTGCATATACTGACGTTATGTTCTTGATTTTCGAAATAGACAGCTTTGACTCTATTACGAACTTTTGAGGTTCGATATACATGATCGAGCTTTCTCACCGTGAGTGACAATTCAAGTCACTAACTATATGAGCATTGAAGTTTCTAGGTGTACAGCCACAACTACTTAAATATATTCATAAACATTGTATTGGGATCTTCTTGCTCTCAAAAGCTTTGTCAAAGAATTAACTCAAATCGAAAAATGTACCTTAAAGGTTTAAAATACCTTTAATGAATCAGAAACACTGTACCGGACAGATAAAAAGTAGCTTTTATTTTCGTTCTTAATTTCTTTATATTTTTTATTGTTTTTATTTTTGTCATCTATTTTAATTCAGATGTATAGTACAAATTTTTCTTATTACGTTTTTGCTGAAAATGAAGAACGAAAAGTCTTAAATTTCAACATTTTACTAGTGCTTGTAGGGAATCAAAAATGTGCTCCTTAATATTTCTCAAAAATTAATTTTTGTAGATACTGCCGTTTACCTACCAACTGCAGTAAAGTGACTTTAATTACATGGATTAACTAAAACTTGATAACCCAGATTTTGACACTTGTATGAATTAGTAATTTTAACGATATCACCTCACAAAACTTGTTAACAAATATCTGTCAATCAAACATGAGTCAAAAACAAGAAATTGCGATAAATCCAATAACCTACTGTATAATAGCTGATATAAATACGGGGTTTCATAACTTTTTGCGTCTGTCTTATTTCTACATTTATGCGGGTTTGTTTGTTTATTTATGTGTGAAAAATATAAACGATTAAAAACGTATAATTAATAATATTATTAGTGATAAAATATGATATAACAACGTTTTATCGCACAAAATTTGCAGATTACAGCAGACACGTATAAACTGCCATACTGTAATAGTGTTTCTGAAATTAAATATATTCGTTTTAAAAATTGGAGTCTTGGCGAAGCATTCTGTATTTAATCGAAGAATAAGACAGAATTAAACGAACTATCAACTAGTTCTGAAGAGCCCAAATTTTAATTTAAAAGAAAGGTGGTTGAAAATTGAATTGTTAAAGATTATTGTAATTTAGTTAATTACATTTGGAAAAAATGTCCTCTAACCATTCAAAAAACTTCTAATCATTTATTTTTAGCATCTATTCTACCTATCGAATGTTATAAAGTTTCTAACTCTAAGCCAATGTCATGAAGATTTGAAGAAATATTGAAATCCCTAATGTTTTTAAAGTGTATTTGTAGAGTTTTTTATACTGTTTGAATTGTTTTACCTTTGAAATTTTGAATTACCTTCAGACAAAAAAAAAATCTTTCTGAAATTAGAATTTTCGCTCACATGCAGAGAATTAAACCACAAATGTGCCGCGGTTTCCAAAACGTGGATACAGCGACATATTTGTTTTCTAATTCTCTTTTTCGTTATTTTCCTAATATACAGGAAATGTAAGCTAATTTTCAGACAGGCAAAAATCAAATGACATTTAAAGATAGGATTTTTGTATAGTTTGTTTTTTCATACAATATTTCTGATTGGTAAAAATAATTTGGTTCATAACTAAGAGGGGAATTAATCGATAACAAAAGCATATACAATCTGAAATCATCAGGTTACTAGTGCATTTTTATACCCGTAGCGCAAAAACCTTGTCGTTCACTGCTTTAGTGTAAACGAAGACCTAATAGTACCATATTCCCCCTTTTTTTTGTATACTAGTATACAAAATCTTAAGGTATTCTTTCTTACTTATCTTAAGGTTCATCTTAAGGTATCTTTCATTTCAGACCCTTGTTTCTTTTGAAATTTGGAATTATCTTTATATTAAATCCTATTGAACTTTTTTACACACAAGTCGAGAATTAAATAACGAATGTGTCGCGGTATCCAAATTTTGAGTCAAACGATCACAGAGTAAAAAAATATACAATTCTAATACACTGATATAACGTATAGTTGATAATAAGAGACCACACAATATTCGTCAAATAAGCAAAACACCAGTCTATTTTAAAAATGACGAAAATTTATCTGAAAATTAGTCATCATTTTATTGCATGCTTAAAGTAGGAGTACATCGTAATATTGTAGTGTTGAGACTAATAATCTTTTAAGACGTTTTATTCATTCTATAGTTTAATTTCAATTAGGGTTGTTTTTATTTTATTTATTTATTTATTTTTTTGTTTTGTTTTGTTTGATTGCTTGTCCATAGTGTTCAATTCATTGTGTGTGGTTTTTTTTTTTTGCTGTTGTTCCTATACCTTCTGACCCTATGTGATATACTGTGGTGCATTGGGAGTTTCTTTATGTGTCTGATAAAATATAAAAAACATAGTTTTCTAACTTCGTTTTTTTTTTTCAAAAAAGAAAAAAAAGATTGTATCGAATATCTAAATTACAAATTGGTTTAAAGGAACGATTCAAGATATTAAAAACCTCAGGGACTCATGGTTGAAGCTGAAGAATTTTGGTAATTCGATAATTTCACAACAATATAACACATTGATCAAATAAATAATTCTTTGAAATGATCGAATAGGGAAGAGTAATACTTCTCCTAAATCAGACACACGTGAATTGGTGCCCTTCATTGAAATGATCTCTAACGCATTTTATCTCATCATATCAAAGGGAAATCCGTATCAATGTAACCTTTAAAGGATCATGCTTTGCTTATTCATTCAAACATGAGAATATGATTATGCGTTTAAACGTTGTCTAAAATAGTTCTATCAATTGAGCAACAATAAATGATTTAAAACGGAAGAATCATTGAAATGTGAATTGATGTAAAAATGTGCATTCTCGATTTTCTTGAATTAGTTTGAATCAACGTAATTTTTAAACAATATACTTTATAAAGTTTACCCACTATTTTTCGTGTCATTTTGCTCTTTTTACTATTTTAATACAGTAACGCATCAATAATGTATAAAACCATCAGTAAAAGCTATTACTCCTTTACACTAATAACTTTCCAAGTACGAATTCTGGCAGTGTTCTAAAAGTACAGGTATAACTTTTGAAATCTCTTCCTTCAGTCAACTTCCTCAATTTTTTTCTGAAAAACTGGAAACCTTCAAACCAACGTTTCAAGCATTAAAATTACGAATTAGTTTACGTAAACGTAATTCGGCACAAAGAGACTACCAAAGAAAATTGATAATATAAGCTATGTGCTACAATATGATTAATCTGAAAAACCAACGTAAATACACCACAAAGGTCATGAGATCTCCAATTTCTTTTTTTTTTTTTTTTGTGGTGAGTTGTCGCACATGTAAAAATATTTACAATGAATATGAACACTAAATTTCTTAGTGTTAGGTCTAAAAAGTAAATTGTTAGTTTTTATTGGTTTTTATACAACAGTTGACAGTTCGATTTTCAAATCTAAAACTAATTACCTACGTTGGGTGGTAGCATCTTTGCAAAAGCTTTTATTTCAATAATCCTAGCATAAATTACTCTTATTAACAGCACACTGAAAATTTAAATTACAGTAAAAATGTTTTCGGGTCAACTTGAGATTTTTTTATCCGTGCATAAAAGAAAATGTATGCTTAATACAAGATTTCGAATTGAAGTTCAGTGATTTTAATCAATAGTGCTAAATATTTCTTTTTTAGAGGTGTACTGCTATGGATGCAGTAAAATATGCTATTTAAAAGAAATTAGAGGGTACCTTTTTATATAAGTTTGCAAAAAAATCTACAACTTATAATCTTTATAACTTTTCAACTAATTGGTTTCAAGCTTTAATCATCTTCAATATATTATGTCAAAATACTTTGATTAATTACCGTTAACTTAGACAAATTTGACAATTTAATGCATTTATATTTAAATTTCCAATCATAACATTTTTCACTATTTACAAAATGAAACATAAACAATCAAAATTTGAATCATATGCTGTGATATGAACAGCATTAAATGATTCATTTTCTTAAACGTTCTGCTTTGTAAGAAACGGCTTTTTTCATATTTTTTTTAGATAGGAAGGAGTATGATTCTAAAAGTTGAACTATCCCTTTTTAATTCCACCTTTTTTCTTTTGCAAAAATTAGAGATAGCTTCGTAAAGAAAATATCCAACTAATTCAAGAAACAGCATAAAAACTTATCTTGTTTTAAATACTCATTACAGTTAAAATTTGCATAATTTTATAAACCTCAATTTCGAGCCAATGAAAGACAGGTCGCGCGCAACGTCACAAAAGCTGCTCAAAGTTCTAAATCACGACACCCAACCAGGTGTTTAAATTACTTGAGGACACTTATCAAAGGAATTAGTTCATTTTAAAGAGTAACTATGAGAAAAATGGAAATTTTGGTACCCACCCACATCTATACAATAAAGAAAATATAATTTTAGGATTTAAACACCATTTAAAAAAAAATTGCGAATATTTTTCGAGCAAGATTTCGAAATAAATGCTCTTCAAAACTCTGTTATGCAACTATTTTGTTTATACCCGTATGTGGCATTTCTGCCATTAGTTGCTGAGCAGTCCAATAAGATCAAGTATGAAAATGTATAAAAAAAAAAAAACTTTGCATCCTCAGAACTGTCATTTAAAGATTAATATAATGAAGCAGATAAAAAATAACGCGACAATATTCATCACAATGTCGGATATATATATCTTACTTCAAAGTGATTTAACTCAGGTGGATTTAATTACATTTGGATATGTTTAATAGCTAACGAAATTTTCCGTTTAGTATTCCGTAAATGATCCACTATAAGAATGAATTCTAGATGTGCAATATCTGTAATGTCGTTTAAGGCATTTAGAGACTAGTTATTGCAGAGGTAACGAGATGGCACTTATTCTATCGCAGTTAAAACTTTGAGTTATCTTCTCATATTTCGCCCTGATTTTAAAATGTATCCAGGTTAATATGTCTTGTATTTTAAAAATAAGATTTAATGAAGAACGTTTTTTAAAACAGCAATTTCAAATTTTTGATGCAATTATTTTTGAGCAAAATTTCTAAAAAATACGTTTTAAAATTGTTATATAAGTTTGATATTCATTTTATTTTTGAAGTCATATATAAAACTGCAAATCGACTAGTATCAGATTTACTAAAAACCTTTAAATTTGCTATATCAGACAGAATTTATCATGCATTTATCATTAAACGCTCTATTTGCAATTTTCTTATCTGAATAATTTCTCTATATGTGTTAACTGTAATGCTACATACTACGATACAACGAGATGTTCTTTATTTAATTGCAATTGAAACTTCTAGTTTTCTTTCCATAACCCAGCTCTGTTTTTATACTTTATCTAGGTTAAAGTTAAATAAATAACTTTAAAAGAGGACCTTTTTATAATAATTTATTTTTGTTCATGTTTTTTAACATCCTTGCCAAAGTTTGGCTACTAATATTTTGAGCGAAATTTCCAAGTGAATGCGCTTGAAAACGCTGTTATATAAGGTTAATATTCATCTTCAGGCCGTATGTATATCAAACTTAAAGTAAATAAACTCATTTTATACTAAAATATCGACGACTAAAAATGGCTAAAATATCCTTATACATGTTAAATATCTAACGAAATGTACCATGCAGCAATCTTTAAGTGCTCTACTTCTAATTTTCCTATCAGAATGAGTACACTATCTACGATATCTGCAATGTTGCATAATGTCATACAGCGAGATGGCGTTTATTACATTGAAACCGGACACAAAACTCGGGGGATTAAATTGATGCATAAATTAAGAGGTCGGATACTTTTCGCTGACCGCGGAAACTGTTAAAACATTTACATCAATTTCTATATACTTACTCGTGAAATCATGCCGAAGAAACCAAGTATTGAAGGATAAATCGGAGATTGCTTGAAAATTAATATAGAATCTATTTATATTAGACTGGTCAAATCAAATTCGGAATTGAATATTAATGCAATTAAGCCACTCAATTTGGGATTCGCTTGTTGATTGGTGCAATTCCTTTGCCTGAATTCATACCTAATTAAAGTCATGCATTATTTCTATAAATAAAATTTTGATTTTTGATTAAAATCTGTATTTTTTATTTTTATTTATTTATTTTTGAGTCTTTGGGGACATTTCTTCAGTACAACGAGGTTACACGATATTATTTTTTACTCACCAAAGTCAAAAATGAATGTTTCCTAATATTTAAAAGGAACATTTTTATAGAATAATTAAAGCTCGGCTTTTTTTTTTTTTTTTTTTTTTGAAGTAATAAAAGATAGCTTTGTTATGTTTCGTAATAAAAAATGCAGTAATTTGGCATTTTATAGTTTAGTTTTAATTGAATTTAGATTCTGTTGTACTTAAACCTAAATTTAGCATCTGGAGGGGAAACAATACGTACTAAGGTATATTTACTCTATTTTCATGTGACTACTTCATCGTTTATGAAGTAGTTTATTTCTGTCACATGTTAAAAACATTTTTATTAAATGCTAGTTATTAAAAAAACGACACTGAATATTAATGCACTGAAAGCTGTTTAACGTATAAACGCCAAATATTTACATATGAAAACTGATGGCATTCTTTTTAATTTTTAAGATGTGTGCAGTTTACTTAAATTAGTTAAATTAGAATATTTTGTGAATTTTTTTTTCTTCCTTCTTTCATTATGTGCATGTAATATGTTTAGATTTGAAACTATTTTGAACTGTATTAAAATACATCTATAAGATGTACTCTTAACTATCTTTCAAAGCATATGCACTAATAGCGTGCTTAAAACTCACAATTTACAGAGACATTTCCTGTTGAGTGTGCCAAGATTAGTTGGTAGAAGATGAGTTAATATTTTATTAGTATGCTACAAGTAATAATTTCACCAATGTTATTCGAATATATTTTAGTTTATTACTCTAAACGATATATTACTTTTGCGTAGTATGTATGAAATATATTATTAATGCAGAATTTAAGTTTCACTAAAGTTTGAAGATTAATCAATTAAATGAATTTGAGCAAAAAAAAGATTATATTTTGCTTTATGCAAATTAATAAGAAGAAAAATAATACGTTAACTTGAAATCTTACGAGAAACTATCTTTAAATTAAGAAGCATTTCTCAGAGAGTAAAATGATAATTTGTATGTAAATAGGCTACTGAGAAAATGAGTTGACATTTTAACTTCATCCAGAAATTTTCCCTGTAACACGGCTACTGCCGTGCCCTGCGTGGCCTAAAAATAAGTTGGCAGTTGGAAGTACCAAAAGTTCACGGCGCGACAGCAGTCCTTGTAACAATAGAATTGTGCAAAGCTTACTAACCCAGTAACGTTTGAGGCCCCAAAGGGTTAAACTCAACCCCTTTTTCCCTTTGCTCTATTGTCACCCATGCAGAGAAAGAGAAAAAAACTGATTCTGGTCTGTTACCTTCATCTGCCTCTACAGATATGTGCTTGTGGATAAAACTTTGAGTTTTCACTTTATGCCCCACTCCGTTTTTAAATTTTATCTAGGTTAATATTACTCATGTGCTAAATAAATAGCATTATACTTTTTAGATTAATGTATTGATTATTATATTTAAATTGATTATTATAATTTTTATATCAACAACCAATACATCTAACAAAATAGTATTTACTTATCTTATAGCTATAAACATTTACATTTTTACTCTTTACGTTTTCATATTAATTCATCAATTAGTAATACTTAATTAATAATTATCAATTCTATATTGATAGTTAGTAAATTAATGTACCAGTATAATAATATTTATGTATATATATATATATATATATATATATATATATATATATATATATATATATATCATCACACATTATGTATATATATATATATATATATATATATATATATATATATATATATATATATATATATATATATATATATATATATATATATCATCACACATTATGTATATATATATATATATATATATATATATATATATATATATATATATATATATATATATATATATATATATCAACACACATGCAGAGAAAAAAAACTGCTTCCGGTTTGTTACCTTTATCTGCTTCCACAGATATGTGCTTGCTAATAAAACTTTGAAGTTCATACCCAACTCCGTTTTTAAATTTTGTCTAGAATAATATTAATTTTTAAATAAATAGCATTATATTTTTATATTAATTCATTAATTATTAATACTAAATTAATAAATGTAAATTTAATATTGATAGTTATTATTGAATAACTATCAATAGTTATTCATTAGATAGTTATTATTCAATAATTATATTATTGAAATTTAATATTGATAGATATTAATGAACCAAAAAATAATATTTATTTAACTTTGTAATATACATATCATCACACACGCAGAGAAAGAGAAAAAAAAAACTGTTTCTGGTGTCTGTTCCCTTCGTCTGCTTTCGCAGATATGTGCGTTTATATAAAACATTGATTTTTCCCATTATACTACCCAACTAGGTTTTTAATTTTCATGTAGATAAAGTGAAGATTTAGTGAAGATTGCATCTCGTGTACGTTGTTTAAATTTATTGGAATACGATGAGCAGAAAAATATGAAACCTCTTAGTACTTGACTATTTTTTGTTAACCCGAACGATTAAAAAACTGTTGAAATTCCTATTTCTAGAGTAATCATTACTATTAACTGATATTCTACCAAACTAACTTTTGGCACTCTTAATCTTCCAAATAAAATGTGTCTGGATACTGTGCGTTTAAAACGTGTAATTAGTGCTCATGCTTTATACAAGAATTAAGAATACACTAGATGCATTTTTGTGCAGCTCAAAATTAACTGTAGCAACTAAATAAATTAGTGACACATAATGAAAAAACATAGCATCTAAATTTCATTCCAATTAAACTATTGATTTGGGTTAAGTATACGCAACTTTAAAAAAAAAGAAATCACTGATTCAAGTTATAAAATATGAATTGTTGTTGAAAGCCTACCGTACTTTCATGTAAGTAGGGGAAAAACAACTGCCATATAAAAACCTAATTTTGTCTGTTTTGAGTTTGTTTTCTAAGGGACTTATTCTGATTACAGTGGATCATTTTAGAAGCCTTTGTCTAATTCTGATTGCTGATGAATAGAGTTTTATTACGTTTTGCTTCTTTTTGCGAAAATAGCAAAACATAAAATATTGGATATGATAGATAGCAAAAAATTTTCCACCACATTGGTAAAGGAGCAACAATATAAAACAAATTGCTAATAAATAAATATTAATTCTGTGAAGCTCTTCCTCTCGTTTACTGCATGTTTCAGCTAAATGGTGCCTGTACACAAGGAAAGATCCTTGCGGCATAGAAGGTTAAAAGAATCATTTTTGACATAGTTCTAGAATTCTCTTATACAGGCATAATATAACAGGAAATATTCAACGTTGTTTAGCACAAATAAGCAGATTACAGAAACCCTATTTTTGCTAAACAGAGTTGGATATTTCCTGTTATCCCTCAGCACAATGGTATTTATTTATTGCTTTGGCATAATATAGTTTAATTTTTAAAAAAAATTAAAACAGAATGAAATAAAACTTTGTCTACCAATTTTTTAATTACGTATCAAAAGTACAAATTTCTTTTTCAGCACACATTGCATAAAATGGTCATTTTGAAGATTATTTAAATGTTTTTAAAGTAATCTAAATGTAATGAAATGCGTTTAAGCTCTGTAAAGACAAAATAATTAATTATCTTTTATAATTTAAACACTTACAATGGAATGCCTAACATGTTAATTTTGATCAATAAATACGGACACTTTTTGCTAGTCTTGTATAAAACTACTTTCAATGCCTCAACTTTGTTTAACGTTTTATAGCGAGAAATCTCATGTGTTTACTTAGCTTTTTTCTTTTCTTTTTTTTTAATATTGAATGTCGCAAAAGAAATTCTATATCGTTATAATTTTCCAAATACAAATTGTAATATGTTATAACGTTTAATATCTAACAGAACACTCAAACCGTCGATACATTTTATGCAAATGTAATTATAATACAGCGTAAAAACACACGCACACACTTTGATCATCTGATTCATCAAAGGAACAATTCTTCAGAAACAAATGAATAAATTTGCCACTCGGCTATTCTTTGACGTTCGAGGCACCTTCAATGAATTAAGATCATACAGTCACATGATTTGATTATCTATCACAAAAGAAACTCTCAATACTGAGCAATTACGTTATTTTTGGAGGCTCAAGTATTTCAGTAATGTACCGTCATAAATTAATAAGCTCTGAATCATTTTGTATTTGTTTAAAAGTAAATGATTATGTGCCACACACACGCTATATTTTGTAGCAGCTATGTGTAGCTTCTATTTGAAAATATTTTATTATATAAAAATAGTGTTAAGTCTTTTGCGCTTATTTTTTTAATTGTGATTGAATTATTAAATTTTCACTCATTAACAAACAACTATTGGGAAAATCTTTTTCTCGGGGAAAAATATCTCCCTTCAAAGGTGAAATAGATGACTTATCACATTTAGTAATAATAAATATAGCGGCTAGTACATAATACGAAGTTGTCCATATTGAACTGTTTTTGGGATATCTTTTACGAACAAGTTACTATACTAAAGCTTGACAACAGAGAGATGGTAGATGACATTGCAACTGAAAGTCATTAGTATCGTTTGTAATTTGTAGAATATAATTTGTGTCTGGTTTTACATATCTATTTCAAAATAATAACAATCAACCTATTACAAATGATACAAATGGTGCTTTTGCTTCAAGGTCATCCGCCATCTCTACGAGGTCAGACATTACCATGAGAAATTAAAGCTCATTTTCTGCAAAAATGAGGTTTTGAGAAATTCGAAGAGACGGAATCTCGTTTCCATACTAACAATTTTGAAATGCTGGAAATTGACGTGTTTTTCATCCCCTTTTTTTTCGTACTTTATTTTCAACAGAAACCAAATAAGCAAGCTTGCACAATAAAGCTCAACTGCCGTGGGAAGGTAAAGCGGGGTGTCTTCAAGTTTTTCTTTTCTCTTCTCTTTTTTTTTTGGTCTTTCATTGTACTTTAGCTTTATTGTACATGCATGCTTATTTGGTTTCCGCTAAAAATAAAGTGCGATAAAAAATATCTAAAACTATAATTTCCCTACTGTTAGAATGGAATCCAAAACGTGTTTCTTTAAATATATCAGAAACTCATTTCTGTAAATACTGCGCTTTACTTTCCCACGGCACTAAATTTGTTATAAATAAGTGTGACGTTTGCATATCAAACATCTAATACAATATTTTTGATGCAGGATTTTTTTTCCTTGGAGAAAATATTGTCCAAATAGTATATATGAGGCCTTGAGAAGCAAAAGGGTGTAAGTGACAAAATTAAAAATTTGAAGAAAACCAGTACAAGTGATTGGAGAACCTGTCCCTCGCTCTGGGGCAATAAATAGTACTAGTAACCCTAGTAGGTGTTACTGTATAGCATGATTTATAAAGAAAAATAATGAAAGCCTACCTAGGATCTGAACTTTAAACGCGATTTACTTGAAACTTTAAATGGTGCACTTACATCCCTTTGCTTCTCACTGCCTTAAATGGTAGTTCAGTTCTACCAACATTGTCCTAATGTTCATTTCTTTTTCTAAGACAGCAGTGTACAAAAAGGACTGAAATTGAGTACTGCTATGTTTTACCGGTAAAAGAGATCTAATGGAAATGATAAAAGATGCTACGGGTAAAAAAAAAAAAAAGACAGCGTTACGGTTTTTAACCTGTGATCTAAGTTAGTGCTTCAAAGAATTTTTACATAAAAATGATCGTTCCTATTTCTTTTTAACTTTACCTGTTTAAACACAAAGATAACCTCACAAGGAAGGCTGTTGTTGATTGCACCCAAAATTGTTCACTGTTTGAACATTAAGTCGTGAAGCGCTTAATTCTTACTTTCGCTGCATGGTTTTCCACTATTGCTAACTTGATCCACCATAAATATTATTTTGTACATAAATCAAAGATTCAATTTTGTTTAGTATTTTGGGGGTATGCGACTGCGTTAAGGAGGTTTCTTTTAATGCAAGAACACGTCAAAAATATCCTTTTTAGTAACGAATACTGCAAAGAAGGAAAAGTAATTTCAATAAACTTAAAAATAGCTTCAAGCAGCAACTTCAGAATTAATGAATAATAAAAGTAGCTGTGTACAATATTGCCAAATTTAAGTATACAAGCTATTTATTTGGGGTAAAAAAGCTATTTTATAACCTTGCATGAGGACTGCAGATTTTGTTGTCTAAGTATTTTATTTATTTATTTATTTATTTATTTTTTAATGTTAAGCTTCCTAAAAAAGGGCATGGCACAATGTTAACCGGAAAGCCTTGAAGTTACTCCGAATGGCTGCAGTTGAAGACACTATTCTTGTTTAACCATATTTTGGGTATACTATTACTTTAACTATTCGCAATGTAACTCTATCTTATTACCTCTTATTACCTGCGAGCTTCGATTGAGACATTCACTTTTCTTTGTTGTATTCATTTAATTGTAACATTCTTTGAATTTATTGCTTTCTTGCAATGGTGCCGAGTTTTATCACTCCACCTTTGTCTTTAGTTTTTACCACCACCAAAAACTGAACTTTTTTATTTATCTTTTATGTTGTGTATCATTGAAAAGTGGTTTCTGTCGGTATTCTTCAGTTTTATTATACGCGTTTAAATTTCGTAATAAATTATTTTTGATAAAAGTCCAGCATACCTTCATTCCGTTTTATTTTCTAAAAACTTTAAAAAAAAAAATCAGAAGATTGTTTAAGCACGTTACACCATTCTTTATGATACATAGTTTAGATTTTTTTTTATTATTTAAAGTGTATTTTAAAAATTCAAGCATGCACGCATATTTTATATAATGAGATTTTATTAGTAAAGAATATTCAGCTTGAAAGGATTCAAACAATAGAGGCTCGATGTTGATATTTCTGTATTTAGTGCAATCTGCTCTTTCCTCTTTAATGTTAAAAGAAGCCCTTCGCACAAACTTCCTCTGGCAGCTTTGTAGAAAGACTCATTAGACACTTCTTGGCGTGGAATCTTCCAGAAAACTTTCTAATTAGTAATATTAGATTTATTGCTATTCTTATATTGGCTTTAATCCAATTGTTTACTTCTGCTTTGGTTCATTTTTCCGTATTAAAAGTCGTATTTTTGGCAGCGCTTCCTTTCTGCAATGGGTTGAAAAAGTTTTTTAAAGAATTTATGATAAGCAAATGTCTTTTGAAAATTAATTTAAATCAAAGAATATTAATTTAAGCTCTAAACATAAAAACGAAATTATGTCTAGTTTTCTTACTCAGAATAATATACTTAAATTTGTCACAATTGAAACTTTTTTTTTCATTTTATTTACAAAAGCAAAAGCTCAATACTTCCATATTTTTAAAGAATAATTGTACTGAAAAGTGATGTAAAAATTTACTGTAAACATGTGTTTACTGAATGCTGTAAAATATGCATGAAAGAGATCTTTGAGTGCTTAATCTCGTTTAGTGTCTGAAGTGTCGTCGATGCAGACACAGTATCAGACCAACTAAGTTATAAATGTATTTAAACTCTGATATGGATGTTACATTAAAAAATTCAAGTACAAGAGCTCTTACTACGAAAAACATGAAGTAATCTTGAAAATTTAAAAACATACAATTAAACAGTAAAATGAAAATCTTATTTTAAAAAGACAATGCACGAAATCATTATGCTAAAGATAATTTTCGTGCGGTTAATGAAATCTTTCTGAAAGCTTTAATACTTTCTGAAAGCTTAAGGGATTTTACTTATAAAGTAATAATGTCGAAATGTGATGTTTAATTTAACTCTATATTAATTACATACTGTAAGCCCAACTGTGAAAAAAAAGGTCGTAGTTAAAACTAACAAAAGTTTGTATTTGTTTCGGAATGGAAAAAATGAGCTTGAATACTGAATAGGGTTTTTTTTTATCTTACTCTCCAAACTTCCCCCCGCCTTCCCTTTTCGTCTTATCGAAAGAAAATTTAAACTAATTATTGAAGAGTTGGTTTTAAAAGGTTTAAACTGACACGAAAACAAACTTAACTAATATAGAATAAAACATATCCCAGAACTTTATGAATGAAAGGAATGTGTCTTGATTTAAAAACTAAACTCGAAAATCTTGATAATGAGATAATTACATGGGCTTGTGTTCAAGATTTAGTAGAAAAACTGCTCTTATTTCGAACTTTAAGAAACCTTATTTTGTCCAATTGCTTGATTTGCCTATAAGTATAATTTAAATTTCCAAAACGTGTGCATGTAGTTTGTTTTGCGATTTTGGGCTAATAAGCGATGAATTTCAACAAGTATTCCGCAAGCTAAATGTTTAATTTAAATTCAAAATTTAAAAAAATGTTTGCTCAATGACGTAGGCTAATGATGTTTCAAATGCGTGTATATTAACCGTAATTCATGTTGACTTAAAGTTTCTAACATTTCTAATTGTTTTATTGCAATTTTACTATTGCAATTTTACTATAGCAATTTTACTTTATCACAATTTTATTGCAATTTTACTACCTTATAAGGCAACGCAAAATATGTGAAACCTCTACTGATTTTAAGGTTGAGCTATTCATATTTTGTGTTTCCTTTGTGCTTTTTGTCAAAACATTTTGACTGTTTTTCTTTTAAATGCTTCCGTTAACGCTAACTATGTTGCATACCAGTCCTGTATCTGAAATAAAATGTACTCATTTTATGTTGTTCACATAAACTCATCAACTTACAGAACTAACGTACTAAAGATAAAAGGGAAATAAAGTCTAACGGCTCTCTATTCGCGAATATTTGTGGCAGAAAAATGCGGAACTTTAGAAATGAGATTTTTCTGTTGAATCTAAAATGAGCTCTGCGAATTGAAATTTCATTAAAAAAAAGAATCAAACGCATATTTCCTATTTCGCCTTCGTTTTCCCTTTTCCAATTACAACCGTCTTCAGAGTATGCAGTCCTCCTCATCACATTGTAAAATAAATATTTAAAAAAGTCCCTGCCTCGCCAAATAAAGAACCAGTTGGTATTTCCATCAAAGCTGAAAAGTCAAAATATTTTCTTTCTTGTAAGTACCTCGGCGTCCGATCGATATTTGCAGTTAGAAATTTTGCCTTTCTTTTTATACTTTTGTTAAGCAAAATATTCTGGAAGATTCCTTAATTAACATTCGTAAATTCATCGCCTCAGTAATCTGATAACGACCGTTGTCCCATTCTTTACGCTTTGGCGTTCGTTAAGTTTATTTTTACCCAACCATACCTGCTCCAGTCACTTTTACGCACGTTTCCATGTATCTTTTAATGGAATGGGTAATACATATAATTTCAGAGAAATCTCTGAAACAGATGCCATTTTCAAGTTAATCGACGAACAAATCTGGAAAGATAAGCTGAAAAATTCTTTTCAAGCATTCTAAATTATCATTCCTGGCAACACTTAAAAATGAAAGTTGGCTGTTTACCTTAAGCCACTAAAAGAACTGCGCATTACTTTTGAGATTCTTTTCAATTAATTGAACTGGCTTAAACTGGCATTTTTGCAACACCGAGCCTTCTATTCTCGATGCTTAATATTCCTTTTTTGGGAAGATGAAGACGATCAATTGTAGCTATCGATGTCCTGTCTTGACAGCCCCTTTTGCCTGCACCCCACCGCAGATTGGGAACAGTTCCTCGTCTGATGTTTTTTCGTTGCTTCTAATGGATGAAAGTAATTATTCGTGTGAGCAGCGGCGACTGCTCACGGCAGTGCATCACCAACAAACAGAATAAACAGACGAGCAACTTAGAGCGACAACGAAATCCTTTTGCTTTGTCCTGAGCCTTGTTGTTTTTCTGTCACCAAAACTCCCATCAAAGGAGTTTTCACATTGTTTCCCTTCAGCAGCTGCTAGTGGTAGAAGCTCCCCTATCCTCTGGAGAGCTTTGGATGTGGCCAAAAGTGCTTGAAAAGAATCTTGGGGAAATTACTTCTGCTACGTTTGATATAGTGATTACTTTTTCATTAACTTAAATTGCTTGGGCTCGCTTTTAGGGTTCCAACGACGACCCACTTAATTTGAATGTGAATTTTCAAATTTTTGAACTTAAAACTTCCTCCCATTAAAAGATCTGTTACAAAACACGAACGAAAGAAGTGTTTGCAAATTACTTTGAGTGGGAACGTTGCACTATTATTTTTTAAAAGAAATCTGCCTCTACTTGAGATTATTACTCTGACATACTTGAAAAGATAAAAAGTTTACTCCAAACTGCTTCGTGTAACGAACAAGTGTGTTCTCCTTTTAAATTATTACCTTAACTCGATATTGCTATTATTTTAATTGCATTTACATTTTAATTTGCCGAAAGTTCCTAACAAGGTTTCAGTCGTAACAAGTAAATTTATTTTTAAAAAGCATGCAATTGCTTTTGGGAATAAAAAAAAGCAAATGGAAATAATTTCTCGTCGTAATTTCAAGCTTATTAACTACGCGAGCAAATATTTTGTTGAGAGCAATCTTAAACAAGTTTTCGAATAGCTAAATCTATCGGCTTAATGCTTTTATATTTTAGTTGTATATTTATAACAGCATGACACTTTATTGCTGATATTTTTTCTGAAGTTATTTTATTTATACCTTATTTGCTTTGCAGTTATTTTTTGTCTAAGTTGTGTTGTTTTCTTCAGTTATTCACCTATGCTACTGACGTCACGCTTTTTGTGCCGTCTTCGAGCCTCTTTTTTTATCATTATTATTATTTCCCATTGTCAGTCACTTCATAACAAAATGTGAAAAACACCCGGTTTTAAGGTACCATTTCGGTTAGTTGCATAAAGCTTCATTAAAAAAAAGTCCAATTTACGTAGAAAAATGGTTTGGAGGCAATCATCTGCGAAAAAATACTTTTAAATGCAGAAATTTACTATAGCTTCCGTTTGAGATATAAGAGCATACGTCAAGATTTTATCTAGTGAAAAAGTTTGTTCTCTCACAAAAAAAATGAAATTTTAATAATGAATAAACAACGTAATTTTAACGGAAAGTCATTACATAGATAATATATTTGCAGCATAGTTGTTTTAGTTACGAAGGTAGTAATAACCCTAAATTCAGTCAAAGTGTTTTATTATTTTCTGGTAAAAAAATAGTTCATGCATTTTTTTTCGTACATTTTAGCACTTTTTTTTGTGTAATTGCATATAATTAGTCACTTATTTCTGATTTTGACTCAGCAATGGTAGCAAAAACCACCCCGGTTTACCCCCTATAATTACACGTTATCAAATGACCTATATATTTATAATTTTATCATCAGACTGCTACTAAGCTTTAAAGTTTTTCTATATTTAACTTATATTTTAGAATTGACTATATTTACTATAAGTCAATTCTGTGTATGTCTGCCCGTCAGTTACTGTCTTAGGGATTACAATAAATGATAAAACAAATTTGTAAAGGAATCTTCATTTACTAAGTTAAACGATTTATAATTGTCGACCCAATCTTGAAACTCTTTATTCAAAACTGATTTATTTAAAACTAGGTGCTATAAATGGGTAGAGCTTAGTTAATATTTATGCTAATGAAAGTTCTTCAATTGAAAGCTGAATTCGTCAATTAATTTTTTAAGCTTTAGTTTTTTACTAAGCGATTCATTTCTTTTCTTAATTCATATGCTTTTGAGATATCCTAATCGAGTTTCTAAAAATGAAATAAAGCTGTTCTTTCCTTTTTAATCTACGTTTTAAAACAATGCCTATAAAATGCGTTTCAGAGATGAAATTCTTGGGCTGTAAACAAATAAGCAAACATGTTTTTAGTCATTTATTTTCAAAACATAGAGCATTAGACGTTTACTAATACGTCTAAGATCCGACATAGGTTGACCCACCATCATGGAGTTTCCTTTTAAATCGGATATTAGAATGTAAAGTTATAAATATTGATATTAAACAATGCGTAGCTAAGCCTAACCATATGATCAATTTACTACATCTCGGAAAGCAGCTAATTAAAAGAATTACAATTTCAATTAAGATTCAGTCATACAGATCTGTTGCTCAGGTACTTCTCTGCAAGTATGTGCCAAGTCATTAATGATTTTTTCCCTACCTAAACATCCACCACTATTTTGAAATTTTAACAAAAATGTATCGACCTATGCTCGAGTATTTTTGGCGCGTTTGTTTGCCTCACATTTATTTCAACTTGACATGTAAGTGCACTTCCTTTCTAAACAGCAAAGAATAATTGTAATCAAGTAATTATGACGGAAACGTCGAAAATCTTGAATTTTGTCTTCAGTTTTTATTAGGGCTAGTTGGAGTAAGTGGGATCCCATTGTGGAACAGTTGTTTTTGAAGCATTATACAAACCTTTTGAGACAAAAAAAAAGAAAAAAATCAAACAAAAGGGGGGGGGGGGGGGGGGGGTGACCCGCTTACCCCATCTTATGGGGTAAGTGGGACATCCATCTGATTTTATAAAATATATAATCGTTAAGAATATTTAAGCCATTATTTCAGAAAATAATGATAAAAACATTTGTTTATTAATAATGTCCAAGATACAATAAGAATATCTAAAAAAGGGTTAAGGGGTCTTACTTGATACAATAAGTAAATTTGTAGTATAAAATATGTTTTTGTAAATGCATTCATTTATGAGATGTTTACTGACATTTAAATCTGTATGACCAGTGTTCATAAAACAAAAAAAAAAAAAAATACATCTGTGAAATAATTGAAAGCCTATAGGTATATATTTTATTTTTACATATAAATGTGTGTTGAATAAGCGTAATACAGATGATTAAGATCAACTTTGGTGAATTAGTAAAAATTATAACTTGAAAACAAAATCGGAAACACTAAATAAAAGCTTATATTTATAGTTGGCTAAGAAAGAACTATTATCACTTCATCTTCAGTAATAATTTCAACAACATTTGTATCAAGCCAAAAAAAAGGGTCGCTATTTCTATTCATTCTGGGGAATTCAGCAGTATTTTTTTCTTTTGCATCATCAACTTCCAAAATTAGAGCTACACACTACTTTATGGTTTTCTTTGATGCAAGTTTCATAAATACATAGTTACCAGCTTTTGCAGTTTTTGTAGCTGAACAATTAATTCCTACTAGATCTTCATAGTCATCTTGCATATCATTAATATAAATTTTTAATCAGTGTTGCTTTTGATTTTCAAACTGTCACAATTATGGAGGTACCAGCTTACCCGATATTAAGGAGGCCAACTTACCCCTTGCAGCAAAAATGTATGGAGTAAGTGGGACTCCTCTACTTAAACACTTAAATAAAAAACGCTATGCAAAAATTCCTGTTGCGGTATGGATTTTAGATTAAACTGTACATGAAAGTTTAATGAGTATAAAAAATACAAAAAAAAAAAAAAACGATGGTAGAAAGACTTCTCTGAAAAATGTCGATTCAACTCCCTAAAAAATATTCTCGGAGTTTTTTTTTTTTTTTTTTAGAAATTACATTGCTTATTGTTCTCATTTGACTGTTTAGAATTCCTATGATTTTATTTACCCCCCCCCCCCCACCCTCCCTCTGCATCACCACCGTCGACCAGTCCCTCCCAGCTGCTCCTCTAGCGAAAACTGTCTCCAGGTTGCGTCTTAGAGACTGTTTTTGCTATACCTTAACACACACGCATACAAACACACATGCATGCCTACACACAGTCGCATACATATACACACACGCCTACATACACACACACCATCGCCTACACACATGCGCGCACATACACAAACGCCCGCGTAAACACACACACGCACACGCCGACACAAAGACACACATGCTCGTGATTGCGAAAAACATAATTTGAATTTAAAATGCCAAAAATTCAAATTGTGTTTTTTTTTTACAATTTTGACGTAAGTTCTATGACCTATCAAAAAGTTCCAAGACACCGAAAACCAGTGACTGAGAAGAAATGTGACGTGATCAATGTAAAAATGTATAACAGCTATAAGCCTATTTTAGTTAAAGGGGGTGACCCACTTACTCCAGTGACCCACTTCTCTCAACCATTCCTATCTTTAATTTATAAGTAAACAAAAATTTTCTGATATCAAAACGAAAAATTTGTCTTTTGCTTTGTACATAACGAGAATTTTGGAAAAAATACTTTTAGAAATCAGATGCAAATAAGTTCTTCTAATGAAAACTTCAGTAGACGATTTCAGAGTGTCGTGACCGTGAAAAAAAAAACAGATTCGTTACAAAAAAAGAGGAAATTTTTGGGTTCAGAAATTATGCTATGAAATTTTTAAAATATAAAGAATGTATTTTTCATGCACTCATTTCTAAAAATATGAACGAATCACTGCTCTATTATCTGAAACTACTGAAAAACCAAAACACTTAAAAACGTATAAGGCAATGAACTTTTTATGTGGAATATTGCAAACAAAATAACCAAAACCAAATCACTGCGCCAGAAGTCCGCTACTTATTTCCAAAACCACTGGAAGACTTTTATGTTTTTTACTTTAAAAAAAAAAAATCAATTTTTTTTCAGAAGTAAAAATGACATTTTTTAAAACCATATATGTGAGGATGATTTTATTTTTAAACTATAATATTTTTTAATACAAATTGTATTTTCTCCTTTAAAATTAATTGGCTTTTATTTTTAGACTTTGATGTTCTTCAATACGAAGTGTATTTTCTCCTTTAAAATTGATTGGCTTTTATTTTTAAACCATGATGTTTTTTCTAATACGAAGTGTATTTTCTCCTTTAAAATTGATAGGCATTCATTTTTAAACTTTATTTTTTTTAATACGAAGTTTGCTTTCTTCTCCGAAATAAAACATTTTTATCCTTAAAAAACTGTTTGCATAATGAAAATGAAGACTCCCAAAATTCCATCTGATCGTTATTAAGATTTTCATATGCAAACAAACTCCCAGTCTACACCGACTTCAGCTTGCACGGAAAAGTAATCCGCTGCTCCTGTCAACATCATTTCGAAGTCATTTATTCGCTTAGGTATATAAACCGAATCCGTCGCACGCTGTCCATATCTATTTTAACAACTTTCCTTCAATTACGAAGAAATTAAAGCGGAATTGAAAGTCGTTCATTGGACCTGAATACATAAAGCGACATAAAAAGGAGATTGCTGAATAAGTATATCGATTATTCAACATGTTATTTGAATATACTTTAAAATTCCTCGAAATAAATCCAATAAGAATGTGGACAGAAATGGTGAAGTCTCTGTTTTAAGATCGCTTAGCTATTTCAGTTTATTTTCCAATGGATCTATTAATATTTGATGCTCCCTTATCCAATAAGCTCTTTATTTGACTTCAAAGAACTTTTTTGAGTATGAATTTCTTTATGGATATAACGGCTATATTGCTGCAGTGTTATCCCAAGATAATTTTAAGAAACTTTCAACAGGATTTGCTTTCATTTTATAATATGCAAGCATATTAAAAATTAAGATTCGTATATCTTAAGAAAAGTTGAGTTTATTAAGGGTTAAGTTTATTGATACACAGTATATAACAATTTATTATTGGGTGATGAAATCAGAAAAATAATGATTCTTATGAAAAATGAATACTGGTTTATGAAATATGTTTGAAACTTTGGGGGAGCTATAATTACTTTTAAACTAAATATGTTAAATAAAACATTAATTATTTAACTTTTTGTTCACTATTAATACTCTTCTCAAGCCTTAAATATTGGGTTGAAATATAATTTGTGACCCGATAAAAAGTTCTTATTAAAATTTTGTTGATAAAACTATAGCCAAAGTAATATTTAAAACCACATACGTGGATCTTATGAAATCATGTTTTTAATTTAACTCCGAATATATATATATATATATATATATATATATATAGATAGATAGATAGATAGATATATTTAGGGAGAGAGAGAGATAAATGTCATGCGTCGTGGAGTTAAAAGTCAAATTTAGCAATACTTTTACAGCCAATAAAAGTATTTGAAACAAACATTTTCTAAGCAAACTCCAGCATATTACATTATTAACTTCGATAAACCGTGCAAAAAATAAAACCATGTAATTAAAATAAAAGATCCTTGAAAAAGCTCGGTAGTTTAATTTATCTGTAAACAAATTCTCTAAAAATTTTCGTCTTTTGTGCATTACATTTCTGGAAAAAAAGTATTTTCTTACTTTATGAAGATAAGTATATACTTGAAATGAATCGATGACTGAATTGCAAAACGTAAAGAAAATTTATTTGAATAATATCGTTGCTTGCAACTACGTTTGATATCAATGAACGTCTTTTGGTAAAAACTTTTAGCACATTTTTCTTCATTCTGTTTTTGTGGTTATACGTATAAATAATTTATTACAATATGTACTATGAAATATATTGGGTCATTCCATACAGATTCAACGGATGAGTGCGCTCGACCATTTTTAATTTTTTTGAAACTCATATCCCAAAAAGATGCATATGAATAATGTTTAAAACCACTTTTATTTTTTCTCTAACCTTAATCCTTCATTTTTTAGAGGTCATCAAAAGTCATTTTCGTAGTCAAAAATGGGACTTTTAGACCTTTTCATATTGGCCCAAATCCAATTGAATAACAATCATGGCAGAACATTTTACATTTTGATATTAAAGTACATAAGATAGTTGTCTCACACACTGAGTTATGCAGCAGTAACTTAATAATTAAAAAAATGTCAGCAGGTCAAAGTTCAAGGTCAAATGTAAAATTTTTACTCATTTCAAAGGGTCATAACTCGCTTAGGGGATAAAAATACAAAGTGAAATATGGCAAAAACTAATCACTGGAGTCACACTAATGAGAAAATATAGCTGTAATTGTGTGTTTGTTTACCCTTTACAAATTATAGCCCCTTAAAGTTCAGAAAATTGAGAAAAATGACATTTTTAGACCCCTGTAAACCAAAAGGGGATGGAATTAAAAATAAAGTTTTTTTGCCAATTAAATATACAATTCAAGTACTATACATGTTCTATGTATTGTTTTGTGTATTTGATTTGTAAAAAAGATACAGGTCTTTGAAATTGAGCCCTTTTACTAGTTAATTCACAGACTAAAGCAGAAAAAAAAGTGTGAAAACTTCATTGCATCTTCTTAAATTACATATAATGTCCTCTATATAATATGTTATACTGAAAAAACATAGTGTAAGTATAAAAATAATTATTTTAATTTGATAACTTAGAAATATTTGCACATGAATGAGTAGTTCAGATTTGATTGAGAGCTTAAGTAGTTAACTTATAGAAAAAACTGATAATCTACACACACAAAGTTTCAATACATACAAACATACGCTCTGTACATTAACATATCCAAATTGCCTTAAACATATGCAAAAACATTATATATACAAAATTAAAATTTCAAAAAGTGCATTTTTTATTTTTTGTTTGAGTGTAGTTTTGAAAAACTGAACTCATCTAGTAGTCTTATAGTCGTAATGGTGACTCAAGTATGACGTTTTGGAATGCATTACCAATGCACATTCGTAATTTGATACTTTGAAACTGAACCAGGACCAAGACAATGATAGGGGCTCTAAATTTAGTGATCAACACAAGCTTTGTAATAACCTTTTTGACAATAATGGACATCTTCTTTTGATAGTCTTTTTAATAACACACTATTCTTCATACCTATTGCTAGGGGACAATAATATTACTGCGATAATATTTAAATGGGGTGGCATAAGGCAGTGATTAGGTGTTGTATACGGAAGTTTATTTGCATAGTCAAATCTTTCTTGCAGCATTTTTTCAGCTACTTTAATATACGGAGTGATCACAAGAATACATACAATGCTAGTAGCAAAACTGCAGAAGATATACATTTCTGTAGGAATTAAAATGTGACTTTTAGTAGGTCTCCTTGCAAGCTAGTCTTAGTAGCATCAATTATTTTTACGGTTCCTCTAATAACCCTTTAATTGTCCATTACCATGTGATATTGCATTGAAATGCCATTCAGCTCTCAAGTTGACATCCGTTTCGCGATTTCATAAATTAACAAAGTTCTTTCTATTTTTGTTGTGTATTTGAGTAAAGTATACGCCACATACTGTGTCACCATCAGAACTATAGTACGTGAGTTCATTTTCTTAAAACTGCACTGACGCAAGAAATGAAAAACGCACTCTTTCCCTTTCAACTATGTAGATAATGTTTTTGAATGTGTTTAGGCAAGTTACATAAGTTAATGTACAGTTACATAAGTTAACGAGTATGTTTGTACGCATTGAAAACTTGTGTGTATGTGTAGATTATCAGTATAGTCTATAAATTAACTACTTAAGCTGTAAATCAAGTATGAACTACTCATTCATGTTCAAATATTTCTAAGTTATCAAATTAAAATATATTTTTTTTTATACTTACAATATGTTTTTTTAGTATAATATATTATGTAGAGTACAATTTACGTTAGGTGCAATGAAGTTTTCACCTTTTGTTTCTGTTTTAGTGTGTGAATTAACTAGTAAAAGCGCTCAATTTCAAAGACCTGTATCTTTTTTACAAACCAAATACACAAAACAATACATAGAACATGTATAGTACTTAAATAGAATATTTAATTGTCCAGGAAATTTATTTTTAATTTCATCCCCTTTTGGTTTACAGGGATCTGAAAACGTCATTTCTGTCATTTTTCCGATTTTTGCGAAGCTGTAATCTGTAAAGGGTGAAAAAACACACAGAAACAGTTACATATTCTTATTAGCTTAGTTCCAGTGATTAGTTTTTGCCGTACTTCATTTTGTGTTTCCGTCCCCTACGCGAGTTATTCCCCTTTGAAATGAGTAAAATTTTTACATTTGACCTTGAACTTTAATCTGTTGCCATTATTTTAACTATTAAGTTACAGCCACGTAACTTAGCTTGTAAGACTATCATCTTATGCACTTTAACATCAAAGCATAAAATTAACTGCCATAAATGTAATTCAAATAGGTTTTGGCCAAAATGCAAAGGTCTAAAAGTCCCATTTTTGACTACGAAAATGACTTTTGATGACCTCTAAAAAATCAAGGGTTTAGGTTAGATAAAAAATAAAAGTAGTTTTAAACATCATTCATATGCATCGTTTTGGGATATGAGTTTCAAAAAAAATTAAAAATGGTCGAGCGTACTCATCCATTGAATCTGTGTGGAATGATTCTATTAAGAAAGGACAACGACGAAGATGCCAGTATTTATGCGAGTTTTCGGAACATTAAAGATTACGGTGCTTTTGAAAAAGTATTTTTCATCTTAATAAAACATGAAGTGAATGAAATTACAAACACAGTTATGCTACACAACTCGCAAAATTGCAGTACTTTTAGAAATGCTCATTTTTTCTAATAGGGAGTAGTTGCTCCAGTATTTCGGAGAAATGAATTTTTCAGAATAATAAACTATGTAAATAAAGTTTACATGCAGCTCTTGCAAAAAAAAAAGAAAACTTATAAAAACACTTTAAAACACTTTTAGTTCTCACAAGTTTTAGTTCAATTAATCTATGCATGCACTAAAAAACATTTTCGGAAATAATGAATGGATTGCTTGTTCATAAAAAATGCTGACCAAGAAATTCTCATAAAAAAAGATTGATGAAAAACTTTTATTTATAAATATTTATTGATGTAGTTTTTAAATAAAATAATCGTTATAAATGAACAAATATGCAAACTTGCATTTATAACGTTCTTTTAATTATTTTTACCTTTTTACAAACGTATATATTTTTTCTCAATTTTTGTGTTGTTTACAAAGGAATAATCATTATATAATAACTACATCTTTTAAAAATTCATTTGTTATATTATTTTTTAGATTTTATAAGCAGCTGAAAATTATTATTATTTTTTTTTCATGCAAAGAAAGTATTTCCTTAATCATTAGGAATTGAGTTTAAATATTAAATATGTAGTTATAATTTTGTATTCGTGAAACTTGTACGTTTTTTTTTTATCTCGTCAAGGGATTGGCTTTTCTCTTTACATTGAAAAGAAGAGTACTGAATTGAGAGAATATAAATCTTTAAACACGTATAACAAGTTCCAAAATTAACTTTTATTTTTGTAGTCCTACATGCTTTATATGTTAACAATTCCACTTATTTTTACATAAATTATTCTTAGAAATAACAATATTAAGGGCAAGTATTTTTTTACGTAAAACGTTCTTTTCTTTATAGTTATTTTAGATTACATTTATTTTTAAAACAATATTGGTAACTTTTAACGTAATTGACTCTTAACTTGTTAAGGTTTTGCATTTATGAAATTTTCATGAAATTGACCCACTTGACATATGAACATCATTTTAATTGGAGTATTGTGAAATAAAAAGAAATAATTTTCATGAAAAAGTTTGCGATTGCACACCATTTAAATTATAATCTGATGACTATTGTCATTGCGTGCAAAGAAATGACTTTACATGAAATGTATATTCTTTTTAAGATCACACTCTCTTATAAAAAGTTTGTTTATAAATACTGTTGAAAATAACTGCTGCAAGTTAACCTCGCATAGTTCTTTTTGAAGTAACAAACAGCTACACTATGTTTGGTTTATCATCTGTATTGAAGATCTGGTAAAGAACTTATTGCGCACCAGCAACAGTAGTGCACGTCTCCAAAAAAAAAAAAAAAAAGATAAAAAAAAATGTGCGTCAACGGACGCTCGGCAGAAGTGATAACTTTCATAGGATTAAATTATTATCATTATTTAATCCTATGAAAGTAACAATTGGATTATGGTAGATATAATAAGCAACGAAATTTCTGCATTGTATGTTATCTAAAAATCTTGCAAAGACTGCATCAAGTACAGTTCCGTGACTTGTAGTGGCTTCTTCTGGCTTATTAATCATTTGTAAATGTAATTTTGATTGTTGAAACGATACTAAATTTTTAGCTCGATTACAGAAGCAAAATTAACATTAAAATCTTCGGTTAAAGTTAAAGGAATTGTATAATAAATAGAACCGACTTCAAAATTTCTCTTAATGAAAAATAATTTTATTCTTTGATCACCATTCAAACTACTTTTAAACATAAGTTTCGATGCCGGCACAAAAACAATAGATTAAATGACGCGTCGTTTCTAAATATTTTGTTTATCAGAAAAAAAACACTCAAACTTACGAAACATTTTAGATTTTACTCTGTGATGAACAAATTAAATGTTTATTTATTATTTTTGTTTTCTGTTATTTGCAATAATTGATGAAACTTTTTTTGGATTCCATACCAACATTAGGGAAATCTTGCTGTTTAATGTTTTGTCGTGTTTTTTCAGCAAAACCAGATAATCAAGCTTAAGTATAAAAATGACAAAAATGCACAAAAAAAAATAGAAAATGAAAAATTTGCAGATATTGATCTTTACCAACGAGTAGAGTAGTAAATACCACAAGGTTTGTGAAAGTAATTAGGGGCCATCTACAAATGATGTCACGCTTTGAGGAGAGAGAGGGTTCGAGAATTTTTGACAGGCTTTCGAAGGAGGGGATATCAAGAAGTGTGACATCACGCATTTTTTAAGTAAAAGTATGATTTTTAAAAACAGCGTGATATGTGGAAATGGAGGTGAAGGGTTGAAGTGAAGTTTAACATGTGACACAATGGGAAGGGGGCCAAATTTGTTGAAAAAAGTATGACATCATTTATATATATACGGACAATCCCTTACGATGATCGCGATGTTTTAGTAACCTATTTCGAATCCAAAAATGTTTGATTATTTTATTGCAGTTTTTTTTCTTTATGGGAGCACTTTTTCAACAAAATACGACGAATAGCAGTCTTTATATACATATTTTTTTCTTATTATCTTCTCAAACGCTATTAATCCTGATGCGTAACTGTAACATTTCAAACAGCTAATCACGGTAATCGCATCAATTTAACAGGGACAATTAAAGTACTAAACAAATAGTAATATGCAAATACCATGCATAAATGTATGCATGTGGCATTTTGCGTTTTTACAAAATACAAAATATTACTGAGTATATGGTATGTATGCATAGAAAGCAGTATGAGCTAAAAATACTTTTATAACTCTTATTTTTACCTTTTTCTCTGTGGTACAATCCACAAGTACTTTTCTCTTGATCAATATACCGAATTTTTATTATTAAGAGGTCAAATGTTCTGAGAAATGGGATTGAAACTACTTTGAAAGCTGGAAAAATTCGAACTGTAATGGAATTCTTCTAGGAATTTCACATTTTTTTTAGTGTAGATCCCATTGCCAAATAATATTAGTAACAATCAGTTGCATCGAACTCTGTGTATTATTTTTTTTTATTTTATTTCATTTCAATAATGGCGAGTATGCTTTTCTCAATCGATTGTCTCTATCTTATATCTTCAAAGGCGTATAATGGCAAATAAAATCAAATCACTGGTTGCACTAGCGTTGAACCTCCATGCACGACTCCTTTTTATCTTAATCTTAGCGATTTTTTTTTTCTTCAAAGAGATTCACTTGTTTGAAGTAAGTCGAATAACTTGGAATAAAACAATTTTGTTAAATTTTGGAAAATATTGCTTTTTTCAAATTGTAATGATACAGGCAGTTTTGTATAAATCCTGCTCCAAAAACATTATCGATGTTATTTAATTAAAAACTAAATTAGATTATATGTCTAAAAATCACACATAAAGCGCGGTCAATATCTTTTGGTCATTATTATTTAACGATGTATTTTTTCGTTTTTTATATTTTTAGCACTTTTTTCAAAAATAGAGTTTTATACTGAGAGATATATGCAATATACGCACAGATTAGTGTATAACACGCTCATATTATGTTTCCCGAAATATTAAAAACATGACATTAATAAGCTTTAAAACTCTTTTTTAAAAGAAACCAATTCTACTTAAATTCCCACAGCCCTCAGCCATATTACCTTTGACGCTTCTGAAATGCTAATGAACTACGGCTCAAATACAGGCCATGAAAAATTCTAGATTTAGTAACTGAGCCAACGAAAATTCAAGAAAACTCTTAACCTAAAATTTACAGATATAAATTAACATTTAGGTTATACTTTTCAGCAATGAAAATAGTAGTTTATCTATCAAAATATAAAACCATTGATTCAAAACATAGTCAGAACTCACAGCTTGGAAAATCATGTTAAATCGCAGAGTAAAATTCTTAAACTCAAATCTCATTTTAAAATTGATGTTTTTTAATATGAAAACAGCATAAGGTACACAAAATGCATGCACCTGTATGTCTACTACACTTCAAGTTCTGTTTTAAAAGTACCTTTACAAATGCAGTGTAACTCCGATTTTACGTCCCCTTCCCCCAATTAACGTTTTTCTCGCATTTCATGTTTTTTTTTTTTTTTCATCAGGTCACAGTTTTTCCATACACTAATAATGCTAATTTAACCCGGACGGAAAGTTTGTTATTTATGAATTTCCCGCACTTTTGGTTTTCCTTTGGAACTAAAAAGAGAAAAATTCTTTGTGCTTTTTTTAAAGCTAATCCACGCTGTTGGACATAAATCTTTGTAAACAAAAATGCTACCGTTCCATCCAGTTATATTACGGACTATTAAGGACTATTTTCACCCTAAACGCCAACTAAGCAACTAAATGTGTGAAAATGATCAAACATGGTATAAGTTAATGTTATTTTCGTAAAATATAGATATTACACCTTTTAAAAGTAAATCTTTACTACTTCTAGTTTTTTCTATTTGATTTTTTTTCTATGTATTTCCCGTATTTTACTTTTTCCCGCATTTTACTTTTTTTACCTAGTCCCTCGAGAAACGTAAAATCGGGGTTTACCTGCATTTTCAATCCCTGTTTTTCACTTAGTGCTAGCAAATGAAATCACCAGGCAGCAAAAAAGTGAGTTGAATTGACAGTTTAAGTTACGGCACTATTTGTTCCCACCCTTCCTGAGATATTTTTTCCATTTGCAAGATTCTTTCAGGCTTCAGCATTTTATACGTTTCATTTTCCAGTTTCTGTAAGTTCACTACGTAGCATTTATTATTATCATACATATCTCATACCATATCTTTCGACTTCTGTACAATGCCGGCGTCTCATATCAAACTCACTATAGAGTGCCAGAGTTCCTACACTGGTCGTGACAAGTACATAGGATTAGTAATAAGACAGTTTCAAAATCTCCACATTAACTGAAATAGTAAACCTCTTTGAATAATGAAATTGCCTAACCGAAATTAACCTGCACATAAAGCTGGTACAATATACAGGTAAAAATTACCATTACGTACTTTCTATATATTTTGCCTTTTTTTTCATCTCCTATCTGTTATACAAAAAAGTAACATTTGTAATAAGACGGTTTCAAAATCCACATCATAACTGAAATAGTAAACCTCTTTCAATAATGAAACTTCGTTACCGATATTAACCTGCACATAATGCTGGTACAATATATAGGTAAAAATTACCAACATGTGCTTTACATATTTTTTGCCTTTTTTTTTTTTTCACCCCATCTCCTATCTATATGTTATACAAAAATTAACATTTGTAATAAGACGGCTTCAAAATCCACATCAATACTGAAACAGTAAACCTCTTTAAATAATAAAACTGCGGAACCGATATTAACCTGCACATAAATATGATACTACATATAGGTAAAAGCTACCAACATGTGCTACGTACAGTTTTTGCCTTCTTTTTTTCACCATTTCCTGTCTTGTCATACAAAAAATAATATTGATGAAATTTGCATTATCTACCTTATTTAACGGTACTTATATTATTTGTCGTTGTAAATAAGCGTTACTTATTTTTCTCATCGAATATTTTCCACTTAAATCGATTTTTTAATAACTTTTGAAATAAAAAATTAATTATTCTCATTGAATTTAATCCAAGTCGTAATATTATGAACTGCTCTTGTTCACTTACTTTCGTGGTGCATATAAAGTAGAAATTTTAATTTCCTAAAAGAATTAAAATTCTCCAGATAATGCGCGTTTCGTCGGATGTTATCTCAGTGGAATATAATGAGTCGTAAAGAAATATACGCTTAAAGAAGATCAGGCATTATAGAAAGTTTATTTTTGCAAAAGTGTTGCCTTACACAAGTAAACTAGCGAACTGTTTGTAAAAATCTCATCATGGGAAATATGCAGTTTGTGTTAATTCTGAAAGCAGGGTTATTCTTGCAAACTCTAGGAAAATTTTTACTAATGTTTCTCATAGAGCTTGGGTTTTGAAAATCTTTCTGACAAACTCGCACGAGTGAGCTTTGCGAAAATGAAAATCACTTGGAAGTCTTTTCAAACAAGTTCAAGGATACATACTCGTGAATTCACCGTCATGAGTCGTTTTTATCAAAATAGTATCAACCGTGGTCCGACATTTCGGGTCTTCTGTATATTGATTTTAGTAAAGACAACTTATTAATAAAACTTTTTGCTGATTCTCCATTTGTTTTTGTATTATCAAGTGGTAATGGTATGTACAAAAATAATTTTAGAAGGGCTTAAGAATATTTAGTTTTGGAACAAAAAAGATAATATGAAGTGCCCCGGCTTCAAATAGTAACAAGTAACAGTAAAAAGTATCAGCTAAAGTAAAACTCTCAAATAAAAGTAATTTTCGCAATGTACTTAAATTTGTGCTGTTTCTTTTTTTTTTCGGTACATGAAAATTTCAATCAGATAGACTCAATTGAGGAAATCATTTTTAAAAGATCAAAGTTATTTATAAAACGAACAACTTTTTTATATACTTTTAATGCGGTCTTTATCTACCGCACAAAAACAGGTTTGAGTGTATAACTTTTAAAAATTATTATTTCCACTCGAAATTTTTTTTCTCCTAAAATTTTCTACGATTCATATTGTCCACGCTGTTACAGCTATTTTGAAAATAAAATAAACGATCACATTGATTTTTTTTTTTTTTTTTTTGAAAAGTCTAAGTAGTATAATAACTGACCTTAACCACTTTGAGTTCTACAGACAACAAAAAAGTTTCTTATTCCATTCTTAATAGTTTAAATAGTTGAATGTCCACTTTCCAATTTGAACAAACCATTTTAAAAACACTTTCTTTTCTTGAAATTCAAAACAGATTTTGAAAACAGAAAAAGGTTTTGATTTTTTTTTTTTTTTTTTTTCATTTATGCATGTTGTGTAACTGTAACCTTCACAAAGTGGTCCAAATATTTAAAAACACTTCATAAATTGTTTAAGTACAAGTTCTTGACATACTTTAAATATACTAATAAAGGTAGAATCAATTTAAAAAATGAAATTAGTTGAAGAAAATTATTAGAATGAATAAACATAGTCCAAGAATGACGCAAATGATATGTACTAATTTTCTGAGAATGAGTCTTATACACGTGTTTAAACCAGTGAAACTTATTAAAAAGCTAAAACTTGCAAAATATTAGCCGATTTTATAATATTTGTTTACATTAAGCTTAGAATGAAATGTATGTGCTATTTTGTATCAAAAACTACAACTAAAGGGAAACTGACAAGTATAACATAGCTTGAAAAGTGAAAAATCAAGTAAACAGAATGTATCAAAGAATATGGCAACAGTTTGCCATTAAAGCCAAATTAGTTTAAAGGTTATATCATTAGCTTATTCTTCAAATTCAGAACCATAAATACGCCTTTAAAAGACCATTCAAAATCATCCAATTTTATGGTAGATCAAAGAATACTTTGAAACTTTACACCCCAAAAAATCGAATTGACTTTTCGATGTAACGGACTGTACTTTCAATACCAATCAAACATTTTGACAAAATATGTACTAATCAATACGCTTAGAGTGAATCTAAAGATATATTGAACAGCTCATCGCCGAAGCAAAGTGAGTGTGCGCAATTTATATACCTCACTGGTCTTCCTCGTCTGCAAAATCTGATAAAAGCATTTTCGGGTTTTCTATTAATGTTATTTTGTTTGAAGAATTTCAAAGCAGCCATGGAGAAAATCAATATAGAAGAAGAGGGAATGAGACGGGAGAAATGATTGAAAAGGGATGTAATTATTTTTTTACTCCACTAAACTGCAACTCCTGTTTAATGCTTTATAATAAATTCCAGTATGAAAGTGCAGAGTAAAGAACTAATTAATTTATGTTCATTGAATATGAATCAAGAAATGGTGATATTTGCGTTGTAAAATAGAAATAGGAGTAAGAGCATTTTAGTTTTTGCTTCGTTAGAGTGATCTTGTTTACATTAAGGAAGTAATGATGGAACATGGACTTCTTTCCTTCGCATTTCAGAACATTGAGAAATTTTGTTAATTGAAGAATATTTACTGAGAGCAAAGTGTCTCTGAAGAAGAGAGACCTGTGTTGCATTTAGTAAATGTTTGACTAGAGGAAAAGTTGGGTATTAAATTGCTTTTCAAAAATATGTCATTGTTGTCGCTTTATATGCGCATTAATTTATCTTTTAGTATGTCCGTGTACTCTCTCGGAAGGATTTTTTTAAGATCGATAAATTGAATACTTAAAGGATCTTACTATTTTGCAATAAGATTCAAGTGTTAAAAATACTAGTTTTTAAACTTATTTTTAATGTAGTTAGTGTAATAAAAAAAGGAGCAAAAATTGAGATTTCCAGAACACCAGAAATTTAAATGGCATGCTTTTTCAATCGTTAAAAAATTCCATTGAAAAACAAAGAAACTAAATTCTTGAAGTAGAATTATTAAAATCATATGCGATCAAAAATATTAATGGAATTATACAGCGGCGACTAGAAAATACGGCAATCGAATACAATTGCGAAATAATAATTATTATTTTGTAAAACGATTCGAACGTTAAAAATACTAGGTTTTAAACTTCTTTTTCATAGTTAGTGTAGTTAAAA